>NC_139397.1:78404596-79607096 GCF_054392235.1 Sus scrofa
AGTAACCGGAATTTTACCAGTTCCTGATTTTCTTTTCTAAGCATACACAGATAACTTAGCTAAAATTAATTCCATAGTTCCATCATGATTTCACAAACCATGTCTGAAAACAGAATTGTTTAATTATTATTATTTTATTTAGCCACATCTGCGGCCCATGGAAGTTCCCAGGCCAGGGATCAAACTCATGCCAGACCAGCAACCAGACCTGTTGCAGTGACATAGCTGCTGTGCCACGAGGGAAATCTGGAAAAGTCTAATTGTTAAAGGCAGATGAGGCTTAGGAAAGAAAGAGGTCCTGGACCATAATTTGGAGCTATTTGGAGAAATCACATACATTAGAAACAGTGTATCTCTATTGCTACTTCCACAAGCCTTGATTTCCACAGTTGTTCACTTTTGAATAATTTAGATAGGTTTTTATGGTAATGAAAAAGGTTTTACTCTGACTTCTCTGGTGACTAGTATGAAACAGTCTGAAACAGGCATTATCTGCCTGAGAAACTGGCATCTAAGTTGGTTGTCCATCAAAGAAGCAAGGGCAAGCCAAGGCCCAACTATGACCTAAGGAAAATTCCTGTACACGGGACAGCGTAATGCCATCACACTTAGAACAGTATTTAATTTCTTACTATATATATATATTTTTTTTTCTTATAGAAATATATACAGGAAAAGATAGTTTTTTATTTTCATACATATATATTTTACATACTAATAATACTTGTAATTTTTTATTTATAAAATGAAGTCTATAAAATAAAATATAAAAGTCTTTATCTTCTTACTTGCTATATATCTTCTTATTACATTTAAGTATGTAGTCTGTATATGGTCTATATGTACTCATATATACCATCTAGAATATATATATATGTATATACACACACATACATAGTAAGACCTTCCTACTTATTATATATCTTCCTACTATATATGTATAGTAAATAGCATAAATGTATACAGTATGTATAGTATATAGAATGGATATATATTCTTAATACATACATAAATACACATGTATACATATGTATATATAAATACTAAGATAAACACTTTTATATTTTACTTTATAAGTTTAAAAAAATATGTGAAATATATGTGAAATATACCTATATAAAAGTTCTCTGACATTTATTATTATGCTCTGCCTTTTAATCATCAAACTGATCTTGGATACCCAAACCTAGATCTACAGACTATGGAAAAAGAAAGGAGCAGGATGGGTCTCCATGGGCTTAACAGAATTCACATTTTTTTTGAAATGTTCAAGTTCCTTGAAGGCAGAAGGAGATCTTACATTTGTATTTGCTCCTTCCATTGTACATGATATGTCCCCAATAAGGATTTGTGAGGTAGGAATAGATTGTAAAACCCAAGCACTTTCACCCTTTTAAGGTAATACAGCTTAGGAGCCCTCACTTGCACGGGCCTCTTGAAAGTGCTCGGGAGGGTCTCTAATAGGATGTAACTTTGTTTTTGTAATACTTTTGGAAGATATTTTTAATTCAAATTCATTAAGACTGCTGCCTCACTCTAATTTGAATTCTCTGTTGCCATATGTTACACTAAGTGTGGGCAGGGGCATTGGAGCAGCCACGGGAATTTCATGTCTTGAAATTTGTATCATTTTTCTTAAAGAGAAATACAAATGACAAAAGTTTATGGCTCCACGAATTTTGGCTCTTCTCTTACCTTTAAAATAATCTGGCATAGATTATCCCTTCTACTCTGAAATAGAAATCACTTAACTACCTAGGTACAATGCTGTGCAAAAATGTGGGCTCTAGTCAGCTTCTTATAGGACCACAAAACTTCAATGATTTTTTTTTTGACAATGCAAAAGAAAGTTTTCTAAATGAAGTGTCTTATTTACAATATTTCCCCAAGGAAAAGAAATATCCCTATCTAACTTAATAAAGTGAATATTGTACTTTATATAAACATGAAATCTTACCATGTTTCCAAAATGATAAAGATGCTCACTAATGTGCAATACCTTTTTGGCTTGTGTTAGAATCCTTATCTGTTCAAAATATTAATATATATATGCACATATATATGCATATATACATTATTACATACATATATGTGTGTATATACACACATACACACATATACATACACACATATATGTATATATATGTGTATATACATATATTTATTCTGGTGAATGTCTGAACTAAAACTTTTGTCTTCCTAAAAATTTTAAAACATTTTATAAAACCAAACAGCTTATTTTGGATATCTTATTTACAGACCCAGAAGTTAGGACAGGGCCAGCACTGAAGGAAAAACCTATGTCATGATGTGAAGCATCTCTAGCCTACTTCATGCAAGCAATGATAAATATAAACAATGTCGAGAGGGCAAAGCCGGGGTAAACTTCAAGGACTCCTGAAAGACCATAATATTCCTTCCTAAACCTCATACCCAATATGACATGCCTCTCATTCCCAAACAATGATGTCTCCTTCCATGACATATTCTAGGTAATTCCTAGAAGGCCACGTAACCCACCTAAAAGACGCCTTGGATTTTATCTGGCCCCAAAGGGAAAAGAACATATACCCTTTACCGTGGTTGCAATCTTTTTCTTTGGAAGAAATAAAAGATGGAGATTTGGGTCAGAATTAGCAACTTTTTAAAGAGAATTAACAACTGAGCTTCCTTAGAATTATCCTAGAACCTTAGACTCAGATTTGATCCTTATAAGTCATTAAATGAACCATCATTACACTCAAAATAAGACGAAAGAAATTGTGTGAGAATACTAAAAGATTAAAATGGAAAGCTTAGTTATAAATCAAAGAGCACGCCCTTTCCTGCTCCAGAGAGGATGAGTCCCAAATATATGAGGAAATACTGGGGAGTCAATGACACAAAGAAACATCACACAAATCTACCTATGAAGACTTGGTAGCATTTATTACTACTCTTTAGAATTGCTTTCCATTTCAAAAGGAACAAATCTGCAAGAAAATTTTGATACTTGGACAGAAAAAAAAGAGAAAAGCTTATCACTTCAATTACAAAGAACCACATTTGGGAGTTTCCATCATGGTGCAGTGGAAACAAATCCTACTAGGATCCATGAGGATGCAAGTTTGATCCCTGGCCTTGCTCAGTGGGTCAGGGATCTGGTATTGCTGTGAGCTGTGGTACAGGTCACAGATGCAGCTCGGATCTGGTGTTGCTGTGGCTGTGGTGTAGGCTGGCAACTACAGCTTTGATTAGACCCCTAGCCTGGAAACTTCCATGTGCTGCAGGTGCAGCCCTAAAAAGCAAAACAAAACAAAAAAGCAGTAGAACCACATTTTATCATTCATTGCCACATAGAATAAACATGTTATTGTTTTCTGTATGTATCAGACATTGCACTATATCCAAGAGACAATCTTACTTAAGTACCACCCTATAGGAACAAAAAGTTTAACTGAAAAGATGAAAACTCAACATATAAACAGTTAAAAACTAAAATTGCAGTTGCTTGGAGAGATGCATACTTACTGAATAATTTTGGTTTGTCCAGGTTTCAGGAAGAAAAGGACAGTTCAAGGAGTCATGAAAGCTTCATTCTGGTGTTGGTTCTGCCAATAACTAATTATGTGACTCACAGTGCTCTTTTCTGGGACTCTGTTCCTTTCTCTGCAAAATAAAAGAAGTTTGACCAGATGCTCTCTACAGTTCCAGGTCTATATTATCTTATTTCGTGGGATTTTCCCTAATTAGTTCCCTATTAACTCTCTAGTTTAGTAACTACAATGACATAACTTATTTACCCTTCTACTGTCCCATTCTTTAAAAGGAGGCCACTGTAGTGTCTTTTTCTCATCCCCTCTCTTGTGCTGATTACCCCATTTGCTTCTTCCTTCAGTAAAGGAAATGAAGCACTTTCCAAATACCCAGTGAAGCACTTTCATTATGTCCAAGAAACAGATAAGGAATTTTTTTTCAAGAGAAAGATGTTAAAATTGCCCTTGATTCCTACAAAATTCTCCATGCCCTGAAGGGAAATTCTGGATGCCACAATATATAATAACACTTTTTTGGAGGGGAACTGCTTTGCCAGTAAAAGAGGAATTACTCCATGTGTAAGTGGTGGCCATATCTATGATTACTTAGCATAGGTAGGAAAATTGCCACTTGCCTTGTTCCTGGTGGAAGAGGAGAAATAAGTCCAGGGCTTTCTTTTCACAGGTCCCACTATAGGAGTACAAACTTCCATAAGTTGGCTAGTGTAAGGGGAGATACGTGTCCCTGCTGAAGAAGAGTGAAATCAGAGAATGGAATCAAATCAGCAAATGCCTCTCTTCTCTTCATTCTCCTTGCCACCAACCAAATTTGCCTATAGTTTCTGGAGGGCTTGGACCAATGAGGATTAAAGACTTCTCTCTAGATAGTATATTGTAGGCTTCTAGGTAGACTCAGAAGATGCCAAAAACTGATTTTCAGACAATGGTCTAAAAATTTGGTCATTCTAATTTGTTGCCTACTAGTCAACTTTTTCACTAGAAACACATTCACTATCATAAATCACAAAGTTTTTGTTTTTCTTTTAGCTAAATCTTAGAGTAAAGCTACTTCTCAGGTGAGGTGTAAAGAATCTTTCCCAAGAAGACATAGGATAACTTACAGAAATGTTGAACTGTAATATTTAATTGACCCTTATCACTTATATATGTATATTAGAGAGCTTATCGTAAGCCTTATCATGTCTGAGCAAAATCAGTAAATAAAGGAGGAAGACTGATTGTAGTAGATCTTCATATAACTGAAGGATAATATTTTGCTCTATTTAGTCCTTAGAGAGGTAGAGATGATATGTGCAGAAGTCAGAATGATCTCGGGGGTGGGGGGGGGGGAAGGAAGTCAGATTGGTGTCTGTTCCACACTCAACCCCACTGAATGGCACCTGAGCTAATCATATAGCAAATATAGGAAACTTATTTCATGAAGGACCTGAGGCATTTGGAGTGACCATTAACACTGTTGCTGGACTCATGACAAAGCTTGTCATGGAGTGGAGTAGAAGACCCGCACTTTCTCACTGCAGTGAGGAGCCTAGCTGTGTTCTGCAAAATGAGGACTCTGGTATTACCATGTTAATATACAACACAGCAATGAAAGAGACCTCAGGGTCTCACAAATGTGTTGATACCTTGAGGAGATCTCCAGGAGATGGCAGATGCATAGCAGCCATGGATATGGAGAGATGGAGTATATACCTGGCTGGAATTGATGGACACAGATAGCATTACAGTTGTTAAATCCAGAGCCAAAGTGTATTTGGGAACTATCTAGTTCTCAAGAAATTCTGGGGGTGAGGATTACATAGTTCAAGGTGCCTGGGTACTGTATTAGATATTTGTGTTATTTGGCTTAAGCCGAGACTTTGTTGAGAAAATTTAAAAAGGGTATAACAGTCTCTTACACTGCCACACCTAATGCTCAATTCATTCATTCATTCCACAAACATTTCCCAAGGATCCACTGTATCAGGTACACTGCTAGGATTAGTGTAGACTGTGGTAAATAAAACAGTTCTTGTCCTTTTGGTCTAATCAAAGTCAAAGATTTTGAACAAGCAAACAAATGAGTGAGTGTATGATAATATTATGATAGATGTTATTAGGAAAATAGCTAGGAAAGAAAATAACAAAGTGTTATTTTTGTTTTAGTTTTAAAAGAGATTTACTTTTGTTTTAGTTTTAAAAGAGCTTTCTGAGGAGATGACATTTAAAGGAGAGTGAAGGAACAGGGTAAGCCATGGTCAAAGATGCAGTGGTGGGAAAAGTGTTTCTGTGCCTGAGAATGAAGTCAGGACAGCGTAGCTGGAGCTTAGTTGCAGATTTCACCAAACAGGTTCATAACTTGATGTAGCCTTGACCCATCACCTCCCTAATTCCTTCCAGTGTCACAAAGTGCCAAAATGCTTATCAGGAAAAAAAAATTAAATTGTTGAGGTGTCAGAAGTATTTGAAAGACCCTTTTTCAACTTTTCCTTAAATGTTTTTTGGAAACAGAAGAAAAGATGTTCTGCCATTAACTACAAGTTTGCCCAGGAAGATAGGAAAAGTAAAAACCTAGTATCTGGTGATGGAACCAATGGTATTATTTTGTTCTTCAATATCATAATTAGAGTAATATTGATTTAAATGTGTATAAGATAAAGACATAATTGGTAGAATTTAAAACAGAAGTACTCTTTTTAAAATCTCTTTAAAAGACAAAAGCAAACAAAATATGGTCCAAATATCAAGAGAGGAAACACAGAAAATGGCAAGGAGGCACAGAAAATAGAATCTATGAAACAAGATGACAGAAGTAACCAAACATATCAGTTACGACAATGTATGTAAATGTGTTGAACTCCCCAATTAAAAGGCAAAGACTCTCAGATTGGAGTAGGAAACAACATTCAACAATATGCTGTTTACAAGTGACAAACTTAAAACAAAATGACTTGGAAAGGTTATAAATAAAGGATAAGCTAAGATATATCGGTAAAACGCAAACAAAATGACAACAAAAGTGGCAATATTCATATCAGCCAAACAAAATGACAACAAAAGTGGCAATATTCATATCAGCCAAAGTAGAATTCAAGATAAAAATTATTAACAATGTAGAGAATTGTGTCTTTTAAGAAGCAATCTGAATGTAGTCATGTTCATTATCAAAGGTATGCGCCAAGTAGCAAAGAATCAAAATACACAAAAAGTAATATAAATAAATTTTAACTAAATAATCATTATGGTAGGAAACTTTGTTACATCATATGGATTTATACTAAAGAGGTTGAATAAAAATAAAAAAGAACCTAGAGAGTTTGGTATATATTAAAAGTCACATCTTCAAGACAGAAAATAAGCAGGAACTTATTTTTTAAATGGCAATACCCTATTACACAAAGAAAATGGAAATAAGTTCTCCAAAGCAAGACTTGTTCAGAATACACTCTCAAAACTCAATGGAAAAACTGCAAATTATTTTCTTAAATTTAAACAAAATACTCCAAAATAAAAAGTTTAAAAGTTACTCCTAAATAAAAATTGAGTCAAAGAAGGAGGACAAATGATCACTATAGATTAGAAAACACCAAAATTATAAAATCAATAGCAGCTAAGATTTGTTGAGCACTTAAATGTGATAGGTACTCAGCTAAATATGTTCTATGCATTACCTCATGTGACTCTCACAACAAACCTTTGAAGTAAGTAATATTTTATTTCTGTTTGCATTTGCAGGAAGTGAAACTTGGAACTGTTAAATAGTTTACCCAAGTACTATTGTTGTATAGTAAGAGGATGGACCAAAGCTCTAGTCAGAAGCAGTTATTAACCTTAAGTCATTTTATTTGTTTAACTTTTTTCAGGTCAAGCATTGAGTTTTTTTTTTTTTTTTTTTTTTTTTTTTGTCTTTTGTCTTTTTAGGGCCACAGCCATGGCATATGGAGGTTCCTGGGCTAGGGGTCTAATCGGAGCTACAGCTGCCAGCCTACACCACAGCCACAGCAACACAGGATCCGAGCCTCATCTGTGACCTACACCACAGCTCACAGCAACATCGGATCCTTAACTCACTGAGCAAGGCCAGGGATTGAACCCGCAACCTCAGGTTCCTAGTCGGATTCATTAACCTCTGTGCCACGACGGGAACTCCTCAGATTTTTTTAAATTTAAATTTTTATTGAAGTGTAGTTGATTTATAATGTTGGGCTAATTTCTGCTGTAAAACAAATGATTCAGTTATACATAGATACATTCCATCTTTTTTATTTAGATTTAACACATTTAAATCCTAAGAAGTTAGAAATTGGGAGTTTCTGCCATGGCTCAGCAGTTAATGAACTCAACTAGTATCCATGAGGACATGGCACTGCTCAGTGGGTTAAGGATCTGGCATTACTGTGAGCTGTGGTGTAGATTGCAGACATGGCTGGGATCCTCTGTTGCTGTGGCTGTGATGGAGTTTAGCAGCTGCAGCTCTGATTTGACCCCTAGCCTGGGGATTTCCATATGCCATGGGTGTGGCCCAAAAAACCAAAACTAAATAAATAATAAAACTTAAGAAGTTAGAAATAAAGACAAAAAGAACTCTCAATGTATGAGGAAGAGTTCCCATTGTGGCTCAGTGAGTTAAGAACCCTAAGGATAACCATGAGGATGCGGGTTCAATCCCTGGCCTCCTCAGTGGGTTAAGGATCCTGCATTGCTGTGATCTGCGGTATAGGTTGCAGATGCGGCTCAGATCCCACATTGCTGTGGCTGTGGCTGTGGTTGTGTCTTAGGCCAGCAGCTGCAGCTCCAATTCAACCCCTTGCCCAGGAACTTCCATATGCCACAGGTGTGGCCCTATAAAAGAAAAATAAAATTAAAAAAAAGAACTCTCAATATATAAAGAAGAACAAGATAACAAAATCAAGAGCAATTACCAAGAATACCAAGAGACGAAGTACAGAAACCAATACAAGATCTTGGTCTTTGGAAAATATAAACATAAAATAAACACTTGACAAATATAAACAAGAAAATAAGATGAAGAACAGAACAGATTCAGAGATGAAAAGAGATGTGTATCACCGATTATTAGAGAAATGCAAATCGAAACTACTATGAGGTACCACCTTACTCCTGTCAGAATGGCTGTCATTAACAAGTCCACAAATAACAAGGCTGGAGAGAGTGTGGAGAAAAGGTAACCCTCCTGCAATGTTGGTGGGAATGTATATTGGTACCACTACTATGGAAAACAGTATAGAGGTACCTCAGAAAACTAAATACAGAACTACCATATGACCCACCAATCCCACTTTTGGGGCACATATCTGGGCAAAGGTTTCCTTGAAAAAGACACATGCACCCCTATGTTCGTTGAAGCATTATTCACAATAGCCAAGACATGAAAACAACCACAATGTCCACTGACAGATGTTTGGATTAAGAAGATGTGGTACATATACACAATGGAATACTACTCAGCCATAAAAAGAAAAAAATAATGCCATTTTCAGCAACATGAATGGAACTAGAGACTCTCATACTGAGTGAAATGTCAGAAAGAGAAAGACAAATACCGTATGATATCACCTGTATCTGGAATCTAATATATGGTACAAATGAACCTTTCCACAGGAAAAAAAAATTCATGGACTTGGAGAACAGACTTGTGTTTGCCAAGGGGGAAATGGAAGGAGTGGGATGGTCTGAGAATCTGGGATTAATAGATGCAAACTATTGCATTTGGAGTGGCTAAGCAATGAGATCCTGCTGTAGAGCACAGATATCTATATTCAGTCACTTGTGATGGAACATGATGGAGGATAATGTGAGAAAAAGAAAGTATATATGTGTGTGTGACTGGGTCACTTTGCTGTGCAGTAGAAAACTGATAGAACACTATAAACCAGCTATAATGGAAAAAATAAAAATAAGTAAAAAAAAAGAGATGTGTAAAAACACGCATGGAGGAAATTTTAAAATATATAAGAATATTGTATTCAAGCTTATAAGAATCCAAATTGAATGAATGTGTGGAAATATTGACTCTCCAATAATTATAATATAAAGGAGTTACAGATTTTTTTCATAAACTAATTTGAATGTTTTTAAAACAGAGAAATTATTTCTGGCTTTTTTTGTGGGAGGGAACAAAGAAAGTTCAAAGACTAGTGAACTTTCCTTTCTTTTCCTTTCTGGGCATATGGGAGACTGCATTTTTCAGCCTCTCCATCATTTAACTCCTGGCCAATGAATGTAGGTGTTAGTGTTAAACCACTAAGATTTTGGAGGTTTGTTATATTAGATAGCTTTTATTGTCCCACTTATATAGAAGGCTTAGTGGAAGTCTTTTCTTTTGAAGTTAAGGAATGAACAGAATGTGGACATAGAGAAGAAGAAAGAAAAAGAATTCTAAGCAGAGGAAATAAAATTGAACAAAAGAGCATGGCCTAGAATATGGAAAATTGTATGGGAAGATCAAGTAGTTCAAGCGGCCTCTGGAATTATAGAAGAATGTGCGGAAGAGAGGGTAGAGGGAGGTGAGGCTGTAGGTTGTCGTCAGACCACAGGGTTTGGGTTTAAACCTTAGGATACAGTGAGTCATTGCAGGTAAGTAAATAAAACACCACCAAAATTATGTATGAGGAAAATTGCTCTAGCAACAACTTG
The DNA here is from genome assembly GCF_054392235.1 of Sus scrofa. Classification (NCBI taxonomy): domain Eukaryota; kingdom Metazoa; phylum Chordata; class Mammalia; order Artiodactyla; family Suidae; genus Sus; species Sus scrofa. The sequence goes on from NC_139397.1 coordinate 78,414,769, forward strand.
AACCATGTACTGGAAAGATAAGTTACAGAAATAAAGTGAGGAAAGTCCATTGAAATGATAAAGATCCAGATGAAGCAATGGGGCCAGGATCAGAAGAGATGAAGGTAGAAATAAGGAAGCAGAGTGAGCTGTAACAAAAACTGATGCAAAAGAATTGATGGGATTTGGAATCATACACAGAACCAGGAGCTTGAGTAATTATCTATTCCAGTCAGCTCATTTGTTAGAAAAATTGAAGCTTAAAGCAATTAAATGAATTGTTCAGTGGTCCCAGAAGCTGTTAATTAGTGAGGCTAAATCCAAGACCAAATTCTTTGAGTTCCCAGTTCCTTCTTCCCTCTCTATTAATTTAGTATCAGGAGGGAGATAGTAGGAAATTTTAGAAATTTTTGAACTCGGAGTAGGGTTTTACCACAAACCAAAAATGGGAACCCAGGAGCAGGAGTTAAGTTCTGTTCGGTTCTAGTTGGACATCTAAGTGAATAGACCTAGCAAACAACTGAAAATTTATGATTGGGGTTTGAGAATCCAGAACAGAATTAAGTATTAGAAGTCATATTCAAAGTTACAATTTGAAGACTCTAGGAGAGGAGGATAGGGAAGAAAGGGAAAGAAGGGCAGAAAGGGAAAAGGAATGAGAAGAGATGACAAAGTAGATAATGATGGCACATGTTATTTAGGAGCCTGGAAGAAAAACAGGAACTAGAGGGAGTTCCTATTGTGGCTCAGTGAATTCAAACCCAACTAATATCCATTAGGATGCAGGTTCAATCCCTGGCCTCCTCACTCAGTGGGTTAAGGACCTGCATTGCAGTGATCTGTGGTATAGGTCACAGACAAAGCTCAGATCTGGTGTGGCTGTGGCTATGGCATAGGCCAGCAGCTACAGCTCCAATTTGACCCTGAGCCTGGGAACTTCCATAGGATGCAGGTGCAGCCCTAAAAAAAGACAAAGACTGAAAAAACAGGAACTAGAGAAGAATACTAAATAAGTTCCAATGACATTGGAAGTGGCAAACAGATTCCAGATGCAGTCTCCCAGGGATGATGTAGAAAGGTTTTGTGTTTTGGGAGAAAGGTCGAAGTATCTGGCATCTGAGTTCTTTCTAATTCAGAGACTATGATCAATTACTGTTGCAAAATGTGGAGTGAATTTTCTTAAATGTGACTTCAGCATTGTATTTTATGTCTATGCCATTGACTAATGAATTCAGAAATGTAGCTTTTATACATTAACACTAAACATTAAAACTACTAGGACTATAAGTTCCTTTGGCACTGTTTTAAATCATGCGAGGAGAAGCCAAGTGTGAAACGACACACACACACACACACAAATAAATGTGCATAACCCACATGTGCCTTTTGATTATTGTGTGTGGAGTTTGATGCATTGCAGTGACCTGAATGTATACATTTGCATAACTTTCATAGGTTATTTCTGACCTTTTCTTCCTAGATACTACAACCATTTGGAAAGTTGCTCTCTGAAGAAGGAATAGGTGGTTTTTCAACATGCAAACCATCTGTTCACTGTTTTTTGAAAAGGTCTGATGTACAAAGTATACACAATAAATGTAAATGATTGACAGGAGGTACCAGCAGAATGTGTAAAGGATAAGAGGTCAAAGGCCAAAGCAATATTATTTCATCATACAGCACCAACAGTGGAGGCACACACAATTATAAGTTGAAGTACTAAAATAAGTAGAGTGCAAAAAAGGAAATTACTTAAATTTCCTTCTTACTCACAGCCTTAGTACACTGTATTTTAAATTTCCTCCAAGTCATTCTTCTTTTTAGCACTTAAAATTTTGAGAGTTTTCAGGCCAAATATACTCTCTTCTCTGGGCTCCCACTTGATTCTTCTGTTAGAAGATCTATCACATTGTATCATATGCAGTTTGCACAAGGCAAAGTTCCCCCCAATTCTCACCAAATTGTGGTATAGTTAAGACATGCTGGCTTAAAGCCCTTTCCTGCTTCCTGGTGGAGAACCTCTGCCCTTTCCCCTTTACAGGTCTTCTCATGCATCTAGAAGCTACTTGGGAGTCCCCATGGCAGGAGACAGTTCTTCAGGTGCTCCTACAATAGGCAAAACCACTGTGTGCTGGTTGTAAACCTGCTCAGACAGCCTTCTACTAGATGTCTTTCTGCTAGCACTCTCTTAGGTCACTGCTCCAGGCTGTGCTCTGCTGGGATCACCCCCTGTCACTATCCCAGAGCAGTCCAGCATGCCACCATCATGTTGGTGCATCATGCTGGTGCATTCCAGAGTGGACCTGTTTTCCCTCCTGCCGCTTATCTCCAAACCACCAAATGAATCTTCTACTGCTCACTGGGTCCCTAGAGCTTGCCTCTCATCTGCAAATAAAAAACCAGCTTCTCTTTCCTTGTGTTCTGCTCCTTTAGAAAAGCCCCATAGTTCTTTGTCCTGGGGATATTTAATAGCTACATTTATTGAATATTAAATACATGTCTGAAATTCTTCTGGGTACTTTAGATGTACATTTCAACACTACAAAATCTGTCTAATATAGGTGCTATTATGAACTCCAATTTGCAGTTGAGGAAATCAGAGCACACAGAAGGAAGGCACCCAAGTATGCCCAGCTATCACGTAACAGAATCAAGATTCAAATCTAGGCCATCTGGCTCTGGATCTTGTACTCCTAACAGCTATGCTGCTCAGCTGGAGTTTGGGTCATAGGGGTCTTCTAAGGGCCATGTATTCTTTCCCTCTAACTCCCAGGCTCTGCTGGTCACCTTGCAATTTCTATTTAGTCACCATTTACCCTTTTATGTTCTAGTTGTGTGCACACCATCCAGGAAGCGCTCAGTGAAAGTTCGACAGATACGTATGAGTTTATTGATTGTGTCATTTGGTTATAATGAGAGGAAAATGTTAAATAAATCTAGAGTCTCAGGTCAAAGCCTACAAAGATGAATTAAATATTTACTAGTAGATATGTAAATATTTGTCCTGGTATCATTAATGTGTAGAAATGATACAACTGGTTGTGAGACTCTTCTAAGCAGATATGAGATAAAACATCACAATCATAAAACAGTTGAGCCAACAATAGAATAAGATAGTAGTTACCTCTGAAAAAGAGGCAGAAAAATGGGATAAGAAAGAACATACAGACGGTAGTAATTATGTTACTAGTAATTTCTAGTTCTCAAGTTAACTTCATTTTATAACTTCATAAATTCATTGTATTAATCTGATTTTGTTTACTTAGGGTCTAAATGCAAAATTTTAGAAAAACATTTTTTATTGGAGTATGGTTGATTTCAGTGTTGTGTTAGGAATAAGAATTTGAAAATGGGTGTACAAGAAAAAGATCAAGATTTTATTGTTTATTATTAATTGTGATTCACAATTCTATTTAAGGGAGAAATCTGTTCTGGTGACAAGTTTGATTTTTTTATACAGTTCAACTATAATTGCCACTCCACTACACACAGTAAAATGGCAACGTGCAAGAAAAATTCTTAGAATGTGCACGAAAATAGTTGCTAGCCACAAGCTCCCCATGGAAACTCTCCCAGGAAGTCCTACTGCCTGAACTTGAAATCTGCCAAAAGGGGTGCATGGAAAATGCAAGTGACACAGGTTTGTTTAAAGAAATAGGGGAGAATACAGGCTGTATCTACTTCTAGGGTTTTGGGACACTAACCTCTGGTTATATAAATTCTTGCTATAGTTTATTCCCATTGTCTCCTTCAAATGTGCTTTCTTCATATGTGATTTGTTACTTGGTGCATTTGTTTTCCATTGCTGCAGCAACAGGCTATCACAAACAGTAGCTTAAAAAAATACAAGGGTATGATCTTCCAGTGCTGGGGTCCGAAAGGTCTCACTGGTTATCAGCAGGCTGTCTTCCTTTCTGGAAGTACCAAGGGAGAATATATTACCTACCTACAAGGACTTTGGGAAAAATTCAGTTTCTTGTCAATGCCCACTCAGTCCACGTGTTCTTGCTGCCTGTAAAGTGACGGTCATTCCCAGGTTCTAGAAACTACCACATTGCTTGGCTCATAACCATTTTCCTTCATCTTCAAAGCTCTTCTTTCTCCCTCTTCCACTTTTAAAAAGTTTTAAAAGTGGAAGATCTAATGATCTCATGTCATTAGATCAAGTCCATTTATGTAATCCAGGATAATCTCCCCATTTTAAGATCCTCAACCTTAATCACATCTGCAAAGTCCCTGTCTCCATGTAAGGTGACATATACACTGCTTCCAAAGACTAGAGCACAGATGGCTTGAGGGTGGGGAGGATGATCCTTCCAATCAGACTTGGGCACCACGGATTCTTGGTAGCAAAGGCCATTCTCTACATCCACAGTATCAGGCTGCACCTCCATCACATCTCCACATCATTGCTTTGCGTGTTTCCCTATATTAGAGACATGCACTGTGTTCATATATTTTTTACCTAAATGCCAGAATTGTGTAAAGCCCTTCCTTGGCATACTCTACAACCCGGCATTTACAAGTTTACTTTGGCTGCTCAGGCACAAAGAAGACATTTTTATTCATCAATGTGTTCGAGATTGTGATCTTTAAGTGGAACTGTGCAAACAACCACGAAGTCCTAATATCACCCTGGAAATGCAAAAAGTTGATCTTTATTTTCAGACTTTAAATTGCTTATCAAACCCTATAAAAGACAAAGTAAAGACCATAAAAAACAAATGCAAGGCATTGTTATCTACGGATGGAAAACTAGGAGAAAAGAAAATCACAACACAATTTTGTCAGCAAACATTACTCCGAAATTCATTTATGGACTCATTTTTGAGTGATTACTTTCTCCTTTCACGGCTAGGTCCTATTCCCCCACACAAACCATTAATTTAGAAATATAAACAAGGCTTTGGAAGCCATTCTTAAAGCATCAGAGAAAAACAGGGAATAATAAAGAAAATCAAGACTAAATCTGCTTAGATAAGTATTATAGGCAAGTCATAAATTAAGAATGATAAAATACAGTTCCCAAATAACAGCATGATTTCAGTCTTTGATTCTAAGTTGTATTTTTGTTATCAACCTGTGCAATTCTATTTCTTGTCTGTGGTCAGGAGATGCTCCATGAAGTGAATATTTGTCTATGCTTGTATTATGGCAAGATTTCCCGAGCTGATTTTTGTATAAAACACTACTGCCCACGTCATGTAAATAGGATCCCTTCTCTAAGACATACAATAAGGGAACTCAGTGTTTCCCTAATTTACTGAACTACAGCACTTTTTATTTTGATAAGTAAAACAAATAGACAAAGAGTTACTGGATATATTAGAAGATAACAATTTATTGTTTGAACAAGGAAGTGATAGGACGAGAGTGAAGTTTATGGTAGATTCATCTAGTAAATGTGTTTGACAGATAGGAAGCAAGAGACCTGATTCATGGGGGCTGGATTGAAGAATTTTGCAGTTAATATATAAGGGCTCAATTTGGAAGAGAAAACATAAAAATTAAGCATGTAGTCATGAATCTAAAAGATCTGTCTCTATGGTGGGCTGCTTCTGTCACTAAATCAGGTTCCACTTGTTTTACTCTATTAGCTATGTCAGTGCTTACTAGGTTCTATGTTATCATTTAGAAAACTGCATCTCTCTCTCTCTCTCTCTCTCTCTCTCCCTCCCTCCATCCTTGAGGTAGAATTAGATATTACTTATGTAAAACTCTATCAAATATCATATCGAAAAATTAAATCTCCCTGTATGGAGAAGAATTCTGGGACCTGGAAGAGGCTCATTTTAAAAAGAGTACTTTGGGGGAGTTCCCATTGTGGTGCAGTGGTAATCAATCTGACTAGTGTCCGTGAGGATGAGGGTTTGATCCTTGGCTTTGCTCAGCGGGTTAAGGATCTGGTGTTGCTGTGAACTGTGGTATAGGTCAAAGATAGGGTTTGAATCCCATGTTGCTGTGGCTGGTGTTGTATGCCAGCAGCTGCAGCCCCTATTCGACTCTTCACCTGGGAACTTCCATATGCTACAGGTGTGGCCCTACAAAACAAAAAATAAAAAATAAATTTTAAAAAGAAATAAATAAAAAGAGTACTTTGACCAGTCATTCCATATACCATAGGGTGCACATGCCAATGGGGAACTGCTATATAGAACAGAAACTTTATCCAATACACTGTGATTATCTATTTGTGAAAAGAATCTAAAAAAAAATGGATGTGTGTCTATGTATAACCAAATCACTTTGTTCTACAGCAGAAATTATCACAACCTTGTGAATCAACTAATCTTCAATAAAACTTTAAAAAATGAAAAATAAATAAAAAAGTACTTTGATCAACCCTTCAAGTCCACCATGATATAGAGGATTGCATAGACTGTAGTACCAGCCATACCATGTATCTGATACTCCTTTTGTGAACTGATTTCTCTTGGTAAGTTCTGCACCTCAGCAATAATATCAGCTGCTTTCCTTTACAAAGGTTTTTTTTTTTTTTTTTTTTTTTAAGGCCGTACCCGCGGCACATGGAGATTCCCAGGCTAGGGGAGTCAAATCAGAGCCGAAGCCTCCAGCCTAAGCCACAACAACAGCAATGCCAGATCTGAGCCGCCTCTACAACCTATACCACAGCTCACAGCAACGCCAGATCCTTAACCCACTGAGTGAGGCCAGGGATTAAACCTGCATCCTCATGGATCCTAGTTGGATTTGTTTACTGCCAACCCATGAGGGGAACTCCTACAAAGGGTTTTGAAAGTCCTCCAGAGAAGTCTCAATTTGATGCTGAGCTAAAAAGGATTCATGAAGACTGTGGGGCAGAAAATTTCTCTTCCCTCTTTTTCTCTCTACATTTTATTTTTTCATTCTAAGAAAACACCAAGACAACATCCTTTCATATTTTTTTCTTTTCCTTATGACCTCTTGTTCAAAGAGGCACTTTTCTTTTTACTGTCATCAAACATCTGTGGAATGGACAACTCTAATTAATTTTCAGCTTGAACCAAAAAGTGAAAGATTGGCTGAAAAATAAAAATTCAGCTGCAGTTTTGACTATCTCTGGTCAAAGCTGCTTTTCATTCAGTCTATTATTGAAGTAAGGATTGAAAACAATGAGAATCAGCATTGGCCCACAGGTATATTTTGTTTGGAGCAAATATTATTTTTTAAGTGTTAAATGTGAATATCTTTAAACAGAAGATAAGATTTCTGTTTCACCATGGTCCTCACCATTCCCCATTGCTTAGCGACAATAACTGAATTGTTTTAGTCGCTGAATTTGTTTGCCTGGCCACTGAAAACATGAATAGTAAATTCTGGTTAAGGGTTCAAGTGATTTTTCTTCTTTACATTTAAATCCCTTTAAAATCAATTCATTAGACATAAAATAGTTTTGCAAAAAGTGTAAGACACATAGCAGAATATAAGGAGGATAAAACTTGAGGTCCTGCCTTCAAAAAATACTGTCTTATAGAACCTTACTAAACTGTTTGTAAATACCGCTCTTCTGTGATATTTTGTGGTATAAAGTGAAGTCTGCTTAAAATAGAGATATACAGGAGTTCCCGTCGTGGCTCAGTGGTTAATGAATCTGACTAGGAACCAAGAGGTTGCAGGTTTGATCCCAGGCCTTGCTCAGTGGATTAAGGATCTGGTGTTGCCATGAGCTGTGGTGTACGTTGCAGATGTGGCTCAGATCCCACATTGCTGTGGCTCTGGTGTAGGCCGGTGACTACAGCTCCGATTCGACCCCTAGCCTGGGAGCGGCCCAAGAAATTGCAAAAAAAAAAAGGAAATAGAGATATACAAATTACAAATAAACATATGAAAAAATACTTTACATCATATGTCATTAGGGAAATGCAAATTAAAATAACAATGAGATACTATTACACACTGATTACAATAGACAAAATCCAAAACACTGACAACATCAGTTGCTAATGACATGTGAAGCAAAAGGAATACTCACTCATTGCTTGTAGCAATGGAAAATGGCACAGCCACTTTGGAAGATGGTTTGGTAATTTCCTACAAGGTTAACATACTCTTACCATATGATCTAGCAATCACATTCCTCCATATCTACTCAAAAGAATTAATAACATATGTTCACAAAATGCCTTCACACAGATATTTATAGCAGCTTATTCAGAATTGCCAAAACTGGAAAGCAGCAAAGATGTACTTTGGTAGGTGAATGGATACATAAACTGTGGATTTCCAGACAGTGGAATATTATTCAGCACTAAAAAGAAATGAACTATATAGCCATACAGATATAGAGGAAAATTAAATGCATATTAGTAAGTGAAAAAAGTCAATCTGAAAAGGCTACATACTATATAATTTCAACTATGTGGCATTCTGGAAAAGAAAATCTATGGAGACAGTAAAAAGATCAATGGTTGTCAGAGGCTGGGAGTAACTGACTTACCCTAGACTCGGCAACCAGATCAACTACAACTACAGTAGCAGAATGAGAATTTGGTATCTCTGAATCAGCAGGGTCTAAAATTTTCTCATTTTGAAGATTCTTATTTAAGCCAATAAAATTCAAGGCCATCCATCCACTTCCAAAGCATCTATAGTTAGAAATTTACATTTGCAAGAAGACTAAGATATGACTCATTTTATACCATGTTCCTCTCAAAATAGGCTCTGTTGATTTTTTGGTGTGTTATTTGAGTGGAAATTATCAAGATGGCTGCTATTTCAATAGGATTGATACTTGCCCATCTGGGTAGTTTAATATCACAACAGTTCGCTATAGACATATTTTGATATAAAACCTAACTCTTGTTTTACCTCTACAGATTTTTTTCACCTCGCTTTCTCCTTGATTTTATCTCAAGTATTTTGAAAATGTTCCAATTTTGACATCAATCCAATTGCAGAGAACTCTAGCATAAAATGAAGAAAGACACATGAAAAGAACAGCATTCACCATATAAAACACATTCATGCTACATTTATAAGGCAATCAAAGAAAAACATGCTTGCATACCCTAGATATGTAATATAAAGTATAACATTCTATCTGATAAAAGAATAAATATTTCATTTATCTATGCTGGTCAACTAATTATATATTTTCTTTTAAACATAACTAGAATTCAAATGCTATATAGTTGCTATATTTCCATGTTGAAACAAACAAAAAAATTTCTTGTGTATTAATTGCAATAAACATAGCTATTTATATCAATTTTTCTTAATCCTTTATTATAAATGTTTTTTCTTCATTGGGTCCAATACTTTAAAAATAAAGTATTTCTATCTGTTGCGTAATAATACTGCATGATAAAACCACCTCAAAACTCAGTGGCTTAAAATGATAAGCTTAGTTTACAAGCTTTCACATCAGCAGATCAAGCTAAACTCTGCTGGGCTGGTCTTGGCTGGGCTTACATATCTGATGGTTAGCTGGCTCTAGTCATAGAAGTGACTAAGCTATTTATCTTTCATCATTCAGCAAGCTAGCTTGAGTGTATTTTAATGGCGAAAGCTGAGAAGAAAAAAAGAAAATAAAAATCTGTAAGTGTTTTCCAAGACTCCCTTGCCTCAAGATTGTCACCAATCCATTTGTCAAAGAAGTCACATGGCCAATCGCAGAGGCACTGTGGAGGGTACAAGCAACTGGTGTGGCTACAGCATGGCTGGACAAATTGGGGCCACTGATTCTACATAAAACAAAGAAATGATCCTAAGTGCTTGGTTTATGCAGTTATACATGTGTAATAACCAATCTAATAAAGGGATAGATTCATTTCTTTATCTGTGCTAAATGTTTTTAGCAATAAATTAAAAACTTAGATGCCACCTATTTTACAATATTTTCCCTGACCGAAACCTTAAAACATTTTACATTCATCATTTGCTGATTATCTTATTTACATTTATTCGATTTCTTTATTGCAAAAGTCTTTTCACCTTCAGTTCATTGAATAAATAAAAATGCAAACCCTTTGCTGATGTGCTACTGATTTTGCTAAAGAGCGTCTATATTTAAATTGAGGTACTATTTACTTCCAAGAGTCAAAAAGAAAAATTAAAACATATCATATTGTGCACTGTCCATGATTGGATATTTGGCAAACATAATGCAGCAATTTAAATATAGTTTTGAAAATGATTACTGCTGGTTTGCAGAGAATTATTCATCATCAGCTCATGCTTCCCATTCTTTCTCTGCCTCCTACTCTTGAGGAATAAGAGTGATCACATTCACTGGCCATATCTGAAAGAATCAGTAGATCAGTAGTCATAAGCCCTTCCCCCTTTACCAATTAAGTATTTTTTTTTTCTTTCTAAGGCCACACCTGGGACATATAGAGGTTCCTGGGCTAGGGGTCGAATCAGAGCTGTAGTTGCTGGCCTTTGCCACAGCCACAGCAATGGCCAGATCCAAGCTGTGCCTCGACCTACACCAAAACTCACGGCAGTGCCAGATACTTTAACCCACTGAGTGAGGCTGGGCATTGAACCCGTCTCCTGGATACCAGATGGATTCTTAACCCGCTGAGCCACAGCAGGAACTCCCCAATTGAATTTTTAAACAATTTAAGAATAAAGAATGCTTTATTATAAATAAAATTCCTATTAAATCATAATTTTATTAAGGGTTTACATAAACTAGTACCTTCTCAAACTTCTGAAGTAACAGGTTCTGTTGCAAGAAGTAGGCAAATACTATTAAAGGTCTTTTTATTTTTTACCTTCAAAGTAACTCTTTAAAAAAGGTACTACAGTAGTAGATAGAAACCAAAAGACTACTTCATGTGAAATTTCCTGTTTGCTTTATTTTCATGCATTCAAAAGAACGCTCATACATTGGCATGAATATCATCTGTCTCATTACAAATAAGCACATTTTAAAACAAAAAAGGGTGTACAAAAGTTCAGTCTTTTGGAAAATGTTTGAAAGATATTGTGGATTTTTCCACTTACAGAAGCCTTATTGTTTTTTTCCTTTCCACATCTGCTATTCATTTGAATAGAGGTCCCAACAATTCAATGAATAAAGGTGCCAAAATATTGCTACTAATAATTCTCAAGAATCTTCTTTCTTTGCTTTTAAATAAAAAATCTTCAATACATAGAAAAGTACTTAGTTTCATGTGGACCTGGATTCAGATTCTTAACTACAAATCCTTAGTTTTGATAAACATGTTTGTGAAAATATGGTCCACTGGCAGTTAGGGGACTTGAAGTGTAGGAGGAATACAAGGCAGGGTTTAGCTTGTACTCTCAGATCAGTTAAACCCAGGAAACTAGGATAAGTTCAACCTGGGTCTCACAGAGATTGCTATGAAGACTTAGCAGTGTCTCTAAGCCCCAGTTTTTTCATCTGCTTATAATTTATATAACCATAACTGTGACTAAATGTCCCAAAGAAGCTTACTTACTAGAGAAGGAAGGAAGGGAGGAAGGAGGGGAGGGGGGAAGGAAAAAAGAGAGAAACAGTGAAAGAAAAAGAAAGGAAGGAGAGAAGGAAGGAAGAGAGACAGAAATTCTGCAAAAAATTATTCAGTAAAGGACAGTATTATGTGACACAAATTCTCAATCTCTTTCTGTAAATGTGGATTTCTGCATTTTGATTTTCCCTAAAAGGAGGCACACCTGTATTTCTACAATAAACAACCACAGAGCTTCCTTAGCTTCGGAGCTGAAAATATGAAAGTGGTGGTGTTTTTGTCCCACTGGCACAGATGCTTTAAGCTTTAAAAGAACCTCCTACTTCTTAATCCCTCTCTCCATATTCTTGCCAAGCTCTCTGGAAATCTGAGTCTTGGACACCCTCCAATACTGCATCTCATCCATATGCCTGCCCCAGAGGAAGACATTCCGCAGGCTCTTTCCTTCACTCTATGAATGATTCATGTGTTAAGATCTTAAATACTAGCTGAACCAAGGACCTAATGGCTTGAAAACCTAATCTGACGTCAAGGAAATGTGCTGTTTTAGGGACAGGTTTCTAAGGCTGGTTGTTGGTCCTTATTCAATCCAGAATCTGAAAGCCCCGTACCAGGCAAGCAGAGGGCATGTGATTTTCTTTTCCTGAGACTCACACTTCTGATGAGCATGTCAATTCTGATATCAAAATGAGGGAGTGAGCTTTTGCTGACAGCAATATATTTAGGTTTACACTAAGAAAAGTAAGTGGAAATTTAATTCAATTATTTTTCCTCCAAGAAAAACAAACCATACTGAAAAATCATTTTCACCACATACAACAAGATTACGAATGAAAACGCCTCCAGGGAGAGGTTGATAACTAAAATAAGTGAGTGGACAAGTAAGAATGGTCAAGTAGAGTGTATGTCCAGTCAAAAGGAGGATGCCTCTGCTTTGCAACATGCCAGTGGTATTTCAGTGAGCACATGGAACCAGAGGTGCCAGAACTTCCAGAACTTGAATAGAAGCTAGTAATCTTTATTTTTACTCAAAATCTCCCAGTTTTAAATATTGGCTATTAATTGAGACAAATGTGAAGGCTGTGTAAGCCAATCATACGTGTCTGTAGGGCAGATTTGGCCTGTCCTCCCAAGTTGGCAGCATTTGACCTATAGCTTACTTCCTATTATTTCATTTAAAGAAGTTTTAAATATTTTGGAGAAAAATAAAACAGAGCTCAAACTCTTTAAATAATCAGTAAAACTCTGTTGGAAGACTATAAAATGGCAAGAAAATCTTATCCTTTATGAAACAGGGAAAGTGTATAGGCCTTTAGAGATTGATGGTTGTGAGTTAATATCTCGGCTCAACCATTCACTGTTGGAATTGGAGGATTTTACTTAAACTCTCTAAACTTCAGTTTGTGAAATGGTGATAATGAGATTCACTGCATGCAATTGTTGTCACAAGATAATGTGCCGTTGACATGAATTTCACAGTTGTATAGTTCTTAGAACATGCTAAGAACTTAATAAGTGCTACCTCTTCTTAGTACAATTTTCATAATCATTTTGATAATAAATTTATAAGGTTATTTAGGAAACTAATTATGTTAGCTAATATTTGTTGATCCCTTACCAAATAATAGGCACAGTTCTAATTCTAATACTTGTAATCATTAAAGCAATCTTATAAAGTAGGTTCTATTTTTAACACCACTTTATATACAAGGGAACAGGCCCAGTATTAATGATTAACATACTCCAGATTTCACAAATAATGAAGTGAGGGTGGAGGCAGGGCAGGATTTAAACAAAGGTGCCTGCCTCCAGTATCTGAAGTCTTTTCAAGTACACTAAATTAAAAAGCATGCTATATTCAAATTCATCTTTGAAACCATTCCAAGCTATAAGGGTCTTGGAATTGGGAAAGGCATTTCAAGAAAGAGGAGACATACTCCTTTATGACTACAAAAGACCACTCCAAGCAATTTTGTGTAAATATTTCTTTTTTGAAATTGGAAGAAAAATCCAGATTTACTCTGAACAGTGAGTGATAACTTCTAGAAATAAGATAAATCTCTCTCTTTTTATGCATTTGTGTGACTCTAAATCTCTTGCCTTGATGTAAATTAAATTATTTTTATATGAGTAATTTGTAATTAGTTAATAAAATTGTTTAATAATAGCTATGCATAATTAGTTTTATTTAGAAAAAGCATAGGAGCCTGCAAGAAGTATATATTATACATTTATTAAAGGCAGAAAAAATATCTTTTACTTAAATTCACACCATTCATCATTTTGAAAACTGAAAGTTTTCTAGTTCTAGAGGTGGATGCTGGTTAATCCATAGATGAATTTCTCCTAGTTTCCTGCTGATTTAGATGCAGGCACGTGACGTGAGTGGGGCCCAATCAGACTAAGAGAAAGATTTGCACTCTGTGTTGGTCAAAAGATTTGTCTCTCTGGCTCTGGCTAGGAACAAGACTTTCAGGGTCAGTTCACACAGGGAACCAACTTCACCTTACAACCACAAGGAGAACCAGACTGAAGATAAGGAAGAATTAAAGTTTTTCATGAAATCATTGACTGACTTTTTTTTTTTTTTTTTTTTTTTTTTGGTCTTTTTAGGGCTGTACCCACAGCATATGGAGGTTCCCCAGATAGCGGCTGAATCAGCACTGCAGCCACCAGCCTATGTCACAGCCACAGCAACACCAGATCTGAGCCGCATCTGTGACCTACACCACAGCTTGCGGCAACGCCAGATCCTTAACCCACTAAGTGAGGCCAGGGATTGAACCTGTGTCCTCATGGATGCTAGTCAGATTCATTTCCACTGAGCCATTACAGGAACGCTCTCTCTTTTTTTTTTTTTCCAAACCATTTTAACCTTAGCCAGTGCTGGGAAGTTTTCCTCCACTCAAACTGATGTGCCCAGAATTGTAGCTGATATCTTGGAAGCAAAAATATTTATTTCTGTTAATTAGTAAGTTCCATGAGGTCAGAAATCACATTTGTAAATATTTGTAAAATGTAATTAAGGCTTTCTCTTTCCCATTCAAATGAGATTAGAAATCAGATCAATTTTCTTAATCTTATGCAAAATAGACATCAAATCAGAAATTGTATTAATAATTATCTTTTAGTTTAATCAGTGGTTCTCAGCTTTAATAGAACAGCAGAATTATCTCTCGAGCTTTTAAAGAACATCTATGTCTTCTCCCCCCTAACTCCCACTGTCCCCAGAAATTCATTTTTTGTTGGTCTGACATAGGATTTAGATATAAAGAATGGCTTAAAGTTTCCAGGTGGTTTTAATTGCAGCCCAGGTTATAATGCAATAGTTTATTTTTAATTTTTAAAAACTTTATTTTTATTAGAATACAGTTGGTTTACAGTGTTATGTCAATTTCTATTGTAAAGCATAGTGACCCAGTTACAACATGTATATATACATATATATACATTCTGTTTCTCATACCATATTCCATCATATTCTACCCCCAAGAGATTAGATATAGTTTCCTGTGCTGTACTGTAGGAACTCATTGCTTATCCATTCTAAATGTAAGAGTTTGCATCTGCCACCCCCAAACTCTCTGTCCATCCCACTTCCTCCCCCTTCCTCCATAAAATAGTAGTTTAAATTATCTAAGTGTCAAAATTATATGACTCTTTCTTCTTCAGATGAAACTTCAGCAGTGTTTCCATGAAAGTATGATATATTTCAACTCTCTCTCTTATTTTTCGAAGCTCTCAAATAATTCCTGACCTAGCCACATCATTTTCAAATAATTAGTTTTAGTATCTGAGATCTTGAATAACCTATTAAACATCAAAGATTTTCTTTTTCCAATTTTGAAAGCATAGAAATCCAGAGCAGATTTCATGAAGAATTTCTTGTCTACAGCTATGTGAGTCATGAAAGAAATGCTTTGCTCATATCGCTGAAAAAAAAAAATTCAGGAAAACACTTTCAATGTAAATAAATGACTCAAGGAAGCTGAAGGGCAGATGGACCTTTGAGATCACCTCTGCCAGTTTTTCTCAAAGTGTGGTCTTCAGCCCACCTGTATCAGGTCCTAATTAAAATGCAGATTCCCAGGCCCTTTCCCTGATTACTGAAGCAGAATCTCTGGGGCTGGAGCCTAAGAATGACATTTTAAATGGACCACAGATAATTCTAATATACACTAATGACCTCTAAACCTTGAGTATCATAAATAATCCCATCCAGTCAGATTCCCTATTCAAGAAATTCTTGAAATCTTTTTTTTTTTTTTTTTTTTTTTTTAGTGTAACCCCTTTTGACCTACTGAGACTCTTACATTTGATTAGGAGGAAGAAAAATCCCTTAATCTCCCCATAATCTTTGATGCTAGTTTGGCAGGGATTCAGATTACCTATTATCTTTTTGATAGCCTCTATGTTTAACCACATTCACTACAATATGAGCTCACTGCACAAATATTTTTAGGTGAGTACCTCAGGTAGACAGTTACTTCAGAAAAAGACACAAATATTCAGATCCTAAGGGTTGGCATTTGTTTCTTCAAAATCTATAATATACACACAAGCATTCAAAAAGCCTTAAAAACAAAGTCCCTATCATGAAAAAATAAACTCCTCTAAAATAACCACTGAGGTTGATATTTTTTCAATTTATAAAACATTACATACATCATTCCACCCAAGGAATAGGTGTTAGTTTTAGATTGGTAAAATGTCTCATATCATGTAGCCCGTGTGTAGCAGAAGTGGAGACCAGCAAATCCACGCTTCTTAATGGCCACCTTACTCAAAAGTAAGTATATTCTCTGATCTTTTGCCCAGCTGCCAAGAGATTCATTCTCTTCTCACTGTAAGAGCTTGTCCTCTTCTCAGTACCATGGAAATGAACATTTCTCTTTATGAGTTTCTCAAAAGCAAGAGTAATAATCACAGATCCCTATCATTTGAACAAGAAGAGATTTATTATGTTTTATCAAAGGGCATTTGTTACAACAGGATGCATCCTATATGCATTCATTTCTGGACCCAGTAGATTGTTGGTAACCCCCGCCCCCCAGCTTTTCTGTCACTACCCTATCACCAGGGACCAGCTTTTCACCCCAATTGTCAGGAACTCCTCACCATGAAATTGCACAGTTGCACCCTAATAAGGCATCATCACCTAAGAGGGCACCCAGCAAAGGGAGCTTAGCCCAGGCTCCTCTCAGCCAGCCTTGAATCAACCAAAGACATGAACTTTTTTTTAATTGGTGTGCCCAGAGAGGGGCACCTTTTCAAAATCTGTCCATCTGGGGGAAGCATCTTATCCTGATTTGCCTTAGAAGAAGGTAAATGCCTGTGGATACCCTAGTTTATGTCCATCCCAAAGTAGGGGGTGGAGAAAGTCTGGTGCTTTCTAAGGTGTTTTCATTTTGTTTCCCAGGGATTGTTCTATAGTTTGTACAGAACTGAAATCTACCACCAAAGAAACATCCAGTTCCTTATTTATTGCCCAGACCAAGCTTCTGATGTAATTGTCCTTCATTCACTACACTTCACATTTGGGATAATGAAATCAGATTTAAACCTAACCTCAGGCAGCCATAAAACTGGGGTTTTGCAGCTACCACGGCAAAGTTGGCAAATGTCATAAGAGCCATGGGTGAAAACAGGAGTAAAAAAATAAAGTCCACGTAATAATTGAAACTTCCAGGGCTCTGCGTTCCCTGACCTAATGTAACCTAAAACTCACCTGGTCAACTTGTGAAAAATGCTGATTCCTAGTTCTACTCTAGATATCCTGATTTGGATCTGGGGCAGGGCCAGCTCCATCTCCAGGATTCTGTGAAGGGTAGGGCTTAGGGGAGGCCATCTGGTTGGAAGAGGAAGCTGGGAGCTTTGCCACAAGGCTATGTTTGCAAAGCAAGCACACTCTTTTTAACTTAGTGTGTATGTTAGAGAGCAATATCGATATTAAAGTTCCCTAAATACACTTCTATTCACACTTTACATAAGAATGATTAAGTTGGCCTTATTTTAAGTAATATTTTTATTTGCAAATGGAGGGAGCTGATGGAGATCAGGGTGGCTATAGCCCTTGGCACAAACAATGATTGGAGCCCAGGCATCTTCCTTTCCAGCCATCACCATAGAACAGTTAGGTTTATTAATTTGTCCATTCAACAAAATATTTATTGAGTTACCAGTAGGTGCTAGGCATTATTCTAGGTAGATTATTGAGACCTATAATAAAAATAATTAATGATGATAACTACCAAAAATCCTTCCTTATGGATTATATTTTAATCAGGGAAAGCAGGCAACAAACAACAAACATAAACTATCAGAGAAATAAAGTATGGTAAAGGATATTTTTCTTCCTCCACAAACATGATCTTAGGAAGCAACACATTCCTCAGTGAAGCACACCTCCCATATATATTTAGATTGTTACTAGGGCATTTCACTAGGAGGCCAAATTACTAAAACTGGTAGAAAACTAGAAATGTTTCCCTAAGCTTTGAAATGACAAATGCTAATTTTGCATGGTTTTGGAGAGGGTGTGTATGTGTATGCATATAGGTTTAAGTTTAAACACTTTGTGGAAAGCTATCAAATTTTACCTATTTCTCTGTAGACTACAAATCCTATACCCTTTGTGCTACACAGAGCTGCCTTTCCAAGGAGTTCAGCAAGCTTGTGGAATCTTTGAAGAGATAATTGTGAATTGAAGCAGTTCTGTGCCTAAATATTTACACAGTTAGCCAACAGACGTATACACATTAAGTATAAAATATCTCAATAATTCCTTTTTCCTACATAGGAAGATGTACAATTCATTCAGCAAGCTAAGGAAAGATAAAATGACTTCATACTAATTCCCTTAATTTAACCAGACCAAATGTCAGGACAATGTCATTTAAAACCCTTTAATGATTTTAAAACAAATGGTCCCGGTAGCAAGAAAATAGTTAAACTAACACTGCTAAAATTAATTTAATTTTTTTGGAATTGAAATATTAAATGAACTACCATTCTATCCCATTTACTTTTCAAATGGTGTTAGAAAATACCCAAGGACCTCTCAGCAAAAATCTAACAGGATCCTTTGGTCTGTTCATCAGTTCAGTGGAACTGTAATTGTGTGGGTATTTAGTCTTCAGTCAGTCCTATTTGGTACATAGGAAAGAGTCTATTATCGCTATGTATGTCTCTCTACAACTTTCCTTTGTGAAGATTCCAGGCTCGATTTATCAACAGCAGAAACTTACTTAGCATGGTTGTGTATTCTATATATATTTTTCCCAACGTTAATGTGAGTCATCATAGCATATCTCCTTAACCATATGTGCTAGAGCTAAGGACAGACAGTTATTTTAATATTCCTGGCCTAGAATCCTTCCCACAACAAACACATTTGATGCTCATACATGGTCCCTTTCTTGCCGACACTCACGCCTGTCAAAATGGCATGGTGCCTACTCAACATATGGACTGCTAGCTTTTCTCACTGGGGTACAGTTGCCAAAGAAAGATGGGTTAAGCTGGGCACCCTGTGCAGCGAAGCAGGTGACAGCTCTCCCGTCCTCCATCATGTGGCTGCCACTGCTCTAGCCACATGCCACTCTCTAACCTCTCTTTTACGGGAAAAAGAAAACGAGAGAGATCGTTCAGTATCCCCCTTTACTTTCAGTTTCCACTTACTGCCATTGATCTCACTAGCTTTTATTCAAAGTGAGGAATCTATCCTCTGCCAAACACACACTAAAATTTCAAAATCACTTGGAAGCACAAAGTTGTAAGAAAAGTTGATAGCCAGCAACGGCACTAAGTGTATGTGTGTGCATGCATGCAAGCTCACCCACATGCACGCATGCTTGCTCCCTCTCTCTCTCTCTCTCTCTCTCTCTCTCACACACACACACACACACACACACACACACACGCACACGCACACGCACACAGGAAATTTGTGAGCTTTCCTCCCTCTGCTTCTCATTTTCCACCTGGAATGGACCAGAGCTGGGCAGCAACAGTAGCACTAAGTATTAAAGAAAGAACTTAGTGATTAAGTCTTGCACAAATAGAGCCTATCTCATTACGTTAATCCAGTGAATCATTTCCTCCCTAACCAGACGACATCCTGTTTGGTTTGCAATTTTTATTTTAAAATTTCCAAATCAATTTTTATTTGGCCAAATGAGTTTGTCTTGGCAATAACGGGAAAGTATCAAGTTTTCCCAAACAAAGGCTTTTCCTTCATGTGCCTTCGTCATTCTACTGGAAACCCATATAAGGGATACGATCTGAGTCCGGCCTCTGAGTCCAGCAACTTTCCCCAAACAAGTCCATCTGAACTCAAAGATACCCGATTTAAATTGTAGCCTGGAGTTGATGGCCACAGATTGGCCAATTAATGATCTTCAAAGACTACCCTGTGCCAGGCACCTTTACAGAAATTTTTCATTTGATCATTCCCTGAAATGTAGGAGTCATCATTATTTCCATTTTAAAGATGTATAGAAATCTGATCCATACTCTCTGCATGGAAGCTGTTGGACACTGTTCACTAATAAAAATAGCTCACCTTCATTAAAGTCTAACCATGCACTTTTCTAAAAGCCTTGTGCATATCAGCTCATCTGCAAAGTTATGAGGAAATCCCTGTCAATATCTATAATTTATAGATGAGGAAAATGAAGCACTAACAAGTTAACTGATTTGTCCAAGGTCACAGCTAATAAGTGGTGATGCCAGAATTCAAACTCAGCTAGTACTACTCTGGAATTATCATTCTTAACCACTGCTCTGCTTGTATTAAGTGATACTAATATGCATTCCTGACCATCCTTTAGTCTTGTGCCTTGTTAATATTTTACAGGCTAAGACTCATGTTTCCTTTCTTTAGAGCACTGTTTTCATCTTTCTTCTCCTTGGATCAGAGTCTCCTACAGCTCTGCATTTTTGAAAGAATAAAGTCCAGATTGTCATCTTGGCATCCCCTGGACTCCAAATATACTCTGGCCTCTATGAAATCCTCCAAATTGAATTTTTTCTTTTCTTTTTCTTTTTTTTTTTTTGTGCATTTTAGGGCTGCACCTGGGCATATGGAGGTTCCCAGGCTAGGGGTCGAATCAAAGCTGCAGTTGCCAGCCTAGGACACAGTTATAGCAATGCCAGATCTGAGCCATGTCTGTGACCACAGCTCACGGCAACACTGGATGCTTAATCTACTGAGCGAGGCCCAGGATTAAACCTGCATCCTCACAATACCAGTTGGGTTCATTACTGCTAGCCACAGTGGGAATGCCCAAATTGGATTTTCCGGTTTGACTACATATGCTCTCTTCTTGACCATTTTACACATTTACTCATGTGCTTTGTTTTGTTTCATTTCCTAATCCAAGCTATCTTTGCTATTTTTCTATCTCTCTATATCCATGCAAAGCCTACCATTCAAGCCCTTTCTGGTTCACGTCCATCCTGAGTACCTCATCTGTCCCTTCAACCCACAGCAATTTCTCCAACCTCCAACTTTCTGGTGTACTTGCCAATGACATGACTATCCAGAATGCTTAGCCACAATGTTATCCCAGGGCTTGTTCAGAATATTCAGCAGGCACCATGTACCCTTTTCAGGTGTGTATATGCAGTCTCCCCAGTTAGTAAAACAACTCTTTGAAGAGCTGGATCCTGTCTTGTACCTTCATAGTGTGTTATTATATCTGCCATATTTCTTAAGTGATCTCTGTGTTTATCAGTTTCCAATAATTCTTATTTTTTGCCATTACTATATTCTGTACGCCTTGTGAGGGATCCTTCTTAAGTCTGTAGACTGTATAAGGCCCCAATTACAGAGGTGAATTGATTACCTTGCAAAAGATTGCCTTCCAACCAGTACCATTTGTATCACTGAAAAGTCAGTGTCAACATGAAGATAAAAGAATTCCATTTCAATAATAGAGCTCTCAAAAATGAATTCCTCCCAAAAACCATGTTTTAATTTCTTAACTTATGCCAAGAAATAGAAGGCCGTTATTAACTTGGTTTATTTCTTAATGTCATAATGCATTTGCATGAATAAATTTATTACCAAAAATGCAAACTTGTAAGCAGTTAAGGTTGTATACTCCATGTTCAATTTTCAATAGTCAGTTGTTACTTAGAATCAATCTAAAAGTTCATCTAGTCATGTATGCGTAAATGTTAGCAGTATTCCTGGACTGGCTTTCCTACAGTTCTGCCAGGAGTCCAGAGAATTGGCTAGTTGACTTCCCAAGTATGTTTCAACTGATTCGGGGAATCCAGGATTCTTTGCCTGTCTACCCGCTTATGGTTAAAGGCAACCACTTTGGTCTCATTCTCTCTCACACATTTTGGAAGGTCTCCAAGTGTAAAATGGTACAACATATGTAGCCTGCAAGCAGGGCAGGCATAAGAAACACCATAAGGATATACTAAAGCAAACTTCAAGCTGTGGAATGCTGGGAAACAATCACAGGCAACACACCAACTTGGCATAAAACAATCAGAGAATGAGGTGGCTCTTTTTGAGCAAAAGCATAATGCTGGCTAAGAGGCGAAGAAGACCACACAGATAGAAATACTGTCTTGAGCAGTCCTTGCTGCTAGCCAAGGGTGCTCTTCAGAGATGCTGAGTGTCAAAGGGCTGATGGTCATTCTCTTTTTCCATTTGCATTCACATGCCTGAAAACACCACCCCAACAGCAGGCCCTTTGACTATAACCACACACCCCTGCACACTAAATGACACTCATTTTCCTTTTGCAAATTTTTTTGTCCTGGTGAATTCCTACTTCATCCTTAAGAATACAGCTCAAAGATCAACCCCTCAGCAGCACCTCTCTATGCCAGGAAGAGTTAACAGAGCTCTCTTCTGCAGTGTCTGGTAGTTTATATCATTTATATCATTGCTCTTTTTTTTTTTAATGTATGGGCTTATCTTCTTGGATAAACTGTAAGCTCCTTCAGACCAGAGATCATGTCTTTCTTCTCTGTCATATACCAAGTGACAACTATGGCTACCTGCATGTAGAAAGTACTGCATAAATGTTGTTGGATGGGTAAAATAAATTACCTATTTTCCCATTAGTCATCTATTCATTAAATAAATATTTATCAGTGCCTCCTCTGTGCCTAGTTCCAGATGATCAAGACAGCAGTGGACAAGGAAGATATACTCTTCCACCCCAGAAGTTACATTATATTGGAGGAGACAGAAAATAAATATAAAATATAAGAAGGATATTGCCAATGTTGCTCATGATAAATAATGAGAAAAATTAAGCAAGGCAAAGGAATAAGGAATTTAGAAAAAGATTGCAATTTAAATAGGATGATTAGAGGTAGCTCACAGCATGTCATTTAACTGAAAAAAACCCAATGAAATGAGGGATGGGGTCATAAAAATATCAGAAAAGCAAAGTGCAGAGGAAAGCACATGTGCAAAGATCCTGGGGCAGAAAACTATTTACAAGTACTTCCTGTCTATAAATCGTTGCCAGGATATAGCAAAATAATATGCAGTGATCCATTCTAAGAGACTCATACAAGAAAAACATTGGCATAATTTCTAATAAAGACTCAAGAGTTCTATGGTTGTGCTTAAGGTAATGTAATTCCTAAGAATTTTGTCTTTACGAATTCAGTAAAATCTAAATTCTGGATTACCCTGGTAAATGCTACAGTTCTGTCATAGCTGATATATTTATTCATCATGGGGAGAATTCCTTTAGTTTCAGTCAGACCAGATGGGAAAGTCCTAGTTTCTCTTTTCAAACAGACCTATCTCTGAAGCAGTCTTCAGCATGGTTTGGCCAATAGGACCATTTCCAAGTCATGGGCTTTTCCTAGTTCTAAATATTCCTTTCCTCTTTCCCATTTCTGACCACAGTCCTCAAAATCTTGTGACCCATTTATCTGTTTATCACTATGGCAAATGTTTTCAGCAGACCACCAGAAATGCTTGAGCCTTACAACCCAGGTCCCAACCATCAAATTTGGAAATCAACCCCACTGTCACTGACTCAACTACCCCCAAAGGTTGAAACTATCAATCATAGTAGACGATTGCCCCGTGTTTTACTTTCCGCCACACTGTTTCCATATTCTACTCGTTTAAGCTGCTATCTTAGAGGCACATCTAAAATTTCAAGTTTGTGGGAAAAAGTAAATTTCACTTTATATATAACTTTATTAAAAACAAATTTCCTATGAAGTGAGGGGTGTGAAGAAGTTTTTATACTATCATCGTACTAGAACAAAGGTCTTAACCTAGTGTTATTCGATAAATAGATGTATTTTCCAGGAGAGAGAGCTAAAGGTTTTCATCAAATTCTAAAGAGTATCATATATTTTTTAAGAACCAATAAATTAAAAAGAAGTTTCCACATGCCAAAAAGCAAGGACTTGTGCAATGATATTTGGGTGTGGAAGGCAATGCTTATGTACGCAAGGTAATGTGAACAAAGAGATCTTGTGGCAATATGGGGAACATATCCAATAGTTTATAATAACTATAAATGGAGTATAACCTTTAAAATTGTTAATCACTGGGTTGAACACCTGTAACATATAATATTATACAGTAACTATACTCCAATTAAGAAAAAATAGATCATCATTCAACACTAACTTACATTTTACTCAATGATATGTCAATTAAAATATCTAAAAATGCCAATTGGAGAAACAAATATACATCCCCATTCTTATATTTTTTAATGAAAGTTTATCTAAAGTAGAAGAATTTTGGACATATGAGATTTACATGGAAACTATAACTAATGATTTTGACTGATCATATTTTATTATATTATTTTAAAAAAACTTCTGCATACATGCACGAAGATGCAAGTTCATCCTTTAGTTTTAGGAATTATAAATAATAAAACACCCAAGTGGTCTTTCAGAACACTGAGGCTTGGGAACCAATTTTCTATTTCTACTTTTGTTTTAGGCTCATTCCAAGAATCTTAGCAAGATGTCTCAGTCCTTGTATCTCCATTTCCATCCCCCCCCCCATGAAGTTACTATCAACCTCTTGTAAATTATTTACTTTTAAATCTGTTCAGAGAAAATTTTTAACCTTGAGCTAGTTTTCCATTAATACTCATGATATTCTATTCACTACCTCACAAGTACCCCATTAGCAGATGCAAATTACTTTCAATATTATCTTAAGGACTGTTAAGTGAAGTCAAAGAATAAGTCAGCAAGTCATATAATATATGTCCTATAGACAGATACAAAATAATTTAAATTTTTGTCATTGCTGTAGTAACAATCCCATTAATGTTCTTGGCTATAGAAGACAGTATTCAGCTAAAGTGATGCACAAACCCAAGGGTGTTGTTCAAGATAGTCAATTAAGTTTGGACAGAAAACAACCAGCTTTCTATTTATAGTTATGTTTTCTTTCTTGTGCTCTTTGACTTCTATATTTTGTATACATGGTACAATACAATGTGAATTTTACAGTCATAGTATATACTAGATGCTAGTTTTTCCTAGTCTGTTTATATACTAGTTCTTAATATACTATGTTAGTATTACTACTACTTTATTAAGACTAAGTTCTTAGTGTAATTTACATTATAAATATAATAGGAAATTTATAGTATAGTTCTACATGCATGTAATCTACTAAATAAGTAAATATGCATAGTTTGTGTGTAGTCAAAAGGGCTATTACTGGTGGGGTAAGTGACTGAAATCAGTCTGGAAACCACTGGTGATGCAATGTGGTGCTAAGGATTCATTCAACACATTTAGTGAAAATCTAAATGTGGAGAAGTACATTGGGTAAGGATAACGGTTGTCCTGATTATTGTTGACACCTGTGAAGTGGAATTTTAATATTGTATATTGCAGAGTGATTAACTGAGCAGATTATGCTGGTCAGTACATGGTGGAAGGATGTTTCTTTGAGAAGAGCATGGAACACCTGAAGATGTCTGGTTGAGAAGTGAATTAGCAAGAGTGTGTGCACCTCTCCCAGTATCTTGTTGGCCTGACTCTCTGGGAAGACTATGATTAAGAGCCACGAACTTCCACTGAACAAGGTGAACTGGGTTGGGACTGGGATTGGGTTTGGGAAAGCAAGCATAAAGGGACTATACACATTCAAAACAGTCGCTATGGTTCCAGAATGAGAAGGCAACAAAAAACCCTCATTGTCACACCTGTGAGATCTCCATGACACTATTTATCACATACTGACCTTGCAAATGGAGCCTTGCAAGGCTTTGCACCTTGTTCCCACCTCAAAGTTTTTCAGAAAATGAATCTGAGGAATCACTGAAAAGCAAACAAACAAAAAGATATATTGATGAAACTGCAAATATAATGTGTAGGTTACTCTCAAGTTGGAAGAGAAGGAAAATTTTAGGTTCTGCCTTAGAGGTCAGGTCAGATAAGTTTTAGCTGCTGAAGGTAAACCATCTTGTACACATCTGAGAAACAACCTAAGAGCTAAATACTTTTAGAGTCACCCTAGATTCTAATAGAACATGACAGGGGAAGAATGTATCTGCAAAGGACTTGCTGTTTCACAGAAGACACATACTGCTTGAATCCTAGTACTACCCGACCCATGTTCGTGCTATTGTGGTAATGTTCCAAAACTATGGCATTCCAAAAGGGGACAGGGTAATAAAGCCCAAGGACGATGTCAAATATAAAGGTGGCTCAATTCTGAGATAATATCAGATGTGGAAAGTAAGAGTTCTTTCGTTTTCTTCAACTTTCTGGAATTTTCAACTCTGAATGTTTGCTAGTGAGTCAGTCCGCACACTCCTTCTCACCTCCTCTACACCCCCGTGGATACTGTGTGGGGCTTGCTCTCTGATGCATGGTGACACCTCGGTAGATGTTTCCTGCTGGCCTTCGTGTTTCTCCTCTCTCCTTCAGCTGTCATTCCTTCTCAGTTTATCATCATCATCAATAAAGCCTAGAGGTAGCTTGTCTGCCATAAATACTTATCTGATAAAAAAAGGAAAAAGCCTTTTGGAACATGACTAGGTAGCCTGTCTTGTCCTTTATTTGCCTGGGGAAATGTGAGAATTTGTAATCCCTACTGCAAGAGATTTCTGGTCATTTTGAAGCACCATTAAAATGATTATCAAAGCTTTAAATTTGGCAATGAAACACATGATTCTCTTAATGACAAGGTCAACTTAATTGGGTGTCTGTCCGAAGTGAAATATTGCTCATAACTTGCATCCCCCAATGCAGTTTAACATAAAATAATATAAGGTGGAATTTTTAAAAAGGCAGAGTATAGAAAATGAAACTGAATAAGACACCTCCAGGTCTGAGTTTTCTAGCAGAGATTATAAGAAAACATAACGAATCAACTACCTTTATCAATCAAACATATTTTAATTAGTCCTATGCTAGAAGGCAAATCTGATTCATATCACTTCTAGCCTCATCTCTTAAGAAAGACTTGTTTAAAGTATGTTAGCTTATATTTTCATTATTAGTAAGATGTTATGACCTTGTTCTTCATTTAGTTGTTTCCTATGTCTTTGCCTAGAAAAAAAATCAGAGGTAATTTCTCAAGTCTTGTGATTATATTTACTCATAAAAATGTTAATGTGTTACCAAATTCTCAGTCCAGTCAATGCATTTAATGCCAACACACAGATTTTTGCAATGTATTTGTACCTCTTCCTGATAATTTTCCAATATACACGAGGCTAGGAATTTTTTAAATTGCCTAATGTTAAAACCACATTTCCACCTACTCCTTTTCTAAAAAATTGTAAATACATGGCACAGCAGAAGCCCTCCCTCCCTGACCTCAGGGAAACTGAATTAAATAGCACTTGGCACTGAGCATTCAACGTGTATAATCATTATGGTAGGCCCTGTGCCAATCCCGGTAATGTACAACCCTCAGTATGCAGTATTAAGGAATAACAAGGATGGCAAGCCTCCCATTGAAGAATTAATTAGCAGACCTCCTGGACTCATCGGAATGGTAAATAATCATCCTCTGACAAAACTTAGATTTTAGAAGAAATTGCAGTTTGAATTGATGTCAGTGGTCCCAATTTGTTACATAAAAGCTACCAGTGGCTACATTTTTACATAGGGCTTGAATGATGCCCCAGTGGGTTGCTGAATGATCAAGGTCATACTCTCCTGCCAGTAGGTAGTCCCAGCTGTCCTGCTCTCCTCACCTCACCCCCAAAATTTTGGGCCAGCTTTTTCTTTTCTTTGACCTGAATCTTGAGTCCTTGGGTACTTATATGCCCAAGTGTTGGACTAATTCATAGTACCAACCTACCTTTTCAGCAGGATTAAAATCCTGTCTGCAGCTTCAAAGGCAAGAACAGTTTCTTATCATTTCTCCCCACCCCTGATGGGGGAAGAGATTTCACAGGGGTTGATTGTCCTTGTCCTTTGATGCTATTAATATTGGTTAGGTAATAATGTTTGAGAACTAGATGAATGATAGCTGGTTAATCTACCTCAGTTAGAGGTAGATGGGGAAGACTACCTGAAAATGCTCCCTCCTCCATGCTTTAAATTGGAATAAGAAATGCAATTCAAAATCTTGCCAGAGAGTAGGCATCCTCAGGTCATACAAACCAGGAACTGGACCATTTGAAGTAAATTAAGGGAGAAAAGAAAAAGGCAAGGATAGTTATGACAGACTTTGATTTGAGAAAAAAACATGAAGAATCCATTACGGTCGGGGGCTTTCTTAGCTCCAGTGGAAGGAGCCTCATGGAATTTAGCCATGTAGCAGCTGAGGCTCTGGATGAGACCATGCTCAGGATCACTCTCTCATCCTCATGTCAAAACACCTCATATGCTCAAGAGGAGAATAATTTGGTGCACTTTCCCACACGAATGTAGTGAGGTGTCCATGTAAATATATTTTACAGCATGCAGATATTTCCTTCTCAATTTTGAGAGGACAATGCGTGTAGAAGACTTGGAAGAGCAAAGTCATCTGAATTATTTTTACCTCACCAACATGTGCCAAATAATCCTTCTGTCCCTCAAGGAGCTGGACATAGAAGCATCCCTTAGGGTGTTGCCCTAAGTAGTTCAGGCACTTCACGTATTACTAACCTCAGACAGAGGCAGTGCACAAATCGAGTTTCCTTTACTAACACCGCACCTAAAACATCCATTTTTCACTGACAGGAGTGCTATGAATCTTCTCTTAAGAGTAAGGAATTCAGGAAATAATGTCACTCAAGATGTGATAATCACAGGGAGGTAATGTAATCTCTGAGTCAGGAATTATAACTGTGTCTTCTCCTCCTCCACTTTTAGGTTACTAAGGATTCTTTGCTACTACATAGGAACCATGGGCTTTGATAAAATTTTAATAGACAGCAACAGAAAAACCTGTCTCAACCCTCCACCCTTGGGAACAGGTAAATCAGTTGCTTAGTAGAGGAGGTCTTTAACAAAAGGTCAAACAAAATTGTTCTGGGAACTTTTTGAGACTTAAAATAGCTGCTTGAGATAGGGATCCGCTTGTGGAGGTGAGTCCTTTGTGAAGGCATCTCCTTGTGGCCTCCGTGTAAGGTAGGTAACCCTGCATCTTCCCCATTTGCCTCCCCTCTGCTTCCCTCTTCTTCCACTCAAACCCCACTCACACACAAAGCCTTGAGAAAAACTGAGATATACAAAAGGCCATCAAGTTAGTGAAAACTTTGATTTAAAAATCTGAAATAATAATTCTCTGATGGAAAACAAAAAGACCCTGCTTCACAGAGTCAGTATTCATTCTTCCATATTGCCATTGGGATTAGGCAAAGAGCTGGTCTGGCAGAACAAAAACATTTCAAATGTTTTGAAGTTGAAATGTGAAGTTAAGTTACAAGCATGGTCCTGGGTAGAAACTCTGAATTTTTTTTATAATGGTAACTTGTTTGCTGAGAGCATCATAAAAAAATTTGGGATGCAATATCTCCAAAAACACTTTCAGGCAGGTAGATGATTCTTTTTTCAAGCATAATTTCCTCTAGTGGCTTGCATCTTAAATGACAAGATATAGAAAAACTATGGGATATTTGATCTTTATGAAATTGCATAGGTCAGGAAAGTCTAAAACAGAGTTAGCAGATTAAAAAACAAATGAAAGGAATTTTTGACAAAAAGAAGAAAAGAATCATCACATATTTTTGTTGACGGAACAACAGTTGGATGATCAAGAGGTGGTATACAAAGGATGTCTTTTTGGTAAAGAGATTGAATGAAGGATATTTATGTGCTCTTCAACTCCCAAATCTTAAGATATCCATGACTGTCATGGAGAAGGAATAAACTTGATTTGGTCAAGAAGTCCTTCTAGAATTAAAAAGCCAAAGAAGAATGCACCAAGGGCATATGTGAAAAAAAAAAAAAAAAAAAAAAAAAAAAGTAAGACCTTTTGGATATGAAGCAAAACAAGTCTATTTTTAAAAGACTCTTTCTTAACTTTCCGGCTTTTGGACCCAAACACATTGAGAACCACTTTATAAGACTAGCATTTCACAAACTCCAGTTTTGGCATCTTAATAAATAGGTCTGCAATATTCTGGGGATTATATGGTAAAATATGGAACTTGGTTACATGGAGGGACATTCCTCAGTTGTGAGCAGGAATAACAAACACACTCTGAGTCACCACCCTGCTTAAAAACAGATAAGATAGATTGTCCCTATGGATTTAAAAAAATGCTTTTCATTTTCACCCTTGTATTAATATTTCTTACTCAATGGTGTAGTAAGGAGTGTTGTTTTTTTTTTTTTTTGAAAATGATAACAAGTGCTTTGAACTTTAATGATTCTCATGAAATTAGTCTTTTGTCAACCATTTTAAAGATATTTTTGCTGTCTCAATGGAAATACAGAGTACAAAAGCACCATCTTGTGGCTAAAAGGAAAAAGTGTTTCAACACAAGCCAGCTTGAGTCACAAATAACTTTTTTTTACTTTTTATGAAATATTTGTCAAGTTTAATTTAAGCTCTTGATAACTTTAAAACAGATGGCTAACGGGCTTAATACAATTTAGAATTGAATGTGTCTTTGGTATGTTTGTATATGGATATGATTCAAGATTACAAATCCCAGCATATGATAACCACATGAGATTGCAATTCCTTAGTCAAATTTGAAACAAAAATAGAATTTAGTTTTAGTAAACTGAAAATTTAGTCTTTGTGTTTTATTAATGAAACTTTTCTTGTTCATCATTTTAACTTAGAAGTATAGTTGGTTGTTTGTCCAGTAGGAAGTAGTAATTGTTTTCATAGAATGAATACAGATAAAATTAATTTTTTAAAATGTTACCATTTGCAGATGGCGAATTTCATTTCACAGGGAGAAGTGATGAGGTAAGAATGATTCAAACAGCAGTAGCTATGTTGACAGAATTTGACAGAATAGGAGGTACAAAAACATGGGACATTTTCTTTTTTTGCAATACTGAATATCATGTCTTATAAATTGCAGCTTCATTTACTATTCCCACTTTAGAAATGGAATATCCAAAGTACAGAGAAGTAAGTAAACTGCCCAAATTCACAGTGCCAGGAAAAAGCAGGAGCAGAATTTGAATCAAGACCTCAGGGTCCTCTTCCTTACTTTTCTAGTAGTTTCCAAACCCCAGTCCTCAGGTGTACCTGGACTGTCTGCACTAAAGTCACTAGGAATGTGTTTCCAATCCTGGAGATTCTGATTTAGTAGATTAGCTCTGAAGTCCAAGTCTAAAAAATTCCCTGTGAGTCTAGTGAGAAAAACCATCCTATTTAAGCTAAAAATAGCAGGCAAGGTAATTAAGCAAAGAAGGACAAAACTGAAAATCAATGAATACTCTTCATTTTAGCCATCAGTGTTAGAAAGACTATCTCCATTCATATTGCCACTTTTTCAAAACCTACCACAAAACACACCTACTCTGAAAACCTTCCCCAGATAAGTTCTACTGTACTTGTCAGTTTCTCCTTTACTACACAGACATGCTTTAAAGTGAGTGGATGGGCAACGGGGTCCTGCTGTATAGCACAAGGAACTATGTATCTAGTCATTTGTGATGGAACATGATGGAGGATAATGTGAGAAAAAGAATATATATTTATGTATGGCTGGTCACTTTGCTGTACAGCAGAAATTGACAGAACATTATAAAACAATTCTAATATATTTTTTTAATTTAAAAAGTGGAATCAACAACTACCATCTATGGAGACGATGCTGTGCTGGATGTTCTATGTATTTCATCATGTTTAAATAATGATAAAATATACAAGAATCTTTTCAAATCCCATATAGCCAGCTGATTCACATAGAATACTTCCATTGATTTTTGTCTGTCTCTGTCTATAGCCAACCTACTGTTTCACTTGAGAAACAAGTATAGTTCCATGAATGTAAGTTGATAGTTTTACTTAGGTTAATGAGTAAGATAAAAGTGAAAAAAAGAAGACATATGTTGGACTTCATTCATTCATCAATGAGTGAATGACTATTTTGATGAATTGAATAATAGTTCTTAAATACTAGGAGACTATTTCCTCCATTTTTGCGCAATTTACAGTGCAACAGTTACAAACATGCCATACTTTTAGATTTAACCCATAATATTATTTGCTATCACTTTCTTAAATCTAGAAATGAACAAAATGATAAGTGAATTCCTGATTTATATGGTCAGGAATTTATGTACAGTATATACTATTCTGTATTATTGCCATTCTATGAATATCATTGACATAAATAACTTCAAAAGCATGTGTAATACTAAGATGTGGGCAAATTAATTAGGATATCTTGAGTGTTGACATATATCAAAGGTATATGTTACCTTTGATTTTTATGTAATTTGTTTAAATGAAAGTTTATATAATTTAATTTTTAATAATGACATTTAATAATCAGATTTCCAAATTCCTGGAAATTTAGCAAATGGCTCTTGTAAGCCAGTGCGAGCAGGCTCCAATACAACTCTAATTATTCACATTTTATAGATAAGGAAACTGAGTAATACAAATCGTTGATTCATCCTGCCTGCATCTTAAAAAAAATAAAAACAGCTCATGATTCAAAACCAGGTCTCTTCAGTTCCAGTTGGTACGCTTGCTCAGTCTCTCAACTACCTACCTACCCTACCCATCTCTACAATATTAATCAATTCTTACCTATATATTACCTGAAAATATTTTTCAAAGATTATTATATGTGACCTTTTATTCTTGTAATTTGAATTTTGTGTCCTTTTTCTTCTAAAATTTCCCATAAAATCTGATACTTTTTTTAGTATAAGTAGATTCTCATAATTTTGTTACACAACAATACAAAATTAACTTAAAGCTAGTTCTTATTGAATTTCCATCTAACTATAGAAATTAAAGTTAACTTTCAGTCTAATACAGAATATTTTTTTAGATACATTCTAATTCTAGAATTATTTTTTTTTTGAGTTACAGTTTAACTATTATTATTAAGGAGCAAGAAGCTTAAGGAACCTAGAACAAAATTTATTTATCAAAAAATACATCCTATCATTAGAAAATTCATCCCAGCAATGAGAGAGGGAAATAAACAGTAAGAAAGAGATATTTTTCTAAAAAGTGATGTCAAAGAGAATTTAATTTAATTCATTTTTTTCTAAAGTCCATGTAAATTTAAAATCTAATAAAATTTTCAGAAAAGGAGCATTGAAGTCTTGCTAATATAACTTTTCTTCTTTATCACTTATATGAAATGGAAAATATAAATTTTCTGAAGGTAATGGTAAATGTAAAATTTTGTCTGCACTTTTAACTGGTTGTGGAACCTTGTTTTAGTAAATATATTGTAAATTTGAATTAAAAAATTAATAATAGATATCTTGGAAGCTACTTGAAGGAAACTTACCCAAATCTATTCATATAATTGTTTGATGGAAACAAAAGGAACTAAATAATTGCACACCAATATAACCATTGGAATTATTTGAACCATAATTTGATTATTTCTTTCCCTGAGGTTAAAAATAATATGCAATGGCTAAATAATGAAGTGAAGAATTCAGACAGCCTACTCTGCCTTTCAAATAAATAATGGAGAGTAGGCTGTCTGTAATATTGTGTGAGATACCCTGAAAGTTTTCCAAACCATGATTTAAAACTATCCCTAAGTCATCACCACTCTACCATGGCTGCCTAAATTTCCATATTACTCTTTCAGGTATTTCAAAAAGACTATGTCTTCAAACAAAGGTATTATTGATTAATACCTCAAAAGAAATTGCAGTGTCATTAGCTAGTCACTTTCAAGAAACTACTCAGGAATATCAAGTTGTGAAGTAATTAGGGTAAAGAAAATGGGAAGTGTATAAATTAGACATATGGAAATTGCCATTATCCATGAAAGGCCACAGTGAGGGGATATGGTAGCCTACAAGCATGATAAGGGTCCAAATAGAAAAAGGACAACACTGAAATGGCGCAAAATTGTTAAGATACAAAGTTTGTAGAAAGTTTCTATACCTGAGAAGAAACAGGCTATAAAAAGAGATAAACATTTAGGTCTTTTACAGTTTGCATTTTATTCAACTTAAGTAAAATGTCATTAATTCAAAAATCAATCGCCTAAAATTGTATTATTCAGCTAGGGAATATATATTTTTTTTTACTCCTAAGAATGCTCCTTTATTGTTCTATTCAAATCTATTTTTTCTTTTACTTTCTTTTCTTTTTCTTTCTTTTCTTTTTCTTTTTTACTTTGTATAATGATTTCTATTTTTTTCCATTATAGCTGGCTTACAGTGTTCTGTAAATTTTCTACTGTACAGCACGGTGACCCACTTATACATACATGTACACATTCTATTTGAAACTATTTTCTCCCATTCTGTAAGTTGTCTTTTTGTTTTCTTTTTGGTTTCCTTTGCTGTGCAAAAGCTTGTCAGTTTGATGAGGTCCCATGGGTTTATTTTTGCTCTTATTTCTGTTGGTTTGGAAGACTGACCTGAGAAAATATTCATAAGGTTGATGTCAGAGAATGTTTTGCCTATGTTCTCTTCTAGGAGTTTGATGGTGTCTTGTCTTACATTTAAGTCTTTCAGCCATTTTGCGTTTATTTTCATGCATGGTGTGAGGGTGTGTTCTAGTTTCATTGATTTGCATACAGCTGTCCAGTTTTCCCATCACCATTTGCTGAAAAGACTGTCTTTTTCCCATTTTATCTTCTTGCCCCCTTTGTCAAAGATGAATTGACCAGAGGTGTCTGGGTTTATTTCCCGGTTCTTTCTCCTGTTCCATTGGTCTGTATGTCTTTTTTGGTACCAGTACCACACTGTCTTGATGACTGTGGCTTTTTAATAGTGCCTGAAGTCTGGGAGAATTATGCCTCCTGCTTGGTTTTTGTTCCTCAGAATTGCTTTGGCAATTCTGGGTCTTTTGTGGTTCCATATAAATTTTTGGATTGTTTATTCTAGTTCTGTGAAAAATGTCTTGGGTAATTTGATAGGGATTGCATTGAATCCGTAGATTGCTTTGGGTAGTATAGCCATTTTTACAATATTAATTTTTCCAGCTCAGGATTATGGAATATCTTTCCATTTCTTTACATCTTATTTAATATCCTTGATTAATGTTTTATAGTTCTTGGCATATAAGTCTTTTACCTCCTTGGTCAGGTGTATTCCAAGGTATTTGATTTTTGGGGGTGTGATTTTAAAAGGTATTGTATTTTTGTATTCCTTTTCTAATATTTCATTATTAGTATACAGAAATGCAACTGATTTCTGAATGTTAATCTTATATCCTGCTACTTTGCTGAACCTGTTGATCAGTTTGAGTAGTTTTTGGGTTGAGTCCTTGGGATTTTCTATATACAATATCATGTCATCTGCATACAGTGACAGTTTTACCTTTTCTCTTCCTATTTGGATGCCTTTTATTTCTTTTGTTTGTCTGATTGCTGTGGTTAGGACTTCCAATACTGTGTTGAATAACAGTGGTGAGAGTGTACATCCTTGTCTTGTTCCAGATTTTAAAGGAAAGGCTTTCAGCTTTTATCCATTGAGTACTATATTTGCTGTGGGTTTGTTATAAATGGCTTTCATTATGCTAAGGTATTTTCCATCTATACCCACTTTGGTAAGAGTTTTTATCATGAATGGATGTTGGACTTTGTCAAATGCTTTTTCTGCACCTATTGAGATGATCATGTGATTTTTTACTTTTCTTTTGTTAATGTGGTGTGTGACATTGATTGATTTGCATATGTTGAACAATCCTTGTGAACCTGGGATGAATCCCACCTGGTTGTGGTGTACGATCTTTTTTATATGTTGTTGGATTCAAAAAGAAAACAAAAAGACAACCTACAGAAAATAGTTTCAAATGATGCAGCTGACAAGGGCTTAGTCTCTAAAATATACAAACAACTTAAACAACTCAACAGCAAAAAAGCCAACAACCCAATTGAAAAATGGGCCAAAGACCTGAGTAGACATTTCTCCAAGGAGGATACACAGACGGCCAACAAGCACATGAAAAAATGCTCAACATCCCTGATTATTAGAGAAATGCAAATCAAAACTACCATGAGATACCACCTCACACCAGTCAGAATGGCCATCATTAATAAGTCCACAAATAACAAATGCTGGAGGGGGTATGGAGAAAAGAGAACCCTCCTGCACTGCTGGTGGGAAGGTAAGCTGGTACAACCGTTATGGAGAACAGGATGGAGGTACCTTAGAAAACAATACAGAGAACTACCATATGACCCAGCAACCCCACTCTTGGGCATATATCTAGACAAAACTTCCCTTAAAAAAGACACATGCACCCGCATGCTCATTGCAGTGCTATTCACAATAGCCAACACATGGAAACAACCCAAATGTCCATTGACTGATGTGACTGATGAATGGATTAGAAAGACGTGATATATATACACAATAGAATACTACTCAGCCATAAAAAAGAATGGCATAATGCCATTTGCAGCAACATGGATGGAACTAGAGACTCTCATACTGAGTGAAGTAAGTCAGAAAGAGAGAGACAAATACCAAATGATATTACTTATATCTAGAATCTAAAATATAGCACAAATGAACCTGTCCACAGAAAAGGAAATCATGGACTTGGAGAACAGACTTGTGATTGCCAAGGGGGAAGGGGAGGGAGTGGGGTGGTTGGGGAGCTTGAGGTTAATAGATGCAGAGTATTGCCTTTGGAATGGATTAGCAATGAGATCCTGCTGTGTAGCACTGGGAACTATGTCTAGTCACTTATGATGGACCATGATAATGTGAGAAAATAGAATGTGTACATGTATGTGTAAGTGGGTCACCGAGCTGTACAGTAGTAAAAAGATGTATTGGGGAAATACCTATTAAAAATAGTATTAATAATACATTTACTTGAAGAACCTTTTATTTATTTTCCCATGTTTTGGAAAAAAATGCAAACCTGGTGTCCACACAAGAACCTGTACACGTGTTTATAGCAGTTTCATTCATAATTGCCAAAACTTAGAAGGAGCTAAGATGTCCTTCAGTAGGTGAATTAATAAATAAACCATAGTCCATCCAGACGACGGAATATTATTCACCACCATAAGGAAATAAACTCCTTTTTTTTTTTTTTTTGTCTTTTTAGTGCCTCGCCCATGGAATATGGACGTTCCCAAGCTAGGGGTCAAATTGGAGCTACAGCTGCTGGCCTACGTCATAGCCACAGCAACGTGGGATCCAAGTCACGTCTGCGATCTACACCACAGCTCATGGCAACGCCGGATCCCTGACCCACTGAGGGAGGCCAGGGATTGAACTCTCATCCTCATGGATACTAGTCAGATTCATTTCCACTGAGCCACAATGGAAAATAAACTCCAGGAAATAAACTCTTAAGCCATGAAAAGACAAGGAAGAAACTTAAATGCATATTACTAAATGAAAGAAGCCAATCTGAAAAGATTACATATTCTATGATTCCAACTGTATGACATTCTGGAAAATACAAAAGATCAGTAGTTGCCAGGGGCTGGTGGGGAAGCAGCGATAAATAGGCAAAGAACAGAGGACTTTTTAGGGCAGTGAAATTATTCTGTATAATACTACAATGCTGGTTATATGTCATTATACATTTGTCAAAATCCAAAGATAATACCTTACCAAG
This sequence comes from Sus scrofa, assembly GCF_054392235.1. NCBI lineage: Eukaryota > Metazoa > Chordata > Mammalia > Artiodactyla > Suidae > Sus > Sus scrofa. Next base: position 78,452,293 of record NC_139397.1, read on the forward strand.
AGTGAACTCAAATGTAAACTGTGAACTTTGGGTGAAGATGTGTCAATGTAGGTTCATCCATTGAAATAAATGTACCCTGTGGTGCAGGATGCTGATAGTGGGGGAGGTTTAAGGGACAGACACAGATGGAGTGTACTGGGAACTTTGTCTACTTTCTGCTCAATTTTACTGTGAACCTAAAACTGCTCTAAAAACAAGTTTATTATTTTAAAAGACACATATACGGAAAAGGAAAAACATCCCAAACAAAGCAGCTAATAGAAGAATGCAGGGGATAGAACACATTAGAAGTCGAAACACCAATATTCAAAATGTTTAGGAGTTCCCTGGTGGCCTAGTGATTAAGGATTCATTGTTGTCCTGCTGTGGAGCAGGTTCAGTCTCTGGCGTGGGAACTTCTGCATGCCACAGGCACAGCCAAACACAAAATGCTTAGTGCTACTACCTGGTCAGTCAGCCTTGTGATTGTTATCTTAACCTTTCTTCACTTCATTTTCTTCACAGGTAAGTTGGCATACTAATACCTATTTACGAGGAAGAGTAGATATAACACATCTAAAATGGTGCTCAACAAAAAAACAAAGCTCAAATAAGACTTCCATTTATGATTAAAAAATTGTGGAACAAATCTCTTTCCCTTCCTCTGAAATACAATTTAAACAATCACAAGAGCAGTCTCTCTCTCATGTCTATAGTCAAGTTGTTGAAATAACTTTTTCTGATAACCCTGTTCAAGTTCAATAGCTCTTAATTGGTAGGGAATATCCTATTATTAAATGGACCAAATTTTACGTACTTATGCTTTAAAGACAAGAAAATTATCAGAGACCATGCATAAGGGGTTTTCAACCCTGACATTACTGATATTTTGAGCTTGATAGTTCTTGTTTGGGGAGGGGCCATCCAGTGCCCTGTGGGATGCTTAGCAGCATCCCTGTTCTCTACCCACTAGATGCCAGTAGCAAACCTCCCTACACATTGTGACATCTGAAAAAGTCCTTTGAAATTGCCAAATGTCCTGAGGAGAGGGGAGGAGAGCTAAATCACTCCCAGCTGTACAGTAATAGTGACCTTCAAAAATGTAAAAGATAAAATCATCTTGACCTTTTTCTAGAAAAACTGCCCTCATACTTTAAACTTTTCCTGACAGGCTTTTTTGACCAAAACTGTCTTTGTGGTCTTGTTTCCTGAAATTTACTCTAGTTTCCAATTATATGGAAAGGCAAATGTTAAAGGCTAGGTATTAGGTTCTTTTGAACCTCTATATTCACATTTACTCTCCTCATTGTTCTACTATTAAATTTGTTACAGTGCAAATGATACTAGCTATGCAAAGTAAATATGTTCAAACCTGATTTTTTCTCGAAACCATGAATATAATCATTAAAAATAAGATTGCAATGCAAAGTCTTTCAAATAATCACTTTAAGTAGCTAATCATAAAAGGTCCATGCTATTTTTTGACACGTTTTCAACAGAAAATTTGAAAATTGCAAAAATTTATCAGTTTCCCATAGGACATCAGCAAACATACAGCCTTAAAACAAGGACTTTCTAGGAGCCCTGAAAGTAAATATCCCCTTCTTTTGGTCTAGAATTGCCTCTAGACCCCATGAAGTCCTCTATCTATTGCCTCATGTACCAAGAATGACAATCTTAGTCTGCATAAAAACTTGTTTTGATTAAACTTACAGCAAGCTGTTCACCAGAATTTCTAACAAATAAGCCCTTCTGTTCACTTGTTAGAGTCGTAATCAACAAGAAGCCAAAATAAAAATGCTTTTAGTCCATTAGGTTCTTTAGTCACTGAAGAAAAGAAAGATTGAATCACCAATCCTGCCAATAGTTTACCAATAGCTTAAGATAGGGCACATGACAAAAAACAAAAGTATTTCTTCCCTAAAATCAGTTTTTAATATCATGCTATGTGGTTATACATTTTAATGTCCATGCCAAAGTTAGACCTATAAGCTGTTATCAAAGCTTTGTCATAACAAGAGAATGAATTCTAGTAAGATAAAAATATGCATTTAAATTAGAATTCCTATAATTCTGTTTCTGAAACATATTGATTATTACTATTCGCTCAATTAAAATCAGTCCTCATTGATCAACTATAAGGCATCACAATAATATAAATCCATTTGTTGGGTAGATTTGAGAAAATTAGGGAGAGGTAAGAAAAGACATGGAAATAAATGGATTGATATTAAATTTTAATTTGATTTTATTTTTATCTGAACATCATAATTTGTATGATTTCAACTCTTCATCATTTACAGAATTTTGAATGGTCCAGAAAATGTTCTCTCTTGATTAATGTTTCATATGCACTTTAAATGTTGTGTATTTTGCTATTGTTTGTTGAAATATTCTACAAATGTCAGTGTGGTAAAGATTTTTAATAATATTGTCCAAGTCTTTTTACTGACGTTTTTGTCTACATGAGCCATTTATAAAGAGAAGAATGTTGAATTCTCCAATATAATGGTGATTTTCCTTCTTTATCATTTCACTTCTATAAGTTTTTTCCTTCATATATTTTGAAGCTCTGTTATTTGAAGAATTCATATTTAGAATTGTTAAACTTCCTGGATTAAAGACCTCTTTATCATTATGTAATGCCCCTTTATATGTCTGATAACATTTCTTGTTCTGACATCGACTCTGCTAATGCTAATATACCTAATCAGCTTCATTTGATTAGTGTTTACATGGCATATCTTTTTTCTGTTATTAACTTTAAATCTATCTATAGCTCCATATTTAAAGTTTCTTATAGCCTTTTTTTTTTTTTTTTTTTTTTTTTTTTTTTAGGGCTGTATGCAGCATATGGAGATTCCCAGACTAGGAGTCAAATCAGAGCTACAGCTGCAGGCCTACACCACAGCCACAGTAACGCAGGATCTGAGCTGCATCTGCAATCTACACCACAGCTCATGGCAATGCCAGATTCTTAACCCACGGAGCAAGGCCAGTGATCAAACACCTTCAATCTTATGGTTAATAGATTCTTTTCCACTGCACCACAACGGGAACTCCAGATCTTGTTCTTGTTAACCCAATCTGACAATACGTAGCTTTTAACTGTCATGTTTACACCATTTACATTTAATATAGTTACCAACACTCTTGGACCTTTTTACTATTTATTTTATAAATATGCCATATACCCTTCTTTCCCCCCTCTTTTTTTCTGTCTTTTTTATAGTTTATATGAGTATTTTTCTGATTCAATTTTGTCTCCACTATTGGCCTAATAGTTATAGTATTTTGTTTTACTTTTTCATGTTTTCTCTGTGGTTTACAATATATAGTTTTAACTTCTCACAACCTGCATCCCCAAAATATACATATTGCTATGTTGTAAAAAGCACAGTATGTTATTTCCTTCTGACTAATTCCTTGCTTTTGTTTTCATGTATTTTACTCCTAATTATGTTATAAATCCCACAGTACAGTGTTACTATTTTTTGTTTTAGATTTTAATTATCTTTTTAAAGTGGTTTTAAAAAAGAAAAAAAAATCATTTTATATTCTCACTTTTTATCATTCACAGCATTATTCAATGTTGTAGATCCAAATATTCATATTGTATTATATTTCTTCTGACTGAAACACTTCCTTTAATGTATCTTATGGTGAAAATTCACTGCCAATAAATTTTCTTCTCTTTTTTTTGCTGAACAAGACCTCTATTTTACTTTCATTATTCAAAGCTATTTTTGCTTGGTATAAAATTATGAGTTAACAGCTTTTTTTTTTTTTTCCTTTTAGCACTTTAAAGATACTCATCCATTACTTTCTGCCTTGTTTAGTCTCTGATGAGAAACCTGCTGTCATTTTTACCTGTGATCTTATGTATGTAATGTTTCATTTTCCTCTAGATGCTTTCAAGATTTTCTCTTCATATTTTGTTTTTAGATGTTTGAGTATGATGTGCCTAAGTGTGTTTTTTGTTTTAATGTGTTATGCTTGAGTGTCTATACCTTCTTTGATCTGTTGTTTGTGGTCTTTCATTCACTTTGGAAAATAACTTGCCATTATCTCCTTAAATATTTATTCTGTGTTACAGTTTCTATCTTCTCATGAAATTGCAATAATAGATATGTTAAATCATTTTATATTATCCCATAGCTATTGGATACCCTATTCTGTTGTTTATTCTTTTTTTTCCCTTTTGTTTCAATTTGAATGTTTCTATTGATTTCATTTAAAGTTAACCAGTTCTTTCCACTGCTATATTCAGACTGCTGATAAGCCCATCAATTGAAATTTTCTTCTCTGTTAGCATGTTTTTCATTTCCAGCATTCTCATTGGATTCTTTTTTAATCTCCATATGCCTGCTGAAATTTCCCATCTGTTCATGCATGTGTTTCTCTTTTCCACTACACCCTTTAACATATTTAACATAGTTATTTCAAAGTACTTCATCTAACGTTCCATAATCAGGGTCACATCTTAATTTGATACTGCTAATTGTTTACCTGTTGCTAATGGGTTATTGTTGCTGCTGATTTATTGTTTATTTATATAACATTTGATCAAATATAGACATTGTGTAGAAAAGAAGAATAGTGAGGTAAATTTAAAACAGGAAATAAGCACATTTCTTTTTCAGTCAGTCCATTGGTGTGGAGGTTGGGTCAGTCTACACAGTAGTTGAACTCAGTTGGATTTGGTTGTTGCTCTAATTAATTTTAGTTTACCATTGACTTCAAATTCTTCCAATGGCAGACTGCTACTGCTTTGTGCTTAGTGTGAGACCTACAGTGATGGAGGATTTTTATCAGTATTTCTGTTCCATTCTCAACTTTCAGCAGAGTTTGCATGCCTATCACAAGGGGATTTCTCTTCATAATTTTCCCCCTCCCTTAGGGATAGACTACCTGCTTTCACTTGTTACTAAGTGTAAGACTTATGTGGGGGGCCTGGGGACTTGCAGTATCTTTGGAATTCAGTGACACTAGCGTTTTCAACTCTCTGATGAGTTCAAACAAGTTATAATTTTGTAGATTATCCCCTATTTTTATTGTTAGAATAGAAACAATCTATATTCAAAGTAGGAGTAGTTTCCAGAGTACTCCTATCATCAGGGTAAAAAGGTTTTGAATCAAGACATATTCATTGAACAGCTGTCAGTTGTGTTTTTTACAATGACTGGAAAGATAAGTAATAATGTAATGTCTCTACTCATAATGCATTACTGATCTGACCTAATGCATGGGAATGATGGTTGTGTAACAAATAATGCTAGTAGTTCCAGGGAGAATGATTTAATAATAATATTCTTTAAGTGAAGAACCTAGGTCACCAAGGTACTCTCTAATGTACAAAAATAGCTATGCTGGCTCAGATTTTGCTTAGAGCCAGTCCTTTATTGCTCAAAATTAAAAGTAATAGTGCCGTTGGCCTGATTACTCAGTGTATAGTATACTTTTATCTAGATTTTTCACATGCAGGATATTATTTTTAATTTGCTTTATTTTATTTTTTAATTAAAGAATAGTGATTTATGATGTTGTGCCAATTTCTGCTATACAGCAAAGTGACTTAGGCATATATATATATACACATTCTTTTTCATAACAGTATTCTTTGTCTTATACTTGTTAATATATTGAGGATAAAATTGCTTCTTCCTACTTTGAATGATCATTCTAGGCACTCTAAATTTCATCTTAAATTCTAACAAGCCAGTATCATGCTTAATATTTTCCTACCTTTTTTGAAATATATTGGAGTTGAGAGCTGAAATGCTATATGACCTTACACAAATAGTAAAGATGCATTTTGTTTTCTTTGCTGAGTAAATGCATGGAAATAGGAAGGTAGTTTAACAGAGACTGACTACATTTTTTTTTTGCCTTAATTTATTTTTATTTTTTTTTTACAGAATAAAATACATACATTTACACACAATTACATTCACACAGATTATTATAACATGGATCTTAAGAAACAGATTAAGTGACTCCCACTGGAGAAGTGGAATGGAAAATATGCTGAGACAAATAGAAAATTTATTCTATACCTTATCCCAATTTTATGGCTTTCATCTTTACTACTTAGTTTTCTCTATTACATTTCAATTTTTCTTTAAAAATTAGCATTATATTAAAAGTGTGTATATTATGCAACTAAAATTTATAAAGAAGAAAGCCTAATATACCATTAAATATTTTATACGGCATAGTAAAAAGAATAACTTAACTGGTAAGCATAACAAAAATAATACACCCTCCAAAAATAAGTAAAATATAACATGCATAAGTTGGTTAAAAAACAGTGTAACTATATAAATATGTCCTCACAATTTGTTCCATCTCATTGATTCTTCAATAAAGGCAATACACCATTCTAGGTGATGTGATAAACAAGATATTATAGACTTTACATTGCATCACAGAGAGAAACGGTTATTAATAATACAATTGTAGAACCATATTATTTAATTGTACAGTGGCATTATTTAATTATAATTATCATAAGTTCTTTGATGGAGAGGAAATCAGAATCAGATGTAAGAAGACTTCAGCATTCCAAGAATGATGTCAAATGACCCCCCTTCATGGTGGATTATGCACTTATTTACTATGAGATATATTTCTTCTCCAGAGATTCCTTGTTTGTGTATCAATTGTAGATTTTTGGTTTGCAGTTATTCTGAAGTTTTGATGTAAGAGTCTATATGTATGTGAGATTGTTTTAAGTTGTTGTTCTCTTAATTGCGAGTTCATCTCTGGTGTCCCGCATTTGTACCCACCTCTTCTCATGATTTCTGATTTTGATGGTATAATTGTGCATGGATGGTTTCATATCTTTACTGTATATATACCTTTACTGGTGAGCCTATCATTTGTGGAATTTTTGTTTCCTGTTGCTGATCTTTTCTTTCCTGCCTAGAGAAGTTGTTTTAGTATTTGTTGTAAGGCTGGTTTAGTGTTGCTGAAGTCTCTCAGCTTCTGCTTATCTGAGAAGGTTTTGATTTCTCCTTCAAATCTGAATGAGAGCCTTGCTGGGTAGAGTATGCTTGGTTGGAGGTTTTTTCCTTTCATCACATTAAGTACATCATGCCACTCCCTTCTGGACTGCAGAGTTTCTGCTGAAAAATCTGCCAATAACCTTATTGGGGTTCCCTTGTGTGTTACTTGTTTCTTTTCCTTAGCTGCTTTCAAGATTTTCTCTTTGTCTTTAATTTTGGTCAGTTTGATTATTATATGTCTTGGTGTGTTCCTCCTTGGGTTTATTTTATATGGTACTCGTTGTGCCTCCTGGATTTGAATGAGTGGTTCCTTTCCCATGTGAGGGAAATTTTCAGCTATTACCTCTTGGAATATTTTTTCTGTCCCCTTCTCTCTCTCTTCTCCTTCTGGCACCCCTATAAAACGGATGTTGGTGCGTTTCACATTGTCCCAGAGTTCCCTGAGACTCTCTTCATTTGTTTTCAATCTTTTTTCTCTTTTCTGTTCTGCATCCATAATTTCCACTAATCTGTCCTCCACCTCACTTATTCGTTCTTCTGCCTCCTGTATTCTGCTGTTAGCAGCTTCTAGTGAGTTTTTATTTCAGTTATTGTATTTTGCATCTCTGCTTGTTTAAGTTTTAAATCTTGTATCTCTTTGCTCAGTGTTTCCTGTAAGTTATCCATCTTTGCCTCCAGTTTATTTCCAATGTCTTGCATCATCTTCAGCATCGACAGTCTAAAGTCTTTTTCCTGGAGGCTGAGAATCTCCTCCTGGCTTAGCTGTTTTTCTGGGGTTTTTCTTTTCTCCCTCATCTGAGTTATAGTTCTCTGTCTTTTCATTTTTATAGGTTTTTGGTGTGGTGACCTTTTTATAGATAATAGAGCTATAGCCTCTCTTACTTCTGGTGTCTGCCCCCCTTGTGGCTCAAGTCTGTATGGGGGCTTGCTCTAGGCTTCCTGATGGGAGGGGCTGATGCCTGCCCACTGGTAGGTGGAGCCAATTCTAATCCCTCTGGTGGGTGGGGCTTAGTCTCTGGATGGGATTAGGGGCTGCTGTGTGCCTGAGGCTCTTTAGGGAGCCTGTTTACTGAGGGGTGGGGCTGTGATCCACCTGGATTGTTGTTTGCCCTGAGACTTCTCAGCAGGACTGACGGGTGGGGCCAGATTTTCCCAAAATGGCCACCTCCAGAGAAAGGCACACTGCTGAATATTCCTGAGAGCTTTGCCTTCAATGTCCTTCCCTCACAACAAGCCACATTCACCCCTGTTCTCCCAGGATGTCCTCCAAGAACTGCAGTCAGGTTTGACCTAGATCCCTGTGGAGACCTTGCTCTGCCCTGGGACCTAGTGCACGTGAAAGTCTGTGTGTGCCTTTTAAGAATGGGGTCTTCGTTTCCCCCAGTCCTGTGGAGCTCCTGCACACAAGCCCCACTGGCCTTCAATGCCAGATGCTCCAGGGTCTCTTTCTCCCAGTGACAGATCCCAGCATGTGAGCGTTTGATGTGGGGCTCAGAACTCTCACTCCTGTAGGCGAGTCTCTGTGAGCCAGTTAGTTTTCAGTCTGTGGAGCTTCCCACCTGGGAGGTATGGGGTTGTTTATATCACGAAATCACCCCTCCTACCTGTGGATGTGGCCTCCTCTTTTTCTTCTGGAGTAAGGTATGGGTTTCCGGTCCATTTGGGTGGAGATTGCTCAGTCTTTAGTTGTGAATTTTGTTGGTTTTAGGAGAGAAGTTGAGCTCCAGACCTTCTATTCTGCCATCTTAATCCCGTCTCCCTGACTACATTTTATATTCTAGTTTTCCCCATAGCAAACATATAAAAATGGACTCAGTTCTCACAATAAATATTACTTACATGTTACTAAGAGTTTAGTAATATAGCCATTTATTTTAAATTACATACTGTAGTATGTAAAAACTTGACCTCAACTTTTCTATATTGTAAAAATAACTTTTTAAAAGTTCAGATGCAAATATTCTCTGGGACCTTGAAAATTTCAAAGGTTCTTGGAACAGTACCTGTAAGTATATTATGAATAAAACGATCTTACCCTTACCTTCTTTCCCAAGTCCAAGGTTGATAATACAGTCAGGAAAGGTGACAAAGTCTAAACCACTAGCAGCAGCAGCTTCATTGTTCCTAAATCAAACAATTTATAAACTGACATTAGTAGCGAGAACCCCATTATACCTTCTGATAGGAAAAAGTTTAGCTGTGTCATTAATGGATCATACATGTTTGTAGTTGTCATTCAGACTCATATGAGTTAACATCTGATCACCCAAAAATCACTTTTAGTATGTTTGAATACATAGATAAAGACTGTGCTATTGGAATCTTCTGTATACTGTTAGCCTAGTTCTTCACTTTTGCTGCAAAGCAAAATGCTGCTTAAAAAAAAAGAAAAGAAAAAAAGTATCTCGGAAAGAAAATTTAGGAGTTCCTGTCGTGGATCTATGGTTAATGAACCTGACTAGCATCCATGAAGATGTGGGTTCAATCCCTGGCTTTGCTCAGTGGGTTAAGGATCTGGTGTTGCCGTGAGCTGTGGTGTAGATAGAAGATGTGGCTCAGATCCCGCATTGCTGTGGCTCTGGCCTAGACCAGTGGCTACAGCTCTGATTTGACCCCTAGCCTGGGAACCTCCATATGCTGCTGGTGCAAAAAAATCTTTTGGGAAGGGATAGTAAATTTTTCCAAACCCACCTAAACTTCAGCAGATATAAACCAAATTTGAAGAATTCTATTTAACAATTCAGAATACCATCATATTTTCTCTCATACATGGACAATATTTCTACCAAAGTCTCCACCATCTTTGATTATATGTTTCCACTATGAATGCTGGTGAAAAATTCAAACCCAAAAGAATTACACAAAATAAGTACCTGAAAAGTTGATTCCTTCCCGTTCATCCCTAGTAATGTAGCCAAGAGTGACCTGAGAATGAAAATGATTATAATTTGGTGACTTAGAATTTACTGGAATCTCACTGAAGATGAAACTGTTTCATGAAATTTTTATTTCAAAAATCCGTTTCAGCCACTCTGAGAATATTCCTGAATTATTCACCAAGAAGTAACAGCATCAAGGAAATTTTGTGGGCAGTGGCCATCTTCCACTTGCTCTTCTCCTTGTTCTCCCTCTCACAGGCCATGGAAAGATGTCCATGTTGTTGATACTCCTTCACAGGAAAATTTCCCACTCGTTCTAACGGTTCAGTCCACTCAGTACAAAACAAACTAAGGGGCAGGGGTCAGTGTCAATAGTTCTGTGCTGATAATCTTGTTATTTTAAGAATATGATATATGACAGTTGTCCCCTGAATTTCAGTTTCCTGAGGACAATATGACACATTTATTTCAACCATTCTGATGTAGAAAGCTAATTAAGTAAACTAGTTCAGCAACTGATCACGTTTCACTAATTTCAACCATCTGCCTCAACATTTGTTCCTATGTGTACCAGCTTTCATAGCTTCTTTCCTCTAATAGCAATTAATGAAACTGTTAATAAGCTACATATATCATACCATGCTGTAACAATTTACCAATGGATAACATTGAGACAAATTATATTTAACCATTGTAGAAAAATGACTCTGATTATCAAATGTTGTGCAACATCAACTAGGTTTCTTCTTAGTTCATGCTTCTCAATTAACCCTGTAATTAATTTAATGCACATTTTTTTGTATAATTCATAATTTTAAACTCTTGATCATATCTGGCATCTCTTTTTACATGCTGACTGCTTATATGAGACACATATTAATGAAACACAACCTCTATGCAAATTACTGAGCCTTTTTTTTCCCTTAAGGTCAGTATCATTTTATCGGCTTCATGGTAAACATCTTTGCATATATGTGCCCAAATTGATTTTGCCTGATTTTTATTTTCATTCACATTCTGAAGTTCACTGTGCTTTTCATAAGAAATATTTTCAATTATTATGGGATGCATAAGGAGTCAAGCTATACTATTGCCTAGTTTTTGTGCTATGTTCAAAGAACAGTATGTGCACAAACACATATTTATAGCATAATTTTAATTTTTTAAAATGAGATTAATTTATAGATACCTGAATAAGGTAGTGCACTGAAAAACAAAACATAGATGGCCGTGAAAAACCAGTCCTTTTGAACTACTTTCACCTTCTACAGTAGCTTGATGGATTTGGTAACACTCATACAAATGGAAAATATAAAATACCATTTGGCTTTGCCAAGGATTTGGGGTTTATTTTCATGGCATTTTAAAGAAACAATAAATTATTAACATTTTTTAATATGTTTTCATAAAATACACTGTAAATGCTAAAAATTCACCTCATCAGTACCAAGTAGTCCAGTGTTCAGTCACTACTCTTATTCAAGTATACACCCATACACAGATGACCTTGAACAACACAAGTTTGAACTGCTAGGGTCCAATTATACTCATATTTTTTTCAATAGTAAGTACTACAGTACTACATGATCTGTCATTGATTGATTCTGCAGATGCAGAGGATCATAGATACAGAGCAACCATCTATATGACGGGCCAACTATAAGTTATATGCTAAGCCAACCATAGCAGTTCTCCCCTCTAACCCCCTAAGTTGTTCAAGGGTGAATTGTACATGCACTCACACATACTCAAAACTCTTCTCTCTGATGTCCATCACCTTCTGTTTCCATATCCACACTCAAAATACTGAATTATAGAGGAAAAATTCCTAGATACTGTGAAATATCCAGGACATCTTTACAAAGCTGTAAACTTTGCATAGAGGTATATGTAAATATGTATAGATGATCCTACACATTCCTCCAATAAGTGGTTTGGATAACATAGACATAAATCAAGAATTTTAAAAATAATTTTAACAATTTAAAGTAAATAGTATGAACAAGACAACATATCTGAAATTATAATAGTAAAAACATATACCAAGCTTCCAAACGAACTGAATAAAAAAGCAATTTGGAGTCTCAACAAATTATAAAACAGATGCATTTATAATGTTATTCCTATCCTAAACTAAGCTATGTTCATCTTATGACTCAAGATGAACTAGACATGACTGGAGGACTGATTAAGTATATGTATCACAAGTCTGTTTATAAGAAGGCCACAGCAGCAACTCATTCTAACAGAGAAGAGAAAATGAGCACCAGTTTCATTCAAGTAGAGAAACTCAGTTTTGGTGAGGCCAAGCAAATGGGAAAATCCACCACTCACGGTATCTGTAGCTCAGTTCTATGAATGCGTGTTTTATCTCCTTTAACCTATGAGGACAGTGAAGTTTAAAGAATTTTGATTAACAATGCAAAAGTCAAAGTGTGACCATTAAATTTATAGCGACTTGACTAGAGACATAAATAGTATTGTCTATACCCAGCTCACCAATTATTCATCAATCCTTCCCTACTGTTCAATTTCCAGATTATGTTTGTCCTTCCCTGCCTGAAAAATTTAAAACCAAACTATTGGGAATACCTATACACACAGCTCATGAAAAGCTTACTTCTTAAATTTTTCTAGATATTATTATTTGCAGACATAAACAAGTATGTATTTATATAGTTAAGTTTGGAATGAGGGTTGAAAAAAAATACAATATGATGCTAAGCAGTCTTGGTTCTCCTGTGTTTTACATATTTTAGTATAATTTAGCAATTCTTAGTGAAACTACTGCCATTTTACTGTTGGTGTATAGAGATAATTTAAATAATCCAGTGAAGAATAACAAAAAATAATTCAAAAACTAAGAACTATATACTTAGATGATGGAAAAAAATTGGGAGCCATAATAGAAAGATTAAGCTCAAAATGATTCAATAACGTAATCTGACCTCCTTTAAATATGCCATTTTTATTATGTAAATGGCTTTCATTTTACAATAGAAACATCCTGGCTTAATTAAAATAATCAGGTTGAAAACCTCTTAAACCAAAGAGGCAGTTAAACTGAGAAACACTGCCTTTTTAAAATAGCTTGAGAATAGTGGGGAGAGTAATTCCACCCCAGCCTAGGATTCACTGAAAAGATTTCATTGATAAATTACTTCATCAGTTGTGTCTATACTAGTTTCATCTCTTAAAATAAAAAGATTAAAGCCATTATTTATACCTTGCATTTCATCCTAAGCAACATTCACTCTTAAATCTAGGGCCTACAATTCCAAAAGCAAGGCATACAATCACAGTCCGGCAACTTCTCAATAACTCCATGACAGAACTAAAATTATACACCATGCCCCAATAAAAGAGTCTGTACCTGGACCATAAAAAAGAAAAAATTTCTCTTTCTTATGTTAAAAGAAAAAAAAAAAAAAAGAAAGGAAGGAAGGAAAGGAGGGAAGAAAGGAAAAACTGTGTCATGATTATATAGTATGTAAATGTCATACTGGAAGTCATAAAATCCAATAAATCTGCATTTCACTGTGGACCATGTCAATGATGAATAAGTTAAAGAACAAATGTGCCCAGTTCAGGGCAATGTCACCATAGACAAGCCATATTTGAGTATTATAATGAAGGGGAATTTGTGTTTAAATGAGTATATAGCTCGAGTGCCTTTTTTTTTTTTTTTTTTTTCATTGTCCACATTCACAGCATAAGGAAATTCCCAGGGCAAGGAATGAATCAGAGCTGTAGTTGTGACCTATGCTGAATCCTTTAACCCACTATGCTGGGCCACTGATTGAACCTGCTCATCAGAAGAAACCTGAGCTGCTGCAATTAGGTTCTTAATCCACTGTGCCACAATGGGAACTCCCAAGTGTTTTCAGGTGCTTTTTGAATATATTAAACTCATATGAAAACTTTTATGTTTCATTTGTCATTTTCTAAGATTGCCATTCATAATGACAATTCTTCCATTGTCTGAAATATTCCACTTTTTCCTTTCTTTTTTAGTTTAGAATTTTCTTACTTTTTTCCTTTTTTTTTTCTATTTCAGAGTCCTATGAAGTACTTCAAGTTAATTTTTTTAATCAAAGTTTACTACAAAAGATATATATTAGAAGACAAAGAACTACCCCATTAAGACCACAATAAAGAAAAAAAGCATAAGCAATTTGGCACAACCTGCAATAGTCATAATTTTTAAAATATGGCAAAAGATACCTGCAATATTTGAGCCCCAGATTTAAGCTCTGAACTCTCTTGCAGCCAAAGCAAAAAAGAAGATAAAAATGTTGGTGTCTACTGCTCTAGCTATTCAGGGTCCTAAAAGTGGAGCCTTCTGTGGTGAGAAGCAGATTACAAGCAACACCAGCAATCATAGCAGAGGCCTCCCAAATTAGCTAGTCTTCTAGGCAGAAGTGACTCCTAGTAATGTCATTCTGGCTCCATTCCTCTTTCTAAAGTAACCTCTTAATCTTGATCTCCATAACATGTGCAGTGGTTAAAGATGGAAACACATACCGCAAAATTTGAAAAATACTACTCATTGGCTGACAGTGGGAAATCTGGTCCTAGGGGTTTCATATTGGGAGTCTAACTATGCAGGCTTCCAAAGAGTAAGTACCACAAACCCTGCCCCTTCCCTTGACCACCACTCCAAACATAGCTACTCAGCAGCCATATTCCATTGTGGGATGAGGTGGAGGGGTTCCAAATTATTGGCTTTGTTCATTAGTAATATGTCAGTCATTTTCCAGACAAGATGTATTCATCTGCAATATAATTAGCAAAATCTAATATGTCTAACATTATCAGGAAAATCAGCTGTTTGGCATTGAACAGTTACCACACAACTGAAGCCACTTTTGGAAAACTATCTTTTTGAGAAAGTTATTTAACTTGTTATGGTACCTTCAAGGTTATCATTTTAATTATTAATTATTGAACTGGGTATAATGAAACAATGTCCTAGGAACTCACAAGCCATGCAGGGATGTATCACTGGCCCCCCAGTCATTCTCTTTTGCATGGGGAGTCCTCCATCCCTCTTTTGAAATCTGCTATTATCTCTCTTGACTGTTAGTATGTTACCACTTTTCACCTGCTCCCTTACTCTATATACAATTGTCTGGCAAGTTTTTGAAAGTGTGCCAACCTCTCCTCCGGAGGAAGCTCTGAACTGTCATTTATCATTTAGAGGGCTTTTTCACTTACTCCCTGGTTCATAATTTGGTTTCAGATCATTGGCTAAAATCTGCCTTCTGGACCCATTGAGGTTTGCCATATTGTGTATGTTATTGTTGTTTTCCCAGAGAGCATAATATGTTTAAAATAGATTGGCTTGTGTTAACCATAAATAAATAATAACTTGCCAGGAGTTTCAGGTATCTCCTAATAGCTTTAGGGAAATGCAAGGAGACAAAGCTTCATTCTCATAAGCATCTCAGGTTTCCACCAAAAAAAAAAAATGACATTTAAATAAGAAAAATGAATCTATCTCGTTCACAGCTCTGGCTATTTAAATGAGGCCAACTCGATTACATACATGTACCACAAAACCTAACTTTAAGTATACACCAGTATTTATAGCTTCTCTCATGAGTTTCCTCTCACTTATTCCTAATCTATTCTTTCATTTCATCTTCACCGAACCCCACTCTTCTGGGTCGGTGACTCTCAAATTTATTTCTGCTTCTGATATTTGAGCTTCAGCTTTTGCAGTAAACCTGACTTGGATGGGCTTCTGGGTTTTAATTCCATGAATTACCTCTGGTAGTAATCCCTTTCTATAGCTCTGAGAGAGAAAGAGAGAAAGAAATAAAGAGAGAGAGAGAGAGAGGGAAAGTAAAGAAAAGAAAGAAAGAAAGAGAAAGGAAGGAAGGAAGGAAGGGAGAGAGGGGGAGGAAGGGAGGGAGAGGAGAGAGAGAGGGAAGAAAGGGAGGAAGGGGCCAGTACATGCACAACTAGTCACAAGAGTTCAGATATTCATGCTTTACACTTTATACAGAGAGAGTATTTAGATTCTAATTTCAAGGTCATAAATTAGAGCAATTTCAACTCCAGTTGATAATTTGCATCAATAAGAGGGACTTTGTCTTGTATGCCCTAATAAAGTGAAAGCACATGGATGGGAAAATGGAAAAAAATATTTTAAGACTTCTTCTTTTTCAGGTGTATTTAACCACATCACAGAAATAATTATGCAAAAATTTAATCAGATGTATGTGAATAGAAAACTAGAGATTGTTTAATGAGAATGTTTAGCTCCTTTCAAAACCATGAAAATTGCCAGCCATAATTTTAAACAACCTGCTGACTACTCTATGAGGTAATGCAATGTGTCGAGGGAAATTTTCCTGTTGTCTTGGAAATTCTACTGAAGCTCTAAAAATGAAAAGAGTAGGCAATAAATATATTTACCTTCTGAAAAAAAACCCCACTAAATACATCTATGCTAGACCTAACTAAAAGTTAACAGAAACATCATATTGATCCACCTCCTGCCTCTATAGAGTAGAAAATAAATTGGAAAGGGAAGATGAAATGGACTATCAAATAAAGAGTGCTGTGCCATTCATTTACTTTCCTCACCTAAAAAGAAGAGAAAGAAAGGAATCCCCACTCACAAGTGAAGAAAGATTGGCGTGCCTGCAATTCAGACAAGCATTTAACTTCCCAGCTAAGTATTTGCTCAGCTAAGGAAATCCTGAGGAACCAGAAATGAATGAGGTGAGGTTGTGATTGGATAGTTTAAGTGTCCCATGGAGGCCAGGAACATAGATGAACAAAGAGATGGACATCTGCTTCCTGCTTGGAATATTTTGAAGGCAAAGGACCTGGGTGGATGGTCAGAGGAGACAAGTCAGCTCTGTCATCAACCTGTCTTTTCAACCTAGTGTGCCTCAAAACCCTAAGGTCCTTGGGCCAAGTGGTCACTACTTAAAGTAGCTAGACTCAAGGCAAGTCAGCAGGATGCTGTCCGACAGGGCGCCTTCTGGACTGAGGAGCTCCAGTAGAAGTGGCTAAGTAGGGTGCTATCCTGGCGTCAGGAAGCAAAGGAGGTCAGGCCAATTGCTGTGTCAGGGAATGGAGGCAGGCTCTGAACAAACTAAGTTTATTTTACTATGAGCCCAATCTGGCAAAATCAACATGTGTTCAGCATATCACCAAGGCTCATGTGGTTTCTTTCCTCGCCCGGGGCACACTGGACAGTTTTAGTGGATAGCCCCTAAGCGAGTTTTCCCTGAATCCTTTGTAACTAAAGAATGACTGCTTTTCTATGATTATGTCCAAATAACAAAGAGAAAAAACTCCAAAAAAATAAAAAGTTTGCATCTGTTAGGTACCACCTACATCTGCCTACAAATCTTCATGACGCAGACTGAGAACAACATGCGTATGTCACCAGGCAGAGGAGGTTGGAGTTCATAGCATGAATCCCATTGGCAAGGATGTATTTTAGTGGGTTGAATTACACCCATCTGATAAACAACATTTGGGTTCACCGAGGGAGGGCTTGGAAAGAGAAAGGCTGCTCAAGAGGAGATGCTGACATTGGGGAAGAAAGCAGGGAGGAAATGTAGCATAACAAAATCCCATTTAACTACTGATGATGGCTTCTCCAGCATGAGAGCTTGCTAGTCATTGCTATCTTGGAAGTAGTTACACAGATACTGAGAAGCCCAAATCAAAAAAACCAAACAAACAAACAAAACAAAAATCGAAAAACACACAAAAAAACACTTCACTCTTTAAATAACTTCTTTTTTATGAAATTATTTTTCAAATAACTATACCTGTAGGATTCTGATGAAAAAAAAAATAAAGGCTATAAAAACCAAACATGTATCAGAGAATTTGAAAGACATTTGGGATAAAATCCTCCCACATTCAGTTAGATTAAAACGAATTCTGCTTCTCCTATAACAACCTATAATGGAAAAGAATCTAAAAACAAATAGATGGAATGTTCCTTTGTGGCTCAGCTGGTTAAGGATCTGGCATTGCTGAAACTGTGGCTTAGATTGCAGCTATGGCACAGGTTTGATTCCTGGCCCGGGAACTTCCACATGCTGTGTTTGTGGTGAAAAAAAAAAGAATAGATATACACAGGTACACATGGATATATGTGTATAACTGAATTAATTTGTTCAACACCTAAAAAAGAATAGATGTACATAGATATATACAGATATATGCGTATAACTGAATCACTTTGCTATACACCTTAAACTAACACAACATTGTAAATCAACTATATTTCAAAAAAAAAGCTTAATTCCACTTCTAACTCTGTTTAAAATTTTGCATTTGGCTAAGTGAGTTAGCAAATATTTATTTTAGCTGCTAATATGTATGTAGTGTGTAGTACATAAATATAATCAGTATTTTTCAATTGATCTCTTACACAGCAATCTGCTAAATTAACTTAGAAATTCTAATAATTTAGTTATAGATGTCTCAGAATTTTCTGTCACCTGAAATATAATGACAATTGCATTTCTTTACTCAGCTCCAGCTTCACCCCTCCCAGCAAGACTGCAGCCCTTGGCAAACCCCCACAAAAGTCCAAGCCCTTGTTGGGCTCCAGCTTTCCCATCGAAATGGCACCTCCACTGCACCCCAGAAAAAGCCCCAGTCTAACCTAAGATCTGACCCTAGCCCTCCCACCAAGGTGGTGGTCCCTGAAGCATCCTGGGTAAAGCCTTGGCCTATGCCCACTCCAATTCCAGCCCTACCATCAAAACCACCAGGCCCATGCAGTCTGCATAGAGATGCTTCTGCACCAGGCTGTTCTTTCAAGACTTGCAGAAGTAACTGTTTTGCCCAATTTATAGAAACTAACATGGAAAGTCAAACAACATGAGAAGACAAAGGAAGTTTTTTCTAAATGAAAGAACAAGATAAAAACCCAGAGAAAAACCCTAGTGAAATGGAGAAAAGTGATTTACCTAATAAAGAGCTTAAAGCAATTGTCATAAAGATGCTCATTAAACTTGTCAAAAGAATGGGGAAACACAGTGAGAACTTCGACAATTAGAAAATAGAAAAAGAATGAATTGGAGCTAAAGAATACAATAACTGAAATGAAAAATACACTGGAGGGAATCAACAGCAAATTAGATGATTCAGAAGAACACATAAGCAACCTGGAAGATAGAAGAGTGCAAATCACCCCTCAGAGAATTTCTGGATAGTTGGGACAAAAACTTATTTTATATATGTCTTTTTGTCTTTTTAGGGCCACACCTGAGGCATATGGAGGATCCCAGGCTAGGGGCCCAATCGGAGCTGTAGCTGCCTTATGTCACAGACACAGCAACACCAGATCTGAGCCACGTCTGCGAACTACACCACAGCTCACAGCAACACCGGATCCTTAACCCACTGAGTGAGGCCAGGTATTGAACCTGCAACCTCTTGGTTCCTAGTCAGATTTGAAACTCCCAAAACTTTTTCTATCTTGATAGCCCAAGACTTTAGCATCTTACCAGGCAGATGGATACTGTGGGTGAATAAATGGAAAAAGAGAAAAAGGAAGGAAGTTTCTTTAGATACTGGAGGATCATAAAATATTCTCCTGCTGTAAAATTCCTCTCCTTGTGAGTGGTGCAATACATAAGAACTAGCAAGTTAAAGCTGTGTTCAATACAATATCTGGGATATCTGATAGTAAATTAGGTCGCTAGTTCTGTATTAAAATGAAACAAGAAGGTTTTTAAAAAGAAAAGAAAGAAACAATTCTTCCAGTTACAAAGATATCTCTAAAATAAATTTCCAATAGCAATCAGTTAGTATGTCACTGTTTTTTACTTAAAAATTACCATTTTGAAAGAGGTGGAAGGAGTTTTTTGGGAAAATGAGGTTTTTTATTTGACACAGCTCAGTTGGATAGCTTGCCATTCGTAGTTTCTCACAAAGAGTCCAAGACAACATTTATACTTTTAAACTTTGTGTTCTTGGCCTGAACTCTGAAAATTATTTCGGTTAGCCTGATCAAACTTTCCCACTATAAGCCCTATAGACTGAATTTCTCTACAAATATACACATACATATTCCTGGCTATTTGAACTGAATGCCTTCCCTTGAGAAAATAGTCACCTCTATATGGATAAATTGATTAGTTAAGTCCATACCACTCCAACTTTAAAATAGCACGAATATTTTAAACACTCGCAGATAAAGGAGTTTTTGATTTAAGTGTCAAGAGGCTCTTAAAAGTGTCAAAATAGCAAATTATGCTGTATGACTAAGAAGCCCCTTCAGCTAGTGATCAAAAGGATATAAAAATAGTGACCAATATGTTATGTAACTCAAAGGTAACAAGGAAAGAGAGACCAAGTATTTCAATTTGAAAAGATTACTGTCTTTGGTGGTGATGCTGATAAATTTTATAAATGTCTGTATATAAATTGTCTGACTGAAAGGAGGGTCCACTATCTTCAAAAGATTTTAGAAGTAATGTAGGTAACTTTTAATCAACATATAACATTTACTTTTGCTTCAAGTGAAAGCATGGAATCAGAATAAAATTATCAAAGTACAAATAGTCTCAGTGCTCTCCACCCCCTCAGCTCACCCTGCTAGATCTCAGTGCTGAGACTGGCCTGAAGTCAAAAAGAAAAAGACCTTCTTTTATTCTAGCTAATAGGAAGAAGTTTATTTTGGTTTGTCAGAGATAATGTTGAGCTGGACAGGGTATATAAGGAGATAGTGGATAACACAGGTGAAGGAAGATGGAGTAAGAGTCAAGTCAAAGGCAAACAAACATTGTGCTTACACAGTGTGCAAAGCTGCAGTATCATGCCACTCTGAGGGCACTATTCTCAAAGAATAAATTACTGGTGCCTGCCAGAGTCATGCAACGTGTTTCCCCTAAGAACTTTGCCTGGTGAGGATGTATGTAATCATGGTTAAGACAGTAAGTGCTACATTGGACAGGAAAAAGTTTGGATGGTGTCAATGTCAAGAGTTCAGTAATTATAGTTGCTGCTGTGGACATAGTAGAACATTGGGAGACTGCAGTAAGGGTTGCTGATTTGTCCAGTGCAGGGGAGGCTCTTGGAATTCTTCTGAATAGAAGAGCACTAAAATGTATAGCAAGATCTGAAATTGAAGAATGAGAACCATTGAATTTTAGCAAGGAAATTCCTTCATGTAGCAAAATCAATGACTTCCTTGGGCTGAGTGATCTAAGGAGACGCCAAAGACCCTTCTGCGCCAAATGTCCCTGGGACCATCCTAACATACGTCTTTCCACCCATGGAGGCCTATGTTCAGTTTTAACATTAAAGAATCATTTGGAAGCAAAGATATTGTCTCCCTCCCATTCCTTATTTATTTCAATGGTCTTGTTTCCAAAAAATAAGGAAAAAAGTTGAAAATGATTTACATCCACAGGAAAACCTGCACATACTCGTGATTATAGCAGCTTTATTTATAATTGCCAAAACTTGAAAGCTACCAGGATGTAGCTCTCAGTAAGTGAAGCTCTTCAGTAAGTGAAGAGAAAAATAAACTGTTGTACATCCAGGCAATGGAATATTATTTAGCCCCAAAAAATGAGCTGTCAAGTCATGAAAAGAGATGGAGGAATTTTAGTGATAAAAGCCAATCTAAAAGGCTACATAATGTATTATTCCACATATATGACATCCTGGAGAAGGTAAAACTATAGAAACAGTTAAAAAGATCAATGGTTGCCAGGAGTTGTATGGGGAAAGGATGAAAAGGCAGAGTACAGAGGATTTTTAGGGCAATGAAAATACCCTGTATGACAACACACTGGGGAATAGATATCCTATGTCTGCCAAAACTCATGGAATATACGACACCAAGAGTGATCTGCGATGTAAACCATGGACTTTAAGTGGTTATGATATGTCAGTGTAGGTTCATTATTTATAACATATGTACCACTCTGCTGTGGGATTTTGATAATAGGGGAGATTATGTATACACGGTAGAAAGGGGCTATATAGGGAATATGTGTAATTTCTCTCAGTTTTACTGTGAACCTGAAACTACTAAAAGTAGGTTTTATTAAAAAAATGGTTTACAAATACACATGAAATATGGCCAAAGGCATTAATTGGTTGTAGGCAAGAATGGTGAGACAATGGGACTATAACAGTAAAGACATTAAATATGATAATCCTCTTCTTAGAGAAGGCCACGCTATTGAGCCATGATAAACCATTAATTGGTCAGAGGATTTAATTAATCACTAAGGTATACAGGATAATTTGGTTGGGAATTGTCAGAAGGTTGACAGAGAAGGAAAAATCCAGAAAGTGGGACTCAATCTCTGGACTATTTTAAATGATAAATCACAGGGGGAGAGTCTTAAGATGTAGGAAGACGTCATATGGGTTCTTAATATCCAAGATGAATGTAGCAAATGGTAGAAGGATGTGAGCTGGCAAAGCAAGGACATGGTTTAGCAGGTGAGGAGGCACTAGAATGATTTTTCAGAGAAGGCTCTGGTTTTTCTAAGCTCACCAACAATTTTTTTTTAACCATATTACACAATTTTATGGCAAGCTCCTTTTCCCCTTCTACCAAAAATTTCACTTCTGAAAAGTCTCTGCTCCACATAAGGCACAAAAATGCTCTGTATCAGTGTGAGCACAATATAAGGAGTTCCCTTTGGGGAGCAGAGTCAGGACAGCAAAGAAAATAATCTGCAAGAACGAACTTGTGATAAAAACCTAAGTGCAAGAACAAACTTGTGATAAAAACCTAAGTGATGCAGAACATTAAAGAATTCAGCTCACCGACCTAAGGCGCAACTGAGAAATTTCTCCCAACTGCTGCTGATTGTTGAGTCTCTTCTTACCCTTTTTGGTGTCCATAAACAATGTCATGATCTGGTCCCTGCTGACCCTTCAGGTGTATTTCCTGAATTTTTCCTGACCTATCACATATGCCACAGGCTATTAACTCCCCGTGCCTTGTATACACTGTTCCTTTTAACTGGAATTACCCAATCTCCTTGTCTTTCTTGATAGCTGTTATTCAAGCTTTATTACCTTATTGTTATTATAATAAGTATATATTACTTGTTATATAGTAAGTATATATTACTTATTGTTATTCAAGCTTTATTACCTTAACACTTCCACTGATCTTTCTAAGCTAACCAGATTCTTCTGTGGACATCCATAGCAGCAGCATGAAACTCTCTATAGTATTTATCATTTATCTGTGCTAAAAATAATGGTTTGTTGGCCTAAGAAACCTGATGATGAAGACTAGGTCCTATAAATTTCCACACCCTCACTCCCAGCATGTTACACAGTATCTATTACATAACATTTGTGTAATGAATAGTTGGCAACTAAATTCATAATGTTCTGATTTATCATTTATGTTGTTATATTTTCATCTGATTATAAGTTAAGTTGCATTATATATACACATATACACATATCTAAAGGTCATTGATTACCTGTATCCAGATTATAATCCAATATGGATCACTTCTTAGAAACTTTAAGGTACATGGTAATTTTACATATGCTAAGGATAATGAGATGCCTGTAACATCACAAGAAAATAGCAAGGCTGAGACTCCGTCTGTTCTTTATTAGGAAAGACAGTCTCCCTATAAAGAACTTCTTTTGTACATGTGATTTTCTATTTAATGATCTGGTTTCTCTACTAAAAAAAGAATAATGGGTGAGTACGCATATTTTAATGTGATTAAGCCTTAAAGTAGAAACAAACAGTAAAAACAAAAGACAATAGTGAAAGTGATACCCAGATTATGGCCATATAAACCAGTGAACCAGGAGCACGTCAGACAAAAGAGCAGGATCCTTAGTCTGGCATGAAGATAACTGTTGGATTTCCTTTCCAGGATGGGCTTCCTCAGAGGCAGACAGGCACAATTCAGCGAATGAAATTCCTCATAAAATCAAATTTTGGTACTTGCCCCTACACCAGTGGAGTTAGGGTTTGGGGTACACATGAGAGAAAAGAAATAATTTAAAATGTTGGTTTTTCGAGTTCCCGTGGTGGCTCAGCAGTAACAAACCTGCCTAGCAGTAGTAACCATAAGAACAGAGATTTGATCTCTGGCCTTACTCAGTGGGTTAAGGATCAGGCTTTGCCCTGAGCTGCAGTATAGGTCGTAGACGCGGCTTGGATCCTGCGTTGCTGTTGCTGTGGTGGAGGCCAAAGGCTGTAGCTCAGATTCAACCCCTAGCCTGGGAACTTCCATATGCTACGATTGCGGCATTAAAAATAAAATAAAATAAAATAAAACAAAATGTTGGTTTTATGGATCCTGAGTTACGCAAACATTATTATTATTATTTATTTTGGGTCCTAATCTTAATCCCAATTGTATTTTAAGCACTTAATAAACTTTAATTTTTAGAGCAGCTCTATTTCCACACACACAAAAAATGAGCACAGAGAATTCCTACTCTGCACCCCTCCCCACGTACAGTCTCCCCCCTTTTGCATCAGAGTGGTGCGTGGTGTACTCCTATTTTAATAAATTATAAGCTATCTTCAACCTCTCCATGGAATTTGTTCAGTGCAGATTCATCATAGTCTACTTTCCTGAAAACTGGTTAAAACACAGAAATTCTCATATACTCAACATATAAGATGACTTCAAATAGTCTATTCCTAGCAATTCAGAAAAATCAAAATCATAGCTGACATTTACTGAATGTGTTTTATTTATTTGTACTTTTTTAAGCACTTGACTTGTATGAAGTCATTTAATCCTCTGAACGAATAGTAAAAAAATGGGTGAGCATACATATTTTAGTAAACTATAAAATGTTTCCATCCTTTCCATGGATGCCAGAGGCTGATCAACAAATGTGTCCATGAAAGGCAGAAAAAAAGTTGAACATATCTTAATATATTTAAAATATAATAGTCATATCATAGAGGAATTACAAGGTTCAGTCCACATATTGTTCTATGTACTTGTATTTCCCTCCAAATAAGCCAGTCAAAGTGGGAAAGGGATGGGACAAAACCATGATAAACAAATGGGTCAAAATCAATTGATATTTTTCACCATACCAAAGTACACACTATTATCAATAACCTGATTCTGTTTTCATAGTATCGATTAAATATGAAAAATAAACAAGTTAATGTTAGGGATTTTTTTTCCCTAAAAGCAATTTCTATGGCACTACAATGCTTTAACAGATTCTGCTTAATCAAATGTGCCTTCTAAAACTGACTCTTCACAGAATTATTATTAAAGTCAACAATTATGACCTTGGGATTAGCCAAAACTTTAAATGTCTTTTGAGTCAGTCTTTTAAAAGATAAAATTATCTTCACTTTCAGTGCAGGATTAAGAATGATCTGTTGTATGAATCACAACTTTTCATACATAAGGAATTAAAATTTTTTTTTCCAAATTTCTATAGTCCCTCTATTTGTAAATGTACTTTGTATCCATTTATTGAGCAAAAATAAATAGTGAAAAAAGGCCTAGGAATTTAAATGAATTTTTACATTTTATTGATTACAACGCTGTGTGTGTGTGTTAGGGAAAGGGTTGGGTACATATTTGCATATCTGCAAGGAGAGTAAAGAAAGCCATGCTCACGTTATCTTGTCAGTTCTTACTGCATACATGTCCATGGTGATATCATAGCAGCTTCACAGCTTCAAAGGGTCCATAAGTCATATTTCGTAAGTATTGGTTCATTATGTTCTAGTTCCCTAAAAACTGGTTAAAGCCTATAGAACTCTCACACACTCAACTTGTAAGATGAATCCAAATAGTCTGTTCCCAACATTTCAGGAAAATAAAAATCGTAGCTGACACTTTGTCAAATGTGACTTCTTGTCTGTGTTACTCTAAGTACTTGATGTGTTAATTTATTGAATCTACTCAACACTGTGAGGTAGGTGCTCTTCTTACCCACCGTACTACAGATAAGGAAACAAGAAGCCAGTACCTGTCAAGATCACAGAGTGAAAATGGCAGAACCAGGATTCAAATCCAGATTGTTCGTCTCCAAAACCTTCACTTTGTATGCCTCAAAGTGGTTTTCCTGTCATCTGGAATGGCATAATATTTGATTGGATGGAAGCAATATTGAGCATCGCTTCCCTTCTCGCATTAAATGCCAGTAGCAGCCTCCAGGCATCGTGAAAATATTAAGTGGCCCCAACCCCCTGATCTTCCAAACAGCCACTTGGGAGAGGAATAGTCTAGGCTAAAACAAACAAACAAACAAACAAAAAACCTGTAAGCCTTATTCTCCAAGCAATACCACAGCTCACTGAAGGTCTGCACACACACACAAACACACACACACACACAGACTCCACTCTACATATACATATTCACATACTTATACACAGGCAGGATTTTCCCTTCCAAGAAAAAAAAATTACCTGAATTAAACATTCTCTTCCTCATTTTACTGTCTCAATGAATTTTGCTTTTCCTCCATCCCTTACATCTAGAGGGCACAGGCAGGATAAAGAAAAGACAAGGAAAAGAAAATAGAAAACACAGAACTTAAAGGTGAGGAATGGAAGTGGGGGAAACAGAAATCAAATAGAAGACAGAAGAAATCATTATCTCCAGTATCTATTGAGATAGGAGTTAGATGCTCATTAACTGAATAAAATTAAAGCAATCAGAAAACCAAAACTGTCATCTGACTTGATTTCCCTCAAAACAAGTTTCTGTATTTTAGAGAACCACTGAATTTCAGAATGGAGATGGCCCAGCAAATAACTATAGTGCAACACCCTCATCAAACAGAAGAATGCCCCCTACAACTTCTGTGACAGATGGCCATGCAGCCTCTGCCACATGTCATTTACAAGAGTAGGCAGATCATTATCTACTTTTAGAAGGAATACATGTCTCTTTTGTGTAGTACTAATTGTTAGAAAGTTGTTCTCATTTAGAACAGAAATCTGCTCTGCTTCGGCCTCATTTCTACTCTCTGGAACCATATGGAATGAGTTAAATCCTTCTTCCACATGATATCTCTCCAAAATTTTAAAGCAGTTATTATGTTGTCCAGAGTCTTCTCTTACCCAAAATAAACATATGCAAAACATATGATATGCCCTCCCCAAATCAGTATACCTGGTAGTTTGACCGATGTCCTCAAAAGCCCTGTTTCATTTCCTTCTCAATAGTAATCTTTTTCTTGGAGAGCTCAAAATCAGCACATCTGGTGTGTATTTGTTTGGGTGTGCTCTGTGAACTCTGCACATACATATGTGTATAAATATGAATATGTACACACAAGGGTAAACCGCACATGGAGTTTGTACGTTTGCATATAAATATATAGACACATATGTGTGCACATGTGTAAAATATACACATTGCTCATTTTTCCCCTTCTCTCGAGTGTTTCTTCTTTGCATGGCTCCAGTCCAGTCTCTGTTCATGGGGAGAGTTCATCTATTTCCAGGCTTATTTCATCCCTCTGGAAATAAGGTGGAGACTTGAGGGCTAAATTTACATTCCTTAGTTCAACCATGAGTGGATGCTTGCATGCTCTTATTTCCTGTGTGCCCAGCCTTGAATAGTTAATTAATTCTTAGCTTCCAAGCATAAGGAAAACACTTAGAATTCCACACCAGAGAAGCTGAATAACTCTGAAAATATGTGATAATGTAAACAGAATTCAGATCCTATGACAACTGAAAGTCTGACATTAATCTAAACCCATTTGTCTTTTCCTTTCCCAGTTTCATTTCCAATTAAGCATTGCTTCCACTGTTTCTCACTTTATCACTTGTCCATTTCCAATACTATTTACGGAAAGCAGAAAAGAAACCTTCTTTGATATTGAGGAAAATGTCCAAAGGGCTCTGAGTTCAAATCTCTTTCATTTCTCACATTGCTCTTTGAGTTTCACAGTTCAGTACTTTAGCAAGCCTCAAATGCAAGGGTTGTTTCCAGGTTATGATAATGTAATTGGATCCAAAGTCATTGTCATCCTTTCATCCCACAGAAAGTTATTTTGATCTTGCTCCTGGGGGCAGGAATTGAGTTGGAGGTGGTGGGGGGAGATATGAAGCAACATCTAGTGCTTTTTGAAAGGATTTAATTTCATCCCACTTCTTCACAGCACATGGAAAGTGCCCTCAAGTGCCCTCCAGAGCTCCCACGTCTGCCCCTCCCACAACACTTCTCTCTCCACTCCTTCTCTCCTCTTCCTTCTCTTCTCTTTGTTAAAATGAGGGTTGTAGAGAACAGAATTTTCAGCATGGGACAGGTAAGAAGAGGATGAAGTGTCAGGACATGGGTTGAGGGTATTATTGGTGTCGCACCTGGAATGCAACAGAGGTGGTCCCAGCTAAGCAGGTAGGGCTCCTGGGGGTCAGAGGAGAGGGAGGGGTGCCAAGCACTCATTTCACTTCACCTGACAGATCGGCTCTGGTCAAGCCCTAAAGAGACTCATACAAGTCTTTGTTTTCTCAACTGCATATGAGTTGTTGAAAATTTTAAGTGGATGATAATCAGAGTGCAGCTGAAGATGAATCCAATGTATGCAAAAAGAGACAGAGGAAGGATTTGTAGATAATCAGTTATCGATTTTTCAAAGGATAAATCCTCTAATATGTCTGTGGTCCTTAAAGAATGTCTCCTCCCACCAAGCAAACTAACAAATAGACAAACAACAACAAAACCCTGGGACCTACTTCCTACTCTAACCTTTAGAAACTCTACTAATTCCACAAGATCCAACCATCCCACTTCCTAGAGGAATCTCCTCCCCTCAAGCCCCTCAGAGATCATCATGCTATATATGCTTCCCCATCACCTTTGTCACTCTGCATCATGGATACTTTGGGACTGTCCATATCCCCACTCTGTTCCACTGTCACTCAGTGTGTTTTCCCTGGGATTAGAGGCATTGGTTTAAATGTCAGTGGGATTTTCTAAGCTCTCTGACAGTCCTTACTCCTATTTGGAATTAGCAGCACTTCTTCCTCTTCATACCAACTGATTCCAACATTTAACAAGTGCTGGGACTCTCTACCCACCCACTTCCAACTCTTCACTGTCTGCCTTGTGCTTATGGAAAATAATTGGAGCCATTGAGCAAAAACTCCCTGAATTTTCCTTCCTGCCAACTCCACTCATCCTTATCTGCCCTGAAACAGGTACAATATCAAAATGAAACATGCCCCTAGTCATATCTAAAATGAATTAAATAATCCACCCATGTTCCCAAGCCTATTTCCTCTCTCATTTTAATATGATAAGGGTTTATCCACTCTTTATCTTCAATCTTACCACCTCTATGCCTTAGTTTTTAAAAACATTCAGGTCTGGATTTCCTGTCGTGGCACAGCGGAAACAAATCTGACTAGGAACCATGAGGTTATGGGTTCGATCCCTGGCCTCACTCAGTGGGTTAAAGATCCGGCATGGCCATGAGCTGTGGTGTAGGTCGCAGTTGTGGCTCAGATCACATGTTGCCATGGCTGTGGAGTAGGCCGGAGGCTACAGCTCCCATTAGATTCCTAGCCTGGGAACCTCCATATACCTCAGGTGCGGCCCTAAAAAGACAAAAAGACAAGAAAAAAAAAATTCTGGTCTAATCCATCTGCAAATAAAAGGCAATCTCATAAAGCTACTGACTTAGCCCTTTTAGTTTCCTATTTGTAAGAAAATTAAACAATAAAAGTATTTATGAGATATAATTTATTTTTAAAAAGTATACATTTATAAGAAAATTGTTTTACAAAATTATGTGCTTATGAGAGACATTATAGTGTAGTGTCTGCATTTTTCTCAAGGAGGTGATGTCACTCTCAATGGGACAAAAATTGGTTCTTGAGGAGCCAAAAATTCTAAAATATCACAAACTCTTCTGGCCCTACAAAGCTTAACTCTACTTGACAAAGTAGTATTTCTTAGTGTTTAAATTCTTTCTTTTTTTTTTTTTTTTTGGTCTTTTTGCTATTTCTTGGGCCACTCCCATGGCATATGGAGGTTCCCAGGCTAGGGGTCCAATTGGAGCTGTAGCCACTGGCCTACGCCAGAGCCACAGCAACGTCAGATCCGAGCCGCGTCTGTGACCTACACCACAGCTCACGGCAACGCCGGATCGTTAACCCACTGAGCAAGGGCAGGGACCGAACCCGCAACCTCATGGTTCCTAGTCGGATTCGTTAACCCCTGCGCCACGACGGGAACTCCTAAATTCTCTTTCTTAAGGGAGAATTTTAATTTAATTTTTCTCCCCAGGAGTGAGATTTGATCATGAGAAGGAGATTGAGAAACACACATGTAGAGTATCCTGGTCACTTGGGTTCATATCCTGAGCCCACTCCTACTTTGCGGGCTGTGGGACCAGACCATTGCCAGGTTACTTAACCTCATTGTGCCTCAGCTTTCTTGCCTATAAAATGGAGGTTTTTCCTACACTGTTGGTGGGAATGTAAATTAGTACAACAGTATGGAGTTTCCTCAGAAAACTAAATACAGAACTACCATATGATCCAGCAATCCCACCCTGAACATATATCCAGACAAAACTATAATTCAAAAAAATACATGCACCTGCATATTCATAGTAGCACTGTTTATAATAGCCAAGACATGGAAGCAATGTAATGTCCACTGAGAGATGAATGGATTAAGAAGATGTGGTACATCTATAGAATGGAATACTACTCAGCCAGATAAATGAATAAAATAATAATGTCATTTGAAGCAACATGGATAAAACTAGAGATTATCATAGTAAGTGAAGTAAGTCAAAAGAGAAAGACAAATAGCATACAATATCACTTGTATGTGAAATCTAAAATATGGTACAAATGAACTTATCTATAAAACAGAAACAGACTCACAAACATATAGAACAGGCTTGTGGTTGCCAACACGAGGGGGAGGGAGTGGTATAGGTTGGGAGTTTGGGTTTACTAGAGGCAAACTATATATTCCATTATGGTCTGTCCCAAGAGACAGGATATAGTTAAGGGAACTATCTTATAGCATAGGGAACTCTATCCTGTCTTTTGGGATAGATCATAATTGAAGATAATATAAGAAAGGAAATATATATATATACATGCATACATATATACATATATATACACACACACACGCATACATATATATATAAAACTGAGTCACTTTGCTGTACAGCAGAAATTGGCACAACATTGTAAACCAACTATACTCTAATAAAAAATTTTAAAATAATATAAAATAATATGAAATGAAAAAGTATAGCTACAGTAAAATATATATATTAATATACACACACACACACACACATATACATGTACATACAATCTCCATTCACAAAGACAGATTTTAAGAAAAGACTACTTGAAGTAATGTAGGTAATGGCTCTGATTGTTAGCCCACTCTTTCAACCAATTTAATTGTATATACAATAAATTAGCTATGGAATATGGACACTGCTTACCTCTTCAAATTCATCTCTTCCCACGCTCCTTCTTACTCATTCTACTCCAGCTACCCTCACATTCTTACCAATCCCCCAAATGCCAGGCTTGCTTCCAATTTCCTATCTTGATTTTTCTGTTTTCCCATCTGGAGTCTCTTCCCCCAGATATTTTCATGGCTCACTCCCTTACTTTATTCGGGTTTCTGCTCAGATGTTACCTCTTTAAAGAGGTTTCCCTGACTTATATGCCTATTTTTCTCTCCCTAGTTCCTTTAATTCTTTTTCTAGAATGCATGACTATCTAAAAATTATACATTTTTTTTCTGTTTATTTTGTTATGTGTGAACTACTAGATGATGGAACTTTCTCTGGTTTAATCACTGTTGTATTCTTGCTGCCAAGAATATTGTGAAAAGTCATATTGATCGAGTGCTTGGCTATAAGGATACAGTGGTGAATAAAACAAATGCAGTCTTTGCTTTCATGGAACCTAAAATCTAGAAAGGGTCAGACATTAAACAAGAAAACATACAATTCATGCATAAGAAATAACTAAAATTATACACTAGCCTGCTTTCCCTGACAGCCTGAAGCAACACAACACAAGTCATAGATTCTTCACTGCCCTGCTAAAATCCACTGACACAACTGTGGGTCCTTCTTAGGATGAGAGCTAGGGACTTGATTTCTTGGCAACCTTCAGGCTATCTCAATGGCTGCTCCTATCCTCCTGCAAGAAATGGTAAGAAACTGAAACACCAAACTTGTCTTCTTTTCCAGAAATTATTTTTCTTCTTCCTTTGTTTTTTTCTTAAAACTTTATTGAGGTATAATATAGTAAAATGCACATTATTAAGGTGTACAATTTGATGAATTTTGACATTGTATATGCACCTTTACAACCCTCACCAGGATCAAGATAGCAGGCATATCCATCATAACTAAAAGTTCCTTTGTGCCTCTAATTGATAAGAAAATAAATCTATTAAAATTGGGCAAAAGATTTGAATAGACATTTCATCAAAGCACGTATGCAGATGGTCAATATTCACATGAAAATTGACTCAAAACCATTAGTCACTAGGGAAATGTAAATTTAATATCACAAATAGGAGCCACAATGTGCTCAAAAGAATGACATAGATTAAAAGGCCATGTGGTGAAGATTTGGAGCAACTGGAACTCCTATCTACTGTGGTTGGGGATGTAAAATGGTGTAAGTGCTTTGGAGAAAATTTTGGGAGTTTTTCGAAGGTTAAACACACCCTAGGCTTTTAACAATGGGGTTGGGGCATTTATATTTGCACTTTATATTCTAAGAGTCTCTGTCTTTAATAGGCTCATTCTTTTAGTAGGAAGTGATAATCTGGATCTATAAAAATAACTTTTAAATAGTCTAATATAACACTTGCAACTTACTTAAGAGCCTATCACAGCTCAGGCACAGCCAACAATCTGCGCCCCGTTGTTTGGCAATCCGCTATAGAATCCAGGGATTTCACACAATTATTCATAAATGTCATTCTCATGTCTTCCTTCATCAATGCCTTGAGACTGCTCTTCCCTCTGCTATAATATTCGTTTTAAATCTCTCTTCCCAATCCATAATGTGAATTTCATTATCTTCCCAACCACCCTAGTAATAGTTGTTGTTTCACTTTTCCCATTTTAATATTAATATTTTGCCTCTGCCACTGAGCCAGTGTACCTCAAAGTGTGGGTCCTGGTCCACCCACGTCAGAATCATATGCTATTCTAGTTAAAAGTCTAGATTTCCAGGCCCTATATCCAACCTCAGAATTGCTGAGGGTAGAATTTGAGAATCTATATTTTAACAATCCCTCCCCTATGAGATTTTTTGATGGACAAAAATTTGAAAACAACTACATTAAACTGTGATCTTCAGCTTCATTGATTTTCCATAGCCTAGAACATAATTGGTATTCAATCAATATTTGCTCAGTATATACTTGATTATATATTCCACATATATTTTGAACCCAACATGTTTAAATCTGAATTTCTGTTTTCTTCCAAGCTATCATTTTTCTCCCTACCTTTCCTATCTGAGTTAGCAAAGGCTTTATCATAGTCACTCCAAGCTATTTTCCCTTTTCTCCCCCAATTTGTAACAAACCAATACCAATGACTCTGTTAACTTAGTATTTGAATTAAAAGTCTTAGATTCATTGGTAACTTGTTCCTTTGGGAATTTTTTTTCTTATAACTAGCATAATTCTTTGTCTAAGATGTATAATTAATGTTTGATTTTAAATGTATTATCTATTTCTTAATCAAAATAAAATACTAAAACATTTAAATTAGCCAGGGGCCTATAAAACACAAGTGTTGGCTTGGCTCCACTCTTCAAATATCAATGAAACCTGAAGTCTAAGCACAGTGTATTATTTTGCAATGATAAAAATGCTTTCTTTAAACTCAGGCTTTATGGGCTATGATTTACTGACACTAATATGGGAAAATTTTTTAAGAACAAATCTCTGAGTGAAGGTCACAGCAGTCCTCATTCTCCAGGCTTTATAGATAGTGAGGCTGTTTCTTTCTTTTTTTTTTTTTTGTCTTTTGTCTGTTTGTTGTTGTTGTTGCTATTTCTTGGGCCGCTCCCGCGGCATATGGAGGTTCCCAGGCTAGGGGTTGAATTGGAGCTGTAGCCACCGGCCTACGCCAGAGCCACAGCAACGCGGGATCCAAGCCGAGTCTGCAACCTACACCACAGCTCACGGCAACGCCGGATCATTAACCCACTGAGCAAGGGCAGGGACCGAACCCACAACCTCATGGTTCCTAGTCGGATTCGTTAACCACTGTGCCACGACGGGAACTCCATTGAGGCTGTTTCTTATCGAGCTTCCAGATCTTATAAAAAAGCAGACATACGCCAACGAGTAAATGGCCGCCAGAAGCTGAACTCATTCATCTTCGTTGGAAGAACCAGTTAAACTGAAATAAAATTATTTTTATATTTATAGTACCTATGAATTTTACAAAAACTCCAGCCTTTAAATTATGAATTCTAACTTTCTTTTTTTTTTGTGAATTTTTTCCATAGGACAGTGTTATATTCTTGAATACATTTTCTCTTTTTTTAACAAAAAAAAAAAGAATTTTGAAGAAAAAAGTAATCATATTAAAACAAAAAGCAAAACAATATTTAATATTTACTTGGTTTTCCCATTCAAATTTCCCAAATAAATAATAACCTTATCCCATTTTGACTT
Organism: Sus scrofa; assembly: GCF_054392235.1. Taxonomy (NCBI): domain Eukaryota; kingdom Metazoa; phylum Chordata; class Mammalia; order Artiodactyla; family Suidae; genus Sus; species Sus scrofa. The sequence goes on from NC_139397.1 coordinate 78,486,796, forward strand.
TAACTGGAATCTCTAAATTTAAATCTAAATTCAAATCCAGTGATGCATCCATAGATTCTCATTCTCTAAAGAATGTATATTTAAATATATTTCCTTTTTCTTCATTAATAAGTAAAGGTAAACAGTTGAGTAAACAGCATAAAAGAAAATAAATTTATTTACTCATAATGCACTTACTAAGTCGAAAAACATTCAAATACCGTGAGAGAGTTACTTCAGAGCAAAGCCAGAGAAGTGAAACCAGGACATCTAAGATTTTGTATTCCCATTGGGAAAATTTGAGAATAGAAATATAAAGTGTTTATTGAACTCTTATTGATTATCAATGAGGATGATTCAGAGATACTTGCCTTCAAAGCAGAACAAGAGTACAGATCCCACTCTAATTGTATGCAGAACTGTCCTGCTAAACAGCCCACAATTTAGTCTAAGAGAATCTAGTGTCAGGCACTGAGTAAATTCTCAATAAATGGTAGCTATTAATATGATAATACTTACTTGCCAGCAACTAAGTAGAGTTAAAGGATAAATCCTTCTACCAATATACTTCTTTTATGGAAGAGGAAAGTAAAATATATTTTTAATTTTTTACACAGGAGTAGTCAAAATTTGAATTATCCCTCCAAAAACCTCCCAGGACCACTTCATAGCCTTAGGTTTATAAAATTATATCCACTCCAAATGATTATGTGTAATTTCTTGAAAAATTTGAGCAAGTAAATTTACCATTTGGGATGACAGCCAGAAGGACCTTAAATAGCCATCCAGCTCACCTGTATTTTAATTTTCTGCTGGATGATTTATCTACATGAAAGGTCATCTATTGGATAATGTGTATATCAACTGCTGATAAATGCAAAATTTCATAATTTCTTTGTTTGCTATTCTTTTTTATCCATATTTTGTCATTGCTTTGAACATCATGGGGGCCCAACTAAAAGGGAAAAAAAGAGGAGTCATGTCTAGATGGTGGGAACCATCAGTAGAAATTGTTACTGAGTTTCTGAAGATCCATAGTATTGAGTCTATAGAGTTATTTATAACCAACTTCTGTCACCCTTACAGAGTCTTATAGACTAACCTTGCAGACTAGTGAGGAAAAGACATGGAAGAGGCTGGAAAACACCTCTAGAAGAGCTCTTTCATGTGTACATATCTGTGGTTATGTCTATTAATAGTCAAATCAGTACTTGAGAAAGGTCTATCAACCCACTCTTCCTTTTCTAGAGACTTGGGCAAGGTTTCTTTCCTCTCTTGTATATTCTTCATATCTTCCTCAGAATTCTATACCAAGGAAAGCTGAAGGCCAAGCCAGAGTTACTAAGTGGCTTACTTAAGGTAGAGAAGTCAAGACTTTCCTTTAATTTTTTTAACATTTTTCTTTCCTGTTGCAAGTAATTTATCTTTTGGTTAATACGGACAGATCAGAGAGAGAAAAAGAGAGAAAGATAGACAGAGATAGAGATAAATAAATCATTGGTCTTAGATTAAATAAATGTAGAATACAGGATATTTTTCAAGCTGTGTTTTAAAGCTATCAAATATAGTAAGGCTATGACCGGTGTTGACTTTTCAAGAGGGAGTTTAAATAATTCCAGCCACCATTTGGGGTGGGAATGTGGTTGGATAAAATTTAAATCTTGTAAAGTATCTTCAAAGCATTCTATATTTATATTTTTAAAATATTGCAGTGCAAACCACTTGTTCATGAAACTGAAAAAAAAAAAAAAACCATTTCTTACTTTATTTTGGAAGGTGGATCCTAAATAGCTGTGTTATGTTGAAGGTGTCCTGTTCATTGTAGTTTTAAGGTCATTGGGGGTGGAAACATGTCACCAACTTCAAGCTTTGGGCATGTAATGTGTTCTTAGTGAACAATTGTTTATTGATTCAATCCATTATAAAAGGAAGTTAGGACAGCAATAAAAACATAAAATGCTCAGATGTACTTCTTATCCTATTGAATCATGTTAGTCATCAATCTTCTATTCAATTTTTTTGGAAGAATGGATATGTTGTCTCCCACACGCACTGCACACTCCTATGGAGACAAAGTATCAGCAACAGTATTAATACAGGTGACTATCATTTATAGAGTGCATTCAAATGACAAGAACTTTAAGTCATTTTCTCTAATCTTCACATTAATCTGCAAAACAGAAATTATTTTCTTTTTTATAGCTGAGTAAACATAAAATGAACTAACTTGTAAGGTTATACAGCTTTAGAAACAGTACTGGGTGGTCTTTAAGCACATGGACTGTAGCATCATTCACTCATTCATTCCAGATCTAACTTCTCCATCACCTCTTCACCTCTCCAAGTTTTTGTTTCCATACAAAATGATGGTAATAATCTTATCTTCCCTGTTGGATTGCTGTGAAGATTGAATGAGATACTCAATGGAAAGGGCTTAGTACAGAGTTTGGGGCACATTGGGTACAAACACACACACACACACACACACACACACACACACACACACACACACACGTGCCGGAGTTTTCAATCATGCAAATTCTCAGAAACTTGTGTTGTTATAGTACTGCACTCTCTTTTCACTTCTATGTTTTTGCTCATTTATCTGCCTTTCACTATGCAACTAATATCTATTTTCTCAGACCACAATATGAGCAGAGATAATTATGCTCTCATTCATCCCTTAAGACTAAGGACACTTCTCCAAAAAATCATCCATGTCTCCCCAAACTAATCTTCATCCCCAAAGAGTAAAGGCTATAATTCTCTCATTACTTACCATGTATGGTATATGTAACTACTTATTTGTGTCCACCAAAAGACTGTGAGATCTCAAAGACTAGAACTATGTCCTTTTCACTCAGTATATTTTGACACCAAACACAGGGCTTGAATGATGGGATACACTCAACAAATACTAGAAGGATGAATAAATGGAGGCAGGAATGCATGGAAGCAATGGCTGAGTAACCAAAACTGCCATCCATGTGGATATTCCAAACTGGGACAAAGTATACACTTAATGGCCGAACACTGAAGATAGAAATGCCTATGCCTATGTATAAAGAATTCAGAATCTTTCCTTCTTCCTTTCCCAAGTCTTTGGAAGCCTGAGTTTATCTGAGATTAGGGATATTACACCCCTCTAATACTGGACAAATAAGTGGCATCCTTGACTGCAGATAACTCAGAGTTCCTCAGAGAACATTGCTGATCAAACTGTATGAACAATGTTTATAGCAGGTGATTCTGATTCAGTTGTTCTAAGAATGTATAGTTTTTATTAGATTTTACCCATGCCTAGGAGAAAATTTCACAAAAATTATGGACAGTGTTCAAAAAACCCCTAAACAAAGGTGAGGCGTTTTATTCTAGACCAGTGTTTCTCAGCTCTGGTTGTACATTACAAAGATCTGGGAAGCTTCTTAAAAACACAATGCAGGAGTTCCCAGGTGGCCTAACGGGTTAAATATCTGGTGTTGTCACTGCTGCGGCTCTGGTCACTGCTGTGGGTCAGGTTCGATCTCTGGCCCAGGAACTTCTACTTGCCATGGGCACAGTCCCCCACCCTCCCCACACACCCAAAATAACCACACACACAATGCAGACTAATGGTCATCTTTGGCTCTTACCCTCATCAATTAATCAAAATTTGGGGGAATATCTTCAGTGTGATTCTACCATAAAGCCTGTGTGGAACCAGTGTTCTACCAGTCCACCAGTGCCACTCAGAGTCTGGTCCAAATCCTGGTTCAATCTGCAAACTCTTGTTATATCTATGATGAGATAAGTACCAAAACCGAGAGTAAATATTTAGAAACTTTCACAGCAACGTGACGAATTAAGTTTATGTGTACTATATCTAACGATAAAAACAGATCAACTCTTTTTTTTTTAAAGTGAGTTACAAAAACATATTTGATACCCCCCACAAAGAATGTTTCTGAATAATCACACAACCACCTGTGGCATTGAGATTACGCTCCAGCCCTTCTTGAAGCTGTGACCTTTCTAAGCTGAAACATTAAGATCTGTAATTAATTGCTTGGGCAAATCACTTGGAGACCTGGGTACCACAGGGTTAATAAGCAGGAATGGGGTAGGTGGGGTTACAAACCAGGAACTCATGCCCTCCAAGTTAGAAAGCTTTCTTTCCCTTTAATTGCCCTGAAAACACACACACTCTCACATAACACGGAAGGTGAGAGCTGAATTAAGTTTTCTGGGTAATGGCTTGAAATGTTTTCCTTATGAAAAGTGGTGTTGAGTTACAGCGTGCAGACCAAGAACTGGGAGGAGAGAAGCAGCAGCCCCAGCCCGGCCCCAACCTTTTCTTATGCTTATAGGAAGGTGGTGGTGGGCTCACAGAGACAAGAAGAGTGATCTATGGAACTGCCTGGCGGCTGGAATCGACTGCTCCTGGAGTGACCTAAGGGCAATGTTTAACAGGGCTTAGCCAGGGGCCAGCCCACAGGCACGGATGCTCTGCTGTGAAATGCCACGCAGGCAGAGACTGACAAGCAGTAGGAACTGAACTCTCCCCTTGGACTGCTGCTTCCTGCTGTGTTCAGGGGAGGGGGGCGCTTTCTGGCAAGTCCGCTGCTGCTGCTGCTGCTGCTGCTACTTCAGCCCCCGCTCCACTCAAGGTAAGCAGGCTCAGGGGGAGGGCAGGCTGCAAGCCTTTGTACCATGAACAAGATCCGAAAGTTTTTCCGAGGAAGTGGGCGCGTCCTGGCATTTATATTTGTAGCTTCTGTCATCTGGCTGCTCTTTGACATGGCAGCTCTCCGCCTCTCATTCAGTGAGATCAATAGTCGGGTCCTGAAGGAAGACATTGTCCGGAGGGAGAGGATAGGGTTCAGAGTTCAGCCGGACCAAGTGAAGATCCTTTACAGCAGTGTAAAAGACATGAAGCCCCCATTGAAGGGACACAGGAAGGGCATATGGGGCAAAGAGAACTTTAGAAAGACTGAGGAGAGTAAGCTCAAGGTTGAAGATAATTTGGACCAAACCCAGAAGGAAAGAAAAATGCAGAATGCCCCTGGAAGGGGCAAAGTTGCACCTTTGTGGCGTCCTGCATATCTTCAGACCCTCCCAGTGACTTTTATCAAGAGGAAGACAGAGGCGCGAGACATCAGCCCTAAAGCTTCCTCTCACCATGTGACACCAAAGCAAACAACAGCTCAGGGGGCTCAGAAAGTGCCACTCATAACAACAAGAAGAATTCCATTGGCCAAAATTTCTATCCACCAAGGACCTGTCAGTATAAACCAGGAGGCACGGAAGAATCATAGTCTCAGCAGTGACACATCAAAACAAACAGCTGAGAGAAACATGAATGCCACCATCAGTCTTAATATTGACAGATCAAAGCAGCAATCCCAGGCAGTAGCAAACGAAAGGACACACCCTGCCAGCCCACCAGTGCCAAAACCCAGGGAAGCCATAGCCTTAAATAAAACTGAGACTCAGAGCAAAGAATTAAGTGCAAATAAACACAAAGCCAATAAGAACTTTCCCTTTTCCAAGTTCTTTGCCAATTTAAATCTCTTAAAGAAGCAATCTATTAATGAGACACAGTTGAGAGGCTTGCCAAAGGATGGTGGAGCCAAAGTGGCTGATGGGAGGAAACTCCATTTGCCTGAAAGCCACATAGTGATTATAACCAAAGAGGAGGAGCTAAAGACAGAAACCAAAGAGGTCCCCAAAACAAAAACAAAAACTCTATTTCCTATAGGACCAGCTGAGAGCCAAGGGAAGCACATTGCTAAGAATAGAAGTGAGGCATCTTTCTCTTCACTTGCTCCACAGAGAGCCATAGTGTCTCAAACCAGTCAAGCCTTACCTGGGGGGTTGGAACCATCAAGAATCAACTCCACCACCAAGGCTGAGCCTACACAACTCAACCGAAGTCATATAACAGCCCATTCACCCAAAGATGGCGGCATGCACCGGGTGTTAAGTATTGATCTGACGCTTTCTCCGAGGGACCCCAAAGCTCCAGGTCAGTTTGGACGTCCAGTAGTCGTCCCCCAGGGAAAGGAAAAGGAGGTAGAAAAAAGATGGAAAGAAGGAAATTTCAACGTCTACCTCAGTGATTTGATCCCAGTGGACAGAGCCATTGAAGACACGAGACCTGCAGGGTAAGATCCATTTCTCTTCTGTTTCCTCAGCCACAGATGCTTAGGTTCTTATGTAGAGCAGATTTATTCTTAGATAATTTTGTGCAATATTTCGTCACTTAGAGAATTAAAGCAACAGTCATCATCAGACAATCCAAATAGTCTGCTGGACATACAGAAAAAAATTTCAACATCAGCACACCCTCTGCAGTCTCTTTCTTCACTTATTTCTCTGAGACTTTGGACCTCACCCATATTAGCTCATGTTCCATTTCCTTTCCTATATTGAAAATCTGCTAAAATGATTAGAGGAGCTCAATTCCTAATAAGGTATGTAGGAATGGTAGAGCTTACACTGTAACTCCATTAAAACAGTGACAATGAAGTGAATTCCCAATTTGGGAACTTTTTATTATTAGCGAGTTGGTCAGGAATATATGTGGGAAAAGAGCACAGAGAAGGAGTATTTTAGGTCTCTCTGGAACCATATTTTAACCAGAAGAATTCTACCTAATCATGAGTCATGATCACCATAATGGCAAGTGAAAAAGTGACTCTACTCTCTAGAATTTTGTAACTTTTATAGATGATGGTGGTAGATATTTCAGAGCTTCCATGATAGAGGAATAATAATGTTGGAGAAAGTCAATCAGCCAATAAGTAGGCAACACCTGCAGGACATACAAAGTAGAATATTTTATATTTCTAGAGTTTCACCATTTATGAGGCAACTGCATACAGATCACATGAACTTCACAAGAGCCCTACAAAGAAGGCTGCTGATATTATGGGTTCAAATTAACAAGGGCACTCAGAAATTGTGTCACTTCCCCAAGGCAGCACGTCTCTAAAGCTGCCCAATGAGAAACCTCATGAACCAGTTTTTAAAGAATTAAATTCTTCTATCACCAGAAAGTAGGTCAAGTCCAAGTATTTGTTCTGATTCAAATATAGTTGGTTCCTAGTTCTTTGGGGCTCACTCATAAGTGAGGGTACCTTATAGAAATCCATTCATTACCCATTAGTTGATATGTGTGCCTTGATATTCCATTCCTGAGCCAAACAATATTTGTCAAGAAGTTAGAATTAGGGAATGGAAAAATTCAGACTTAGCACGTGTGGTATGTAAACAAGGGTCCTGTTTGGCTTGTGGAAAGAAGACTCTTCTTTGTGATATGAGTAGTCTGTATTAGTAGGAGGAAGGCAGATAGAGATGTGCCTATGTTCATGTTGGTAAGGGGATCCCCTTTGGTGTGATGCTAGCCATTTTCAGTTCTCTCAGTCACTGACAGATGGCTATCAGGTACTCATCACCTGCTTAGACCAAGCACTATGCCATTTGTGTTCCTCCCTGGGGAAGCCCACAGCCTTGAGGAGAACACAATACACACAAAATAAAGAAGAAGAAACAGAGGTCCTGGGAAATTTTATTGTCTGCAGTCATAGAGCTAGTAATTATGAAGTATTAAAAGTTATGCTGTTCTGTTTATTTTCCATCTCTGGCTAATTACCACTGAAAAGGATCCCAAAAGTTTTGTTGGACAAGTGCTGATATGAAATACTGTATATAACATATATCACATATATCAATGATATATATATATATATATATATATATATCACAATATTACTACATATATACACTATGCATGGCATATCCAAATATGCCAGTATATGGAATACACTATAAATGTCATACTATGCATGACATACTACTATACACACACTATATAGTATCTACTACATGGCCATATACTACTTAGGCTAACTTTGAGCACAAAATGCCAGAGAATGAAGTAGTACAGTAGCCATATTTTAACATCTCTTCCGTGGACTGGCAGATGGCTCTGGAGCTTGGGGAACAATCAGACACTGCACAGAAACCCAGGCTGCAATTCCAAACTAGAGAAAGGGCAATTGTTTGTGGGCCAAAGAAAGTAATCATGAATTATCATCCATGTGATTTATCAAAGGCTTAATGGCTCCTGGTGCTTATTAGTGTCTGAAATTTAGTCTTTTAAAGTTAAGAGTTGCTGCCCAGGAAAGTCAAGGTCAGGCTCTGTCTTCTGAAGGAGCCTGTCTTGACTCCAGGAGAAAGTGACACGTGTGCTTGAGAGGATGAGTCAGATAGCATGTGGCTAGGCCCCCTCCCTCTTATCACACAACCCACCTTGGCTAAATATAGGAGCCCTTGGCAAGCTGCCTACCTGATGCTCTGCTCCACCAATGGGATGGAAGTGACAGTTTAGCCACCAAGGATCCGATGTATAGAATGCCTTTCATGTTATTCTTATGGGAAAGAGAATAAATCATTTTTCTTTTCTTTTACCAAACTCTGTGGCTACAAATATATGCACATTATGTATTCATGTGGGAAAAGTTTGGAGGATAATACAAATGAAAAATATTTGATTCATCAGTTTGGCATAATTTGAAGTTTTCTTACTTTTATTTATTTATTTTTTGACCTTGCTTGAATAGTGTATGAAATGCTTGTAAGAACACACACTATAAGGTTTTTTAAGATAATAAATTTTAAAAGTCACCATAGGGGAAAATTGTTATAGAATATAATAAGAATGTGTTTGTGTGGGTATGTGTGTGAGAGAGAGAAAGGAAGGAAGGAAGGAATAAAGAGAGAGAGAGAAGAATCTCTAAGAAGGCAGAAGCTGCAATAATAACCCACTGATGCCTTTAAATTTTAAGAGTGCTAGGGAATACCCCCCTTACTGTTTTTTTTTTTTTTTTTTTTTTTTTTTCCCCAAACCTACCTTTATGTTGATGAACACAGTGACTGGTGTATCACAACTGGTGATTGAATATACATTGTACCAAAACAAGGATAAAAATTACAGATTTGCTAGTACATTTATTTAAATTTGGTTCCCCTCAGTAAGGATAGTAAGCAGTTACTTCTATCTTAAGGATGACTTAACTGATATGCTAGGCTGGAGCTGACATAAAGATGGAGAGGAGAGAAGCAGGCTTCCCAGGACAACATCGCCTGCTCTTGTTCTAAAATTAAACTCTCTTTTCCAAAACTCCTCTTCCCTCCTTTTCTCCTGAGTTCAAAAGAACCATTTCTAAGAAGTTGAAATGCAGTCAGTCTTTTCTAAAATCACAAAAACTCCTTTCTGCCATCAGCACTATTCCCAAGGTCCTTTTCAGGGCCACCCAGGTCTCTGCCCCTTGCGGTGTGGTTATCATTTGCTGCTTGTGACCTGCTCTTCCATGTGGGCCCTTCAGCAAAAGGAAAGTTGGCCTCATTATCTTTCTCTGAACATCATGTTCATTACTGTCACTGATGTTTTCCTTAACTGGTCCCTTCCCACAGTCTTGCACCATTCTCAATACACACACATAGGTTTTTCTAAAACATGGTCCTGTCCACTGGAAATGCAGGGCAGTTCTACCTAAAGAAGTCTGTCCTGTGACCTGTAACTAGAATGAAGATGGAATTCCAAAAACTAAATTATTTTTAGAGTGCACTTTCTGAATATGCAGGTAGAGAAAAATGACTCAAAGAAATGTTTGCTGCCAGCATTTAGTTTTTCAGTGGACAATAAGAATTACAGCAAGCTCTTCTAGCACCGCCTCATCCTATGGTCTTAGCTGACTGCTTAATCTAATACTTTGATTTGCCTATAGTACTCTCGCAAGCCCCTCAATAAAGCAATTAAAATTCTCTTAGATCAGAGCTGGAACTGGCACCAATAATTTGATTCCTTCCTACGCAGTTAAAGAGAGTTTTCTTTTGGCACATAGGAAAAGCAAAAGATAGCACCATGTGTTTGCCACAAGCCAGTCTAAATTACCTTTTGCAGAACCTTAATTTCCACCTCTGCCCTACCCTCCCAATCCTAGCGAGGTCAAAAACCACAGGTAATGAATTACTGGAGGTGGAGCTAGAAGACAGAAAATAAACTGACCACATAGTCTTCCAAACAGGCTTCTAAATGTGTAGCAGGATGGGAGAAAAGAGCAACAGTTAAGTGAAGTTCAATTTCCTTAGTTTTATATAGGATTACTATTTTAATGGGTAAAATGAGACAGCTTTTGTGACTAATAGTGATAGGAGAATATTATCTAAAATTGACTGGGGAGGCAATGAGACCTCCCTGAGAAACCAAACAAGGGCACGGGGAAAAAAAACTCACAAGATAGATTTTAAAGGGTTATTTCCTCCTTTGGCTCTTCTGAGTGTATACCATGCAGTGTTGCTTTTGAATTGTGTGTCTGTACGCATTCATGTACATTTGTGTGTTTGTGTGCCTTAAAACACAGGGTGCTATTTCACTAAAAAATTATATCAGAGAGCTAGAAATATAAAGCAAAATTAGTTTACAAGCTGCAGGCTAGACCATAACAAAACAGAGGTTAAATGTAGCCAAAAGAGGGAGTTCCCACTGCGACTCAGTGGTAATAAACCTGACTAATATCCATGAGGATGCTGGTTCGATCCCTGGCCTCACTCAGTGGGTTAAGGATCCTAAGGATCCTAAGGTTCCAGCATTGCTGTGAGGGAGGTGTAGGTTGCACACAAGGTTTAAATCTGGTTTTGCTGTGGCTGTGGCATAGGCTGGCAGCTGCAGCTCCGATTGTACCTCTAGACTGGGAAACTCCATATGCCATGGGTGTGGCCCTAAAAAGACAAAGACAAAAAAGAAAGACACAAAAAAATGTCAAAAGATGATTACAGACCTTTCCACAGTTTTACTTATCACACTGTTCCTCTCTAAGGGAATAATACAGAGAAAGTTGATCAGAGAACATAAAACATTCTTCTGCTACTAATTCAAAGAGAAGAAAATAGTTAAACGGTGCCTAATTAACGGAAAATTGAGAAACATTAAAGCAAATCAGTGACGTTGTCTCCTAAATGCTACTAAAGACCTACAAATATTTATGGGAGAGAGGAATTAGTAAATGTAGAAATTTGAGCCTGTTTACACTTCTTTTTTACACACCTAATCCAGGGCCCAGTTTAACCATCATAAAACTATTTATCAAGTTCTTGTGGCAACTTCCTGTTGGGCTGTTCTGGGTGACCCATTTAGAACAGAGCCTCTCAAGAAAGGAACATTTTTTGCTCAAGGGTCAGAACATTTGGGGGGAAATAGCAATGTTTAGAAGCTCTGTTTTGTTGTTTGCTATCAGAATGAAAGGAGCTTTTTAGAAAGGAGCTTTTTAGAGTCCCCTCTATGTGTAAAAAGTAAACTATGTTATTCTAAACTAAAATATCTTCTAAGTTGTCTCCACTTCTGAAATGCTGGTATCTGGGTATATGTGAGAAGGAGCAATGCAGAGGAACTTTGTATCAAAAAGGTATTATGACTTAGTATTTACGAGCCTGTTCATTTTGTTCAAAAACCATTCCTCAAGGCAACTACTACCACCATCCTGTCTTTACCTAGAGAGAAGCTGAGACTTAAAGAGGAAGCTGAGGTTTCAGATGGCAGCAGATTAATTCAGATGTGGCCATTCATTTCATTCCACGTCTATTTGTTCATTGCCTCTTATGAGGTGGGAAGCTGGGACTTTTCATCTTCCACGTTCATCATCTCATTTGATCCATGCAAAAGCCATGCCAAATTGATAGAGTGCTACAGATGAGGAAAAAAGCACAGGGAAAGGTAACTTGCTCCAGGACTCACAACTCATGAGTGGCATGGGTGGGATCCAACACTCAGTCTTCTACTTTTGCCTCACTAAGTAATAATTCTACACCAGGCTGGCTCTCTCCCCAACACACCTGCTCTGCCCTCATAGAGAGCATCATCACCTCTACCTCTCCTGGGTTGGCCAAGGCTCTGTGAATAAGGGGAATCTCTTCTTTGCTAAGCATCATCCAAAAGGTGCTTATTTTTATTCCAGGCAGCGATTTTGTGTGTGTGTGTGTGTGTGTGTGTGTTTAAATTCTAACCAATCCTCACAGCAACACTCATATATGATTTACATCTCTCATATGATTTACAGCTGATAAAGGTGAGGCTTTAAAAAAATAAATGATAGATCTGGTGTCCCAGCAAGCTAGTAGCAGATTTGCGATTCAAAAGAAACTTCCGACTCCTAATTCTAGAGCTCTTTCCATGAGATATAGCTCCCCCTTTGTTTCCTTATAATCATATAACTTCAGCAGAAATTAAAACGTCTGTCTTCCTTATACGTGAGGCAGTGAGTGCATGGTCAGAGGTATGTGAGAGGCATTAGTTTTGCATGGCAGGTACCTTGTCAGGGAGAAAACTGATAGGAGGTCATTTTCTATACAGTAGTAAGCAAAGGTTATTCTTTAAAACTGTCCAACAGCCACAGCTCAGCCATGGACAAATACCTCTGGGCTCCTACCTATTCTGCAATCTAACACCTGAGCATAATTTCTGCCTTCAAGTTGAGTAATGCAAAATGTTCTTTGGAAGCACAGTGAACTACTGTGGCAAAGAAGAAGAAGGCTGAGCCTGGCCTCGGAAAGGGCAGAAGTGTTTGTGTTGTGACCAGAGGGTTAGAGACGTGGGGAAAGGAGATAAAAAGAATGATCCACTGAGGAGTTCCCATTGTGGCTCAGTGATAATGAACCCGACTAATACCCATTAGGACACAGATTCAATCCCTGGCCTTGCTCAGTGGGTTAAGTATCCAACATTGCCTTGAGCTGTGGTATAGGTTTCAGACGCAGCTCAGATCCCCAGTTGCAATGGCTGTGGCGTAGGCTGGCGGCTGCAGCTCCAATTTGACCCCTAGTCTGAGAACTTCCATATGCTATGGGTGTGGCCCTAAAGAGACCAAAAAAAAAAAAAAAAACGATCCCCTGAGAAACTGAAGAGATCTGACATGGGGTGAAGGGAGAAGTGAGGGTGAAATGAGACCGTAAAAGTAAGCAGAGTCCAGATCATGCAGTACCTTGCTGTGGTTCTTCTAAGAACAAGTGGGAAAACGTCCAAAGATTTAAAGACCCAAACAACAATTAAATTGATTTTTCTCAGGAGTCTCATGACCCAGAGGGAAGCACTTATGGGTGAATGAGGCTAAAATTGCAGAGAGTCACAGAATGTTAATACTAGATGACATTTCAAATGAGGTCTAATCCTATCCCTCATGTTACAGAGAAGTCTGAGGAAGGGAAAGGACTCACCCAAGGTCACAGGCCCTGGGAGGAACAGAACCACCCCCCTCCAGGTGCCCTAACCTCCACCCAGAACTATTTCTGCCACATCACACCACCTCCTGCTCCTCCCTCTCCCCTCCAAACCTCACTCTGACAGCTGCCTCCTCAAAATAGACTATTGTTGATGTGGTGAGTGTTGATGCTGGTGGTTTATGTTTCTAAGCTTGAGTCCAATAGCTTTGATTGGGTATAAAGTTTCCTCGGGAACCATGGCTCTAGGCTTTGGAGTAGGGGTGCTGAGTGTGACTGAAATCTTTCAACTTAGTCATCAGGTGATTCTGACTAAATGTCAGGGGTGGTCTACTCTAGAAAGAATAAAACATAAAAGTAAAGTCTTATATAACTATGCCCTCTTATCAGTGAGAAGAAAAGAAGCCCCAATAACTCTAAGGCCTTAGAGAAAAGAATATAATTCCGGACAGAGCTCCTCAGCTAGACACTCCATCCTCTCTCTCTGATCCTTTGGAAGATACTGGAGCTCGGGGAGGGAAGGCCCCCAAAGGCTCACAGCGAGGCAGTAGTTGAATTGCAAATACAAACTGAGAAAATATTCTCCTCGACCTTCTGTTCAAAACTGAGAACACTGAGACTTGACCCACATAGTAAGTTATGACTGTTTTGGAATAAAATGAAAAATTCATAGACATAAGGGAAGATTATCAGTCCTTCAATCTTCTGATTTAAAACCTTCTTTATTCGATAGGCTACATTCAAACCAGGTTTGTGGCTGAGCTTTTCAGCACATACAAGCCAAGAAGGCAAAAACACATCCCTTTCTGTGTACCTGGGTAATGATGAGCCCTTGATAGATTTGGATTAAAAGACTGTCTGGGAAAAGGGCAGCGTGCATGTGAACATGTGCTTTGTGGGTAATCATAGGACCACGCACGGGTTTTGTTTTTTTTTTTTTTTAACCATGGAGCTTACAAAGTATTTTTATCCCCATTATCTCATCAAATCTTTACAGGCATTCTGTGATGAAGGCATTGTAATCTTCATCCTAAAAGGGAGGAAACAGGTTCTGGAAATTTATGTGACTTGCCACTGTCTTGCAGCCAAGTAATATCAGAAAAGTCTCAATACTTGGTCCTGGGTCATCTTCTTCAAGCCCAGGCTCTCTGCCCCACCACAGCATGTACCAGTTGTGTGCAGGACACTGGAACTGCCATGTTAGAGTTCCCTTTTGTTTTTAGTACCTGGAATGACAACAGTAATCTAAGTCTAGACTTCCCCCAAACAAACAGACTGGGTTAATTTTAAGTATAGCACAGGGCCTATATAAAAACCTCATTTGTGTAATAAATAGGCATATAGAAGGCAAAAAGTATTTCTTAACCTCAAAAAAGATTATAAACCCAGAAATATCTCCATTTAAGTTAGATTTTGCTTGAGCTGCTGTTTCTCCTTCCAATGTAGCCGGAAAGTTTCTAATGAGCAAACTGGAGGAAAGGAAATCTGCTTCACTTGGGTCCGTGTAGGATAACTTCAAACAGTTTTCACCACCTGTTAGAAGAAGACGGCAGTCGGTAGGTAAGACTGATGCCAGAGTTAATAAGGCTGAAATCTTTTCTGGTCCAGCTTACTGTGCCTCTGGACAAAACAAGCACGCCAGGTTTTCTAGACACCTGGAAACACATTTAACTTGTTTCATAATGCAAGAAACCAGGGACCTATAAATGTCAGAGTGGCCTGACATCTCAGCCACCCAAATCAAGACACATTCTGAGACTTTGTATTAGAAATCTCTCAAAGCTCCTGTGTTTCTCATCCACACCTTTGTACGTGGCCCCCTTTTCCAGGCATCAATACGATCTGTGTGACATAATCGCCCACAGGGTCAATTTCAGTTAACTCTTTAAATGCATCTAAAATATATACTTGTCCAAACTGGCAGAGGTACTATTGCCTGGGATAGAAATCCATATGTGGATCTTGTGAAAACCTTCATGATCTACCCATATGGATTCCGAACAGGGAAATTAAGGCATCATGACAGGAGGAGAGGAATAAAGAAGCAGATATTCGGTGACGGGAGGTCCCCAAATCTCTCAGCTCTCTGAGCATTCTTTCAACCTCCAATTTCAGACTGGTTAATGTTACTTCTTAGAACTCTCTTCTACAAGAGACCCCAATCTACTGATTT
This sequence comes from Sus scrofa, assembly GCF_054392235.1. Lineage (NCBI taxonomy): Eukaryota > Metazoa > Chordata > Mammalia > Artiodactyla > Suidae > Sus > Sus scrofa. The sequence continues at coordinate 78,502,202 of NC_139397.1, forward strand.
ATACTCTGAGAAGATCCATCTGTGTTAACCTGCTTATTAACTCTCCCCTATGTATTTTCATGCGTAACTAGATGTTTGTAAAGTTGACCAAATTTTAATAATAAAGCAACTCTAGGACTTCATAGCTAAGACTTACTGATTAAGATGGCTTAGGCAGAAGTTGTGCAGCTGACCCTTCTGTCTTAGAATTGATTTTTTTTTTCAGGACCAAATGTAAACAGCATTGAAGTGTGAAAGGTACATTTCCCATTCATTTACACTATAAAATTAAAGATGAGGGAGTAGAGGAGGTCACTAAAGTTTTCTATACACTTTTCACTCAGGCTGAAAAACTCTGCTTAGTTTTACGTTCTCTTTCCCAATGTAGAGCCCAAGACAGAATATTTAACCATACTACCCCAGGACCTTCAAATCCCTCTACCACTTTTCTTTCTACCTCATTTTTTCTAATGAACCCTAGACCTGGATTAAACTATTTGTTCACACTCCCATATACATCCTTTCTAGTGAATGATGCTGGATAGGACTTTCAACTTCTCAGGCTTCAGTTTGCTTTATTTGAAGAATATATAATAGTATGTATTTCAAGTAGTTGTTTAAAGACTGAATTTAACCATGTGCATAATAGTATTGTACCAACTGTTAAGTGCCATGCAAATGTCTTTTTTTCTTATGGATTTTACTCATATCTATTTATCTTTTTAGAATTTTTTATTAAAGTTTAATTGATGTACAATGTAGTGCCAATTTCTGCTGTACAGAAAAGTGACTCAGTCATACATATATACACACTCTTTTTCTCATATTATCTTCCATCATATTCTATCCCAAGAGATTGGATATAGTATCTATCATGTATATTTCTTATTTACCAACTAAACACAGCATATTTATGTTGTCTGGCAGAAGTGCCTGCTTCCACAAAATGCCACATCTGCTGCCAGCTGTTTATATTCTTGTGAATTTAAGTCTTCTTGAATAGTTATTTCTGGAGACAAACTGGATCAGAGCTTGGGTCCCTACTCTGCCATTTACCAGCAGGGAAATCATGGACTAGTCTCCCCATGATTTCAATTGTTCTTCTATAAAAAGGGGAAGAGATGCTGTTGGTTTGAGATTTAAAATGAAATAAAGCAGAAAGCCAATAATATTTCTTTATGATCATCATAATTTAATTATTACATCACTAAGAATAACTTGTTAGAAAGATGGCAGATACTATTTGTAAGGTTCCACCGGGTACCATCCTGTGAAGAGTCACACAGGCAGGAGAGGGAAGAATGCCAGCAGTGAGGCAGGATGCACTTCAGGGCATGGAGAAAACCCAGGACCAATTACAACCCGCCTGAATACCAACTCCCACTGTGGCCATGTTCTCATTTCCATGCCAGCAAAATGATTTCAATTGTGGCTACTCTGTAGTGCAAGAGTCTCAGCAAGGACCCCTTAAATAGATAGGAAAGCTAGAGTTTAACTATTATATACAATATATATGTTTATATATATATATATATATATATATTCATAAATACATCACATGCGGTGGGAAAAAAAATTTCTTTGGCACTTGGCAGAAGCCAATTGGGAAGACACTCATAAACTACTGGGTGATATTAAATGGTTTAATGAGGATTAAGTAACATTAAATAAGAGAATAGGTATGTTCTCCTGTGGGATATAACCTAATTAGGATAGCAATAGCCACCATTTGGTGAATTCCTATGCCCAGAAACTGTGCTAGACTTTGTATGTGCATTTTCACTAAGCCATAAATCTCTGTTCAATAAGAGCGATGACCTCATTTTACCGATGAAGAAACTGAGGTACAGAGAGATTGAGTAAGGTATCAATAGACACAGATCTGAGAAATACTGGTGGGGGCTTCAAAATAGTATCTTAATATCTTGCAAATCCCAAGTCCTTTCCACTACGGGGTGATGCGTCCACAGAAGGTTCTCATGTCTTACATCACTAGTTCCCTTAGAGCAACAACTGTTACTGGGTATTCTTCCTCTGCTCTCTTATTTTGTTCATACTTCTCCCCCCAAAAAAGAACATGAGAAAATCATCATATATATATATGGTGGGTGGTTGGATATAGACAGGCAAGTGTGTGTGTGTGTGTGTGTGTGTGTGTGTGTGTGTACACACTTACATTCTGTGAGTTCTAAAACCATTTTGTGGGCCTTGTTGGCAAATCCTTTGTGCTCTGTTTGCATTCTGGCCCAGGTGTGCAGACCAGCTAGTTCACAATAAGCTCCCAACCACCAGTGTCATCATGTGCTTTGTGGATGAGGTGTGGTCTACTCTCCTAAGGTCTGTTCACAGTGTCCTCAACCGATCTCCTCCACACCTCATCAAGGAGATTCTTCTGGTGGATGACTTCAGCACCAAAGGTAAGAAAACGACTCCCGGAATAACAAAGTTTGATATGTGGCAAAAGCAGTTTGGATAGATGGTGAAATTACAGGGTAATTTGATAAAACACAAATATTTTACAAATGCCCAATCATTATTTCACATTGTGCCTTAGAGGTACAAGCCCAAATGCCTGCTGGTCACGGAAAGTCAACTCTACCACGCATGACCTTGTTGAGTCAGCCGCCGTGCCTCAGACTTCCCTTCCGCTGTGACTTCTCTGCCATGTAAGAGTGATTTTTCTAACTATAGCTCCCTGGAGATGAGCACTTTGAAGTTCCAGAGATGAGAAGATGTTCTCCACAATTGCACAAACACCTTTTAATGGGATCTAACAAGCAAAGGCTTTGCATTTCCTGGGATACTATTCCTACTAGCAGTAACTAGAGTTATACTCCGTAGAAAACAATAAAGTGGAAGGACTATGGCTTCTTGCTTGAGAGAAAAGCATATTACATGTTCAATTAAGTATTGAAAAGACAAATTGCCAAGGGGACCAGAAAGATGAGGTTCCAACAGAGTTCAAAGGGCGAATCCACCATTGTCTTCACTTGTGTTTTTGCGTATTGCAGTAAAAATCTCTCTCTTTGGACTGTCAAATGATTTAAGTATATAAGTGGTCACAGGACCACCAGAGGTCCTGTGACCACCACATTAGAAATACCCAAATTGCATCCCACTTCAGAAAAATTAGAAAATAGCAAAGAGATAGCAACCTTAATAAAACAGCTTATCCTTGATCATGACCACAAGGACAGGAGCCAGTTTTCTCAGCCTCTAAGTGCCTACCAGGATCACCCTGAGCCCCAGGACCAGTGAGATATCTAAGGAAAGCTGGTTGAAAAATTTAAAAAGTGGCTTTAAAAGCATAAACAGAAACAGCATCTAGTTACCAAGCAGATAGTAGTCCTTTTAGGAATGGCCTATTCTGATTTTGTAGGACCCAAAGCTTCTATGGGGCCTCTTTAAGAAAAAGAATATACAACTAGTAGAAAAATGAGTAGCAGAAGTATTGATAGAAACTATTCCTACCTGGGATACGTCAATAGCTTAACTATACATACAAGTGACTCAAAGCTACACAAATATACCCCACAAAACCCCCAAAAGAGGGAGAGTGAATGAGTGAGAGAGAGTGAAAAAATAGGTGTGAGGGGATTGTCATAGTAGGAAGTCTCAGTGGTCCTAGCCAGTTGTGGTTGCAATATCTTTCTTTTACAAATTATTCAATTTGCATACAATGCTTAGTCTCTTTTCCAGGTCTTAGTAGGGGTGTTTACAAGGGGAAAATATTATGCAGAAACCTGAGCTTTATTTATCTCAAGGCAAATTTGTACCTATTCTGACAAATACGCAGAAAACTGAGCCCTCCTCTCAGTCACTTGGCTATACTGAAAAGACAGATTAAGATTTTGGAAAACAGACATCTTAGAGTGTTGAACCCAGACAAAAATCCATCCAAGAAAATGGTATCATGGCTCAAAAAATAAATAGCAGTGACTATTATAAATGTCATAGTTTTAGGTTTTGGAATCTGATGTGGAAGATACTATCTAGATCTCATTAATCGAAGTGTTTCCTTGCCTCTCCTCACCCTGATCTAGACTACCTAAAAGATAACTTGGATAAATACATGTCTCAGTTTCCAAAAGTTCGGATTCTTCGCCTCAAAGAGAGACATGGCTTAATAAGAGCCAGGCTGGCAGGGGCACAGATTGCAACAGGTAAGAAGCTGCTGATTTTTTGTTTTAGTTACATTTTTTATTTTAGTTTAGTTTTTTTCCAAATATACAGCAAATTTCAAATAATAGCACAGTGAACACTCATATAGCCCATCATTTCATTCCACCAACTTTTAACTTTTTACAGTTATGTTCTTAATCTCACACATACACAGACATATTTATATATACACACTTTTTTTGTTGTTTTGTTTGTTTGTTTGTTTGTTTTTAGGGCCGCACCTGAAGATATGGATGTTTCCAGGCTAGGAGTCAAATCAAGCTGCAGCTACCAGCCTACACCATAGCCACAGCAACACAGGATCTGAGCTGTCTGTGACCTACACCATAGCTCATGGCAACCCTTGATCCTTAACTCACTGAGAAGGGCCAGAGATCAAACCCACATTCTCATGGATACTAGTCCGGTTCATTACCACTGAGTCACAATAGGAACTTCTCACTGTTATCTTATAGGATATGTATTTTTCATGAATAATATATAGAATTCTACTGCATAGGTGGTGGGAATTGTGAACTTCTTATTGCTTCAAATCAAGAGGCACATGATGTCATGTTGTACCATCGTGAGCGATACTAATTTTAAGCGGTTGGTTAAGAGGTTGACAGCTAGAGTTTTCCTTTGGGAGTAGGAAGTAATTTGTGACGCTACTTTGATTCATGTGAATATTCTGTTTCCTCACAACATCCAATCCATTGATGGTTGTTGCTTGGATTAATTATTATGCTGAGGGAGGCAATTTTTTTCTAAATCTCTCATTGCTTTCTTTCTGACTGGCATTCAACTTGTAAAAAAGACATCTCTCTTTTTCTTTCTGTCTCTCTCTCCCCTCCCTCCTTCTTTTACTTCCTCCTTTCTAACCCCTGTCATGAACCCATCATGATGGATCTATGCCTTAGAAAATTCAATGTGTAGATTATCAGCATTAGTTAGTATTATTATTTGTATTCATATTTTCTGTGTGTGCTCAAACCTTCTAAAATTTGACCACTAGGAACTCCTTCAAGCCTGTGATTTTTTTGACCTGACCCCATCTGTCTTGAGAACTTCAGAATTAATTCTCTCCTCCCTGACTTTTGTCTGTTCCTCCAATTGCCCTGTCTTTCTGAAGAGCAGTGTAATTTTTTCCTCACCTCTTTTTAGTGGATGGGTTTTGGTGGGTGAATGGAAGAAGGTAAATCTCCCATAAGTATTTTAAAAGTAGCATCAAACATTTTGGTTCATTTTCACATCCTCTCTGGAAGGACCTGTAGGTACCATTCTGAACATTTTCTATACTAATTGATTTAATCCTTACAATAACTCTACAAAGTAGGTACAAACATTTTCCTTTTTTACAGATGAGAATAAGGAGACACATTGAGGTTATAACTTATTCTCCCAGCTAGTAAATGGTAGAGTCAGGATTAGAACAGAGAAATCTTGGCTCTAGAATCTACACTCATTTCTACTACATTTTGCTGTTTCTAAACTGTTAACCACCACGCTTGTCACAGCATTGCAGTCTTCCTCCAGTTTGGATTCAAGAATTGCCTGATGGTGAATTATCTGCTCACCTGAGTTTGACTTCCTTGTTCCAAATTTGGAACACTTCTTATCCCATGGGTTTGCTAACAAATTTCCTCTCTATAATGGAAACTTTAAATTGACAACAAAGACATCACACCAAAATTACCACTGCAGTGACAGCTAAAATTCTTAACTATGGATGGCATTTGGAAAAATTAAATGAAATTCTCCATTTGATTTCCTTCAGAAAGTAAAATTATCCACAAATGATACAAAAATAGAATAGTCAAGAAATAGTCCAAGTGGGTAACTTTAGAACTGAGAGCTGGGTGAAGAACATTCCCAGGCAAAAGGAACAAGAAATGCAAATGTCCTGATGTAGAAACAAGCTCTGTATATTCAAGTTAAAGAAAGAAGTTTATTTTGGCTGATGGGTGCTGACCATGGAGGGAGTGGTAAGAGATTTATTTGGGGAGAAAAGCCAAGGCAGGGTTTTATAAAGTTTTCTGAGTCCCTTAAGAAATGCAGGCTTTATTTTTGGTATATTGTGAAGCCAATGAAGGGCATTAAAAAGGAGAATAAAATTATCTGACTTGCATTTTAAAAGCTTATTCTGCTTGTTTTGCAGAGAATGGACATTAGGAAATCAAAGAGGAGGTAGGAAGACCAATTAGGAGGTTATTGTAACTGTTTAAGTACCAGAGAGCTACCAGAGCAGATGGAGGAAGTAGTCAGATTTAGAATTACTGTGGACATGGAGCCTATAGGACTTGCCATCAGACAAGATGTGAAGAGAGTGATAATGAGAGAAGTCAAAAAAGAACCCTAGGATTGGAATCTGAACAACTTGGTGGGCGGTGGGGCTATAACCAGAGGAACAGGTTTGGGACTGCAATTGAGTTCTGATTTTATCCACGTAAGTTTGAGATGAAAATGAGACATCATGTAGGAAAAGCTGATGAATACAGGAACAAAAATGTGCTGCTTATAAAAAATGTCTCTCTACCTGCATGGAGCACAGAACATGCTGGTAATGATCTCTGGAACAGCCAGTGTCAGACAACAGGAGAGGCTGCCTTCAGGAGTATGATGAGTCAGAGCTATTACCATTGGCTCTGTTACTCACAGTTACAGCCATAAAATAATTTCTTTGAATTTAGTAAATCCAAATGTAAAAGTGTAAATTTGTTTCTCAGTCATTCTTTAACACCCTTGAACACATTAGCTCAGTTTTAGTTTAGCAACTTTCAAATCCTTTTAACCATGACCTCCATAGATTCTAATATCTTCTTTTCTATTTTATTTATCTTTTTATACTCTAGCCAATCCCACTAAAATGTTTTAGTGACTCACTAAGTGTCACAACTCTGAAAAACCCTAGTGAGGTGCACCTTAATTGCTTGCAGCTCTCTAGCAGAGAGTGGCTTCCCAAACAATCACAGAAGAACTTTTTTTTCTCTAATTTCCACTTTTTGTGGTCCCTTTTATAAATGATAATAAAAAATGGATTACCTAAAAGAGAAAAGGGAAAAATACATAGCTATATACACAATTATGTATACATATAATGCATATAGATACATGCATAATTTTATACACATATATATACACACATAAAACACACATATATATGGAGTTCCCGTCGTGGCGCAGTGGTTAATGAATCCGACTAGGAACCAGGAGGTTGTTGGTTTGATCCCTGCCCTTGCTCAGTGGGTTAACGATCCGGCGTTGCTGTGAGCTGTGGTGTAGGTTGCAGACGCGGCTCGGATCCCGCGTTGCTGTGGCTCTGGCATAGGCTGGTGGCTACGGCTCCGATTGGACCCCTAGCCTGGGAATCTCCATACGCTGTGGGAGCGGCCTAAGAAATAGCAAAAAGACAAAACAAACAAACAAACAAACAAAAACACACACATATATGAAATACACAAAATAAATTAACAAATTACTCTAGCAAACTGCTATAAAGTTTCAAAACATTTGTTCTCAATTTCTGTCCCTATCTTCCTATAGATGGCAGTGTCTATGGCTCACATACATCATTAATGGAGGGCTGAAGCCTAGGTCTGGAAAGAAGCAGAAATGTCTGATTTTTTTTTTTTTAATGGCCACACCTACAGCATATGGAAGTTCCTGGGCCGCAGTCAAATCAAGACCCAGTTGGGGCCTGTGTCATAGCCATGGCAACACTAAATCTGTGCCATATCTGGGAGCTACACTGCAGCCTGTGGCATTGCCAGATCCCTAACCCACTGAGTAAGGCCAGGGATAGAACCCACATCCTTACAGAGATAACACTGGGTTGTTCACTTGCTGAACCACAACGGGAACTCCCCAGAAATTACCTTATTGATGTCATTAGTAATAGTCTTGTCTAAGGATAAACCAACAGCTCAAGTGTGCCTGAAGACTATGAGGAGTTCCAGGGGACTCAGGAGCCTGAACTAGCTTTAGCCTAGGATGAAATTCAAGGGCCATTCAGAGACCACATAGAACAGAGCTGGGCAGCCGAGTGAGTCCTCCCAAACTTCCCCAAGGCATTCCCAGCCCTCACATGTGGAGCATAGGCAAAAGACTGCTTGAGTCCAAAGAGTCTCTGTTATCAGAAATCAGCAAAGATACCAGGGCAGAAATCTCTAGAATGCTTTAGCCAAACAAAGCAATTGAAGGTAAGAATCTGAATCCAGAACTTGATGGCCTTGACAGGTATTGTTCCCTAAAGATCTCCCCTTTAGGAATCAGAGAAAAGGGAGGAGAAGCCACAGGCAAGGCTGAGATATATCCAAGAACAGGCAGAAACAAAAGTCAAGTTGGTCCAATGTTGGTCTCAGAGTATAATCAGGCTCTCTGAGAGTCTGAAAGAGTCTTCTACATGTCATAAGGGCACAACTCTAACTCTCTGACTTCTAGCAATGTCTACTCCAAATTCAGGTTCCAGGGCATGATATTTCTTCCTCTGAATCTGATTCAGGCAGAAAGATCAGGTTCAATCCGTTGTTTACTGTGAATGAGGATTTAGAGAGGCCAAGCCAGATTTCAAAAATTGAAGGACAGTTCACGATCACTGGATCTCTAGAAATCCTTTACATGAAGGCAACAGAAGTGAAAAGAAATGGGGTAACTGAGGTACAAAGAACAAGCCAACCATGCAGATCTCATGCCAGTATATAACACAGAGAGCTAGTAATGGTCCAGCCAAGAGCAGCCTGCAGTCAGGCAGGCTCAGTATTACACTCCAGAGATCCAGGGTATCAGATTCTCATTTCCTCTATAACATGGCATTTAGCAAAATACTTGACATTGCCTTGAGCATTCCAAAGGATCAGTTGGCTAACTTTAAGTATGTGGACAACAAGTGACCTCTAACTTTCGGCCAACTCTGAGGTTTCCTGAAGAATAACAGTCCTTTTGTAAATGTCTGCAACTTGTTTCTGCTATAGGTAAAACATGTGGTTTCCATAGCATCAATTATAAATCATTCTGTAAAATTAAATGGGCAGGTCCATATTTATGAAGGAGCCATAAAGAACAGCACTCTAGCATTAATTGATGCCAGCAGCAGTGTCCTGAGCTGGTCAGCTAACTATAAGTGGGAGTCCATCCTCAACAAGGAGCCAAAGCTATCTGGCACATTAAGCAGGTCTGAGCTGGCCAAAAAAAAATTAAGAAATAAATGTAATTACAACCAAACCCATCTGTAAACAATTCAGCATTGCTAGGACCTACTCCCAAGAAACAGAACAACCTGCCAGGTAGTCATGAAGACTGCTTTAATTATTTTGAGCTCTAGCCTAAACAATCATTGAAAAATAGTAATCATATTAGTTATCTATTAGGAATTTAGGTATTAGGTATCAGGTAGATCTTATAAATAAACCCATTAGGAAGAGCTCAAAGAGGTTAAGAAATTTATCCAAGCCAATGTGGCTAAGAAAAGAAGATCTGGGATGGAGGTAGTTCTGAGCGCTTCAATCTTATGTTCATTTCTCCATAACTCCCAGACCCTTGGGGTCAGGAACAGTGGTGTAAGGTGGCCACAGACAATGTCCACCACAGTGAGAAATCCTGTCGAGGGTCAGCTACACAGACAGCATCCTGTTCCAATTTCTGGAACTTCATTTTAAAATAAAATGTCTAGAAGTGGATCACTGACATTCATATATGGTGTGTGGTGGGGGGTTGTTCTCTTCTCACCCAAAATAAATGGTATAAAATCCCAGGTTATGTTTTGCTTCTCTCAGGTCCTGGCAACAAATCCCTCTGTGGGGAACTCAGACAGGTGGGAAGTGAATGCTGGTTTGGGAATCCATCCTGTTGCCACTGGGGACTGAGGAAGTAGATCCAGACTCTTTGACCCTGTGAGCCTGTACGGGACAGGGACACACAGTCTAGAAGAGACTGTGCTTTACACTCTGGCTCTGAATGGACGAGGAGTAGGAGTGGTGAGAGAAAGAGGATGGTCTTGTACACATTCTATAAAACTAACCCAGGGGACTTTAGCCAGCATGCTTGTATGCCCTATACACCTAGCTGGACCCTATCAGTCTTCCCAAGAGGTAAGGGATACCCTTAGTAAATAATGCTTCCATTATCAAGCTAGCAATAATTCCCTGAAAATAGGACTCCTCCATAATGATCAGGAGATGTAACTGTTGTCTCCAAGAGTAGGGTATGAAATAGGTAGGGGCCTCTGTCTAGTAGAACCTGTTTCTGTCTAAAGAGACTTCTCAGGACCACTCCCTACCAAGAGTTTAGGTAAGCCTGATCATTTTACCTTCATACAAAAACTCCATTGTTGGCCAAGTAATTAATAGGATACTGAATCCATTGATTGAGAAGTAGTTTAGAAATTTCAGTGAATAATGATCTATTTTCCAGATATTTATTTGCACCTATTTCTTTGCCTAATGCTGTCTTCAGTTTTTACTTTAAGCCTTCCCATACTCATAGTTGTCTCTTTCTGCTTTTCTTGGAGGGGGATGGGGTGGGGTGGAGGATACAGGCAATGGAGTGAATTATCTGTTTCCTAATAAGAGGCTGCCACTTATCTGTACAAATATTGAAAAGTCACCTAAGTTTCTTTTTTTTTTTCCCTCTTAAATGGGAATAACGCTTAGACCTATATTTCAGGTTTGTTGTAGGATTAAATGAGACAATCATGCAGAATGCTTAGAACAGTGTCTGGTATAGAGTAAGCACTCTACAGAAGTTAAGTGATATTCTTGTAGATTTGTCAGGCATGGAGGCGGGCAGCCAGGTGTCAGAGTGGTAAGTTAAAACAATAAACCAAAACAAAAGTAACTTGGCTGAGTCTTTAATAACTTCCTATGATTGTGTAAGTGAAAAGTAAAAGTAAGAAGTGAAACAAAAGAAAGTGCTGACTCGCTCAAGTTTCCATTTTCCCTCAGGAGAGAAAGGACTAGTGGGTCGGAGCAGATGTGAGGATCATCTCACTGACAAGCAGCCCCAAACCAAGGGCTCTTCCTGTGTTAGGGCCTGGGAAGGGCTAGAGCGGGAAAAAAAATGTCCTGAAGATCTACCCACCTCCCACAAAATGAGGCAGAGGTCTTGGCCTGAGCGAGGTCTCCAAGTGGATGAACCTGGACCAAAAATGCAGCTCTGAGTAAGAGCATGTCCCACCAAGGGGGTGGCAGGGCCTGTCCTTGGCTGTTACTTCCTTCAGACACTCTAGGCCAGAGGCTGTGAACCAAGTCTGGTGTGGGGAAGGCAGCTTTCCCCTGTGAGGCCAGCCAGGTAAAGCTTTTGCAATTGCCTATTGTTGGGCCTCAAAGATGACACAGATAATTTTGGCCAGGACCCAGATTCTTCTGGTTACTATTAAACACACACACACACACACACACACACACACACACCACTTATATAAAATCATTTGGAAAAATGTAGTATAAAACACTACTGAGATTTTCATTTCGGAGAGTATTAATTCACACAATCAAAAGAAAAAAATAAGAATTCATAATAAGTATTTGTGGCTTCCAAATTTCTTTTCTTCATTCTGTAACTCTTTTTAAAATTATGGTAAAACACACCTCTAAAATTTATCATCTGAGCCATTTTCCAAGTGTACAGTTCAGAATTATGAAGTACAGTCATGCTGTTGGGTAATCAATTTCCAGAACTCTTTTCACCTTATAAAACAAAAACTCCACACCCATTAAACAATTCCTCCTTCCCCCCTCTGATAACTTTTTAACACTACCCCTAGTCTTATTAGTTCCCCCACTTTAATTTCTTTTCATCACTCTTATGTAGAGAGATTTTTCCTCTTCATCATCACTAAGGCCAAACCTGGAATCTGAAACTCTGCCCTGTCTTCTGCAAAATGGAATCCTAGTCCTCCACCCCCAGAGTAAATGGGACCCACCATCCTTAGAAGGAATATAAGCAACTCCCTTTAATACTAATTATTCCCCGTAGAGCCTTCCATTTAAGTGGCTTATCATTTTTTTTTCCAAACATAAATGATGCTTGCCCCACAGGACTGCCAGAACCCAAGTTTCTTTCATTTCATTGTAAAATGAACTTAGAGAGTCAAAGAAGAAGTTCCCTGAGAAGAAAAGCTACTGGTTTTACAACCACATTTCTGGAGCAATCCCAGGATCTTTGAAGGAAATACACACATTCAGTAGTTCACATTTTCAAACAATTGTTTTCTTTCTGGCTTTCTAGGTGATGTGTTGACATTCTTAGATTCTCATGTGGAATGTAACGTTGGTTGGTTGGAACCTCTGCTGGAAAGAGTTTATTTAAGTAGGAAGAAAGTAGCCTGTCCAGTAATTGAAGTCATCAATGATAAGGATATGAGGTAATTTGTCATATTCAACAAGATTATTTCCTTTTTTATTAGAGTATAGTTGATTTACAATGTTGTACCAAATTCTGTTGTACAGCAAAGTGGCCCAATCATACACACACACACACACACACACATATTTATACACACACATATATTTATATATATATATTTAAACACACACATATATTTATATACACACATATATATTTATATATACATATATATGTATATATACATTCCCTTTCTTATATTATCTTCCACCATGTTCTATCCCAAGAGATTGGATACAGTTCCCTGTGCTGTACAGCAGGACTTCATTGTTTATCCATTCTCAATGTAATAGTTTGCTTCTTCTAACTTCAAACTTCCTGTCCATCCCCCTTCCTTCCCCTTCCCCCTTGGCAACTATAAGTCTGTTCTCTATGTCTGTGAGTCTGTTTCTCTTTTGTAGATAGGTAACAAGGTATTTCTAAGTGACTCTTAAACCAACAGCAGCAGAAAGTGCTGGTCATAATCCTAATACATATATTTTTGCAAATATGAGTAATATACAGTTTATCTGTTTAAATAAATGGAAATATATAATGGATATCTTGGGACAAAAGCAGACCAATCCAACAGTTCATTCGATCATCACAAATTCCTAACCCTTAATGTCAATAAATACTAATACTCATTGTCCAATTTTTTCCTCTTTCTATTCAGCTGAACCTCAAAATATTTATTTTCCTTAAGATTATTTCTTCTTTTTGTAGAATATATATATACATATATATATATATATACCTATATATATATATATATATACACATATGCTTTTAAGTGGTTTTTTTTCCCTCAAAATGGCCATATCATTAAAAGAAAAGTTAAAAGCAAGCAAGCTAATCAGTCACTGATATAAATTATATTCATACATTTTTCTTGAAACATTATAAAAAAATTTATGATGATCTGAAATCATCTGTGTAAGCTCTTGTTTCATTCACTTGCACAAGACGTGATGTCAGATTGATTAAGTAAATGTGTGTGATCTCAGCACTTTTGTTTTTTTTCCTGAATTAGTTATATGACAGTGGACAACTTTCAGAGAGGCATCTTTGTGTGGCCCATGAACTTTGGTTGGAGAACAATTCCTCCAGACATTGTTGCAAAAAACAAAATTAAAGAAACTGACATAATAAGGTAAGTATGTGAAACTTAAGACTAGGGAGGAGACATGTATCTTTTCATAGAGGTATAGGAAGCAGTTCCATAAAACAAGTATATGCTGCCAGTCTATAGAACACCAGGAATTACAGTTCTAGCCAATAGACGACCAAAAGCAAAGTTTTCCTGAGAAATTAGTTTCCTGCAACCACAACTCACCTTTTAAATGGGCAATTGCACCCTAAGCAAACCCTGAACCAGAGAAATTCACTCACATTATTCCTATTCTCTGGAATTTTCAAACTAAGAAACGTAAGTTACTTAAATGTGCTGCATAAATACTGTATAAACACACTTAATATTAAAGTCAACATAAGTAAAAATTAAGAGTAAATAGTGATAGAAATATCATTCTAATAATAGCTACTGTTAGGAATTTCTTTTCAAGTCCAATCCTTTGGTTACTATGGAAGGGGTGCCAAATTCTGTGAATGAATTGAGAAATAGACACAGAAGCTGCATATGAATTAAAAGTGGGGCTTTTTTGCTGAAGAAACTGAAGTAAAAACAATGCTTAGACCTGGAGCCAAAGTGGGGGCTTCCTTACACTTATGCAAGGCTAGACCTGCAGGTTGAGCATGCAGCCAGCTTCAAGGCAGAGTAGTGGGACCCCCGGCAGAGCAGTGGGACCCCCGAAGCTTCCTCTGTTGGAGAGAGAACTTGAGCAGATGTGAGCCAGCAAGTCTGCAAAGAAAGCCCAGGCTGTGCATTGTAGAATCTTTCCCTGAATTTAACCCCAGTGAAGCACGTCCCATACCCTGCGGGATTTGATGCTTTCAGAATTGCATCAATTCCTAGCAAGTGAGGTAAGAGTGTGATAATATAATAAACACTATGCATTTAACCCTCTCTATAACCCTAGGAAAGGGGCTGTAATATTCCTATTACAGAGATGAGGAAATTGAGACTTAGGCTTTTCCAGGGATATAGAACCTTTAAAAGAATGTGTTGGGATTTAAACCCTGATCTGCCTAGATTTAACACTCTCGTTCTGATCCTACATCTAAAGAACCTCCTTGCCTTTTTCAGACTCTGATTTTGAGGGTCAATGTAGTGATGGAGTAAAGATTATATTCAACATAATGTAAGAAAGAGAATGCATTCTGAAGAGTCTAGCAAAGATATCTGATATATAGATAGAACATGCAGACAGTAATTCTGGGGGGAAGGGAGGTAGGTGTGGGACAGGAATTTCTTTACCCCTGGGGTTGCTGGATAACCTAAACACAAAGCAGGCTCTCCACCCAATACGCCTTCCACTGGCTCAGTGGTGACCACCATGGCAAGAGGTAACTGCCTTGTCTAACTGCTAACTCAAACATAGTTTCTATTCCCTGTGATCAATAACAGCAGCGAAGGCTCTGGAGCCAGAAACTTGTGCCCGAATCACAACTCTACTACATACTAGGACGTGAGCTTTAAAAAGTTGCTTAACCTCTCTGCATCTCTGTTTCCCTTTTATTTTTTCTATTTAGGGCTGCACCCACAACACATGGAAGTTCCCAGGCTAGGGGTTGAATCTGAGCTACAGCTGCCCAGCTACAGCCACAACCACAGCAACACGGGATCCGGGCCATATCTGCGACCTACACCACAGCTCACGGCAATGCTGGATGCTCCACCCGATGAGCGAGGCCACGGATACTAGTCGGATTCATTTCTGCTGCACCACAATGGGAACTCTTGTTCCCTCATTTTTACATTGACTGATAGAAGTAACTACTTCTTGGATTATTTTGAGAATTAAGTCAGGTAATACTATATGTAAAGTGCTTTAAAAAAGTTTTTGCCACATAAGAAGCTGTCAGTAAAGTTTGTACACTTAAGGCATTATTGTGGAGGAGAAATCAGAGTCAAGCCAGACCACCTAAATTTAAACCCCAGATGTATATCCCACCAATCTGAGACTCTGGGAAAGTTTATTATCTTTTCTGTGTTATAGTTTCTTAGTGGCATCTACTCATAGGATTTTTGTGAGTTAATACATTAATACTTACAACAGTGCCTGGCTGGTCTTCCCTAAACAGTACTAATAACTGTCACTAAGAATAATGTCTTGGGAGAATTTGTGTCAGAACTTAAAGGACAAATAAGAATCCTAGTTCCGGGTTCTATCTTTGCCAATCTTAATCAAGGTCGGCCACATGATCCATGGCACTTAAGTGCTATTCGTGATTTCGTTCTAAGACCTCCCTGCCCTGCGTAGTTGTTCTAAAATGCCTCTTAATGAGGGACCCACACTCAAAGCTGAGCTCCCACAACACGCAAGATAAAAAGCCAACTTTTCTTTTTATAGATGCCCTGTCATGGCAGGTGGATTATTTTCCATTGACAAAACTTACTTTTTTGAACTTGGAACATATGATCCTGGGCTTGATGTTTGGGGCGGAGAAAATATGGAGCTCTCATTCAAGGTATTACTTAGTGCTTCTCAACTTCTCTTTCTAATTAGGAGTTTATCATTTTTAAGTGGTTTTATTTTACTAATGCAATCAGACATGTGACTGCCTCTAGGAGGATATTTCATAGAAGTATTGGAGCCTCTGGATTAATGTCTTCATATCTCAGATTGAATTTGGAAGAATCAATAGCCGTCATGAAATTTATTAGAGGTCCCTCATATTTCACAACACAGTTTCTGCATCTCAATGCAGGAGAAATAATTTTCTGCCATTCAGTGTAAATTCTGATGTAAAATAGCTCATATGTTCTCCTAATATATTGGAAGTAATAAAATTATTTAGTAATGAGCTATCTTGGAGAACATAGTGACAGAAGTATAAAAAGTGCTACTAGAGCAGGCTACCCACAGACCATAGTACAGCAACTCTGGATATTGATAACTCTGGATATGTATATAATCATTGATTAATATCTAAGAAACCTGTGGCAGGAGCCATAGTGATAAGCTCCCAAAGCACATACTTTCCTGTGGAGTAGGATTAGTGTAGGTGTATATAGTAGCAGGGGTATTGCTTTGAGCTCTTCATGAAGAAGAATGGTCCTCAGGTTGTGTTCCATAAGTCATATGGGTCATCCCAAGACGTGAGAAGGGGACCTGGAGAAAATGGAAATACATATTCCTTTCCTTGATTCAATCAAAGCAAGAACTCATGTTATATAGTTTATGCACTGGGATTCTGTGAGGATTTCTTTAGGGAAAAAAGATTTACATTTCAGGATAGGAAAGGAAAAAAATATTTTACGAATCCTAAAATGGCCCACAGCAATACACAAAACTAAATAAACCTGTTGAGTTTAATTTTCTGTTGAGAAAGATTTTAGAAGAGTACTACTTTAAAAGGGACGGGGGTGGAGGGGAGTCACCAGGTGGTTTTTTGTCATTGTTATCTGTCCATGATATCTGGACAATCATTTGATAATTTATGCTTATTATCAAACTGTTCTAGGTGTGGATGTGTGGGGGCGAAATTGAGATCATTCCCTGTTCCCGAGTGGGCCACATATTCAGAAATGATAATCCCTATTCCTTCCCCAAAGACCGGATGAAGACGGTGGAGCGAAACTTGGTGCGGGTGGCCGAGGTCTGGCTGGATGAGTACAAGGAGCTCTTTTATGGCCATGGGGATCACCTCATAGACCAGGGGTTAGATGTTGGAAACCTCACCCAGCAAAGAGAACTTCGAAAGAAACTAAAATGCAAAAGTTTCAAGTGGTACTTGGAGAATGTTTTTCCTGACTTGAAGGCTCCCATTGTGAGGGCGAGTGGTGTGGTAAGTTCAAGCAGCCATTTAAAGTATGACACTGTAAAAATAAAATGCAAAAACTCTTTTAAAAATGTGTGGAGAAGAATGAATTACTGCTTTATAAATAAACACCAAGTTAATTGAGGACTGCATACATTAGGTCAACTTGAGGGAGGCTGCCAATCCTCCAAATTCATTGATTAATTCAGCCAGCACCTACTGAGTATCAGTAAACCAGGCAGTATTTCAGAACAGGATTATAGGGTGTTGAATAGAGTAGACTTGATCCCTTTTCTTTGGCACTTCAGATTGAGTAGGGAAGAAAGATAATAAGCCAATAAGCAAGTGTAAATAAAAAATATAGTAACTTTAATCCAGGGAAATGGCCACAAGTGATGAATTCTTCTTAGAGTAGTCAATTTTATGGAGACATTGAAGACTGGGCCTGAAAGACTAAGCATCAGCCGAGATGTAAAGAAGAGAGCCCTGGGCAGAAGATGCCCTTTTGCACAAAAACTCTAAAATGAGTGATGGTTTGAGGCATTTATGAAGTGGAAAGATGAGTATTGTTATCAGAGTGTGAAGGAGGGAAGAATGGCACAGATGCAGGTGAAGAGGAAAGAAGGAATTGGGTCACACAGGCCCATGGGGCTGAAGATGGATTTTCTCTCTCCCTTTCTTTCTTCCCTTTCTCTCTTTCTTTGTTTCCTCAGGATGTAATTGTAAGTTACTGAAGAGGGTTAAGCAATGGGATGACATGATTTAATTAGAGTTTTATAGATTTCAAAGAGAGGTTGAACATGACAGATGTTGTCAGACAATAGCAGAGAAAATTCCAGGACACAAGATAAAGTACCATAAGGGAAGAAGCCAAACTTGTCAGGGTGGATAAAGTGAAAAGCTAAGGATAAAATCAAGGAAGGAGAGAAACTGGGAGAAAACACACACGAAAAAAGCCATTCAAACCTGTTCTGGAAGTGAGGCTTAATTTGAAGAGGATGGTCAGATTTGAGGTCATTTACCACAGACTGGGTCTAGATTTCAAAGAGGGGTATAAAATGATGAAAATTGTCACTCAATAGCAAAGGTCTTCTCTGGTCATGCAAACTTTTAATCTCTTTTACTGTTTTATTTCTCAATTAATTTTTACTTATAAATATTCCCAGAGCTGTTTCCTTTCAGAATTTTTTTTCTTTCTTTTTCTTCTTGCAAAAGGGTTCTCAGACTTTTGACCATCAGGAAGCCTCCTCTTTTTAGGCCAAGTTTCTTCAGTTCTTTCTAGAAAGTGGATTGTACAAACCAACATTTTACTGCCTAGTAAATCTCCTGATGATAAGATACTTTGTATGGCCATTCTCCTTGATGGTACGGGGAGATCCCGGAAAAGTGGGAAAGATAGAAAACCATTGTGAGAATTTGTTCTGTGTTTATAAAATTCAGCTGACAAATAAGTACAGGTAACCTGTCTCTATGTAACATAAATGCCATCTTTGTAGGTGAAAATGGAATAGCTACTTCTTCAGATGGTTCAACCTAATATTTTGTCTTAGCTAACTCATTAGGAAGAATACCCTGGGTTTATACACTGTTCAAATAATATGTCTCTAAAATAAATTTACATTTTCAAAATTCTATTTCCCAAGAAAGATAAAACAAAAAAGAAATTCTTATACTAATTTCTTCCTATCCTAACACAGAATCTTGGCAAGAGCATTACCAAATTTTAACCACCAGAGGGAACTAAAAAACTATCTTTTGCCTTCTCTGCAAGGCTAGCTTTTATAATAGGTCTCATGACATTTTCAAAGAGCTCTCCTAATGAAACAACCTTCTGTTGATATCTGAGCTATAATACATCAAAATGCAGAAAATGTTTTTAAAAAAATTTTTTTAACAAATTCTATTTCATCCATGTTTGTTGTCTTTTTTAGACAAATTTTAATAAAGATGACATTTTCTCTCTTCTGAAGCAACCAGTAGGGAGCATTATTACCACTGTAAAAAACCCCATCAAATAAAAAGGACCTTTCTCTATATTTTCCCTTCTTCAGCCTACATACTTAGGAAAGTTTGATTTTTTTAAAAAATAACAAATCTTTTCTCACTGAACAGAAAATATTTGAAAATTATAAAGTAAAAGAACCTCACCAAGGGTTTTTTTGCTTGTTTTGTTTTTTGTCTTTTTAGGGCCACATCCATGGCATATGGAGGTTCCCAGGCTAGGAGTCTAGTTGGAGCTGCACCTGCTGGCCTACGTCACAGCCACAGCAATGTGGGATCTGAGCTGTGTCTGTGGCCTATACCACAGCTCAAGGCAGCGCTGGATCCTTAACCCACTGAGTGAGGCCAGGGATCGAACCTGCATCCTCATGGATACTAGTCAGATTTGTTTCCACTGAGCCACAATGGGAACTCTCTCACCAATAATTTGTATTTATATTGGATTAAACTGTTAGCAAATAGCCTGTAGCCTAGGATTTACCCTTTCTGAGATAACATGTTGGAAAACGCCCACCTCCTTAAATTGGAGAATGAAATAACTGAAAATGGGTGATTTAAAATTTATATACTTCGTGATTCAAAAACAAAGATGGAAATGGTTTACAATAAAAGCATGGATATAATTTTTTAAAAATAAAAAGTGAAAAACAAATTTTAAGAACTGTTCATAATGAGATAAAGAATAATAATTCCTTAGCACTTTATAGACCATGTCTATATGAAAGAAAGTAGTTTCTCCAGTAATTTCCAAAAGGGGGGCAGAGAAACATCTTCAGATGAAGTGGGGAAAGGGGAAGCAAGGGATGGAAAAGTTTTCTTTCCTTCTAATGTCTTTCGGTGCTTGGGAGAAGGGATTGTGAGAAATAAATACAAGGAAATCAGTTAAAGAGTTTCCTTGTGGTACAACAAGTTAAGGATCACACATTGTCACTGCATTCATTGGCTTGGGTTGCTGCTGTGACATGCATTTGATCCCTGGCCTGGGAACTTCCACATGCCACAGTGGCAATCAAGAAAGAAGGAAAGAAAGAAAGAAAGAAAGAAAGAAAGAGAGAAAAAGAAAGAGAGAGAGAGAGAAAGAAAGAAAGAGAGAGAGAGAGAAAGAAAGAAAGAAAAAGAAAGAAAGAAAGAAAAGGAAGCAAGGAAATTAGTTAAACCAGAGGTTCCCTAATACTGTTCTGGCCAGACTATTAGCACTCAGCACCAATGGTTCTGAGAAGTTGTGGAGTAGGGCAACCTGGTCAGCTGTACTGAAGCCAGAGTTTTCCAGACTCATTTGGAGATATTTTCTGAATAATGCACAAGTGCAAGAGTTTATGTTTATTTCTGTTAAGATCCAGAAAACAATTGAAAATCATTTCTTGTCTTTAAACCCTTGGATTATTTTACCTCTGTGCACATCTATTAACTCTCTTCTCTAAAGTTCATGGTGGTGGATTCCTTCTGTGGGTTCTGACTGCTCCCACTTACTAAATGGTAGCTTGTTTCCTCCCAATTTTATCATCTTAAATTGTGAATAGTGCTTCCTTAGAGGATTTCTGATAGAGATTCTGCCCTTCTAGAATTGTTTTGGGTGCCAGTCATGAAACTAGTACCATTTTTAAGTTCATTTCTGTGCCTTGAGGGTTTTATCACCATTCCTATCCAATGCAAATAGTGTAAATTTGCATCTCAAACCCACATTGAAGGCTGATGTAAAGCTTTTGGTTCCCAGGGGAGAAGTCTGTCTTCCCCCTTTGCTGTGTGTGCTAATGGGTAAATTATTTTGCCAATGAGTGTCTAACATTTTCCCTTTCCATCTGTGGGTGTGGAAAGACCTCAATTCCAATTCTCTGGCTTATCCATTCTCAATATCAGGCCGCTGCTTACCGGTATTTGCAATTTTCCTGCTAGCTTTTAATTTTTTTCTGCACTTTCTGGACCCTGAAGATGCCCCTTATTTTCTTGCAGAAAAAAATTATGCATGTAAAAGTGAGGACCAACCCCGTGAGCACTGTGTTATGAAGCCTGGCAGCTGTGTGAGCTGCATAGCCTGCCTCATCCAGCACTCTACTTACAGCTATTTGTTAGGCACCCGGGAACAGGAAGGGGCACAAATAGGGTCTCTGGCAACAAAGACCTCCCCACTTCCCAGCATAGGGGGCTTTCCTGAGTGTAGATTTAGCTCTCTGCAGCTCTTCCAGAAATCTGAAAAGTCTAAATTGCACTATTAACCCCCCCTCTCATTAGACCTGCCCAAAATGTCAAAGAGAGCAAGGGAATCAACATTTTCCTGCATTAAATGGTGACTTATGGAAAGCTGCCTCCATATTGGGCCCTGAAAATCCATTAAAAACCTGGGGGCCTGCCAGAAAGTGCCTTTCAACTTGGCTCTCTTTTAGCTTTCGTGACTTTCCCATAATGAATTGAGGCTTGCCTGAATCGTTAGGAAGATTCTGACCAGGAGTCAGATGGAATCTGCTGTTTTTGAAGGACTCAATTTATCTATGATTCAGTGCCTAAGCAGTCAAATAGCTTGGAGGGGTCAGCCAGGGAACAGAGCCCATAACCGCTGGTTTGATTAAATTGCAAGTATGTGCATTGACTTTTAATATAGGCATCAGACAACTTGAGACAAGAAAATAACTACTTTTCAGGCCACCTTTTGCTCATTTCCTATTCAGCATTCCAGGCAAGGGTTAATTAAAAGCTTCTGTTTGCTGGCTCTCTGGCTGAATCACAGGCCTGAATTGACAGACTGAAGCTGTACTTTAGCAAGATTACATTATGTCTCTGTTAGAGACAGCAACCAATAAAATCGTATAGTGCTAAGTAATGCTAAGCTATTATCTTAACTATCTTTTAACCTTATTATAGTTTTATATTCTGTATTTTCTGAATGTTGTGTTCAACTATACAATATTTTTTATTAATGTATATTTTATATTTTGCTTTTTAGCTTATTAACGTGGCCTTGGGCAAATGCATTTCCATCAAAAACACCACAGCCATTCTGGAAGACTGTGATGGGAGTAGCAAGGTATGCTGAGCTGGGGTTTTCTCCCTCATAGTAGGCTCACTTGATAGTGGGTACAGGTATCGTTGATAGGTGCAGGGTACGATATATTCATCACTCACCTAAGAAATTATTGTTGCCTATAGAATAATTCATTTCTGAATTTCATAATCATAAGGTTGGTGGTAATATGGTCCACTTCTTTTTTTTTTTTTTTTTTTTTGTTGTTGTTGTTGCTATTTCTTGGGCCGCTCCCGCGGCATGGTCCACTTCTAAATGTAAAGACAGTGACTGAGGGAATAAAGGTGGAGACTGTAGTTAACCCACCGTGGACGAGTTCTGGCTCCATCACTTGTAAAAATGTGTTAACTGCGAATTCCTTAACCCTTAGGTAAATGGCAGTGATAATAGTACCCCCCCCCAAAGCTGGTGTGAGGATGGGACTAGATAATACATATGAAACCTCTAGAACAGTATCTAACATTTGGTGCTCCACAAATGTTCACTAGTAGAGTAAAAAAGACAAACATGAGAAAAGTAACACATTACATATAGACAAAGTGATAAAGAAAATAAAGATAGTACATATTTTAAAATAATCTAAGGGAGAAATTTTATTCTCTGTCTCTATCCCCCATTCCCACCCTCATTCTCATGCACAATTCATGATCCAAGATGAAAAACTTTATGGTAAAACTTCAACCAACTCAGAGCACAATGTTTAGGGGAGGGAGGGGGGCCAGGGAGAACAGAGCACAGGCTCAGAAGGTCTGGAGATGAGCTCTGAGTGGAGATACCTCCTTCTCCAACGTATGCTTCCTATCCACTCTCATTCTGTGGGGACTATCAGGACTCATAGGAACATCCATTCAGGAGTCGAACTCAGCCCCTTAAAATTGCAAGTAACTTTTTTTTTTTTTGTCTTTTGTATTTTTAGGGCCACACCCACGGCATATGGTGGTTCCCAGGCTAGGGGTCTAATCGCAGCTGTTGCTGCCGGCCTACGCCAGAGCCACAGCAACGCCAGATCTGAGCCATGTCTTTGATCTACACCACAGCTCATGGCAATGATGGATCCTTAACCCACTGAGCGAGGCCAGGGATCGAACCTGCAACCTCATGGTCCCTAGTCGGATTTGTTTCCACTGCACATGATGGGAACTCTGCAAGCAATTTTTTGACAGAGAAATTTTTTATGATGATAATTTAGGCTTGCTAAGACTTGCTTCTTTGCTTTGACTTAGAGACATGACTTATATTTTCAAGCACATCCCACCTCTACCTCTTAATTCAAAGCTGCTACTAGAAAAAAAAGAACTTTTTGTCATCTCTGTTGATGTAATTCAACTATGTATTCTAAACTTGAGGCTAAAGGAATTTTTTCTTAATTAGGGAAGAGGAGACAGGTAAGAGAAAAGTATCAAAAATCAATTGAAAGAAATAGTTTTCACATATTAACAATTCAAAGGGTAAATGAAGTCATAAATTGTAAAACACAACCGCATGTGGTCCAAATTATATGAAACTAAATTATTAAATAATGCAGACTCATCATTATAGTGACTTTCTCTATCTGATTAACCAATATTTTATCTTAAAACCCACATTCTGGTCTCCGTAACCACTGAGTCTCTCTATAGGATGCTGGGAGGTAAAAAGTATGAATTATGCAGCCCCTGTCTTCCACAAATGCCCGTCTCTCTTACTGTTTTGCTACTCATTTTTAGATTCTGCTTCTTGTGGCTGGTTTGAGGAATAAAAAGTAAAGGAAACTGGAGGAGGTTAACTTACTTTTGGCAGAATTAATGATGCTTAGTATCAAGGCAGTGTCCATAGCGTTCATTCAAAAAAGCTCAAAAGGAAAAAAGCCCTAAGATTAAACTATCAAGCCCTATCCTTCACCTTACCTAAAATGTCTCCTTAGTTGTAAACTTTTCAACCAGTTGAGATATCCCTTTTCAAGGTAATAGCTTCTCTTAGTAGCCACATAAATCCTTGTATTATACATCCATACTTCTCAATTTAATGTGCATTCAAATCACCTGAGGAGTTTGTTACAGTGCAGATTCTAATTCAGTAAGTCCATAGTGGGGACCAAGATTCAGCATTTCCAACTAGTTCTCAGATAATGCTAGTGTTGGTCCAAGGACTACCCTTTGAAAGGAGTGTTCTAGCACAATAATATACTTGATAATCTAAGTTAAATCTCATTACACCACAAATAATTCATTAGATAAAAGTATTTAGATAGATTTTACCAGCAGTCTATTTTTTTCTCATACATTTACATTAGTGCAAAACAACAAATTTTCCACAGGCCCAGAGCCCTAGTGTAAATTGACCAGATAGGGTTGTGAAAAACTGGAGAAAAATATTTATAAAAATTAAATACATGGTTCCCTTACTTAAATCAGTATTTATTTTAGACACTGATGATTTTCCAAAACTGGACTTCTCCAAAAGCAGTTTCTATGAGATGGGGGAATGCTAACACAGCACAGCAAATAAAACAGAGCTTCTAGGAGTTCAATTGTCTAGTTAGTCTTGAGAAAAGAAGCATAATAATTTCCATCAAAGTGATTTAAGGTGTGTTTTGGATCTCCCTATAGCCGCAGTGGCTGGGGACCTTAGTCATGTGGTAGTTTGAATGTACTTCAGTACTTCAAATACAAGGGATTCAGAACACCTGAAGTGGCATTCATTCACAGATGTGTTAATTGTACTAAATCATTTTTATTATTGCAATGAACACTTATTGAAGCCCTACTGTGTGCTTGGCACTTGATATCCATTACTTCAAGATTTTGAGATCGACACTATTGCTAACCAACTTAGAAATAATAAAAATGACATTAAAAGGAGTAAATAATATGCCTGTACTATCCGAATTAAAAGGGGCAATATCAGGATTTGAATACAAAACATCAGACCAGAGTGCCTATATTCGTAAGCATTACTAACAAAAATGTTTGACCAAGCATTGTATTTACTGCCAGAGTGACTGTCTGCTTATTCATTTCTCCCACAGCTTCAGCAATTTAATTACACCTGGTTAAGACTTATTAAACAGGGAGAATGGTGCTTAGCTCCTGTCCCTGATAATGGAGCCCTGACACTGCACCCTTGTGATAACAGAAACAAAGGGCTAAAATGGCTGCATAAATCAACATCAGTCTTTCATCCAGAACTGGTAAGCAAAATATTTGTACCTCTTTCTTACCACAAATACAACTTTCAATTAAATGGGACATAAAACTCTCATTGTCAGCCTCCTCAATCAGGAGTTTTAAATGCGTTTGGGAGAAGAGAGGCAGTGTAGAAGTTCATACAGACAGATAAACAGATTTTTTATAAATTGTTGAGTCCTTTTTTATTCCCTTTATAAAATTTATTTCAAATCAGTTATTTAAAATAGAATCATCACCAGGTTCTTTTGGTTATATTGCCATTATCAACTTTGTTTCTAAAAGTCATTTGCTTTAGTCAGTTGACAATGCCAAAAGTAAGGCGTATGGGCTAGAATTGGTTCTCACTGATTACCAGAAAATCTTCTAGGGAGAGTATAAGGGAAAATTAAGGAATAATGTGCGTCCCACAAGCCCCGCACTTAGTATGAATCTGGTTCTGCATCCAGCCTCCTTTTCATATAGAGAGAATTTCTCATACCCTCTGGTTCCTTGACACCTGGGCTCTGAAGGGGTGCTGGAGCCACTCCAACCAGTTTGCAGGAGCTGACTGTGTGCAGCTTTTGCTTCATGCATGTTCAGTGATGTCATATTGGTAATGTTGACTTAAAAAAAAAAAGCACAACCTAAAATTTGAGAGTTATGTTTTATTTGGTGGGCAAAACTGAGGATTTAAGCCTGGGGGACGGCATCTCAGATAATTCTAAAGTAATTATATATATATATATATATATAATCAAAATGATCTTTTTCATAGTCACAGATAATTGAGAGGATAGATAGTTGAAAACAAATTGGAAATCTATGATCAAGTTCTAAGTAGGTTATTGACCATTTCAAAGACTTTCAATAAATACTAAGCAATACAGAACCATCTGAAATACCTGTGACTTTTTTATAATTATATCTTGACTTTCTGAACATCATGCATTATGTACTATCAGTGACCATGATAGGGAGCTCATAACTAAAACACATTGTTTCTAGCACTTTGTATTCAAAATTTTCATTTTAAGGCATAGACAAGAAAATTAACTAACTCACTTTTTGTAATGGTATGTGGTTTTGTTTTGTTTTGTTTTATTTTTAAATCACCATTAGTGAGGGAGTCTGCTATCAGAGTAAATGCCGTCTGGAATTATTTCCTTTAAATAATGCAGTTATCAGCCATATCATCAGAAAATTTATCTTTTGCTCCCCAAAGAATTAAAAGTCTTGTAGCTTGGAGAGTGTAAGAATTAGGTTTGTGATAAAGATGTTGATAATGCCTAAATCTTGTGCTCATGTTATTAATGTAGTTCAGAAGAAATCCTAAAAAAATCAAAAAATATAATTACCTGTCTTATTTTTTTATTGGTTTTCCCTTTCTTACATCCTAATTGTCAGATTCGATCTGTGGCTCATTCCAAGATCCCCTTTCCCTCCAGGTGAATCACATTGTTTTTGGAAACTATCATCAGTTGTTGTGCTTGGAAGGAAATATGTCTCTGAAGACCCTGAAAGTTGCTGCTTGTGACCCAGTGAAGCCTTATCAAAAGTGGAAATTCGAAAAATATTATGAAGACTAAAGAGGAACTGATGTTTTTATCTAGTAAGCCCATAAACACTGTGAATATGACAGTGAACTTGGTGACTATATTTCTCCGTGGTAGTTTAAAATTTTCAAAATTAGTAGCATTTGCATGGAAGATTTGTTGGTTTTTTTTTTTTTTTCTTAAATCATAATATTTGAGATACCAAAAGTTAACTCAGGGAAACAGTCCAACATTGGATTGGAGTCCTTCTTTAGCACTAGGCGGCCTTTTGTATTGCCTGCTTTCCTCCCTGTGCTGGAACAAAGCCTGCAAGTTTCCCCATGTGATCTAACAGGTAACTGGAAATGAAGACAGAAGTACTTGGATAAGCACACATGATGACTGATTTTGATAATAACCAGCTCTTTTGATCCACAGGTGGGTGTAATCAATGAAAATATGCTCTTTCTTTGCTATTTTTCGTCATAGAGAAAGGAAAACTACTTGAGTTCCTAGGTTAAAAGACCTCAGAAACACACAGCTGTCACTTTGGTGAAATCCCTCTAACTACATGCCTGTTTATCTGACAGATTGAAATAGTATTGATACAATACTTCTTGATAGCAGGGTTTGATCTAGATGACTGCATAATGTTTTTCCCAATCTGAGTCAGTGGAAAAAATATTAAGCAAGGAAGTCAAATGCTTAGTCAATTCTAGAAATGGATGTTGTTTCCATGCATTTTATGCTTTTAAACTGTGCTTTACAGAACAACCGTCCTAGTAATATCTAGATTTATGTGATATTAAAAAAGAAAAAAATGTAAAGAAAGAGAGGCTGGGTCACAACACATTGTAGTAACCAAAAATACATTTAATCATTGAACCTACTCTAATGTAGGATCAAGTAAGAGGTGCTGAAATGAACAAAGCAGAAACAGGGCACTGAAAAGTATTAAAGTTCTTTTATATGAAAATTCTACTTTAGATTCAACAGCACCCACAGGGATGAAGTATGCTAAAAATGGACTCTAAAAGATTTCATGGTAGAATAAAGTGAAGGAGACATAAAGAAAGGGGAAGATAATGAAATAAAAAGGAAGAGAGTTAAGAAAAAAATATCCTAGAATTAGCCAAAAAAAGGAAGAGGATCTGGCACTTCAATTGGGGGGGGTGGTGGCGAGAAAGGAAGACGTCATAGATGATAACACTGGTAAACTTGGGGACAGTTCCAGTATTTCTTTGACAACACTGATAAATTTGGGGACAATTCCAGTATTTCTTTGATCCAAATTGAGCCCTTATTATTAAATGTGCCAATATTTAGACCTATTAGAAGATACCTCAGAAACCCTAATAATATTTACATTTATTTTGGAAAGAAAATTGATCTGCAGAAGACACATGACCTGCCTGAAAATCCCAGGCCACTTAATGAGAGAATCTGGATTAGAATTTGTATCTCCAGAGCTAGAGCTTATTCTACTGTCCTAGGCTACTAGCCTAAACAAATCTGCTCCTCAATATTTTTAAGAAAGAGAAACCTAAATCTTCTTGTTGGGGTTGGGTCTCTGGAAAATAATTATGCAATATCTTTGTTAATATTAAAAAAAAAACAATGTGCAGTTGAGATGATAGTAAAACTGCGTATCCTCATTTCTCACTTCCTATTTAAAATTTAATTTTAACTTCCAATTAATTACACAGCAGCAGAGCAATAACTAAGCATTGGAAGGGGAAATATTTTTGCATATTTGCACCATATTTAAGATATTTTATTTAAATAACTGACATTGCAGATGAGCTAAGATAATGACTAGAAAATGAGATCATCCTTTTCCAAACAGAGCCATGTGGGGGATAAAACACAAGCCCATTGCCAAAGGATTAATTAAGTTGCTGACCAAACTACATATGCTAGATGCTGCATACAATTTTTTGTGGAACTGAAAAGTGCTGAAAGGTATTCCACAAGTCGAAAGAATCTCTTTTTATTCAAAAACAGTTTCCTCCAAAATGTCAACTCAGTTCAGAAAAAGATGAATTATGTTTTAGATACACTTACCTTTGGGTATACCAGCTGAAGAAATTTGAGTGTTTTTGTTCAAAAGAACCTTCTCTAGTCTGCTCAGTGTATCACTTTACCTTGACATATTTATTATGTGAAGCTATATTTGAATTTATATTGTCAATATAACAAAGAACTGTTTTTATACATCACATATTTGCTCTTGGGTAGAATTTTAAAAACAGCTTTTAGCATGTTTTTGCTCAATTACCCTAAAAAACAAGGAACTAGTCAGTTAGGAATCTTATGGACCTAACCTTAAGAGTACTGACTAATTGTGAGACATACTTCCAGCATTCTTTTAAGCATTGCCCTCTAATTTTTGTTTTCAGAAGACTGTAATAAAAGTATAAATGCCCCAGGTCATCTGGTACTTTTAATGGTAAACCCTTGGATGGCGCACATCAGGGTCCTAATCAACCCCAAATCTTCAACTGGGGACTCTGTTCTTCTGAAGTTCAGAGTTTTCCCTAGATTGGCTTAAGTCATTGCCTTTTCTTAAAAAAAAAAAAAAATGTCTATGCATCTTGTTATCTTAAACACAAGCATAGTTGATAATATTTTATAGAACTTATTTGATCAAAATCTAACTTACCAAACCATCTAGTGCTTCTAAGCCTTCTAGTTTGTACAATTCCTTTCTTGTTTTCCACAGTTACCCAGAGCTTCCACCCTACTCTCTTGAAGGATGACACAGCTGTTGTTGGCACAACTGTGTTTTGTCACCAGCATCAAATGTGCTCAATTTGGCTTGCTGACATTCAATCAGCTGTCATTTACAAGGGCAAGAACTGCCATGTGCCGTGATCACTATGTATGGCTGGTTTTGAACACTAATTTGGAAATACTTTCTTAGATATTAAAACACCTTGCCTCTAGAATCATCTGGGGGATCATATAGGGGCAAAAGTACAGTTTATGGTGTATAGGAATTCAATTTTCCCAGTTAACCTTGATTTCATGAATGTCTCATAATGACTTTCAAGGGGTTCTCAGGCAAGAGAATGGAGTTGAAGTGCACCAGAGAGCACCATCTTTATTTGTTGTAACATCTTTAACTGTCACATTCAAACACAGGAGAGGAATTCTGTCTCAAAAGAAATCCTCAGATCTTGGATTCAAAAACAAGGAAATTACAAGAAGTAAAGGGAAAAGAGAATGGGACTGATTACCTTTGAGTATCTGCTATGTGCTAGGCACTATTTGTGCCCCATCTCACTATTGGGCACAACTCAGTGAGGTGAGTCTTATTCTCCTCATTATGCAGATAAGGATGGATGAGATGGATTGTGTAAAGTCATCCCACTGGTAAGAGTTAAAACCCAGAGTCCATTCTACTAGGCTCAAAAAAAAGAAAGAAAAAAAAAGTGTGAGCCCTTTTCACTACATCATGCTGCTGAGAATTTTTCTTTCATTCTTTTAGAAAGTAGGGCAGTCAATTCAGGTGGGCTCAGTTAAAATCTCTTCATTACAGAGTTATACCTCTTTGGTCTCTCTCTTGTATGTTATATAGATAGACAGGAAATAGAGGCTGTATCCTTCTCTGTTGAGCAACTGAAGTGTAGGCTTAAGGACAGTGGTCCTCACACACTTCTCAGTGATCTCCTTGACTTCCTGCAGGACATAGTCCTTTCCTTTTTCTAGAGCAAGTATGACAGGAAGAAGTGGACATAAAAGAGATTACTTTTCTGTGAATAATATTACCAACTCTTTGTTCCCTCAGCCATTAATCAAACTGACAGATTGCTCAATTTGAACAGAGGCGGGAAGTGAAAAATTGGAGTCCTTAAATTTAAAACAAAAACCAAGACTTGTAACTTTCACTTCATTGTGTAGGTGGTTGCCACAGTGCATGGTCACAACTTTCACATAAGGTTACTCAACAATTGCTACAAGCTAAGATGTTTTGAAATGAGAAAAAGGAACACTAACCAAAGTTAATGTACACAGATATTTATTTTTGGCAAATAGTCATTTCATGGACAGGTGTGAATAAACCATAAAGTATTATCTACTCCTTTTGAGGTTTAATGGATGGTATTTCAGGTGTTGGTGGTGTCTGTGTCTAAAAGAAAGGAAAAGAATATTATCACCCTAAGCAGATTTAATGCCTTCTTTTTTACCTAATGGAACAACTAATAGTTATCACTCCAATTAGGGAATCTTTGCAAATTTATGTGGTATTTGGAAAGCAAAAATTAAAAATTCTCATTTTCCAGCACATAGAGCAACTTCTAATATACTGAGTTTCTAATGACAACAGTTGCCATCAAATAAGTAACAAATATTTTTTTTGAAAACAGGTTTTCTATTTGTTGTTGATTAGATTTTTTCCAGTTCAAGGACATTGATCATAAATATCTATATAAAGCCTTTATGTTAGATGTTGCAACTAAAATTTTTGATATCATAGTCTTTACTTGACCATTAAAAATGCATAAATGCATATGTATATTCACATGTGTGTGTGCATATGTGTATGTGTGGGTATATTTTTTTATATTTTATGCTCTGAATTGGGGGAAAGTAAAACTAAGAGTTTTTACTAACAAAGAAAATTTTAAATATCTTTGGATATTTTTAACTCTATTTTAAGTGCACAGCTTTGTCTGCAGCTGACCTTCTATCTCATGTGGACTTTCACCCTAAGTATTGTTTTCCAGACCTGAAAGGAATAACTAAATTCTGAATTATCAGAATGCTTGCTCTTCAGTTTAGGTTTATGCACATGTCTTATTTCTTCTCCTTCAAACAACTGCCCAAATGTTGCTAGTTTTATACATATTAGCCATAAGAAGTGGGCATCAAAACAACAGAAAGCAAAGGTTAAATTCGTGAATTTTGTCATTGATTGCCTGAACACATTTGGAGATTATGGAGTAGAAAGGAATTTGGAGTAAATTTGAATATTTTTAAGTACCTAGTGTTTTTTCCTCTGACCAATCAAATTTATTATAAAGAAGGGATTGAATATGTAATTTTAAGTTTCTGAGTAAAAATTCAAATTACTTTCCAAATTCATTTCCAAAAATCTTCCAAGCTGGCAGTTAACTACAAAACTCATTTGATTTTTGTAGTTTGCCATGTATGGGATGATTTCTGCTACTCCTTACTACCTGTGCCATTGTGTTTATGTTGATTGTATGGCTTATTCACTTTGGGTTCTTCATGAGCTGTATAGACATTTTGGTATTTATATTTATTACATTATTGTCTGATATTTTAATATTGTCAAATGTTTGCTATAGCTTTTGACGTTACTTTTTATAGCCCTCTTATTTTTATAGAGCAATGAAAGTTTTGGCTTTAAAAGAAGTAGTGTCTTTCTCATATGGTCAAATATTTCTTCTTTATGATATGCTGATATTTCATCTTTTTTCTGTAATTCTCTATTATTACTTATTTTTAATGTTTTTCCTATCATTTTGAAAAACTTAAGTGTCCGTTCTTCATTTGAAAATGAGCTAAAAGTACTACCCCAAATAAATATGTAGAAACAATTGCTATAAAAGTGTCAGCGTAGTTTACAGCAATGTATTATTATCTTAATGACTACAGATACATATATACACATATATATTCCATATATGTATATACATGTATTTTTTTTCAGGTTGTTGGAATTAAGATGCATCTATAACAATAGTACAGTTCCTGTAAAAAATATTTGAAATGTTTCATGAACATTATATATCTACACATCAGAAATTCTTTTCGCAACTTCATACATAATCATTTTAAGATCTTTTGAAATAAATAATGCAAATGAATCAAAACAAGGTGTTCTCTTGATTTCTGAAGCAGCATTTGATAGTTGCTGATATGCAAGGGTTCTTCTAAATTTTAAAAGTCAGCTGAAGAAAATAAAGTCTTGACAAAAACATAGACACAAGCTTTTATTGCGAGCCGGTCAAACACATATTTAAATTGTTAACAAGTAGGTAGAGTCTGATATATTCTGTGTCTTCAAAGGTAGCATTATATGAAAGGTAAGTTTTATACTGATAGGGAACTAGAACTGTTATTACTTCCTGTTCACTCAGCATCTAAAGAAAATAAAAAATAATGTAAGAAATATCAGCATTCTCACAATAAATCAATTCTCCTTCCTCCCAGGTACCAGAGTCCTTATTTCACCCCTAAATCTTCAATCATAAAAGTGGTCAGCCTTCGCATGTAGTTACCAATTTGTGTTCTTAATATGTCCCATATGCTTTTCAAATATGTTAAATGTCCTCCATACGATTTGAGCCAGTCCCTTGTCTTTTCTAGGTTACGAGGAATCAAACAACCATCTATCACTGTTATGTTCCTTATAGTCACTTAACTCTGTGATCTTAGTGTGAGATATCAGCCTAAGGCAATGGACACCAGTGCCAAATAATAGTTTTAGTGCTCTTTTGCAACTACATTGCCTCATCTGGGAGCATTAAGCATTTACTCATTACATGTAGCCTGAAATAGTCTCTGTTGACAAAAATCTTTCATAGTTGGTTAATCATCTGGTAAGAGCACAGAGCTAAAAGGACTATATTTTGGAGCCCAATAAGAACTAGTTGCTTGGCCATGCAAATGGCCACAGATCACCCACCTCACTCTGGGTCCTCAGGAATACTCCACCTCTGCTGGAATAATTCTGTTGATGGTAGGTTAGCAATATGGTCCTATCCCATGATGGCTAACACAATACTGTGCTTTGAAGTTAAGTAGAAAATTATAGTGGTCACCAGTAATCCAAAAAGAAAGTGGGTTGTCCAGATGGAAAGATTAAGAGGATCTAAATACACAGGTCATTGTCCTAGTACATCAATCTTCTACCTAAATTTATCAATAAAGACCTAATTTCTCTGGATTTATTCTGAAAATTTGCACTGTTGAGAATGTAATATATAGATTATATAGATTAAGCAAGACAGACTTTTATATGGTCAGATTTTGAATTATCTGTTTGAAAGAATAAAAGGAAAAAAGAATTCAAAGTTGAGTCTTGTGAACAGTAAATAATAGTACATGATACTATGGACATATATTATATGACAAGAAAGATTTAAGGAAAGTGCCTTTAGAATGTGTGGGATTTGTTACACATAAATAAGCAATAATCTGAGAAGGGCTATCCCAGAGTTTTTCATGAAATGAAAAATAAATAAACAAAGGGTTGAATAGTACAATGAAGACTGTATTACATTCAGACAATAAGGAATTGTCTCTTATTTTCAGGGCCAAAAAAATCTCTTTATCTGTGGTGACAGAAAGCTCAGGATAATATATATAGAAGCATGAAGTGAAAAATTATGGAACTATCTAAGAATATAAATATAGACTCTCCCTTTTCATAAATATTCAATACATTATTTGACACATTGATTTGAGTGAAGCTTCACAAGCACAATTTTAAGCATCTTGATTTGGGCTGAGGTCCAGTAAATTATATATTCCCAACAACCATCAGAGCTTTCTCACTAAAAATACACATTCACACTCTGCTTTGAAAATACTCTAAGATAATTATTTCCATTTTCATAGTAACTAGTACAGTTATGACTAGAGTTGTCTCAGGTTTCTAAGGAAAGAAAATTATTCTGAGATACTGTTAATAAGAGAAAGTGTAGTAATAGAGAGGGGTATTTTCTCAAAATTGTGCTAAAGCTGTCATTTTCATGTTTAATGACTTTAACTGTGCTAGACAAGATTTTATTTTCTGTCACGGGAATAAACTATCTGATATAACTCTTTAGTCTATTGCCCACCAATCTTCAAGTGCTTCCCTGTAGCAACCTCACAATGGATCTAATTCATCTTGAGAGCATTAAACCACCATTTAGTAAACAGAATTTTTCTGACTGACAATTGCTCAGCCCCTCAGGTGAGAAAATTCAGTGAATGGTAACACCTAGAAAAGCAGTCTATACAGAATTTCACTCTGTAAGGTGCCAAGAAAAACAACTTAAAATCTTTTTTGAAGATAATCAAAAAGGCAAAGCATTTTGGAAAGTTTATTGCCAGAGTCTATGAAACCACCTTTAAAAGAGAGATTCAATACCTGACTTTCTATCACCCTTAGTAGGCAGGAAGAAAGACATCATTTCCCAGCTTTGCTACGTTTAAAGCCAAACTTTTAAATGCCAGATTCCCCAGTGGTGCTGGCTGTTTAGTGCTTATCACACAAGGCTATATTAGTGAAGTTTTAACAAGCAAATGTCCAAGGGTGAATCAAGTTTTTTGATTTGAGGTTACCATACTGAATATTCTCTAGGGTTATTCCCACATTATTCTACAGTGAAACTGAGATTAAGCTTCCACTTATTTAAAGGGGATGATTCAAATAAGGCACACAAAGATTCATCTCAGGAAAATAGAATTAGCTTTTGCTTTAGTGGGCTTGATAACTTCTCAGTTCCAGTTAGCTTATAAATGCATCATAGACTCAAATTCATCAATTCTTTGCTTGGTGTTCCCCTTTCTGATTTTCCGATAGGATATCGTATTGTATCTTGAATAAGCATTTCTGGAGATATCACCCTTCTTTCCGAAGGGTGGCTGCTCATCAGGTGTGACAGGTTGGGAACTGGGGCTGCTCAGTGGAGAGTCCTCCCTTGCATGGCCTTCCTCTTTTAATTGAGAACCATCTTCATTTTTTTTCTTAAATTCGATCACTCGAACTTCATCTTCATCATCTTTGTAATCATCATCATCGTTATTAATTTCTTCATCCCAAACTTCTTGCTCATCATGCTTAGAACGGAACACATCAACTTGGCTAGGTTTCCGAAATCCTAACCATTCAATTTCAGTTGCCTGCTGAGCTTCATTCTTCAGATCCTCATTTTCTCTCTCTTCTAGAGGCTGCTCAGCAATCCTTTCCTTTTGTCTACTTATTTCCTGGTTACTGCTCCTCAAAGGAATCTTC
Organism: Sus scrofa; assembly: GCF_054392235.1. NCBI lineage: Eukaryota > Metazoa > Chordata > Mammalia > Artiodactyla > Suidae > Sus > Sus scrofa. The sequence goes on from NC_139397.1 coordinate 78,538,277, forward strand.
TCCCACTGATGCCCTGTAGCAAAATCAATGGGTAGTTGAGATGTGCAGAGATTCCAAAATACCCAGATATTTTCCAAATTATATTTCTAGACTACCACTTTCTAACATTTTTTGGGGGGGATAGTTTTCTGTGGGCTACTAATATGTTTTACACCATAAAACAGGATACACCATCAAATTAGTGTGGACAAACACTGCATTAAACTCAGTTAAGTATACTTCTTCAGAATTTATCCAAGCCTTTAAAGTGTGACTAAGTACTAGCATCCAAGTAAGACAGCAATGAAACCTCATTGGACTGTGGAACTTTCTTGTTGTGTACAGATGGAATTCTCTGAAACATAGTTTAAAATATTCTCTCTAGCCTGTCATGGCTGGATATGTGACTATACTAAAAAAAATATTTGAACCTATCTCCTATTACCACACACACACACACACAGCCACTGATTTCTAGAGAGCTAAGATTTAAAAATCATATTGAGGCCATATTATCATAGTGCTAATTTAGCCTATTGTTTTAGGTCCTATTGATGACTAATTGACACACACACACACGCACACCCCTCAAGGAAAATTAAGAAAATATCTCACCGTATAAAAAGGCTTTCTTCCAATAGTAAAATCAATGACTGCCATGACTGGTCACACTTTGAGTAGCAAATTCTGCATCTACCACCACGTTTCTTAGAGTTGTCCTTAAGTACCCACGTAGTGGAGAAACAGGGAACCACCAATGATCAAGAGTCATGTGCTTGGCTAACGGAGGCACCAAGTCCACCAAAGGACACACAACTAGTTTGAGATTGGCCACTGCTTTCTAGTGAGCTAAGATTTAAAAATCGTATTGAGGCCATGTTATCACAGTGCTAACTTAGCCTATTGTTTTAGATAGGTCCTACTGATGACTAATTGACACAAGCTATTTGGTACTATGAAGTGACTTTTAAAAGGCTCATTTACTTCACGGCAAATTTCACTTTTCAAACCGATTATATCAGCATACCCTCAATCATATTTATTGAGCATGCAAAAATGAGTTAATAACAAGAGAGTAGAGGTTGTTTTCAGAGCTTTCACCCCTAAAGGACTTCTGTGGGACACTTCAGCCTGCAGTGTACATGATTCGGGATTGTGTTTGCTATTCCCTCTCAATACCACAGCAGTCTTTAAATACAGTGACAGGTACCCTTCCTCTTTGCCCTTCCCCTCCACAACTTCCTATTTGCACTGAAAGATGTTGAGTCCATGTCCATCAAAGATTTTTAATTCTCTTTTCATTCTGTTTCAGCTGTAGGAATCAGATTGCAAACTTACACAAAGAGATAGAAGTGAGGATGGGTTATCACTCCTCATTAGCTGTACACAGCGCCTCTCAGGCCACTGGCATCCAATCAGTGTTCTTTACATAATAAATACACATTAGAATGTTTGCTATAATCTTAAGCTTTGTTTTGTTTTCCTTTTTCTTTCTGCAAGAACCAAAGAGACTTATTTTTTTTTTCTCATATTCCTCACTCAGGCATGGAGTTGTCATGCATGAAATTACTTCTTGACTTTGTAGTTTTTTCTCAATATTTTTAGCTTCTTCCTCTTTTTTCAACTCATAAGTATTCTTTTTGGAGATATTATAGCTGTTTGCCATTGTGAAAATAACAGAAACTAAAATGTGTCCTTCTATCCTACAGGAGAAACATGTTTCACCAAACACAAAAGGATTCATGCAGGGAAAGATTCATCCTGAGACCATCCACTTTAAAAATCCAGACTGCTTTTATTCTTTATTTAATAAAAATGAAGATCCTAGAAATTCTTGCCTCCAGTGGACTTCTTGGTCAGAAATTTGAAAGGGGCTCTAAAAGAAAGGTTGCGATCCCTGCATCTGAGAGTTTGCTTGCTCACTGGCAGCAGAAGCATTGGGGCAAAGAGGTTATTTCATTCATTTCATGGGATTTAGGTCTTATAGACTATCTGAGATAATGTAAGGGCTTGACAATGACTGTTGCTTACTACATTCTTCCGCAAGTGACTACACAGTGGACCACTATATGTAATCAGCAAACAGTTGGAGAGGTGTCCAGGCAAAGTGGACAAATACAGGACACTGTCAATCACCTCCATGTCCTCCTTGGCATCTACTATTTTATTTGATGTTCCAATATTTCAAAAAATAATCTCTTCAATGTTTTTCCTGTTAAGGTCTAACTAAGCTAAATGACTAAAGTCTACCAAGCTGGCTTCAATTTTGAGATAAGATATTTATGGCTGCAAGAAAGAAAGGGATGATTAATTAATAGATTTTTATCTTTCACTTTATTTGGAAATTGTTTGAATGTGGATGTCTCCTTAGAGGTCTAAAAGATTTTGTGTCTCTTAGACTCTTGAGTTTATTTGAAAAATAATACAATCACTTAAAAAGCTCGTTCTTTTTATTCTCCCATTTTCTAAAAGAACGTAATTGAAATTAACTCCATCACCTGGAAGATTTCCTTGAAAAGAATGAGGTAACCATCTTATACTTATGTCAGAGACCTAGAATTTTTCTATAGATCAAATAAATTTATAAGATGATTTAAACTTATAGGCCAATGGTAAACTTTTAGGATAATCACATTTTTGAAACATTTAAACATTGTGCTTGACAGTAAGTCAAAAGGAAAGGTTGATTTAGTGGACTAACTTAATAAGCTGCAGATATCATATTGTCAGGTCAAAGCGTGCCAATCAGTTATACTGATCCATACAGTCTCAGTTTTTAAGAGTCTGAATGCTTTCTAAGGTGGAACCACAGATAAGTCCAGACTCCCTTATCTGCCTATAGCAGCTTTGAGCTTTTGAAGGCATTGCCTGGATTGCTTTTTCAATACCACACTCAAGCAACATCCCATGCAAAAACTGTCTTCCACATTCAGTCACACAATTTTCGTATAAAAAATGGATGTTCCTCTTACCTCCCCTGAATGTCATTTCATCAACACTTGTTTCTTGGAGAGAGAGATCTGTGATAGCCTTACGAACAATATAGAGATTCTCTTCTGGTTTTTCTGGGGGAAAAAGAACCCAAAAATTTAATATTTTAATGTTTAAGTAGGTAAAGGTAAATATATGACCAATTTAGACTCTAACTAGGTAGATGCCTTTGATTTTTAATTGTGATCACTAAAAATAACTATTTCACTCTTAAAATTCATTTCTTCATTGATTCCTTTTATTTGTAAACTTAATGAGAACCTCCATTTAATGTCTACATAAGACATTTGCAGGTGTATTTAGAATAAAAAGTTGAATTTATGATTTCCCTTTGATCAAATAATAATGGAGGTGTCCATACAACAATGAATAAAAGTAGTTAACATTTCACCCACACAGTAATTTTGACAATTCTCCACATTAGGACTATTATTCTTCCTTCTTCCAATGAGAAAACTAAGGCTTCAGAAGGCCAGGAAAGTTGTCTAGGATCACGGAGTTATCAAACAAATAAGCCTGGATTTGACCCAGGGCAGAAATTTAGTCCTTATGCTATGCAGCTCCCACAGAATAAGGGGCCACATTTGGGCAGGATGAGAGTGGGAGGACATGAAGATTATTGCTGTCATAACAGTTTGTCCAAAGTTTCCCGAGTTTACAGGTCAAATCCAGCAATTTAGAGAAAAGAAAAATGCTTTACCTTTTAGAATCTTCTCATCCATGGGTGAGTTGAGCTGTATATTCCCTTGTAATTTTTCACTTTGCTCCGGATTTCCTTCTGGGGGTACATTTTCAAGCCTAGGTTCTACCCTGCAGTATGGTGGGGTGCCATCCACGTCACTGGCTTCCTCAGGGATTTCAGCGAATTTTTGTTGACCATTTTCAGGGGGTGCATCCCCATTACACTCAACCCGACTGAATGTCACTGGAATGTCTGTCATGATGTACAGCTGAGTCCGACTTGGAGGGAGCTTTGGGCAAGATCTTTGATATGTTCTCTTGCCTTCAAATCCTATAGTTCCAAAGCTTACTCTAGGAACACAAATTATTTACTTTAGTACATCATAGCAAGCTCCTTTACCTAAAGCTGTCAAGATAGAGCTTTGAACAAAAGTAATTGAATTTGTCAGACTTGCCACAACTCATGAGCAAGAATCTGGCCAATCACCATCTTCTTTGTTGCTTAGCAGTCTCCGCAGCAGAATTAATGGCAACCTTTTGATTTACATAAACAAACAATCTGAGGCAATCAGGCTTTTGTGTCAGCATGTGGAGGGGGACTTTCAGCTTGTCAGTCCCCCTTTGGGAACAGAGATTTTTGTCCCTTTTATAATGGCCCTTTGTCATTTTCCTTGTAACAGGAGCCACAATTGTTCCACAGCTTTAATCCAGAGAGAATGACCACCTTGAGGCATATTAGTTCTGTGTAACCAGCTTAACATTTCCAAACAGATTTTGTTCAAGTAAGACCTCGGCTATTTTGTAAAGGACAATGGCATCGTTTCTTATTTATTAAAGAATAAAAACAGCTTATCAAAAAACTGTAAACAGGACAACTTTATCGTAAGTGGCTCTGGCAGCAGATTCCATGGTATGCCTTCAGGAACCCAGGAACGTAGATGTAAGAAAAAACAAACAGAAATTCTGCCATCTTTTTGCTAATACCAAACGTTTTACATTTCAGTCATTCACTTGGTCTATAGCTCCTTCTATTGTAGCTCTACCCATCCTGTAAAACCCTAACATAATTGCCTTCATGGAATTTCACTTTTCCTCAGTCAGAATCATTTTCAATATTCCCTGTGGATGCTGCATGATGCTGGTAAAATTATACAGCACCAACACTGTCTGCCTTTGGGGGAAACAGGTGATTATGCAAAACATCTGCCACCTACCACTCCTTCCTTCTTAAAGTAAGACATGAATTCTTTTTCCTTGTTGAATCTCATCTACTGCAAAATGATTTCAGAGCCTTTGCCTGCACTGCTCCCTCAGCTTGCAATGCCGTTCTTTTTTCCTCAAGGCCAAACGCCTGGTCTAACCAGCAACCCTAAGTTTTCAGCTCTTAAGCTGAAATACCATTTCTTTAGTGACTCTTTCCCTGACCCACAGAATTAGAGTGGAACTCCTGTTATTCACTGTCTTCGTCCTTCAAAGTGCTCTTCACAGTTGTGATTAATAAGTAATTGAACAATTATCTGCTTAATGTCTCTTTCACCAGCTAGAATCTAAGCTTTCTCCAGGCAGGGACCATAGTTAACTGGCTTATGTGTGACCCCAGCATGTAGCATCTGCCTTAAAATAAGTAGGTACTCAATAAAGGAGAAAAAACAAAAAAACAAAAACACTGTTAAATAAATGAATACATGTTACTCCCTAGAGAATACACAGGTTTTTTTTGTTTGTTTGTTTCAGGCCAAACCCACGGCATATGGAAGTTCCCAGGCTAGGGGTTGAATCTGAGCTGTAACAGCTAGCCTACGCTACAGCCACAGCAATGTGGGATTTTGAGCCGTGTCTCCGACCTACACCATGCTTAAGGCAATGCTGGATCCTTAACCCACTGGGTGAGGCCAGGGATCAAATCCTCATCCTCATGAAAGCTAGTTGTGTATGTTACCACTGAGCCACACGGGAACTCCTAATAGTTTTTTCTAAAAGGAAGACGAGTAAAGGTTGAAGAGTAAGTGCCCATTTACCACCTTTAAAACCGTGTTGAGGGCTGAGCCCATTAGGGTATGACAAAGACAAGGCACGCTGGTCTCACCCACTTCTCCCATGTATTTGGAGGACACCTCTACAATCCTAGAACCCTCTCCCTGTCATCACAGTGCTTCTGTACCCAGCACACTGATTGTTTTTTTTTTCCTGTATGGGAGGAAAATTAGTTACCCTCCACCCTCCAAGTTCTTATCTGAGATCCCTGTAATAAGGCAGATTAACAAGAAGAGAAAGGGGAATAGAAGTTAATTGTCATGTTCAAAGATAAATTGAGGCATAGTTAAAGTGTTAAGAGGCTTTTTTTGAGCAAAAATCTACTCCATTCCAACTGGAAATTGTTGAAGCTCTCCATGGGACAGAATATGGGGGAGAAAGTTTTATAAAGAAAAGGCAAAAGCAAAGTAAGGGAATTAGTGATACAGCTTAAAGTCTAGTCAGGAGGTTGTGACTGGTTATCTTTAGTGTTTTGATTGTGTAACTGTGAGGCATTTACAGGCTTTGATTTTGGTTTGCTTACATAGGCCATCAGGCATCAGAGCCACATTAGTCCAATGGTATCCTTGTTAAACTAATTTAATAACATATGCTTTCTGTATTCAGGGGAGAGACCCAGGGAAACTAACTCCCTAAGATGATGTAAGACACACCCTTAAATATCATCTCCAACTAAAGACAGAAAGTGAGGTGTGTGCTAGGAGAGGAGTGGGAAGGTTAGTTAGAGGTTTCCAGGTAAAGCACAGTAAAAAAGAGGTTTTATTATGCAGATTTTTGGGGCACCTTCTCCACTGACAAGATTCTGTTATGATTTAGAGTCATCCTTCCTTTCCTTGTCTAGAGAGGGAAACACCCTTACAAATGGAGAGCTCCTTTATAAATGTCAATGTCCCTTACAAAAGGTAAATTTCTCTTTTCTGAGCTTCTCCAGTATCTATTTTTTCTCAAAAATAATTAGCTCAAAATATCCTTATAGCAAAGAGACATATGTCAGGGTAGCATATTCTGCTGTTCTTCATTTGTTCATTGTTAATTTTTTTTAAACCAACCCTCATATAACATTTATTACGTCAAGCACTACTCAAATGCTTCACAAACAGTAATACATTTGATCTTCAGAACAACCCTGTCAGGTAGGTGCTATGATTAACTTCCTTTTACAGAATAGAAAAATGAAGCACAGAGAGATGAAGAAACTTGCTTAAGGTCACACAGCTAGTACAATACTGTTGTTGACTTTGCCACTTAGATGAAGCCAAGCACTATCTCTGGTCTGGGTGCTGATGTTTCCTTAAGCCAAAGAACCTGTTGGGCTCCAGCCTGAGGAATTAACCACCTAAGCAGCAGAAGTTGTTTTTGCCAGGAAGGGGCACCAGAGGGCCTGATGTGATATCCAGGCCTTCCTAAGACAGACACCTGAGCTGCTAAGGACAGGGTTGGAAGGGTCATGGAGTTTCCTCCCTCCCAGCCTATGCTGGGATTTTCCTCCCAGGAATAATAGGGCTATTCACTTAATTCAGAAATTAGAACCAGAGTTCCCATCATGGTTCAGCGGAAAGAAATCCGACTAGTATCCATGAGGATGCAGGTTCAATCCCTGGCCTCCCTTAGTGTGTCAGAAATCCAGCGTTGCCCTGAGCTGTGGTGTAGGCCACAGATGCAGCTTAGCCCTTCATTGCTGAGGCTGTGGTGTAGGCCAGCAGCTGTAGCTCTGATTGGACCCTTAACCTGGGAACTTCCATATGCCTTGAGTGTGGCCCTAAAAAAAGGCTAAAAAGAAAATCAGAGCCTGGAGCTTCAGGGCCAGGTTGGTACACCTCCACTAATTTAGAGTTAGAACAGCCCAGATTTAGGACAAGAAAAAATATTGGGGAGTATCAGATCAGGGGGACAAAAAGCCTAAGTCCAAGCCTAGGGACACATGGGCACATGGGAATCTCACATGGGACTGTGAGATTCTTAAGGGCAAGAAGCAGTACTAATTCAAGTGAATGTCCAGCAATAAACATAAAATGTCTCCCTCGAGAATGCCAGGCACTTCAATTCAGGGACAGCAACTTATACCTACATTTAGCTTTTATGGGGATTAAAATCAGTGGTAGTAGGGGGAGGGGAAATTATCTTTTTTTTTTCCCCCTAATGTCTTGCTTTAACAGGTTGGTTTTTCTTTCTTTCTTTTTTCTTTCTTTTTTTTTTTTTTTTTTTTTTGGCATTAGAATTATTTCAGACTTAAAAAGATAGAAAAATGATCCGGAGTTCGGTCAGCCTTGGCTAACTAGCATGTTCACTTTTATAAAAAGTATTTTAATGTTGTTTTACAGAATAATGGAGAACAGGTACAATGATTTGTTACATGTATTAGTTTTCCTACAAGTAGATGGTAACACAAGAAACATTTAGCTCCAAGATGAGTCTATCTAAACACAAAATAAAGCATATAGTATTTTATCCATAAAGAGGTATGTTGTCACCCATTGTCTGTAACAAGCTATGATTTGTAATGTATGTTAGAACTTGCACTAACAATCCTTAATTCAAATAGTAGTGCATAATCATCACTGTATGAAACATGAATTTTTTTTTAAGAGAATTTACTGGAGTATTAATCTTTTTCCCTAGTTACTACTCTTTCTTTCCTTTTCTTTCCATCCTTTTCTTTTTCTTTCTTTCTTTCTTTCCCTGTTTTTTTTTTTTGTTTTGTTTTGTTTTTTTTTTTTTTTTTTTTTAATGGCTGCCCCTGCAGCATATGGAAGTTCCTGGGAAAAGTTCCAGGGGTCAAACTGGAGCTTCAGCTTCAGCTTCAGCTATGCAGCAGTTTGTAGCAACACCTGATCCTTAACCCACCAAACGAGGCCAGGGATAAAATGCACATCCTCACAGAGAAAATATTAGGTCCTTAACCTGCTGAGCCACAACAGGAAATCTGCTCGTCATTATTTTTAATGGTAAAGGATATCATATAAATGTAATCATGATCAAATTTCTAACAAAATATGATAATGAAAGAATTTTCTTTTTTTTAATGCAATGTAAATTTTTGCTTCATTTCTTTGGTTGAAATCCAACTTATATCAGAAACATTAGTACAAAATTATTTAAAATAGACTGACTCTCTTTTGAGAGAGAAAAAAGGGAACTGTTATTAATAATGAAGAATCCTGGACAGACAGGGTATGTGGTCACTTTACTGAAGTAATACATGACACTTTGTCGAGGCATAGACCCTCACTGGCCACTTTGAAAATATGTTTAGTAAGATTACATAGACATTCATGGTGCTAAAATGTCAGAATTAAATGTGGCAGTAATATTAGAAAATAATCAAAATTGAAAACATTATTTTATCTATGATAATGAAAGAATTTTCACATGGGGAGGTAATAAGTAACAAAATAACATTATATTAACATCCACATTTCCCCTGTCATATGCCAAATGATAATGTTAAGGTTATATTAGGTCCAGAAACAAGATTTGGGGAAGAGTCATAAAATCCTGACCTTTAATAATATGTGAAAAGCTAAGCCACAAGTTAATGATATAGCTAAAATATGGCTAGTGAGTACTGACTGAAAACATGGAACGGATTTTAGAGATCATTTTTTTAACCTGGGAGATTGAAACAAATTCTTACACAAATAGAAATTAACATTGTTGGGACATGGGTGTTATGTCAATCATGATTGAAACAGAAAGACAGAACCTATAAGGGATGGATAGGTGTATCTACATTTCCTTTCTTTCTTTCTTTCTTTCTTTCTTTCTTTCTTTCTTTCTTTCTTTCTTTCTTTCTTTCTTTCTTTCTTTCTTTTTCTTTCTATTTCTTAATTTCTTTCTGTTTCTCTCTCTCTCCATCCATCCATATATTGAAGAGATTTAATTCTATGCAGTTCTGGGTGCTGCTGAAGCTGTCTCTGTAAGTCTGTGGTGGAGTCTGGCTCAGGAGCTTGAAGTCTTCAGGGCAGGAAGCAGGACGTAAAGAGCAAGAACAAGGAGCAGACACAAGGGCAAGATGGAACACTTTGCCTCTGACATTAGTGGTGGGCATGGGTGTAAGCTGGTCCTCTGGCCATGGCCCTGGAATCAAAGAAGCTGAAGGAATAAATAAAGGAAGCTGAAGCCCTTGCTGCCCAGGGGTGCCCCAGGTAACAGGTGGATGGGCCAGAGTGGGTGTGAACTACAGAGAGTGGTGGCTTCAGTGCTGCCCTACCTGAACAACATTAGACTGCCTCTTTTGGCCTACCCTTCTTTTTCTAGAATCATATAGGAAAAATAATACTGGAAAATGAAATTTAGACTGGTCAAGTTGACACCAAACAACACCTTCATGATGGTTTTTCAACATCTTTCTGAACCAGTGTGGCCCCACAGGCAATCTTTCAGTGCCAAGTCCTACTAATAACCCTCAGAATCTGCTAGAGAGGATAGAGTAACGTGTCAAGGGAATATGAGAACCTGAGCAGCCCTGAGGTGCCAGCATAACCTGATTGAGTCACTTAAGGGAATAACATTCAAAATTGAAGGCATAGCCCAGCTAAAGTGAACTCTTACAGAAACATGAAATATGAAATATTGTAACATAATAAAGTCAGTCAGTAATCATATATCTCACTAATTGCCTGCCACTTTGTATAAATTAGATTATGTTAATCATCTCATGCCATCTTTGTACCTTATGTTTAAGAGTAGTGTGAAGCAACAGCTGTCATTTGGGCAATATAAGATCTTGAAGTAAAAGAAAGTTTCTTCCAGGCAGCCAAGAGTGAAGTTCATGGGTAGCACGTGAGTTTTAAGAATTTAATGTAACAGAATTGGACAACTCAACTGTATCATACTAGGAATGTGCTTTCCAACCTTGGAGGTGGGTCAGGTTAGAAGGGGATCATCAATCATCTCTCTAAAGACAAAGCTTTTCTTGTACCCCAGGAAAGGTATAGCTTTCTGCAAACCTAGAATCTGGGGACTTGAGTGAGTCACTAAATACATTTTTTTTTTATATATATAAATACGGGAAGAAACAGTCTGGGAATTTGATGGGGATTAGAGGAAATTGTATCCCTGAACAAAGAAGCAACAACATAAATCCCTGTGGTCAAGCAGGCAGAGTAGGGTAGGGAAGGAGAGAATTAACCAAGAATTAAGAGGATCCCTCAGATAGAAGGCAAATGAGCATTATGGTCAGCGACCCCTGGAGTGATCAAGAGAAGGGACTCAGGCATCAAATGATGTGGCATGAAATCCTAGCTCTACTGTTTTGTGACCCTGGGCCATAGTACAAATCAGATGTGTTTGGGTGGCAGATTACAGAAACTCAAGTCAAAGAATCTTAATCTGTGAAAATAACAGATCATTTTACTACAAAGTCCAGAGTTGGCTTTGTGCTTGTTTGGATCTGAGGATTTAAACAATGTCACAGGTAACCTTTCTCTCTCAAATCCAAGGAAGGTGATGATTAGGAGGTACTCAGGTAACCCATTTTTGAGGTTCCATAAGATCTCCAGCTGAGTGTGAATGATGACCCCCACCCCACAAAGGTCTGCATACCCTGTGAATTGTTACAAGACCAAAGGGACTCTGCAGGTGCGATTAAATTAAGGCTCTTGCTATAAAGAGATTATCCTAGATGATCAGATTAAATCCAATGTAATAATCACAAGGGCCCTGATAAAAGAGAGGCAAGAAAGTGTAGGGGATGTGACAGGAAAGCAAATGGTTGGAGAGATACAAGGAAGGGATCATGAGCTAAAAAACGAGGACGTGGACCATTTCTAAAAGCTGGAAAGTGCAAAGAAATGGATTCTCCCTCAAAGTCTCTGAATGAAAAGCAACCCTGCCAGCACCTTGATTTTAGACTTCCATCATCCAGAACTGAGAGGAAATAGAGTTGTGCTATTTGATGCTATTAAATTTTGATAATTTTTTACAGCAGCAATAAGAAATTAAAACACTGATTTTTTGTTTGTTTGTTTCTCTGTCTTATTTTCTTCGACTGGCTAAGGGCAGAAAAGTCAGCTTTTCCAACTCTTTATGAGATACTTATTTTTGAATCTCAGTTAACTTGGATGACTCCATCCTGGCTGAAAAACCTCTCATACCCTCAAAATAAGCTTATATTTTTCTTCTCTCTCATCTGTCCATCAGTACATGTTTGACTGAAACTTGTAGCAGTTTACTAAAAATTGTAAGAAAATAACAAACTCTCCGGGATTCTGATATTTTTCTATCAAGTCTACTCAAAATTCAGTCTTTAGTAGGAAATGGTTTGAATGAAGAGTCAAGAGGATAGCTTGCTATAGCAAGCTGACCCAGGATGGTCAGCTTCACAATCAGGAATAAGAGAATTCTCACTGTTTCTCATGGCTTCTCCAGTGGCCCACGTCAATCTTTTAAGTTCTATAATTTACAATTCACTCTTGCTGTCATTTCTTTGATATATAATATTTCACCGGTTGAAACTGAGATTCAATTCAAAACAAGTTTCACAGAAATAAGAATTATTCTGTCTTCCAGAAAGTTTCATATTCTCTTGCTCTCTCTCTTTCTCTCTCTCATTATTCTACTTTCCTCTATACTGGCTTTTTTGCCATAGCAAATATTCCTCTGGTAACCATAAGCTTATAATGTGAAAGATGGGAACATGCCTTGTCTTCCCCATCAATTCCAGCCTAAGTCCTTGGGATGTCCTCACTGGACCACTTTGGAATAAGGATTAATTCCTTAGCCAGTGTCCACTCCTGCACAGAAAAATGGGCATAGACAATGACAAAGATTATAGGACAAGAAAACCCCAGACAGCAGCAGATGCCTAACCTTTGAAGAGGGTAGATTCCTTTTTTCTTTTTCTTTCTTTCTTTCTTTCTTTTTTTTTTTTTTTTTTTTGCTTTTTTTTTTTTTTTTGCTTTTTTTTTTTTTTTTTTTTGCTTTTAAGACTGCACTTGCAGCATATGGAAGTTCTCAGGCTAGGGGTTGAATCAGAGCTACAGCTATCAGCCTACACCACAGCCATGCAATGCCAGATCCGAGTGGCATCTGTGACCTACACCACAGCTCAAGGCAATGTCAGATTCTTAATGCACTAAGTGAGGCCAGGGATCAAAGCCACAACCTCGAGGATCCTAATTGGGTGGTTAACTGCTGAGCCATGAAGGCAACTCCTAAAGGGTAGATTCTAGTATGATGTTCCTTGTAGAATTGTTATAAAAACTAAATGAGTTAATCTAGGGAAACTGCCTAGCACAGTGTGGCATAGTGAGTATTCATTCACATTTATTTTTTACTGTTTTACTCTTACTTAGTTATATTGCTATTATTATGAGTACTAGCTACAGCCTTGGAAAAGTCACTTAACATGCCTAAGCCCATGGCTCATATGACACACCCCTGATCACATGACAATGAAAAGTAAGCTGGTGGGTACAAGATGCCTAGCACAGGGCTGGAACATGGGAGAGAGCCATGAAGAGTAGATATCATTTGTATTATTACTGAGAAAGAAGGAACAGGACCACAACTATCTCATCTACATATTCATGGATTTTTTACAAGCCAAACTCTGAAATTTGACTTCTGAGATAAGTAGAATTAGATCACTGAAAGGCTATTTTTTGCTCAGTAGAGGCAATATGGGGGCTTTTCCTGAGACTGAGACACATACATAGAGTTTAGACCTAATGTGGTTTCAATGCTGTCCCTTCCTGTAGTGCCTGAGAAAACTTCACTGACACCCTTTTGGATGGTTTGTTGTAGGGGGTCCTTGCAAACAGTTCCACCTAAAAACGCACTGTTTGTGAGTACCATAGCTTCATACTTCCTATCTTGAATTGGGATTAAAATGCAAGTACCAGCCTATGGCCACTACACAAACCCCAGTGCACTGACTTGGTGGGTACCAGCCTATGGCCACTACACAAACTCTAGTGCATTGACAGTCCATGTATGTTAGTTAGATAGAAATGGAATTTGGGCAGGTGTTTATAAAACCACAGAAAGAGAATTTCTAACAGTATATACATACACACGCTTTGGTAGTTTGAAAGCATTTTAGAATCCTCTTGGGGAAGCAGAGCAGTATGAAAGTCATATCACTGTCAGCAGCAGCCTGCCTGAACTATTTTGAATGTCACCAGGAGTTTAAGGCAACATGTTGTTTTTTCAGAAGAGAAGGGCACCATAATAATTAAACACATTTTTCCTTCAGGAAAAAAAGGAAAAAAAAATAAACAAGTCATCTCTGCTTTTGTACAAAGGTGATAGTGATGGGACCGTGGACAAATATAATCTCTCTTAAGATGCCTCTGGTAATTTAGCTCAGAAGACTCAGGAAAAATTCACACACTCTCAAGGCATGAAATACATCTGCAGAGAGATTAGAATTTCTTGTAAAACCTCTGAGTTGAATCCAAAGGAGGAACACTGGACAGATGTAGAGCTTCTCCCGACTTTTAGATGCAGAGAGCAATGATTTGAAAGCTCTATTTATTGATTAGCTTATTTACCCACCAACATTTGAAGCCAGACATGAAATGCACTCCAGGAACCATTCAACTCAAAGAAACATGGGAGAAGTACAGTAATCTCATTCTGTGGGGTCTATACAAAGTATACGCAGGTTCTTAGAATTGTTGCCATAGAGAATTGTAGTAGTCTTTTTTTTTTTTAAATTGAAGTATAGTTGATTTACAATGTTATGTTAATTTCTGCTGTACATCAAAGCAATTCAGATGTATATATATATTACATTTATATATAATATGTATATCCCAAACTCTACTAATATACTAATCCCAAACTCTCAGTCCATCCCTCTCCCCAACTCCCCCTTGGCAGCCACAAGTCTGTTCTCTATGTCTATGAATCTGTTTCTGTTTTGTAGATAAGCTTATTTGTGTCATAGTTTAGATTCCAAATATAAGTGATATCGTAAGGTATTTGTCTTTATCTTTCTGACTTACTTCACTTAGTATGATTATCTCTAGGTCCATCTTTATTGCTACAAATGACATTATTTCATTATTTTTGTGGCTGAGTAGTATTCCATTACATACACAACATATCTTTTATATGGCTGAGTAGTATGCTGTTATATATATTCCATATATATATATTATATATATATTCCAGTATTCCATATATATTCATTTTTATACATATATAGTATTCTGTTATATATATTCCATATATATTCCTATATATATTATTTCATATGTGTGTGTGTATATATATATGTATTTAACATGACATATTTTTTATTGATAAGTAATAGTCTTCTAACTGCTCTCCCACCTCCAGTTTCTAATCCTCTATCTCCTACCTCCAAGTGATAATATTGATACATTGTCTGATTCACAGTAATAAAAAATGAATTTTTAAAAGTCTCTATTTTCCAATCATACACACACACACACACACACACACACTCACTCTCTCACACATAAATTCAGCCGTTGCTTGTCATATTAAATACCAGCTCCTTATAACTCAATAAGCTTATTTTCAGATCAATCATGCAAAATTGCCCCATTCCTTTTACTACCCTTGCCTCAAAAAAGTATTGCATGTTACCAAATGTGACTCCCATTTCCATGCCTTAGCTTATTATTTCCCCCACTTCTGGAATGCCTGCCTTCTCACATCCCCTGGTATCCCCTCATTCTCTTTACAAAAGCCAGAACCAGCTTTCATGGCCCATCTCACACATGACATCCTCTACAGAGAATTTTGTGACCCTTTTCCCCAGAGGCTCTACTTGTACTTTTTTGTGAGCCCCCTTAACGATTCATCTTATTTTGTTTTAATAACACCTCATTATTTTGCCTTGCATTGTTATTGGCACAGTTGCCTTGTCTCACTACCAGAAACATTTATATTGTAACTGAAAGACTTCAATTTCAAGCTCAGTTCTGGCACTGAAAAGCTAGGTGAATCTAGGCAAATTACTTAGTTTTCAGAGCTTCAGAACATCTGGAGAATGCCTACTTCATGGAGTTTTTGAGAAGATTAAATTACATGACAAAATATATGTGGATCACCTGGCACTGTGCCTGACACATACTGAGAGTTGAAGAATAGTAACAGTGCTATTTATTAACATATTTTCAGATCCTTGCAGGCATTGCGTGACTCATTTCTGTTCTTCCTTAGGGGCAAGCAGGTTCATGGTCTAGTTTATATACGAATGCTTTGAGATGGCAATAGAGCTTTCTGGCATTACAATGTTACAGCAAAATTCATTTTAATACCACCACATTTTTTTCCTTCTTTTATAAACCTGTTTTTACCTATTAAAATTAAGTATTAGGGGTTCAGGATCTAAGAGTTGGGTTTTCTATGGTTTAAGATTGTGACGTGGCTTTAGAAGGCGCCACCTACTGGTAAATAGGTAGAGTTTAAGTTAGAAAATGAATTAATAGAGCTCCATTGTACAACAGAAGACCTTTCTCACAAGATTCTGATCTTCATCCTCCTGGCTGTTCACTGGACAGATTGTCTCAGTAAAATACCCATTGGCTAATACAATCTTCCTTCCAGCTCTAAGTTGGAGGTGAATCTTCTGGGTCAGATTTCCCAGAGCAGAAAGACTCAGCAGAAGGAGGAGCATGTACTCAGGATGTGATTTGTGTGACATTTTTAGGAACCCTAGGTTCTGATCAGGTAGACCCTCATCCCATCCCCAAAGTACTCCCTCACTTGGAGCTCTTGGGCAATTATTTAACCCACAAGAGATCCAATTCCAGATCTGAAAAAAACTGAGGTCATGATAGAACCTGCCCTCAGAGGCCTCTTCTAGGGTTTTAATGAGGTCCTAACAAGAGATCTCAGTGACTAGTATCTAACATCTACTCTGGAGATGGCCTGTTGCCATGATTCAGCAAAAAAAAAAAAAAAAAAAAAAAAAAAAAGGCTATGCTTGCATTACTCAGTCATCTTGAATATTCAGTTTGCCTCAGAATATTGTGGACATTTCACTTAAACCCAAGTTTCTAGATTGTATCCTCAGATATTCTGACATGGTTCAGGACCAGAGTAGGTGCTATAAACAAGCACCTGAAAAAAAAAGTAAATAGCAGTAACTCTTGGAGGGAAAAAAATTTTCATTATTCATATTACTTAAGAACTTAAAGACTCAGAACAAATATACTTCTGGAAATGACAGAAACAATAAAAAATAACAATAGTAATGAAAAACCAATACACTCTAGCACTTATAATGCACCAAGATTGGTCAATGAGCTTTTAATATAATAGTCCTTTAATCTTTGCAATTATTGAGATAGGTATTCTTGTGGTTACCATTTTACAGAAGAGGAAACTGAGGCACAGAAAATTTAAGTAACTTGTCAAAGTCATTTATCTAGTAAGACATAGAAGCAGGAGCTGGAACCTATCTATACAAGGAAAGTCTGGCTCTGGAGCCTATGCTATTTTTTTTTTTTTTTTTTTTTTTTTGTATTTTAGGGCCCCATCTGCTGAATATGGAAATTCCCAGGCTAGGGGTCAAATCAGAGCTATAGCTGCTGGCCCACGCCATAGCCACAGCAATGCCAAATCCGAGCCATGTCTGCGACCCACACCACAGCTCATGGCAATGTCAAATTCCCAATCCACTGAGCGAGGCCAGGGATCGAACCTTCATCCTCATGGATAGTAGTCAGATTCGTTTCTGCTAAGCCATGATGGGAAGTCCTGGAGCCTATGCTCTTAAATGCAATCCACCCTTTATCAAAATACAGCAATACTCACTACAGAACAAAGTCACAAGGACTAAACAGTTATTCTTCAAATAAGGGACCAAATTTCCTATAGACATTTTCTATTTTCTAGAAACCCCAGGGGAACAGTAATATTACAGTCGCAGGCCACCTTTTAATGCATTTCACCATCTGACATTTGATATATTTTTTAATTTGTTCTAATAGTCTTCACTTATTTTGCTTTATAGTACCCCAATGTTGAATTTCCATTTTAACATGCTTTAGTCTACATTTGTGGATAGATTTGCATCTTTACACTTGCTTGCATTTTTCATTAAACAATGAGCTTCCTGATAAAACCAATGCCCCCTCCTGAAAAGTCAAGATTCAGAAAGACTAAAGGGATAGAGAGGTCCTACCAATGGGTATGAAAGGCTGGTTTTGAGGGAAAGAGCTAATGTGTATCAATAAACCTAAAGCTTTTGCTTAGATTTTACTATCAACAGTAAGAGACATAACTTAGTGCATAACATCTCTCAGGCTCTGTTTTCAGGATATTCTATGGCTGAGAATAAAATTCATGCCTAAGGCTGGGGTTTGCAACCAATTTTAAGGAGCAACTTGCCACTTCTTCTATCCAAAATCCTGAAGGAGAAAAAAAAAAATGAATATGAGAATGACAGGATTCAGAACTCATAAGGGCAATTCAACAGTGGTTTGTTTCCTTTCTCATTTCTAATCCCTCACACTCTGTGCCCAGGCTTTTGGATAATGAGATTATATGCATAGATGGAGTGTTCCAGTGTTTACAGTCTTCCACAGTCATTTATTTGATATTATTGAAGCAAATCATTTCAGGCTGAGCCTGGTTAGAAGCTTTTCAAAGTCAACACTGGCAGCCCAGAGTCACAGCAATCCTGCCTTTGATTTGCTGTGGACTCAGAGCCCTGAGGGTGAGCCAGGCCACGTGTCTTTACATCACAGAGAACTAGTGCAGTGCCTGCCACCAAGGATGTACTTCATCCAATGTTAGTTAAATGAATAAATACAGTATCTTACCCAACCTCCTATACTTATTAATGAAAAACTCAAACCTCATGGAAATGGAAAGATTCACAAAGCAGAAGGTAAAGCTTAAAGAGAGGCAAAAGAGCCAAGCAAACAAATGAGACCATCCTTCTGCCAGATACCTTCCCTTTTCCTAGTTCTCTCTCATCTGTTCTTGGGTATGCCTCTGAATCTTTTTTATCCTCTCTTGGCTCCTTGTTCACTAAATTAATTGTCATTAATGTAACTAAAATACTCTGTTAATATATAGAATTAAGAAAAAATGGAGGGAGTTCCCATCATGGCTCAGTGGTAACAAACCTGATTAGTATCCATGAAGATGTGGGTTTAATCCCTGGCCTTGCTCAGTAGGTTAAGGATCCAGCATTGCTATGAGCTGTGGTATACATTACATACACAGTTGTGTATGGCCTTGCTGTGTCTGTGGTGTAGGCTACAGCTCTGATTCCACCCCTAGCTTGGGAACTTCCATATGCCATGGGTGCAGCCATAAAAGAGACAAAAAAAAAAAAAGTTTAAACAGGCTTCTTAAACATTACCTGAACTTAGGTTTGATTTGCTGTGTACCTCTCCATGATATGAATACTCTGGTGTTTGGATTAGTAGCCTTCAGGGATAAAGAGGTTTTACCAGCAGCTTATCTTATTAGTTAACTCATGTTGCTCTTGGACCTTATTTTATTTTTAAGGCTAAAGAGAGGAATAAATTTGACATAATGTAGGTAAGTAGTTCACAGAAATGGCAGACTTACCACTGATACGCCTACCTCTTGGTCATATAATCAAAGACGTTCAGTTTGAAGAGAACTTTGAGTTAAATCTATGACACTGATTGTCCAATAGTCACATCTCCTCTATAACACCCACTCTAGGCATTTGACTATTCTCTTTTGGAGTAACTTTAAATAATGGAGAAGTCAGCACTTCAGGAAGACAGCCATGCTTGAACTGCTCTGAGTTCTGAAAACTGATCCCTGTGTGGAGGTGAACTTTCATGCCCTGAAGCTTTCACGCATCAGCTCTGCTTGATTGAACCCTGTGGAGCCACCCAGAACAAGTCTAGCCTGTCTTCCACCTGACAACCCTTCAGATATTTGAAGACAGCTTTCATGCCCGCCCCCATCACCCAAGTCTTTCCTTTTCTGGAATAAACTTCTCTGATTCCTTTAGCTGTTCATCATATAACATTGTATTGAGTAACTTTACACTGTCAAACATTCTTCTCTGAACATACTTCCATATACTCATGTACAGGGCTTACAGAGGTCAGGTAAATACGAGTGTAGACACACTGTCTACTAAAATATTGAAATAGTTTCATCATAATTGATTTAAAAAACCCCGTGGTTCTAAGTCTCTCTCTTGGTGTCCACCACTGCCCTTGCCCATCACCTGGTACTCTCATGACATCTCCGTGACCAATAACCAAGTGTTATTTCTAGAACAATGTGTCGATTAGTAAATAACTAAATCATATCACTTGAAAGATATTTTAAACATGACCTATTTCTAAGTATCTTTTTAAAGTAATGGTTGAAAATTTAAAAAAAAAAAAAAACTGAGAGAAAATTTCCAATATCTACTCAGCACTTCTTAGGTACCCAGCAATATGGCAAGTTTTTTCAAACATTATTCTCTTCTAACTGTCATAGCCTGCCTGTGAAGTACTTATCATTATTCCTATTCTAGAAATTAGAACACTAAGATCCTTGGAGATCACATATCTTACCCAGTGTTTTCCAACTATTAAGGCCAGAGCCAAAATTCAAAAACAGATCAATGGTCAAATAAATTTGGCAAATCCTACAGGTTCTTTATCCTCATGGAAAATCATGATGAACTTGAGCACACTGAAGGTTCTAAGACATTCTTCACTAAAGAATTTACCCAGCCTATTTGAGGTTATTTATTACACATAACCACTTAGGAGAATAGATTCTTTAATTATTTTGGAAGCTGGTCCTCATTGTTGGTTCATGGTGATCTAAATAATGTCTAAAGCACCAGATCTTTTTCATGGATGTCATCATTAAAGATTGTGATCTCAATATGCTTTGAACCCAAGGGCGAAAACCTAAATTTGTCTTTCTTAATTAACCTTTAGCTCAATTCCTGTCTTGTTCTAGCTTGTCAATACCACACATCTACCATCCTATGTAGTCACTGTTCCTCTTGTTTTAATCATCCTCACACTGGATGACCATAGTCTCTATATCTTCACCTAGAATGGGAATTATAAATATTAAACATAGAAGAATTGAGGACTTTTGGTCTCAGTTCTAACTTATCATGAGGTAGGAAGTCATCACCTATGTTCTTATGATTAAAATCTGGATAAACTGAAAAATCACTGACTTTTCTTGGACCTGTCAGAGAATAGAGGTTTGAGGGTAAAACATTACCCCCGAATCTGAAGAGACAGGTTCAACCAGAGAGACACAGTTCATATTTCTTACTTAGAGCAGAAGGTGCAAGAGCCATAAACTGTTAGGAACACTTACACAATAATTTTGACAAATTGCCAAATGCTGAGTGAGGAGTAGTGTGAGAGGAGAAATTCCTGGGGGCCATTGTCTCATGGGTGCCCCCATACATTTGTGGGCTTTACCTCCAGGAACCCAGCCAGGTTCTCATGCTGAGGATCTGAGGAAGATCTTCTACAGGGTCTGGCAGAAAAAAAAAGGAAGAATAATCATGAAATATGCTTCAGAGGTTTCTTCACAACAAAGGCCCCCTCTCTCTGAGGAAAGAGTTTCCCTGAACCTTATTCCAACTATAGGAAGGAAGCTATCCTTCTTAAGCTCCCTCTAGCCTTCCTGTTTCACCTAAGAGAGAAACCAAAAAGTGTATGCTACCAAACACTTGTGAAGGTGACAGCCCAGAAACACTGCCCCCCAAAGGACTGAGATTTAATCATAAAATTATTTAATTTTTCTGCTCCCCCTACCTTCTGACCACAGCAAGGGGGCTCAAGTATAACAGTGGATGATTAATGATGGAGCTTCAAGACACAGACTCTCTGAGGAATAGTGCACAGGGAAGCCCAAAATCAAGAGAGGAGACAAAATTAAGAACAAATTTGAAACCTCTGGCACCTAAAACACTAGTGAACACTAAACACAGCTCAGCTACTAGCCAGATTAACATAAATCATCACACTAAAAGCTTATTACCTATTTACCTGCCTGACTTTCAACAACAACAAAAATTACTAGGAGTTCCCAAAGAAAAAAACATAGAAACAAACAAATAAAATAAACCCATACTTTGAAGAGACAAAGCAATCAAGAGAACAAGACTCAGATGTGACATATCAGAATGATCATTTATAATAACTAGATTAATGTTAAGGGCTTTAATGAAAAAAGTAGACAACATACAAGATTGAATAAGCGATGCTAACAGAGAGATGAAAACTCTAAAAAAGAAAATATTCCTAATAAAAAACACAGTAACAGAAATGAAGAATGCCTTTGATGGGCTCATTGATAGATACAACACTGCTGAGGAAAGAATCAGTGAGCTTAAAAATAAGTCAATAGTGACTTCCAAAAATTGAAATACAAAGAGAAAAAATAATGAGAAAAAAATAACATCTAAGAACTGTGGGGTGATTTCAAAAGGTATAACATACTTTGGAGTACCAAGATAAAAAAAAAAGAATGAATCAGAAGAAATATTTGAAATATAATGACCAAGAACTTTACAACATTAATTTCAGACACAAAACCACAGATCTAGGAAGATCAGAGAATACCAAGCAGAATAAATAGGAGAAACAATGCAAAAACCTAACCGTATCATATTCAAACTGCAGAAAACCGAATGCAAAAAAGAAAAATCATGAAAGAAGCTAGAAGGAAAAAAATCATCTTACCCATAGAGGAACAAGAATAAGAATTACCACAGACTTCTCATCAGAAACTATGGAAACAAAAGGAGAGGGAAGTGAAATAGAGTATTGAAGGAAAAAAACCATCCACTCATGTAGAATTCTATATCCAGTGAAATTATCCTTCAAAAATGAGAGAGAAATATTTTTCTCAGCCAAACAAAATGGAGGGAATTAATCATAAGCAAACCTATCCTGAAAGAAATGTTTTCTTTTTTTGAATTACAAACAGATTAGATATAATAACTAAATTGCCAGTAGTGGTTAACATTTATTAAAGACAAATTCTATTGAAAGAAATGTTAAACACAGAAGAATCCTAGGAAGTAGCATTTAGAACTTCCTCTTTGGATGACATCATTTTCTTAAGCAGTCCTTGTTCAGACATGTGGACAATTTTCCAAAAGGGTATATATTAGTGCATTAAACCTATTACTCTTCATCCTTTCCCCAGAAATGTTATGAAGGAACTCTCAGCATACTTGTATAAAATCAGATACACTCATACAAAAGGCAATATTTCTTGCTAAAAGATGAAATAATGTTATTCTGTCATGAACTGATCTTAGTGAACTCTTGTTGGATCTTCTTCTAGGTTCTTCTGAATTATTTCTTTAATAATTTATTCTGGAAATTTACCCAACATTAATTTAAAGCTCACTAATCTAGAATGGCAGAATACACTCTTTTTTGTTCCTCTTTTTAAGATGTGAAGCTACATTTGCATTTTCCTATCTTCAGCTTTCCCTTTATCCCTCAAATTTCTTCATATATTGGTGCCCTCATTTGCATCGCAGGAAACTGTACTCCTGATTTGCCACAGCAGGAAATTTGAATTCGTTTATAGTCAGAGGATTATCTCTTAGACTGTTTTATCCCATCTTTATCTTATGTCTGCCTTACCAATGTTTATTCTGTTTAGTGTAGAAGTTAGTATCTCACAGAAAAGACAACTAGAAATTAAAGAGTTCTACTTTTTATGTCAGTGAGTCAGTGAGCAGCTTTATACCATAATGGTGAAATGCCTATACCTGCAAATTCCTGAACCTCTCTCTCTCTCTTTTTTTTTTTTTTTTCTTTTTAGGGCCGCACCTGTGGAACATGGAAGTTCCCAGGCTAGGGGTCAAATTGGAACTACAGCTGCCAGCCTACACCACAGCCACAGCAATGCAGGATCCATCTGAGCCATGTCTGTGACCTACAACACGCACTCACTGCAATGCCAGATTCTTTTTTTTTTTTTTTAACAGAATAAAATACATACATTTACACACAATTACATTCACACAGATTATTATAAAATGGATCTTAAGAAACAGATTAAGTGACTCCCACTGGAGAAGTGGAATGGAAAATATGCTGAGACAAATAGAAAATTTATTCTATACTTTATCCCAATTTTATGGCTTTCATCTTTACTACTTAGTTTTATCTATTACATTTCAATTTTTCTTTAAAAATTTGCATTATATTAAATTGTTATATTATGCAACTAAAATTTATAAAGAAGAAAGCCTTATATACCATTAAATATTTTATATGGCATAGTAAAAAGAATAACATAACTGGTAAGCATAACAAAAATAATACACCCTCCAAAAATAAGTAAAATATAACATGCATAAGTTGGTTAAAAAACAGTGTAACTATATAAATATGTCCTCACAATTTGTTCCATCTCATTGATTCTTCAATAAAGGCATTACACCATTCTAGGTGATGTGATAAACAAGACATTATAGACTTTACATTGCACCACAGAGAGAAACGGTTATTCATAATACAATTGTAGAACCGTATTATTTAATTGTACAGTGGCATTATTTAATTATAATTATCATAAGTTCTTTGATGGAGAGGAAATCAGAATCAGATGTAAGAAGACCTCAGCATTCCAAGAATGATGTCAAATGACCCCCTTCATGGTGGATTATGCACTTATTTACTATGAGATATATTTCTTCTCCAGAGATTCCTTGTTTGTGTATCAATTGTAGATTTTTGGTTTGCAGTTATTCTGAAGTTTTGATGTAAGAGTCTATATGTATGTGAGATTGTTTTAAGTTGTTGTTCTCTTAATTGCGAGTTCATCTCCGGTGTCCTGCATTTGTACTCACCTCTTCTCATGATTTCTGATTTTGATGGTATAATTGTGCATGGATGGTTTCATATCTTTACTGTATATATACCTTTACTGGTGAGCCTTGTCATTTGTGGAATTTTTGTTTCCTATTGCTGATCTTTTCTTTCCTGCCTAGAGAAGTTGCTTTAGTATTTGTTGTGAGGCTGGTTTAGTGTTGCTGAAGTCTCTCAGCTTCCGCTTATCTGAGAAGGTTTTGATTTCTCCTTCAAATCTGAATGAGAGCCTTGCTGGGTAGAGTATGCTTGGTTGGAGGTTTTTTCCTTTCATCACGTTAAGTACATCATGCCACTCCCTTCTGGACTGCAGAGTTTCTGCTGAAAAATCTGCCAATAACCTTATTGGGGTTCCCTTGTGTGTTACTTATTTCTTTTCCTTAGCTGCTTTCAAGATTTTCTCTTTGTCTTTAATTTTGGTCAGTTTGATTATTATGTGTCTCGGTGTGTTCCTCCTTGGGTTTATTTTATATGGTACTCGTTGTGCCTCCTGGATTTGAGTGAGTGGTTCCTTTCCCATGTGAGGGAAATTTTCAGCTATTACCTCTTGGAATATTTTTTCTGTCCCCTTCTCTCTCTCTTCTCCTTCTGGCACCCCTATAAAACGGATGTTGGTGCGTTTCACATTGTCCCAGAGTTCCCTGAGACTCTCTTCATTTGTTTTCAATCTTTTTTCTCTTTTCTGTTCTGCATCCATAATTTCCACTAATCTGTCCTCCACCTCACTTATTCGTTCTTCTGCCTCCTGTATTCTGCTGTTAGCTGCTTCTAGTGAGTTTTTTATTTCAGTTATTGTATTTTGCATCTCTGCTTGTTTAAGTGTTATATCTTGTATCTCTTTGCTCAGTGTTTCCTGTAAGTTATCCATCTTTGCCTCCAGTTTATTTCCAATGTCTTGCATCATCTTCAGCATCGACAGTCTAAAGTCTTTTTCCTGGAGGCTGAGAATCTCCTCATTGCTTAGCTGATTTTCTGGGGTTTTTCCTTTCTCCCTCATCTGAGTTATAGTTCTCTGTCTTTTCATTTTTATAGGTTTTTGGTGTGGTGACCTTTTTATAGATAATAGAGCTGTAGCCTCTCTTACTTCTGGTGTCTGCCCCTCTTATGGCTGAAGTCGGTATGGGGGGCTTGCTGATGAGAGGGGCTGATGCCTGCCCACTGGTAGGCGGAGCCGATTCTAATCCCTCTGGTGGGTGGGGCTTAGTCTCTGGACGGGATTAGGGGCTGCTGTGTGCCTGAGGCTCTTTAGGGAGCCTGTTTACTGAGGGGTGGGGCTGTGATCCCACCTGGATTGTTGTTTGCCCTGAGACTTCTCAGCAGGACTGACGGGTGGGGCCAGATTTTCCCAAAATGGCCACCTCCAGAGAAAGCACACTGCTGAATATTCCTGAGAGCTTTGCCTTCAATGTCCTTCCCTCACAACAAGCCACATTCACCCCTGTTCTCCCAGGATGTCCTCCAAGAACTGCAGCCAGGTTTGACCCAGATTCCTATGGAGACTTTGCTTTGCCCTGGGACCCAGTGCACGTGAAAGTCTGTGTGTGCCTTTTAAGAATGGGGTCTCCGTTTTCCCCAGTCCTGTGGAGCTCCTGCGCACAAGCCCCACTGGCCTTCAATGCCAGATGCTCCAGGGTCTCTTTCTCCCAGTGACAGATCCCAGAATGTGAGTGTTTGATGTGGGGCTCAGAACTCTCACTCCTGTAGGCGAGTCTCTGTGAGCCAGTTAGTTTTCAGTCTGTGGAGCTTCCCACCCGGGAGGTATGGGGTTGTTTATATCACGAAATCACCCCTCCTACCTGTGGATGTGGCCTCCTCTTTTTCTTCTGGAGTAAGGTATGGGTTTCCGGTCCATTTGGGTGGAGATTGCTCAGTTTTTAGTTGTGAATTTTGTTGGTTTTAGGAGAGAAGTTGAGCTCCGGTCCTTCTATTCCACCATCTTAATCCCGTCTCAATGCCAGATTCTTAACCCACTGAACAAAGCCAAAGATGGAACCCCCATCCTCATGGACACTAGTTGGATTCCAATGAGCCACAACAGGAACTCCCTGAACCTATCCTTTTGATGGTTGTATTCTTTTCCCAAATGTAATAAGATCATTTGGGCATCCTGGATTTTCTCACATGTTACAAACCAATTTAGACCTTAGCCTTCCCAAAGCTGATTTTTCAGATCTTTGCTTCCCCTTCTGCTGTCACTTGAAATTTTTCAATATCAAGATACCCTATTTTTACTGCTCTAAATCTGAGGTCATTGGAGAGTCTAGTACATTTTCTATACCACCACTTAGGCCAAATTGTTTCCTTCTCCATCCGTCTCTTACACTACATATGAATGCAGATGAATGAAATTTAATTACCAACCTAGATCCCTTTTGAAATAAATCACTAGCAGAGGCTGAATACTAGTTAATACAATGTCTACCATCAGGGTATTTGAGTAAGGGAAATCAGTTTCCTGTGTCTTGTTAAAAATTTCTTTGATAATTTCTACCATTAATTATATGAGATATTTAATAACTAAAGTGTATAGTGAAATGTCAGAGAAAAACAACCACTATATGATCTCACTTAAATATAGAATAAAAAAAAAAACTGAGCTCAGAAATTGAGACTAGGATGGTAGTTACCAAGGGTTGAGGAATGGTAGGAATAGTGGAGATGTGGTCAAAGGACACAAACTTTTAGTTGTTAGGGTGGGTAAGTGCTAGGCATCTACTACAGAGTATGGTGGTTATAGTTAATAATATTGTATTATGTACTTGAAAGTTGTTAGGAAAGTGGATCCTAAATGCTTTCATCACAAAAAAGAAATTGTAATTATGTGATGTGATGCAGGTGTTAGCTAACTCTATGGTGATAATCATTTTGTAATGTATAAGTGTATCAAATCAACACATTGTATACTTTAAACTTACGCAATGTTATATGTCAATTATATCTCAATAAAGCTTGGGAGAAAAGAGCTTGAGATAATTGTTGTATAATGTGTAACATATAACAGCATATAACATAATACTATAACACAATGTGTAATTTAAAAGAGATTTCTTTCTCAAAAATCTGTGTTCCAGTCTGTATCTAACACTGACTAAACACTGGGAGGTTTTTTTTTTTTTTTTTTTCTTTTTTTTTGTCGTTTTGCCTTTTCTAGGGGTGCTCCTGCGGCATATGGAGATTCCCAGGCTAGGGGTCTAATCGGAGCTGTAGCCACTGGCCTACACCAGAGCCATAGCAACTCGGGATCCGAGCTGAGTCTGCAACCTACACCACAGCTCACGGCAACACCGGATCATTCACCCACTAAGCAAGGCCAGGGATCAAACCCGCAACCTCATGGTTCCTAGATGCATTCGTTAACCACTGAGCCACTCTCTGAGTTCATTTATTATCAATGCCCTCCAGGGAGGTCTTTTAGAGTCTTTATGCCTTTGTTTTCACATCTCTAAAATTGGTCTAATAACTGAACAAGCTGTTAATGCTAACCTCGTAACGTTTTTGTAAGAGTAAATGAAATAAGTACATGATCTTAACCTTGAAAACCTCAAAGCAACGAATTCAAACTGTGGAACATGATGGCTTCTTTAATGGCTGTTGGATATGTACTAAAAAACATTAAGTTGCATTAAATTATTTCAAAGCTTTTTAAATTATGTAAAGAAGACAATCTCTGTTTGGGGCTGGTATAGTTTTACACCTTTCTAGAACTTGTTAATCTTTTTACACAAAGAAAGTGGGTCATATGCCTCCCTTCAGCAGACAGACTTTATCTCAAATTTAATTACATTATTTTGTTTTAACTTTAGCTGTTTTTATAATTACCTTCATTTAGGCCCTATGTGTTTTCAAGTTCCCATTTATTTTTCAAATAAACTAATTTAAATAAAAAGAAAATTGACTTATTTTAAGTGGGTAAAAATCAGTACAGATGGTTTAAGATCTGCTATATATTATGAAATTAGTATAAAAAGGACTGAGAAAATATCCCATAATGCAGTGTACACATTTTAATATATTATACTGGTATTATCAATGAAATTATATTCTTACTATATATTGCTAAGGACAAATAATTCTTTGAAAATTGGTGTTTGGTACACATTCTTTTGTTGGATTCCCAATGCATCTTACACAGAGTTTTAGAAGAATTCTTCAATAAATAATAAAAAATGCAACTTTCTTTTGGTATCTGACTTTTACCTTCTCTATTTAGGGATAATATCCTACCTTCTCTGTATGTCCTATGGTAACAGAGCACTGAGTGCACAAGTGCTGCTAAGTAAATATTCAAATGTGTTGAACTGACATTTACTATATTAAGAAAGTTTCTGTTTAAGATATCAGTGCCTCCCAACTCCTCTCAAAGTAGCTCCCCATGTTAACTAGCAGGACAATTTCCACACCTAACTCCTACTCTTGACTTTGAAGCTATAGCTCAGATAATGTAGAGATGAATAAACTAGTCTGACTCACGGAATATTTAGCTGCTTAGCATAATGTCTGCCAGTACCCGAGGAGCAGACTGTGTGATGTCCAAAACTAGATCAAGGAAGCATACTCTTATCCATAGTTTATATGTGCTATAATAATAATTATATATCATTAAATGTAATTATATATGTCTTCTCTAATCCCTTCCAAATTCAGTCTCTGTCTCCCGTCACCATGACAACACATATCCTATAAAGGGAGGCTTTAACAACCTTCATAAAGTGAGACATTTTGACTTTTCAAGGATCTCATCCATATCCATATTCTCTGCTTGTGGGTCTCTGACATTTTCATGTCTGAAATACCTAAATCCTTCATATCCAACAGGAAAAAGAAAATAACCTCTCCACATATTCCCAAAGAAGGTTGCTCAAAGTCCTAGGCCAAAAAGGAAGGAAAAATATTTCTATGCACCTCATCTTGGAAGATACTTCAATATTCATGAGAAGCATAATTTACCATTAAAATATCTAAAAGGAAAACCAAAGCCTTCCATGGAAGGCCAGCCAAAGGTAGATTCAAAATTCTCTGCTCTCGGGGTTCCCATCATGGGTCAGTGTTTAATAAATCTGACTAGTATCCCTAAGGACGCAGGTTTGATCCCTGGCCTTGCTCAGTGCATTAAGGATCTGGCATTGCCATGAGCCATGGTGTAGGTTGCAGATATAGTTCATTTCCCCAATTGCTGTGGCTGTAGTGTAGGCTGGCAGCTACAGCTCTGATTCAACCCCTAGCCTGGGAACCTCCATTTGCCATGGTCCTAAAAAGACAAAAAAAAAAAAAAAAAAAAATCTGCTCTTGAAGCTGAGGTAGTAAATTTCACACCAATTCCATATATGCTTTTTCTTTATTTCTAACTATTACTCTTAAGGCCTTTAGTTTTTTTTAAAAAGTGACATTTGACTAACAAAATAACACCATTGGCTAGAATCTGAAACTCTGACATTCCTCTGGCATGTGAGATTGGTCATCAGAGCCTAGATTTCTGGACCTTCTGAACAATGAGCAGGCTACTAGCTGATAACAAGCATTCTCCCAGTCTTCCATCTGCCCTCAAGAAGAAATCTGGTATAACTACTTTGTGAAAGACCAAGCTCCATTTTGCCCTTTATACATAATCCCTCTTATCAGCTTCTGAGGGTCTCAAAGGAAAGAGTGGACTCTGAGTAATTTGAAGAGTTCTGTCAATACACATAATTTCCCAACATAGAATTTCTTGTGTATGAATTATTACTAGGAAGAGGCCCTGAGACAACAATGTAAAATAGATTCTAATATTCCCAAATGATTAGGAGTTGTTATTTTAAAGCAAATGTGCTGGCTCAGCCACATGTTTCCTTCACACTGGCTCCCTTCCCTTCACTACCTTGCCCTTTTCGGGTGACTGCGCATCCCAGCTGAAAGCAGCAGCTGGGGCATTCTCTGTGATGGCCCCAGACACCTGGGTAGAGAGACAAAAGAGAGACTGCTACTTTTGTATGAAGAGATGATCCACCAAAACAGAAGAATTCCAAGTACGGTCCTAATCCCTGTCTCTTTTTCATGTGTTCCTTTAACTCTTCTTCCGTTTTCTACCAGGCAAAAAAACGAAACTGAAAAAGATTTGCAAATATCAGCCAAGATCACTTTGAGATTGAGTTCTCAATTAAAATAATTACTTTACTGCAAACGACTATTCATCTCAGGCAAGAGCTGAATTTTTGATTTAGAGGTTGGGTTGAGACAATCAAAGAAAGCCTGAAAAGCCCTAGACTCAATGTGATTGCACTCTAAGAAGCAGAAAAGGTGATGGAGAGGAGGAATGAGGACTTGTGATACATGGCTAAGAAGGTCAAGGTCAACATGTATGGTGAGAATGTTCAAGAAACAGCATTGAATTGCACTTAATAAAAACAGCTAATAAGGTGGAATTTCAATATGATATTTGAATAGACCAAGAGAATTCTAGAATAGAAGATTAGAGAAAGAATCATAGAGGAGTCCCAGATTTCACTGAAAAATTTAAGACAGACATAAACATTTTTGTGGCCTTAGGTGGCTAAATATAATAATGTGTCAAGAAAAATCATAAACTAACTAAAAATCTTAATGATAAGGAATTTTAAAATGAAACATTGCCCCCCCCCTTTAATATTAGACTCTTTCTATGGTACAAATTTATCACCTTGAACAACCACTTATTCGTAATATAAGAACAAATATCATTATTTCCACTTTATGGATTAAGAGGCCATGATCCTGGAAGATTCAAAATGTGTCTGAGGTCACAGAGATACTTTCATTTCTGCAAATGTTGGTAAGTACTCTACAGAAAATAATTTGATGGTAAATAATTAAAAAAAAAAAACTTATGCTATTTCTCTCATTAGGTTTGGAGAGGCAGTACAGAGATAAATGTTTTAAACCTTTCTTTAACCCAGAACTTCTCAAACTTATGAGGAGAAATGTGTATGTGTGTGTGCCTGTGTATGTACATTTTTGTGTTCTTACTACCTTTGTAATCACAGGAATGTTCTATAGGAAGCATTTTGGAAAAGACAGCAAAAGGCTATAATAGAGCTAAACTAATAAGACTAAGTTTAACAAAGAGCATTTTATAGAGCAATTTAGAGTTGGCGTTGGGTATTTTTAAGGTCTGATTATGCAAGGACCAAATTCAGGCCAACGATGTCGTCTAAAATCCCCAGGAGGAGCACTGCCGTAAGTCCAAAGATGATGACAAAACTAAAATTTAATGAAAAATTAGGCTACATTAAAAGAAGTAATTTGCCTATATCAAGGCAGGTGAGGATGTATGCCTGGCCTTCGATGAAAACTTGAAGTAGAATGTTAACAAAGAAGAATCAAATATTGATAACAAAGTTGAAAGTTCTGGGAGTTTTATCACTTGATATTACTGGGGAATTTGAGAACATTTTAACTAATGTAAATATTTGGCTGTAGGCTTGGGGTTGCTAAGAGGAGGTAGTTATCTTTCCATAGTTAATGGATTATCATAAAGATAATGAGGTCGAATTAGTTGGTGTTTTTCTAGAGTGCTGAACTAGAACTAAGAAATTATAGTTATGAGGTTAAGTTTAGGTGTAGCATAATAAAATGACTCAATAAAGTATCTGAGAAGAAAACAATTAGACCTGTTAGTAGTCTCTTTGAAGTTGCCAAGGAACAGAAGCATTTTTCCCAGTTATTTTACAGAGGTTCACTCTGAAATTTCATTAGTGAGGAGTTCCCATTGTAGCTCAGCAGGTTAAGAACTCAACATA
Source organism: Sus scrofa (assembly GCF_054392235.1). Lineage (NCBI taxonomy): Eukaryota > Metazoa > Chordata > Mammalia > Artiodactyla > Suidae > Sus > Sus scrofa. Next base: position 78,570,498 of record NC_139397.1, read on the forward strand.
ATATCCGTGAGGATATGTGTTGATACCTGGCCTTGCTCATTGGGTTAAGGATCCAACATTGCTGCAAGTTGCAGCATAGGTCGCTGATACAGCAAATCTCAGATCTATGTTTAAAGAAGCAATAGAACTGTATTTACTGATATTTCAAATTCAATAACATAAAAAAAAAAAGTTATCAAAGAACTGTTTTGTTCACCCAGCATAGCACATCCAGTCAATGGCTACGCTTGTGGCAATGCCTCTCCTCTTTGCTATTCCTGAAGATTTGACCTGGCCCATGACTGACTAATTTCTATCTCATGGCTTCTTTTATTCATGGCTTCTGATGCTTTAGGGCAGGAGAACCTGCACCATGGAATGTCCTCACTAGTTTCTTTCTTTGGCTTCTGACATCTGTGTTACCTGATGATTCTCTCTATGACTTACTTAAAAACATCCTGGAGATCGTCTGATTGTATTGGCCTGCCAACATCCAGTGGAATGCATCACTGTTAGATTTCCTTCACCAGGCTCTCTGACCTTCCCTAGATAGGTGTGTGCAGGAGAGCTGGCCAGCATAATCCACTCAACCTCCACCTCTACTAGGATGCGGTGGTCATGTGATAGCAAACATCACAGTCTTCATGAAGGAAGTTCTTTAGCAGGGATATAAATAGCAGATATTTTCAATGACTTACCAATACCACCATCTCATAAGAATCACCCAGAATCACGCTTCTGTTTCATATGAAAAGTTAAATAAGATCTCCTTTATAGTCTCTCCCAACACCAGTATTCTATTACATTAGAACATAACTCTAAACCATTATTTTTCTTCACACAGATAAACTAAATTTTAGGTCTTAAGGAAATAGTGGACTCACTGGCTTCATATTTACTACAAAACATTAATTGAACATAATGTTATTTCTGCCAACAGAAGCCTCTAACCCAGACCATTTGTTAACAAGATCAAAGAGGGAAACGAGAAGAAGATAGAAGTAAACAGACTCAAACATCTATCTTACAAGTTCTACCCTGCCTCTTAGTTGCTGAATTTAAGCAAATCTCTTAATCTGAGACTCCGCTTCCCTATTCAGAACATGCAGAGACTATCACCTGGCATTCAGGATGTAGGAATCAAATTATATAATTCCTTATAAATTGCAAACATTTCTTTAATACCCTTAATCAATAATCCACAAATGATTAAAATCACAGGATTTTGTTTTCCTCAGTATCTCCAGTTACCAAGGTATATTCTTTCAAGAAACTGTATAGTACCTGTTTGGTGCTCGTAAGAAAATCGGGTATTTGGAATTTTAGGCACATTTCTAGGTGACAACCTCACTACCAGCCAATAGTGATGTCTTGATTTTCAACATTCCCGAATCCATATTCTTTCCCATTTGCTTTCCCTTAATTTCCCTTAATTAATATGTATAGAAACAACAATTACTCTATATTTCTTATTAGTCTTTGTAAGTCACATTGACTTATAACTTAGACAATAAATCCTAGGGAAAATACCCAAGAGACTGCCATGACATATTTCTTGTTCTCTGGCATAAGCAGAGATAATAGTTAAGACTCACATGACATGTCACCAAAAATAGACCTCCTGTGTTTTTTTTTGTTTTTTGTTTTTTTTTTTTTTTTTTTGTCAAACACACAACTAAGCTTTTTAAAAATGGTTATTGTATTTTATTTTTTTAATTTTAATTTTCCTTTTTTTTTTTTTTTTGGTTTTTAGGGCTGAACCTGTGGCATATAGAAGTTCCCAGGCTAGGAGTCTAATCAGAGTTATAGCTGCTGGCCTGCACCGCAGCCACAGTAACGTGGGATCCAAGCCACATCTGTGACCTACACCACAGCTCACAGTAACTTGGGATCCCAGTCGTGTCTACAACCTACACCACAGCTCACGGCAACGCCGGATCCTTAACCCACTGAGTGAGGCCAGGGATTGAACCCGCAACCTCATCGTTCCTAATCAGATTCCTTTTTGCTGTGCCATGACAGGAGCTCTAAAACGTTTATTTTAATGTGCTACATATTTAGCCACTGGGAATCATTTCACTGAGTAGCCAGGAAGCTGTAGTTACTAAGATGACAACTGGATGGATTATTTAAATATCTTTATGTGCATAACAATAAATTTGTTTGAGACCAATCTTCCCATTGTGGTTAACTCATAAAGAACTCAGGATCTAAATAGCAGGCACCATGCCTCTTTTTCTTTTACTTAACACATGACTCGTGTTAGATACTCCTTATTCAGTCAACATTTATTGAGCATCTACAATGTGCCAGGCATTGTTCCCAAGGCTAAAAATTCTGCATTCAGCAAGACAATGAATTGCCTTTTCACATAAATTCACAATTCTGTTCAAGGAAGGCAGACATTAAAAAACAAAATAAATGAATAGATAATTCCAGATGGAGATAAGAGTTATAATGAAAAAAATCCTGGGTAACAAAATAAGGAAAAGCAGCAGAGGTGGGGACAAGGAAGAACTTCTGTCCTTTTTTTCTTTAATTTAATTTTTATTAGAGTAGAGTTGATTTATAGTGTTGTGTCAATTTCTGCTGTACAGCATAATGATCCATACACACCCAGGCCCCCCCACACCCACACACACATACACGTTCTTTTTCTCATACTATCTTCCATCATAATCTATTCCAAGAGTCTGGATATATTTCCCTGTGCTATAAAGTAGTACCCCATTACTTATCTATTCTAAATGTTATAGTTTGCATCTACCAACACCAAACTCCCAGTACATCCCACTCCCTCCCCTCTGTCTTTGGAAGAGCTTACTTCTATTGGATGATTATGGCAGACTCTGAAGAACTGAGTAATGAGAAGCCAGATACTTGAACACTGGGAGGAAGAATGGTTAAAGCAGAGGCAATCACCCCAGTAAGCATGGCATGTTTAGGAAAGAGAGGCCAGCGTAACAGAAGCATGGAAATCAGTGTGGTTGGAGATGTGGTCAGTGTGATAACAGGAGCCAGATTCTGCAGGGACATGGGCACCCTGACCAGGAATTTGTCTTTGTATTCTTCAATGGGAAGGAGCAATTAGAGGATTTTTAGCAATGGACCAATAGGGTCTAGTTTGTATTCTGGTTATTTGGATAGGAATGAATGTAGGGAAATCATTTAGGTTTTTGAAACATTTAGTAATGCAGACCAAAAGAAGTTAATGGCTTGAATTACTGTTAAAGGCAGGTGGGGAGAAGAAATAGTGACAGTGAGAGATGATCAAATTCAGGCTATATTTCAGAGATAAAGCCAGTTGGTATTGGACTGATGTGATGTGTGAAGTAAAAACGAGGAATTGAGGCAGTAACTGTCATACTTTATTCTTCAGTCCATTTTATCCCAGTCTCTGCATTGCACGGTAGGAGTTCAAAGTTGGTAATAAAAATAGAGTATCTAAATAAGAGAAGGTTTGAGAACAAAGAATGGTCTATTAGATATTAGAGAATTACAGGACAACACATTGTGAGACACTTGTAGAAGCAAAAGTAAATCTCTATCTCAGAGATCATTGTAGGAAGACCAGGATTCTGGATTTGTGGAATTTTCCATATCCTTCCTTTATTGTAACAGGTTATTCTACTGCTGTCTTTTTACTTTACACAATACTATACATTTTTCACAATGTTTCATTAAGAGCCACAACTCTATTACACAATTTCAATAAAATTTGGTCAGTGTAGATGTGGCCAAATGAAGAGAAAACAAAATGAAAGTGAAAAAAATATGTATAGGCAAAGAAGATGAAAGAAATAGAGGGGGAAGCCTGAAACATGTCTGGAAAATACAAAACAAATTCATTTCTAATCAGCAGCTTCTGTGTACTTTTGAACAGAGGAAGTTTTGAACTGAGTGTTCAAAGGGTGGCCAGAACAGATAATGGGTCTTTGTTAATAGAAACATGTTAAATCAGTCTACCCGAGGAAGGCCTATTTAGAGGTCTTCTGATGACCTTCTCCATGGAGGAAAAAAAATCTGAACCTAACCTTTTGGTTTAGTAAGTTAGCTCTCTGAGTGAGAGGAAAGTCTTAGTGAAACAAATGTTATGGATGCTTAAAGAAAAACTCTGCAGAGAATTGGGGCTCCAAACCACTGCATTTCAGGCCTTTCCCCTGTTTTCCTTTTTGTTGGTCAATCAAGAAACCATACATCAGGCTTCCAGGCAAGGCAAAGGTCTGAATGTTCTGCGACAGGCATTAGGAAAAAAAAAAAACCAAAAAACATTATGTCTGTCAATGCTTTCTATTTGTGGAGATAAACAGTAACAACCAAGAGAACAAGTCTCAAACCTGTATTTGTATTACAAGCATAATGCCCAGAACTCTTTGTACTTGGAGGAAGAATAGCATGGGACCTCAGGCTATGTCCTTGAAGTACAAATATGATTGTATGAGACTTCCAATGGAAAGATCTGCCTTGAACTGCATGGCCCTTGGTATTTTGGTAAACCTAGTTTTATAGCCTTATAAATGATGCAAGGAGATTTCAATAAGAATCTCATGAAAATAGACTTGGGTTGTAGAAAATGTTATAAAGCTTTACTTCTGTAAGTCTCAAGGTAATTCTAAGCATCCAATTTTACCAGCTCATTACCTCTGGGAAATAGACAGCTCCTTTTAGCCATGGATAAAGAGTAAAAGAAATTTAAAGATTCAGAGGTCTAAACTTCTTAACTCATTTCTTGAAAGCTGTTACAGAAGATATTTTGTCAACATGAATAAATAAAACAAAGCTATACTTTGAGTATTTATATAGAACTTTTCATGGTAAAATGGTCAAGGTAAATTGAATAATGGGCTGGAGGGAGGGAGACATTATTTTTATATAAAATACAAAAGTAGTGATACAAAGTAGAGAATAAGTTTTCCTTTATATTGGTAATCAGTAAGTTCCAATGTGCCTCTCTAAAAACAGTATTTTCCATCAATAGAGAAAAAACAACTAGTATATGTGGATGGTTAAGGTAAACCTGGGGGAAAATATCAAAAGCAAGATTATGCATTAGAGCTTAATTCACATGTTTAAACTGCTTTATTGTAAAACTATGTAGTATTACAAAAAGAGTGCAGAGTATCTAGAAAGAAAGATATTTTTATATTCATCCTCCATTGCTTATCAGCCAGGACATCTCAGACCAGTCACTTCACTTTTCTGAGCCTCAATGTCCTTAACTGTAAAATTAAGATGCAAAAATTCATCTCATCTATTTGCTCAAAGACATAAATAAGGCATTACTTTAGAAGCACTTGACCCTCAGGTAGGTAATAACTAGAACACTTTTACATTTAATTCACAGTGTTATCACTAGTGTAGGTAGAAAAACTATATCGATTTGCATCTAAAGGAAAACAGCATTTAATCAAGAAATATAAAAATTAAATGAATTTCATATTTTCATTTTCCCTTAAAATACTATACCTTCTCTGTAATTACACTGAGACATTTTATTATTGGCAGCGAGTTAACTACCTCTTTACACAAGTGTGCTTCTTCTTGTTAGCTTAGAAGCTCATGATAAAGGATAATGAGAAACTTGCCTTTTTTACAGCCTTAGTGATAAAGGAACTGAGTGAAAGTAAGAGGCTAACAAGACAGACGATTTCTTCTTTCTCAAAGGTATCTTCAGAGAAGGGATTGGAGTGTCTAGAGAAAACACAAAGTGGGGATTTGTTTAAGGTGAATTTTGTTAGTTGGAAAGTAATGATCTAAATTATAAGCACTCAAGTAGGATTATCCATAAAGAGAAATCCTAGAACCAATGAAGGAATATTCCAACTTTAACACTTTTAAAAGAGTTGGGGAGATAAATACCAAATAATGTGTGGCAGTTTTTAAACATAATTAATATTTACTGAATCTTTATTATGGACTAGGTGCTGTACTAAGAGTTTATGTTAATCTCATGTAATCAAACAACAACTTTGTGTGGTATGTAATATTTTGATCTCCTTTTTAAAGACTAAAAATTAAAAAACAGGTCAAGATCATACAATTATTTGACAGAACACCAGCATCAGACCCTAAAGTCCGAGCTCTCAATCCTTTCACTGTACTTTTTAACAACACCAATAGATCTCATGAGCTTCTGCTCAAATATTTCCATTTGTCAATAACAGCCTCCTGGTGTTTAACCATAACTTATGGGATCGAATTCTTCATGACCAGCAGTAGAACATCAGACACAGTCTGAAAATTTTGTGATCATTTTCTTAAAGAGCCTGTGAAAATCTCCATATCAGGCTTCTTTTTTTTTTTTAAGTGAATTTATAAACAAAAGACTCCATTTTCTATTCCTCTTGCAAGTATCAATAGGTACGAATTTCAGTAAACTCTGATTATCAGATTGATTTTCAAGAATTCCTTCCTCTGGAGTTCCTGTTGTGGCTTAGGGGTTAACAAACCTGACTAACATCCGTAAGGACACAGGTTCCATCCCTGGCCTTGCTCAGTGGGTTAAGGATCCGGCATTGCCGTGAGCTGTGGTGTATGTAGGTCACAGACGCGGCTCAGATCCTGCATTGCTGTGGCTCTGGCATAGGCTGGCAGCTAAAGCTCCTATTGGATCCCTAGCCTGGGAACCTCCATATGCCATGGGTGTGGCCCTAAAAAGACAAAAAAAGAAAAAAAAGAATTCCTTCCTCTGATGTAAACTCTTGCTTTCAATAAAGATATGTTACTTATTTTTTAATTTTTTTACTTTTTTTTATATCTAGCATTTATTGAGTTTTAGTATGTGCTGGGCACAGTGCTAAGCTCTGTATGTAACTTATCCCATTTATCCTCACAAATCTCATAGGTAGATGTTATTATTATCTCCATGTTATATGTGGGGAGACTGAGGTTCAAAAAAGTGTCTTGCCTCACACTACAAAGCTAGCAAAAACTAGGGACAAGATTTAATTCCAGAGTCATGCAACAACAAAGCCAAACTCTTAGATACTGTAACATTGGATTAGTGTAACTTTTTATTTGTTATGTGTAACTTGGGCAACGCATACAACCCCAAAAAGCCACAATCTCCTCATATGAAAAATGGGAATAATAATATAATAATAATATAATACTCTCACATTGAGATGAGTAAATATGAGATAATGTATCTGTAAGAGTTTGAAGAGTTCTAGAGCCTACATTGTAAGCATTAAATAAATGCTACTGAAAATTTTAATTCTATCCAATGATGTTATTTGAATTTTTATTGAAATGATAAACTCTAAACAAACATGTTTGCATGTATCTTGGGTCCATGAAGCACCAAGTTGCAATAATGGCAAGACAGAGAAGCCTCCTGGAAAGACTTCTACCTGATTATACATTGCTAAAGTGCTAAGTTGGTGATGGTTAATCTTGCCTGGCCCTGTCCTTTGGCTCAGTGCCCAAGTACTATGGAGAAAGGAGACTGTAAGTAAAAGCTCCCACAGTATTTTTCTGACCCAAAATATCTATAAGACTCTGGTGGATAGAAAGAGGAATGCAAGGTGTTGTCACTCTTCATAGTCAAAGTAATAGGAGGGAAAGAAAGTCTCCTAAAAATGTTCTTCTGAGAAGAAATTTGTACTGTTTTGCTCTTCAGGAGTCACCTTGGATGGTGTCTCATATCAAAGGACCATCCTACAGGCTTATATTGAAAAAGAGGCAGGCCTTGCAATTAGCCCTATTCTTCTAAAACTGTTTGGTTTGGAATTTCAGGGAAATATGTCAGATTAAAGGTATACTTATTCTATACTTTTCCCTTGGAATCTACCAAAAATACCAAAAAAGTTTTAAATTGGGAGGAAGGACTATTCACAAGTTGAGAAAAAATTACTAACAACCAACCTAACAAACATACAAATTGAAAATCAAGGGGGACACTCATACAAAATCTACTGAGTTCAGTAAAATGTGGGTCATAATGAGAGAGAAAGCTATAAATTCATCATAAAGTGAGCCAGAAGATTTCCCAAAGATTTATCCAATGGCATTTTACATATTATAAGAAGAATTAAGAGCAAAACTTCCACTGAAGACTTCTAGTAGAGCCATAAGAAAGCCAAAGCAAACACCAGCAAATAGCACAGGAGAAAGTGTCCTGAAGCCTGGGACATTTGATCTCAAATCACCAGCTGGAGGTAACATGAGGAGGAGGAGGAGACTAAAGGCGAACAAAGGCCTGATGTGCAGTTAAGGATAAATGCAACTGAGCAGACGTAAATCCAGAACAATCACTTCCAAGAACATCATAAGCCAAAATGCTCTACTGAAACTCAATATGACCTCTAACTAGTTCACCTGCTCATCCTGAAAGGAAATGGTGCTGCAGGGCCAGAAAAACTATGTTGAATTAATGAGGACTTGTGAGGCAGCATTCCTAATCTAAAGCTGCCCTCAGCCCCAGCCCAGGCCATTGGTGTCAGTCCCACCGCTCTTAATCAAAATGCAGGTGCATATTAATTTCCTCATTCAAGAAGAGTAATAAACACAAAGATTCCAACATGGGAACCTCAACCAGAAACCACAATTTTTTTTTTTTTAATGAATTAAAGGACAAGAACAACAAAAAATCAAATAGTACCCTAAGATAAAGAAGAAAATCAAACTCTACCTTATCCTTTTATGAAATTAAAAGGATTATGGGAGTTCCCTGATGGCTCAATGGGTTAAGGGTCCAGAGGTGTCACTGCTGTGGCATAGGTTTGATCCCTGGGCTCAGCAAATTCCACATGCTGTGGAAGTGGCCAAAGACAAACAAACAAAAAACCCCAAATTAAAATAAAATAAAAGGATTGTGAACTCTGAAAAGGATTTAATGAAGAGCTATAGTGACCAAGAACATACCAAGGAAACAAGTCACCCTGGGTAAGAGTCACTGGAAATAGTAGATTGTATCAAGTTCTTCAGATATTGGAACTATAAAAAAATGGCTATGTACTACCAGGTATTTTTAAAAATAAAAGAGAGGTGTGGTTTTTTTGGTTCATTTGTTTTTTTGTTTGTTTGTTTGTTTTTTAGATAAGCAAGGAACAAAAGAGTACTAAGTAATGATGAAAATTTGAAAAAGAATCATTTAGAACATTTAGGGGATATAAGCATTGAGTGGATGGATTAAATGGAAGTCTTAGAGATGGAAGCAAAATATATGTCAATGAAGATAAACAGAAGAAACCAACACCTAGACATATTGTAGTGCAAAAGGTAGATTATCATAGATAAAAAGAACATCTCAGCTCATGTTAAACAATACACATGATGCAAACCATATTATTTGCATTATAGTTAACTAAGAAATAAATAACAAAAAGTTAAAGCATACATTTAGAAATAGAAAACACAATTCTATATACTCCATTTGTAAAATAAGTAATAATGCAAACTCAAAATATTAGAACTAAACAACAATACAATAATACAAATATCAAATATTAGTCAAAAGCAATGGGATATATGCCAACCAGTAGTAGAATGAAATCTACAGCCCTAAATTATTGCTTTAGAAAATACAATAGTATACTAAATTTGAAAAAAAGTAGTGGGAAGAAGAAAATTTTGAAAGAGCAGAAATTAATGAAATCAAAGACAAAAATACAATAAATTCAATAAAGATAAAAGTGTATTCTTTGAAGACGAGCCTTTGCCAAGACTGAAGGAGGAAATTAGAGACAAATAAACAATATTAGGATTTTTAAAAGGTAACATAACCAAAAATTAGCAAAGATTAAAAAGAAAATAAAATGATACTATGAAAAATATTATGTTCGGGGCTTTGAAAAGTTACACAAAATGAATAGAGGTCTAGAAATACATAAGTTATTAAAAAGTCTCAAGAAGGAACAGAATTCTTCAATAATAATAAAATTAGTAGAAAAAAATCAAATCAAAATTTTGAAGTATTTCTGCAAAGTAAATAGTAGACCTATATGATTTTACAGTTGAGTTTTACCAAGCCTTCAAGGACTGGAATATTCCACAGGGCTATGAGGAAAATGGTTCAGTTAAGAGTCAGGAACAGGAGTTCCCATTGTGGTGCAGCGAAAACGGATCTGACTAGGAACCATGAGGTTGCGGGTTTGATCCCTGGCCTCGCTCAGTGGGTTAAGGATCTGGCGTTGACATGACTTGTGGTGTAGGTCACAGATGCAGCTCGGATCTGGTGTTGCTGTGTCTCTGGCATAGGCCAGCAGCAACAGCTCCGATTAGACCCCTAGCCTGGGAACCTCCATATGCGGTGGATGCAGCCCTGGGGGAAAAAAAAAGTCAGGAGCACGATTAGCACTAGCACAGTTTTGGATAATCTTTAACTTAATAGGATGGGGGGATGGGTGTGGGTATCTGTAGCTAACATAGGCAAGGAAGAAGAAAATCAGGAAATGATTAGCATAAGCAAGGGCAATCACAAGGATCAGGGGACTCATTAAGGTAGTTAAAATGCTAATTAGAAGAAGAAAATCTTAAATGTAATAAGAAATTTCAAGGTGATATAATTAAATTTAAAAAGACCTTAGATATTAAAAACTTGATTCTAAATTTTAGAAAATAAAGGGAGGTACTGAATAGAAAATTTGACCTTGATTGGTGAAGGAGTGCCTTCAGAAACAATGTAAAGATGGAGATCAGGAAAAAGAAAGATAAAAGACCTGGAGAACAGAATACTCGGATTTTTAAACTATAAAAAGTGGGTATGCAAGGAAAAGAGAATAGAGATGGTACAGAGTCAAAAAACACAGAAATAAGAAGTAAACTATCATTAAGATGAAAGGATTAATTTTTGATCAAAAGATCGATCTAGACATGTTTAATAAAAACATATACCACTCACACTCCTACTCTGATTTATAGGCAAGACATTTTAATTCCAAGACTAAGTATTTCAAAAAAGACTTCACAAGAGAAACAAACTGGCTTTGGATCATTTATCTGCAAAACTAAAAACCAGAAGAGCAAATAATATTTATTCCCATCTTGAGAAAGGACTGTGATGTTTTCTAAAATGCACTAACCTACCAACATAGCATTCATTCGAGACGGCAGAGACATTTTCATAGATCAAGGCTCCAAAAATATACTTCTGATGAAATTTAAAACATCAAGTTGCTGAGAATTATATGTGGTATAATTCAGTTTACATAAATATATAAGATGTTTTTTGGGGTTTAGATATTAAAAACTATGATTTTTAATATATAAATTATTAATATTTTAAGCACAATTTAATGTATCAATGCCAAGACAAAGGCCTATTTAAAAAAACTCACCAAAATATTATCAAAAATGCCTCTGAGGAAGTGAGTAGACCTTGATATGAACATCTTAAATTTAACAAAAACACAAAAATTGTTTTGTCTCTGCCAAGCAACTATGCTCATGAACATTCTCATTTGAGGTCTGTCAATAATCCATGCTTGATTCCTGCTAAGCCTACTTTGCGTTCTGGCATCTCACAAAGGGATTCTGCTCTTGTAAACCTGACATTTTCAAATTCTTTTTTGTTTCCAAAATAAGCCCAAAGGGCACACATATTTCTATTGCCTTTCTAAAGTGACTGCCAAATTTTTGTCTGTTCCATGCTTAGTAATGCATATACACATTTTTAATTTTTTTTCTTTAAAGGCAAAAATGTCAATAAATATCTTTTGGATATTTATTCAAGAATTTTGAATGTGAAATCCTTCCCCCTAAAATAGCAACATCAAAAAACCTCCAACTGCACAAAGATAAAGCACATGAATTTACAATCTTGAATGGTAAAATCAGTGTAGATACTGCAGACATGATCATACATTTAAAATCCAAAGATTTCGCTAAAAGCAATGAACATCAACTCAGCACTACCCTGGCAATATACCACTTCTAAGTTCAGTGTTATGTTTTTACCATGGATTGGTTCATGTGCCAACTCTGATGATAGAGGAAGAAACTCACTTATTTTTACTGGCCTGAAAATTCTGAGAGAGATTTTAAGTCTCCAAAGTATTTAAATACAGTCATTCAAAACTCTCTCATTCCTGGAGTTTCTGCTGTGACCAGTGGGTTAAGGATATGGCAGTTGTCTCTGTAGCAGCTCGGGTTGCTGCTGAGGCATGTGTTCAATCCCTGAGACGGGAACATCCATGTGTCACAGGTACAGCCAGGAAAAAACAAACAAACAAACAAACAAAAAAACACCTTTCTGATTACCACCAGGTTTGAGCATCCATTTGTGACCCAGTCAGTGTTATTTGATCCTAAATAAAAGGGAGAGAAGAGTTTGGAGGTATAAGAAACCAAACCAGTCTATATATTTCCCATGTGTATATACAATGCTTGGTATTGCGGGATACAGAAATGAGTATGTAAACAAATTGGCCTTCAAAGAATGAGGCATAAGATAAAAACACAAATGACTATCCATACAACAGTTCATAAGATGGATAGAATCAGTGCCATCAGGAAAGAGAAGCAACAAGACCAAAGATGGATGAAGGATGGAGAACTCATATCGAGATGGAGAAATCAAGGGAAAATTGTGGGTGTGGTATGGATGTGTGTGCCTATGTATATTTGTACACATGTGGAGTGATGATCCAATTTATAAATAATGGATCCAATATATAAATAATGGACTGGATTTTAGAAAATTAGAAATAAACTGAGGGAACTACATAAACAAATCAATAATGTCAAGAAAACTTGGGGTGTTGAGAGGGTGTAAAATGTCAAATACAGTCCAAAATAATTTAGGCAGGTGTTTGATTAATCTACAAAGTCTTCAAGTAGGTAATCATTAAAGGGTATGTGCATGAAGACATTTATTTTAACCTAAAATATAAAGGTGTAGATTCACTCACCACCATTTTGACCGATGGCCACTTACTCTTCTTTGAGTATAGGTTCACTAATTGGCATTCCAACATCATCATTCTTATATAAAACATTATCCAAAATATCCAGTCTCAGTTTCTTTAAAGTGAAAGGAGAATTAAAAAAAAAAAAAAAAAAAACCTTGCGAAAGAAATCTAAGTGCAGAATTTTGTATTTTTGCTACTTTCTGCCAATCTTTTACACTGTTCTGTCCAACTTCAGCAACAATTTTTAAGTAACAAGTACGATCGGGAACAAGTACAAATAAGAAACTCAAGGAAAAGAGTATAGAGATGAGAGAACCTGAGGAATGGCTCCAATGTGGTGGCTGAAAGAGGAAGTAGAAATGGAATAATCAAGAAGGCAGGAGTAGAGTATTTCTTAAAGGAAAGAGTCTGATTGCAGATATCAAATGTTACAAAGAGAAGAAGAATAGAAGAAAATGAGGTTTAATAAAATCTATAGCATTGTTCTTTAGAAGGTTATCAATGACACTTTTCTAAGATTGGTTGTTAACAGAAGGAGAAAGAAAAGATATAGCAACAGATGCAAAAAGAAATCAGTCAAGGGAGGATTCATATACACAGATGTATACATATGCATGTATACACACACACATATACTTGTGTCTGTATATATACTCATATATTTAAGGGATATAAAATTATGGCAAATTTCTCTAAGTCTAGAAGTATAGATAGGAGGTTAGTTATCTTGGAGTATGATTTTGTTACTAAGGGAAGAATCACTAGAGTGCATCTTTAGTTAACTAGTTGTAACACAAGTTGCAACCTACTGTCCCAGGTGTGAAGATAAAAAGGGCCTTTCATCAGCTAACAATGGCTGCCCTTGGTATGTGAAGTTGGATAGCATTGGAGGAGAATTGAGAAGCCAGGAAAGAAACACTGATCCCTCTCTTTAGACTCTAAAATTAGCTATGTAAGACCTCTGATGAATTGAGATTGTCCTTAATGAGGTTCACTAAGAGGCAAAGTTCATAAGAGATTTCACAAGGGAAGGAACAGTCCCAACCAGTGGACTTTGCTCAATACCAGAACCTTGCAACGCATGCAAAGAGAGGTTGCTCCAGTGTGGAAATTAGACCATAGCTCCTTCCAATTCAGCCATCCCACAGCAAAAAGCATCTTGAAGACAAAAGACTGAGCATGTGAATGAAAACAAAAAGAACTGCCGTCTGGGACTTCACATTCTTTTGGCTGAATTAAACACCAGGAGATCTAGACTGGCTTCTTCTTTTTTTTTTTTTTTTTTTGTCCTTTGTCTTTTTAGGGCACAACCAGAACATATGGAGGTTCACAGGCTAGGTGTTGAATTGGAGCTATAGCTGCCACCTTATGCCACATCCACAGCAATGCAGGATACGAGCCATGTCTGCAACCTACACCACAGCTCACAGCAACGGCAGATCATTAACCCATTGAGCAAGGCCAGGCATCGAACCTGAATCCTCATGGATGCTAGTTAGATCTGTTAACTACTGAGCCACTGAGGGAACTCCAGAAATGCCAAGATCTTGAAGGCTCAGGACCAGGAATGGAATCAGTGCCTTGAACTCTACAGTGCAGGATTTGGCTAAGGACGTTTTGTGAGAGCAATAGAAGCAGCAGTAACTGAACTCAAGCCAATAGTGGCTTTTTTAATTCTCTATTTCTCTTTTCAGGAAGTTTGAAAGCACAACCAAGGACCCCCTATTCTTTAGAAAGGAGGATGGAACATAACCTTGGCTCCCAGTGTGAGAATCTCTTGGCGGCCTTGTTTAAAAGGAAGATTTCTGAATTCCTCCCAGACCTATTTGATAGACTCCCTGGGATCTTACGCCTGGGAATAGGCATCCTAACATGTTCCTCAGGTGATTCTTAAGCAATAGGGTCGCACTGGTCTGAACTGCTGTTTCAGAACCATAATCTTAGCTCATGTCTAGTCTGGTGAGTCCTGTGCATGACTATCCACCCACATCCTGTTTTTACTTAGCGGCTGTGTCTACAGTTTTAAAACTAAAATAAAAGTGTCACACACTGTGGTGAGGAAATGACAACTGTTCCTTCAAGTGCAGCTAGTTAGGGTCAGACTTATACCCATTTTACCATCTATGCTTTAGTTATTTATTATTTTTTATTTTAAAGAAAGTTTAAAATTCAGTTATACATCATTTATTGGTCAAGAATGATAGATTTACTATAAGAAATTTTATAACAGTAAACTACATTGTTTAGTCAATTAGATTTGAAGATATATTGACCTAGTAACTTAATTCTGGGTATTGGACAAGACAGTTATAGAATTTCACTCTCCAAAGACTGCAAACACTATTTCTCTTCTCGTTTCTTCTCTGGCTTAACTGGATAGTTAGTGTTTGGAGATTCAGGTAGGAAACCAGTGTGGTAAGAATGGAAGACACTCTTCACTGGCTGTTGGGGAGGAAAGCGGGTACCATTCCATGTTTTCTGCTCTTCAGTCTGAGTACAGTCTCATCACTAGTGAATTTGTAATCTAACAGGAACGTTCTGGGGTCATAATCACAAAATTAGCACTGTTGTGAAGAAAAGGAAAGCTTAAGTCAAATTGAAGTGATTTGCTTAGATTAAACCAGCTATAATGAAACAAATAAAAATCATTACATGAAAAAAATGCATAAATAAAAAAAAACCTTTGTAATTGCCCTTATCATATATCTGATTCAATGTCATAACATAAGTGAAGTTCTTTGCACTTCTCCCCCAAAGGATCTATGAGCAATAGTGATCATATTTATAACTCCAGTCTGAGTTAAGAGGTCCTTGTATAGGTTCTTAAAGTACATTACAGGGAGTTTTGTGGTGGTCTAGTGTTTAGAAGGTGATGCTTTCACCACTAAGGCCTGGTTCAATCCGTGTTCTGGGAAATGAGGTTCCACATCAAGACACTATGTGCCTCAGCTGTTACACATCTTTCCCTTAGAATTGATCATGCTATTATATAGATAAGTGTCTTCTGCCAGAACTCTGGGTTTGGAGATAAGGGATTTTTATTTGTTTGGATTTTCTAACAGTTCCCACTAATTAGAATTGGCTTAAAAATTATTTGTTAACTTGGAGAATTGGAGAAACAAGTGAAAATTGACTATATGAACATTTTTACTACCCAGTCTTGTCCCTTTCTTCATCTGGTAACTGCAGAAACATAAAAACAAGGGAAATGTGTACATGCCACTAATGACAAGTCAAGATGTGCAACTAGGAGAGTGTAGTAGACAATCTCACCAAAAATATCACAGAAGGGCATTCTTGACCATAAGGAAGGAATTTAATAAGTCTTCTCCCTGTTACAGATGGAGAAACTTGATTCTGGCAATGTCATTATTGTTCCTTGTGATTTGTCTTTTCTCTTAGGCTGCTTTTAAGTTTTTTCTCATTGGCTTAACTCTTCCCTAATTCCATTATAATGTGTGAGTATAGGTGTATTTTTATTTACCTTGCTAAAACCATTCTTGGATTTTTATCAATTCTCCTAAATGATCAATCATCAGATCTTTAAATATTACCTCCCTTTCATGTTCTCTATTTCATTCTTCCAGAATGTCCATTAGATGGGGCCTTTTCATTTGCCTTTTTAACCTGTTTTAATATTTTCAGTCTCTTTATCTCCCTCTCAACATTGAGGTAACTTCCTCCATCTTTCAGTTCACAGATTCTCTCTGTTCTACGTATGACATTCTGCTCCTCTCATTGTGAAGATTTAATTTCAATGAAAATTTTTTTAGAATAGAAGCTTGTTTGTATTTATTTATGTCTTCCCTATTAATGTTAATATTTTCTTACACTGATTTCTATCCTTTTTATTCTCTTTAATAAACTTAAAAGTCTTAATATTAATAAACTTTATTTTTTAGAACAGGTTTATATCTATAGAAAAATTATGAAGTTCATACAGAGAATTCCCATACACCTTGCACCCAGTTTCCCCTCTTACTGACATCTTACATTAGTATGGTACATTTATTATAACAAATGAACCAATGTTGATACATTACTTCTTACTGAAGTTCATACTTTATTCAGAATTTCTGTTATTTAATGTCCTTTCCAGTTCTAGGATGCCATCCTGATACCACATTATATCTAATTATCATGTCTACCTAGGCTTTTCTTGACTGTGACAGTTTCTCAGACTTTACTTGTTTTGATGACTTTGACAGTTTTGAGAAGTACTCGTTGACATTTTGTAGAATGTCTTTTAACTATGATTTCTTTGATGTTTTTCTATTAGACTCGGGGTATATAGGTTTAGGGGAGGAAGAACACAGAGACGAAGTGCCATTCTCACTCTATCACATCAAGCATACATATTATCAACATAACCTGTCACTATTGATGTTGATCTTGAGCATCTGACTGAAGTAGTGTTTAACCAGTATCTTCACCATAGAGTTTCAGTGTTGTACTCCTCCAAAGGAAGTTGCCACACTTAAGGAATGGAGACTTAGGCTTCACCTTTTTGAGGGTGGAGCATCTGAAGAAATTACTTCAAATCCTTCTGCACAGATTTGTCTCTTCTCCCTATTTGTTATTTATGTCATCATCTATTTATATGAGTATGGATGGACCCATGTGTGGGTATGTATTTATATTTGAGGTTATAATCTAAAACTCTTCTATTTCTTTTGTTGCTCAAATGATCCCATATATGACCATTGAAAGCTTATTCAGTTGGCTTCTATGTCCCTTTTGATATGTCCCCATCACCATTAGGTTTTTGTCTTCTTTTTTTTTTTTTTTATTTTCCCACTGTATAGCAAGGGGGTCAGGTTATCCATACATGTATACATTACAATTACATTTTTTCCCCCATCCTTTGTTCTGTTGCAACATGAGTATCTAGACATAGTTCTCAATGCTATTCAGCAGGATCTCCTTGTAAATCTATTCTAAGTTGTGTCTGATAAGCCCAAGCTCCCAATCCCTCCCACTCCCTCCCCCTCCCATCAGGCAGCCACAAGTCTCTTCTCCAAGTCCATGATTTTCTTTTCTGAGGAGATGTTCATTTGTGCTGGATATTAGATTCCAGTTATAAGTGATATCATATGGTATTTGTCTTTGGTATATATACACAATGGAATACTACTCAGCCATAAAAAAGAATGACATAATGCCATTTGTAGCAACATGGATGGAACTAGAGAATCTCATCCTGAGTGAAATGAGCCAGAAAGACAAAGACAAATGTCTTCTTTTGTTTTTTAAATAATTCTTTACATTCTGGCACTATAAAACACTCCAGCCTCTTTTTGCACATTTTCTGCCCCAGTCCTAGAATCAGTTAATTTCCCAGGGAATGCTGATTTCTTTTACTGGAGATCTTAGTACTAAGTTTGCTCATGGCCACCAGGGTATCCTTTCTTCTAGGCCCTCTCAGCTGATACAGCAAGTTAATACATGTATGTATATTAACCTGTGTATATAGCATATTTATAAATATCTCTCTGCATAATAATCTGTATCACTATTGATATAATGGTGAATAGATACTGATGTCTCCAAATCCATCTTTCTTTACGAAGAGATTCTAGCCTCTTCCCTTGCTTATCTTTAAACTCCCATTCTAATGGTTCCCCAGATCAGCCATTTATTTATTAACAATTCATTTCCAGTGTACATATATACCAGTATCAGAATATTTAACTGGTACTGCCATGGCAAAAAAAAACTTTTTAAACTTGAGTAAATGTTTATGTAGTGTTTCCTTTGCCTTTAATTTTATAGACTTCAGTCATTTCCAGAATTACTTAGGTCAGCTTCTTTTTCTACCACTTTCATTTTTTTTATTTTATGATTTTTATTTTTTCCATTATAGTTGATTTACAGTGTTCTGTCAATTTTACTGCACAGAAAATTAATCCAGTCATACATATATTCTTTTTCTCACATTACCCTCCATCATGTTCCATCACAAGTGATCAGATATACTTCCCTTTGCTATACAGCAGGATCTCATTGCTTATCCATTCCAAAGGCAATAGTTTGCATCTATTGACCCCAGACTCCCAGTCCATCCCACTCCCTCCCCCTTGACAACCACAAGTATGTACTCGAAGTCCATGAGTTTCTTTTCTGTGGAAAGGTTCATTTGTGCCATATATTAGATTCCATATATAAGTGATTTCATATGGTATTTGTCTTTTTCTTACTTACTTAGTATGGGAGTCTCTAGTTCCATCCATGTGCAAATGGCATTATTTTGTTCTTTTTTATGGCTGAGTAGTATCCCATTGTGTGTAAATACCACATATTCTTAAGCCATTCATCTGTTGATGGATATTTAGATTGTTTCCATGTCTTGGCTATTGTGAATAGTGCTGCAGTGAACATATGAGTGCCTGTATCGTTTTCAAGTCTGGATATATGCCCAAGAGTGAGATTGCTGGGTCGTATGATAGTTCTATATTTCGTTTTCTGAGGTACCTCCATACTGTTTTCCACAGTGGTTGTATCAATTTACATTCCTGCCAACAGTGTAGGAAGGTAACCTTTTCATCACACCCTCTCCAGCATTTGTTGTTTGGTGATTTGTTAATGATGGCTGAAAGGTGTGAGGTGGTACCTCAAGTAGTTTTGATTTGCATTTCTCTAATAATTGATGTTGAGCATTTTTTCTATGCCTGTTGGACATCCACATATCTACTTTAGAGAAATGTCTATTCAGGACTTTTGCCCATTTTTCAATTGGGTTGTTGGTTTTTTTGCTGTTAAATTGTCTGCACATTTTAGACATTAAGCCCTTGTCAGTTGCATCATTTGAAACTATTTTCATAGGTTGTCTTTTTTTTATGGTTTCCTTTGCTGTGCAAAAGCTTGTCAGTTTGATTAGGTCCCATTGGTTTATTTTTGCTTTTATTTCTGTTGCCATGGGAGACTAACTTAAGAAAACATTTGTATAATTGATGTCAGAATGTTTTGCCTATTTCTCTTCTAGGAGTTTGATGGTGTCTTGTCTTACGTTTAAGTCTTTAAGCCATTTTGATTTATTTTTGTGCATAGTATGAGGGTGTGTTCCAGTTTCATTGATTCAAATGCATCTATTCAGTTTGCCAGCACCACTTATTGAAAAGACTGTCTTTTTCTCATTTTATATTCTTGCCTCTTTTATCAAAGATCAATTGACCTTAGGTGTCTGTGCTTAATTCTGGGTTCTCTATTCTATTCCATTGGTCTGTGTGTCTGTTTTTGTACTAGTACCACACTGTCTTGATTACTGTAGCTTTGTAATATTGCCTGAAGTCTGGGAGATCTATGCCTCCTGCTTGGTTTTTGTTCCTCTGGATTGCTTTGGAAATTCTGGGTCTTCGATGGTTCCATGTAAATTTTTGGATTGTTCATTGTAGTTCTGAGAAAAGTGTCATGGGTAATTTGATAGGGATTGTGTTGAATCTATAGATTGCTTTGGGTAGGATGGCCATTTTTATGATATTAATTCTTCCAACTCAGGAGCATGGAATGTCTTTCCATTTCTTTGAATCCTCTTTAATTCCCTTGATTAATGTTTTATAGTTCTCAGCATATAAGACTTTAATCTCCTTGGTCAGGTTTATTCCTAGATATTTAATTTTGGGGGGTGTGATTTTAAAAGGTATTGTATTTTTATATAATATTTCATTATTAGTAAACAGAAATGCAACCAATTTCTGAATGTTAATCTTGTATCCTATTTTGCTGAATTCATTGATCAGTTCAAGTTTTTGTGTAGAGTCCTTGTGTTTCCTGTATGCAATATTTTGTCATCTGCATCTATTGACAATTTTGCCTCTTCTCTTCAAATTTGGATACCTTCTATTTCTTTTGTTTGTCCTATTGCTATGGCTAGGACTTCCAATACTATGTTGAATAACAGTGGTGAGAGTGGGCATCCTTGTCTTGCTCCAGATTTTAGTGGGAAGGCTTTCAGCTTTTCTCCATTGAATATTATATTTGCTGTGGGTTTGTCATAAATGGCTTTGATTATGTTAAGGTATGGTCCTTCTATACCCACTTTGGTAAGAGTTTTGATCATGAATGGATGTTGGACTTTGTCAAATGGTTTTTCTGCATCTATTGAGATGATCATGTGATTTTGACTTTTCTTTTATTAACTTGGTGTATGATGTTTGATTTGTGTATGTTGAACCATCCTTGTGAACCTGGGATGAATCCCACTTGGTCGTGGTGTATGATCTTTTTTATATGCTGTTATATTCAGTTGGCTAAAATTTTGCTGAGAATTTTTTTGTATCTATATTCATCAAAGCTATTGGCCTATAATTTTCTTTTTTGGTAGTATCTTTGGTTTTGGTATTAGCGTGATGGTGGCTTCATAGAATGTCTTTGGTAGTGTTTCTTCTTCAACCTTATGGCAAAATTTAAGAAGGATGGGTATAAGTTCCTCTTTGTATGTTTGGTAGAATTTGCCTGTGAAGCCATGGGTCCTGGACTTTTATTTATAGGGAGTGTTTTTATTACATATTCAATTTCATTTCTAGTGATTGGTCTGTTCAGTTGATCTATTTGCTCTTGATTCAGTTTTGGCAGGCTGTAAGTTTCTAGAAAGCTGTCAATTTCTTCCAGGTTGTTAAATTTGTTGGCATATAATTGTTCATAGTTTCCTTTTTGTTTGTTTGTGTCTGTGGTATCTGTTAAGATTTCTCCTTTTTCATTTCTTATTTTGTTTATGTGGGTTTTTTTTTCTCTCCTCTTCTTAGTGAGTATGGGCAGAGGTCTGTCGAATCAGCTCTTGGTTCTGTTGATTTTTTTCTATTGTTTTTTGAATCTCTCTTTTATTGATTTCCTCTCTGATCTTTATGATTTCCTTCCTTTTGCTGAATTTAGGTTTTGTTTGTCCTTCTTTTTCTAATTCATTTAGGTGGTGGGTTAAGTTCTCAATTTGAGATTTTTCTTCTTTTTTGAGAAAGGCCTGTATTGATATGAACGTCCCTCTCAGCACTGCTTTTGCAGCATCCCATAGATTTTGCATGGTTGTGTCTTCATTATCATTTGTCTCAAGGTATTATTTAATTTCCTTTTTGATTTCCTTACTGATCCTTTAGTTTTTTATTAGCATGTTGTTTAGTCTCCATTTAGTCAATTTTTAAAAATTTTTTTTCCTATGGTTGATTCCTAGTTTCATGCCATTGAGGTCAGAAAAGATACTTGAAATAATTTCTATACTCTTAAATTTGTTGAGGTTAGTTTTGTGCCCCAGTGTGTGGTCAATCCTTGAGAATATTCTATATGCACTTGAAAAGAATGTATATTCTGATTTTTTTTTGGATGTAATGTCCTGAAAATGTCAATTAAGTCTAACTTTTCTATTGTGTCCTTTAGGATCTCTGTTGCCTTATTGATTTTCTGTCTAGAGGACTTATCCATTGATATGAGTGGGGTGTTAATGTCTCCTACTATATTGCATTCCCATCAATTTCTCTTTTATGTCTGTTAGTATTTGTTGTATGTATCTGGGTGCTCCTATTTAAGGGGCATATATATTGACAATTGTAATAGCTTCTTCTTGAATGGATCCTTTAACCATTAAATAGTGTTCTTCTTTGTCTTTCTTTATGGTCTTCATTTTAAGCTCTATTTTTTTCTGATATGAGTATTGTAACTCCTGCTTTCCTGTCATGTCCATTGGCATGAAATGTCTTTTCCCACCCCCTCACTTTCAATCTATGTGTCCTTTGCCCTACAGTGAGTCTCCTGTAGACAGGATATTGTAATCCAATCTGCCACTCTGTGTCCTTTGATTGGAGCATTCAGTCCATTGACATTTAAGACAATAGTTGATAAATATGTATTTATTGCCACTTTAAATCTTGTTTTCCAGTTGATTCAATGTTTTTACTTTTTTCCTTTCTTTTTTTTTTTTCTTGATTGGATGATTTCCTTTTATTTTATGCTTGTGTTCTTTTCTTTTTAGTTTTTGTGAATGTAATGTTTGGTTTCGATTTGTGGTTGCCCTGTTTTTCAAGTATGTTAATGACTTCCTATACCTTCTTGCTTTAGCCTGATAGTCATTTGGGCTAAAACACATTCTTAAAAAAAAAAAAAAAAAAAAAGTCTCCTTTTTCTTACTTTTCTTCCCCACATTCTATAATTTTAAAGTCCTTTTTTAACACCATCATGTTTGTCTTTTTGCTGTTCCTTGCGTTTATCATCCTGGAATCCTGATTATGCATAGTTTGGCCCACTTTATATTATCCCATAGATCTCTTATATTGCTTTCATGTTTTTTTCATTTGATTTTCTGTCTGCTGTCCTGATTAGGTGATTTCCATTATTCTATCTTTCAAATCACTAATTCATTCCTGTGAATTATTTATTCTGTTCTTTAGTGCGTTTAACTCAGTTTGCATCTCTGCAAATGAATTTTCTAATTTTTCTATGTTCCTCCTTATTTTCTAGTTTCTTTCTAAAGTAATCTGCATTACTGTTTATATCCACTCTTAATTCCTTCATTTTCACCCTTAATTCTTTCAGTATTTTCACTCTCTTGCTTTTGAACTCAGTGTATATTATACTGCATGTGTTTGTTTCATCATTTGCTGCTTCAGGTGAATTCTCTTGTTCTTTTACCTGGGAATGGTTCTTGAGCTTCTTCATTTTGCTTATATTTTTCTTTTTCTGTGAGTTTAGGGAAACTAAACTCTAGACTTGAAGGGCTATTTTTATGCAAGAGCACCTCTTTGTATTTTGTGGGGGATTACTATTTATTTTTTGGCATGGGAGTTTGGGTACTTGCTGTCTCTTTTTTCAGTGTGAGCAGTATATCCCCTTGAAAGGGTGCTGAGTATGTTTCCAGGGAGAATGTGGCAATGGGCAGTGCTAGTAGTCAGTGTCTTGTTGCTGAGCTCTTGAGAGTATTGAGGACCTACAGGAAGATGGAGTAGGCTACTCCTAGTTGCAGGGCTCTGGGAAGTGGTAATGGGCCTCAGGCAGATTTAGGTAGTGCCTAGAGCATTTAGCAGTGTCAGTTGCAGGGTGTGTGAGTTCCCGGCAAGTGACAGCAGCAATGGGTGGTGTTTGGTTGCAATGCCCTCCTCTGTGGTGCCCTCTGAGGTGATTGGGGCAGCAATGATGCCTGTTCATGGAACCCTAGTGGTGGAAAGCCATGCCAACCTCTGGAGTCAGAGATAACAGCAATGGTTTGCCCTTGTAATCTGTAGACCGTACAAGAAGCATTCCATCCACTTAGTCCATGCAGGAGTTGCTGCACAGGCTGCTCCTAGTTGTAGGGTCCTGGAAAATGACAGAGATTACGCATGTGTGGGTGCTGCCTGGAGCATTTGGCAGTGGGAGCAGCAGGCCAGATATATTCCCAGGGGAGTGAGATCATTGACGGGTGGTGCTCAGTTGCAGTATCCTCTTTTTTGGCTGACCTCTGAGGTGACTGGGGCCACAGGTGGAGCCTGTTCACAGATTCCTAGTGGTGGCTGGCCATGCCC
Organism: Sus scrofa; assembly: GCF_054392235.1. NCBI lineage: Eukaryota > Metazoa > Chordata > Mammalia > Artiodactyla > Suidae > Sus > Sus scrofa. The sequence continues at coordinate 78,594,808 of NC_139397.1, forward strand.
CACTCTGGTTTCTGACATGATTGCTGTTTGTTCCCACAGCCTGTAGATCATGCAAGAGGTGCTGCATTGTGCTTAACGCCCTGTCCACCCACCTCTGCTGCCTTAGCCCACACAAGAGATGCCCACCACCCATAGCCTGCACCAGAGGCACCCATTCTCCCATAGCCTGAGCAAGTGGCTTCTCGCCACCTGTAGCCTGCCCCAGAGTCATTGCACCTTCTGAAAGCCCCCATGTGCACAGGAAAAGAGATTCTTATAACAGTCTACTCCTCCTCTCACCCTCCCCAACAATGGTACCTTGCTTCTGCTGTGGGCCCAGACCTCCTCCTAGGTTCCCTTAGCTGTTGCGTTCTGTTCCCCAGCCTATGGCACACTGCTCACTAGCCTCTCAGTCTGTCTCAACCCATCCAACCCTAGTCCTCTCCCTGGAACTTACCTCCAGAGCCTGAGTCTCAGCACACAGCCCCAGTCCAAGTGTCTCAGGCTGTTGTGTCTGGGGCAGTGGGGCAGATGATCCGTGTAGCTCGTGCAGCTCTCACTCTACTTTGCCCTCCTCAATCCTGCTGCTGTGCTTTTCTCAGCAACTTTGAGGTCCCTCTGTCTTGGCTAATCTCCCCAATGGTTAGGTGGCTCCCCAAGGTGCAGTTTCTTTTTCTTTTTCATAGCTCCCTCTCAGTGTATCTTGATTCCTTTTCTCTCTCTCTTTTTTATTTTTCTTCCCAGTTATGTGAAGGGTTTCTTGCTCTTTTTGGAGGTTTAAGTTCTTCTGCCAGTGTTCAGTAGATGATCTGTGCAAATCTACATGTGTTTTTTTGATGTGTTTGTGGGAGAACATGAAGATGACATCTTACTCCTCTTACATCTTGATCCTTCTCCTCTCTTCCACTTTCTTAAGTAGGTTGTTTCATACATTAGTAGTATGGTTAGAATGTCTTATCACATTCTGCATTCAATTCTGGGATCCCTCAACCTCCTAAGTGTGTTTTATTAATTGGCTTACATTAAGAGTCATTCCTTGTGCTGAAAGTTCTGAGTATTGACAAATGCGTAGTGTAATGTGTCCACAATTACAGTATCATACAGAATAGTTTACCACCCTTGTCTTAGTCTGCTCAGGCTGCCATAACAAAATGCCACATACTGGATAGCTTAAGCAATGGAAATTTGTTTTCTCATAGTTCTGAATGCTGGTTCCAGATCCAGTCTAAGATCGAATTTCTGGCAGGGTTCAGTTTCTAGTGAGAACTCTCTTCCTGGTTTGCTGATAGCTTCTTTGTTCTTAAATATCTTCCCTATCCCCAAGGCTCTTGTGGGCAGTTAGCCCCCAGAACTGTGAGAAAATAAATTTCCTTTGTTTAAGCTACCCAGTCTGTGATATTTTGTTCCAACTACGCTAAGGAATGCTACAAAACTCATTAGTACTCCATCAATTCAACCTTCTTCACACACACACCCACACTAGCCCCAAACCCTGCAAAACACTGATTTCTTTACTATTATTATAGTATTGCCTTTTCCAGAATGTCATTTATATGGAACCATACAGTATGTAGCCCTTCCAGATTAGTTCCTTTCACTTATGAACATTCATTTAAGATTCTTCAAGTCTTTTCCTGGATTAATAGCTCATTTTCATAATAGTTAAATAATATACCATTGTTTGTTTAGTCATTAATCTATTAAATATACCAAAGTTTATCCATTAACCTATTAAAGGACATCTTAGTTGTTTCCAAATTTTTGTGATTGTGAATAAAGTTGCTATGAATATTTGTTTGTGGTTTTTTTGTGTGCACATAAATTTTCAAATCAACCTAGTAAAAACAAACATACCTAGGAGATATTGCAGGCTCAGTTCCAGACTACTGCAATAAAGCAAGTATTGTGATAAATAGAATTTCTTGATTTTCTTGATTTCCCAGTGCATATTAGAGTTATGTTTATACTATACTACAGTCTATTAAGTATGCAATACCGTTATGTCTAAAAAAAGCAATATACATATCTTAATTTTAAAATATTTTGTTGCTAAAAAGTGCTAACCATCATCTGAAACTTTGATGAGTTGTAATACTCTTTTTGCTGGTGGAGGGTCTTGCCTTGATGTTGATGGCTGCTGACTGATCAGGGTAGTGTTTGCTGAAGGTTGTGGTGGCTGTGGAAATCTTTTGAAATAAGACAACAACAAATTTTGCCACATCGATTGACTCTTCCTTTTCTAAATGATTTCTCTATGGAATGCACTGCTGTGATATTTAGTAGCATTTTTTCAAACAGCAGAACTTTCAAAATTAGAGTTAGTGCTCTCAAACTCTGCTGCTCCTTTACCGTCTAAGTTTATGTAATATTCTAAATTCTTTGTAATCATTTTAACCGTATTCACAGTATTGTCACCAGGAGTAGATTACATCTCAAGAAACACTTTGCTCATCCATTAGAAGAAGGAACTCCTCATCAGTTAAAATTTTATCAAAATTGCAACAGTTCAGTCACATAATCAGGCTTCACTTTTCATTTCAATTTTCTTGCTCTTTCCACCACATCTGCAGTTACCTCCCCTACTGAAGTTTGAACCCTTCAAAGTCATCTGAAAGGGTTGGAATTAACTTCTTCCAAACTCCTATTTATGTTCATATTTTGGCCTCTTCTTGTGAATCACAAATGCACTTAATGGCATCTAAAATGATGAATCTTTTCCAGAAGGATTTTCAATTTACTTTGCCCAGATACATCAGAGGAATCACTATCTCTGGCAGCTACAGCCTTATAAAATATATTTCTTAAATGACCAGACTTGGAAGCCAAAATTACTCCTTGATCCATGACCTGTAGAAAGGATATTGTCTTGCAGTCATGAAAATGGCATGGATCTCATTGTATATCTCCATCAGAGGTCTTGTGCACGTTGGCAATGAGTAATACTGTTTTGAAAAGAATTTTTTTTCTGAGTAGGTCTTAATAGTGGGCTTAAAATATTCAATAACCCATGTTGTAAGCAAATGTGCTATAATCCAAGTTTTGTTTTTCCATTGACAGATCACAGAGAGTGTAGATTTAGCATAATTCTGAAGGGCCATAGGATTTTCAGACTGGTAAATGAGCACTGGCTTCAACTTTAAGTCAGTAGTTGAATTAGCTGACAAGAGAGTCAGCCTGTCTTTGAAGCTTCGAAGCCAGACATTGACTGCACCTCTCTAGCTATTAAAGTCCTAGATGGCATCAGCTAAAAGGCTGCTCATACACATGGAAAAATCTGTTGTCCAGTGTAGCCACTTTCAGTAATTATCTTAGATAGGTTTTCTGGATAACTTGAAGTTTCTACATTAATACTTTCTGCATCATCTTCCACTTTTATGTTATGGAGACAACTTTCTTTAAACATCATAAACCAACCTCTGCTAGTTTCAAATTGTTCTTCTATAAACTTTCTCACCTCTCTTAGCCTCTATAGAATTGAAGGAGTTCCTGTCATGGCTCAGAGGATGTGGGTTTGATCCCTGGCCTAACTCAGTGGGTTAAGTATCCAGTGTTGCCATGAGCTGTGGTGTAGACACTACTCAGACATGGCTCAGATTCTGTCTTGCTGTGGCTGTGGCATAGGCCACAGCTACAGCTCTGATTCCACCCGTAACCTGGGACCTTCCATCTGCTGTAGGTGCAGTCCTTAAAAAAAAAAAAAAAGAATTAGGGTCTTGCTCTGGATTAGGTTTTGTTTAAAGGAGTATGTGGCTGGCTTGATCAATCCAGACAATTAAAACTTTCCATGTCAGCAATAAGACTATTTCACTTTCTCATCATTCATGTGTTCACTAGAGTAACATCTTTAATTTCCTTCAATAACTTTTCCTTTATCTTCACAGGTTGGCTAACTGCTTGGCACAAGAGATCTAACTTTTGACCTTCCTCAACTTACGTCATGCCTTCCTCACTAAGTTTTATCATTTCTAGCTTTTGATTTAAATTGAAAGGTGTGTGACTCTTCCTTTCACTGAGCACATAGAGGCTATTGTAGAATTAGTTATTAACTGGCCTAATTTCAATATTGTTGTGTCTCAGAAAATAGGGAAACCCAAGAAGAGGAAGAGAGAAGGAAGAACAGTTGGCACTGGAGCAGCAGAACACACATTTATCAATTAAGTTTGCTACCTTATATGGGCACAATTTGTGGTTCCTCAAAACAAGTACAGTGGTAACATCAAAGATCACCAATCACAGTTCACCATAAAAATATGATAATAATTTAAAAGTTTACAATTTTGCAAGAATTTTAACAACGTGACACAGAGACACATAGTGAGCAAATACAGTTGGAAAAAATGGTGCTGATAGACTTGCTTAATGTGGGGTTGCCTTCAATTTGTTTTTGTTTTTAAAAAGAGGACCTTCGATTTGCAAAAAATGCAGTATCTGTGAAGCATAATAAAATGAAGTGCAATTGAATAAGGTATGCCTGTACCTAAAAGTGCAATTGCAAAATCATATGTTAGAACTATGTTTATCTTTGTAAGAAACTGCCAAACTATCTCCCAAAGGACTGTACTAGTTTGCATTCCCATCAGCAATGCAGGATAATTCCTGTTGCTCTACCTTCTTGCCAAAAACTGATATTGTCAGTTATTTGGATTTGAGACATCGTAATAGCCATGCAGTACTTGTTATTGTTTTAATTGGTAAATCTCAAGTAACAAATGATATTGTGTTCTAAAGCACTTATTTGTCACCTATATAACATCCTTGGAGATGTGTTTGTTCACATCCTTTAAACATGTTTAATTGTGTAGCATTCTTATTTTTGAATTTTAAAAATTCTTTTTATATTTTGGATGCAAGCCCTTTTTCAAATGTGTGTTTTAGAAATATTTTCTTCCAGTCTCTGACTTTCGTTTTGATTGATTCTCTTAACAGTATCTTTCCCAAAGCACAAGGTTTTAATTGTAATAAAGTCTAATCTATCTACTTTTCTTTTCATGAATCATCCTTTTGGTGTATAAAAAATTTATCATCAAATGCAAGGACATCTAGATGTTCTCCCTTGTGTTTTCTAGAAGTTTTATATTCCTAGGTTTTACATCTAGGTCTATGATTCATTTTGAGTTAATTTTGTGAAATGTGTAAAGTCTTACATATGGATGTCCAATTGTTCAAGAATCACTTTTGAAAATACTGTCCTTTCTCCATTTAACTGCATTTACTTCTTTGTCAAAGATCAGTGACTATGTATATTTGTGGGCCTACTTCTGAGCGTTTTAATCTGTTTCATCGATCTATCTATTCTTTTGCTAAAACCATGCTACCTTAATTATTACAGATTTATAGAAAGTCTAGATATTGGATATCGTGATTCTTCCGACTTTCTTCTTCTCCTCCTTCTCCTTCTACTTCTTTTACTGCTTCAGTATTACTATTATAGGTCTCTTTCTTTTCCATATAAATTTAAAACCAGTTTGTCAGCTACAGAATAGCTTGCTGGAATATTGATTGAGATTTCAGTGAATCTATAGATTAAGTTAAGAAGAGCTAGTATTTTCTAATCCATGAACACAGAATATCTATATAGATTTTCTTGTATTTCTTTCATTAGAGTTTTCCACATAAGATTCTCCACATATTTTGTCAGGTTTATACCTAAGCATATTATGTATTTGGTACTATCGTAAATGGTATTGTTTGTTGAATTTAAAATCTCAGTTGTTCATTTCTGGTGTATAAGAAATCAATTGACTTTTGTGTAGTAATTTGTATACTATGATCTTGCTATATTCACTTATTAGTTCCAGGATGTTTTGTGTTGTTGTTGATTTGGGGGGATTTTTCCACATTGACAATCATATTATCTGAAAACAAAAGCAGGTTCATGTCTTCTTTCCCAATTTGTGTAGCATTTATTTCCTTTTCTTGTCTTAGTGCACCAGCTAGAACTTTCAGTACAGTGATAAATAGAAATGCTAAGGGGACATCCTTTGTTTGTAACTGATCTTAAGGGAAAAGCATCCAATTTCCTACATTATAATATTAGCTGTAGGTTTTTTGTAGATGTTATTTATCAAGTTGTGGGACTTATTCCTAAGATTATACATGTTTTTTATTCTTTCAAGCTGTTTAATTTTCTCAAGTTCTGATAATTCTGCTATTTGTGGAATCTGACTTTTGCTCATGGTTGATCATTTCCTTTTGTGCTTTGTAGGTTTGACTATTAATATTTTGTTTTGTTTTTCTGTGGAATTCCTATCCTGTGCTAGTAAAGACGCACCCAGTTAAACATGATAAGGCCCAGCATGTTAATCACTGAATTCACTTAGATATATTCAGATTCCCTGAGTAGAAGTTGAAAGAAAGTTACTAGTTCACTCTTTAACATTCCTTTAAAATCTTCTATCACTGTATCCATTTGTGGAAAAAGTTGATAATTTAATAATAGATTGGGATATAGTTTCCTAGTCAGGTTTTGGGCTAGTTATACAATTTTGGCCAGGCTCTTTAAACTCAAAAGTCTTTAATCTGACCATTTCTCTATGCAAAAATTGAAAATAGTACCATTCACAATTTATTTTTGCTCAAAGGAGTTTAGAGAAGACTCAATATGTTAAACTATCAAGTATGTGAACTACTTGAATAGTGCTGTGAATAAAGTCTAAGATAGCCTCCAACCCCCTGCCTTTGTGTAACCCCTGCTTTGTGACTGTGGGTAGGTCCTGTGACTTGTGTCTGACAAACAAAATATGGCTCAGTTGATAGAATGTCATTCCTGTGATTATGTTGTGTTATATGGCAAAGGTTGCTGGGATGTCACTCTGTGGTTACATGGTATTATTTAAGACGCCGTCTTGCTTGCAGTATTTCTCTCTCTCTTTTGCTGTGTTTTAATAAGTAAGCTGCTATGAAATCTGTGGCCACAAGTGATGCTTCTGACAACAACGTAAGGGAGCTTAGTAGGAAATACTTCCCCTGTCAAGCCTGTGGATAAGAACCCAATCCTGGGTGACACTGTGATTGCAGTTTTGTGAGACCCTGAACAGACCCAGCTAAGCTTTGCTGATATTTGACCCACAAAAACTTTGAGATAATAAATATGTTTTAAACCTCATTTTTGTATTAATTTATCAAACAACAATAGAAAGCTTATACAGATGCAAAGTCTCAAGTAGGTAACCTCTTTTTTTTTCTTTCTTTCTTCTTTTTATGCCACATCTGCCACATGTGGAAATTCCCAGGCTAGGTGTCAAATCGGAGCTGTAGCTGAGGCCTACCACAGCCATGACAACCGGATCAAAGCCACATCTGTGACCTATGCAGTCGCTTGTGGTAATGCTGGATTCTTAACCCTCTGAGTGAGGCCAGAGATTGAACCTGCATTCTCACAGAGACTATGTTGAGTTACTAACCTGCTGAGTCACAGTGGGAATTCTGGTAATGCCCTTTAAGAACGTCAAATAGGTAGGTGTCAAGAAGCCAGTCCAGATTTTTTTAACCTGTTTGTAAAACAACCATTTCATTTAAAGTAGGTAAGCAAAGATAGAGGGAGCAAAAAGTTTTGACACTGAAGAATAGCATTCTTTATTTCTGAAAGGCATCAAATTTTTATTGTATGGCCCAGAGTTCTGTAAGGAAATGGATATAAATCACCAATAATTCTGTGATCTGAAGGATTTGGTATGGTTGTTATGTACTATTTACTGTACTTAGATTGTACATATCCATAAATATTTATCCTTTATGATTAGTATACACAAATTGTGTCCAAGTTTGATTTTTAGTTCAAACTAGGATTTTTTAATACTGTTTGTATCATGCAACTAAGATATAAAAGTATTGCAAAGTAGAAAGTGGTAAATAAAAGTTCATTTCAAAATATATAGTTCCAACCTGTCTGAGACAGTGGCATTCCTTTAATATCATGACAGAATAATTCCCAATATACCCAGGATTCAAATTTGGCTTATTAATCAATGCTGTATGAGAAAAATGCATGTTCATGACAAATTGTCAATAATGAAATTCACCAGTATTACATATTTGACAACTTTAGGGTTAAAAAAAAAAATCAACTCTTTGCTTTTTCTGTTCCAAGTAAATTACATCAAAGTGAGTCATTGTGGTCATTGTGCCAGAAGATTAGAGAATGAAATCTTCTAGAGCCCCACTGAAGTCACATTCAGTCTGAAAAGCTGTGCTGTGAGAAATTTACCCACATTTCCACTAAACAGTTTTCTTACAACATGTGAACGCACAAAACATGACAACACTCTTCCTTCCTGAACTTTGGTTAAAAAGTGCTTAACTTTTTTTCCAGAATATATCTAAGTCTTGACTCTAATTCTTCTTATCACAGACTACAATGAAACATGCTGCACTTCTTCCCAGTACCATTTGGGGTTTGATGTTTACTGTAAGAAAGAAGCATTACAGTATACTTAACACTTAAAACCATAGAGAAGCAAATGACACTTTGTCTACGTTTCCAAACTGTGGTAGTTCTTGAAACATTGTTCACATTGTAGAAGTCCTCAAAAAAATGTGATATTTATTTCCCCCCAGACTTGTCAAAACAGGATTAACAGCAAATGCTACATTCATGTAAACCAATATTTAACATGATAATTCTAGTCTATAATGAAAAATAAGCAATATCAGTCAATACTGATTTACAATTGCTATGCAAGCCCTTGTTGAAAACGTATGTGTTGCTAACCATGCAGTTATTAATGTGCTTATATCTGAAAACTTGCATGTAGAGGCCAGGAGAAAAAGTCCACCCTTAATGTATGTTTGTTTTCCTCTTTACCAAATAGAAATTTTTTTCCTGTTTACAATATCCTTATTCATTCAATATCTACAATCATATGTCTTAAATATTCTTAAGGGTGGGGCAGGGGGTAGTACTGTGATGATAACTACATAGAACCAGCTAAAGTGTATGATATCTAGAGAAACTTAGAGGATAAGTTAGTGCTGGGAATAACTGACTCTGATATCAGCCCTGCACCTGACCAAGGGACTTCTCTGAATTTCTGCTTCCTTATTTGCATGCCTATTATCTCTCTATGGGGTTATCTCTGGGATCAAGTGGAAAGCATTTTTAACCTGCTTTCTATTCAGTAAGTGATAGACACAACTGCTATTGTTCCTGTGAAAACCTTACTTTTCACATGAATGATTCTCAAGTAGAGGCCACTGGATATCTCTGAGTTCAAAGAATTAATAGAAAGCAAGTCCCAACTGGAAACGTTTTTCTATATATTTTTTTTTTTTTTGTTACTTATTTCTTACCCTACAGGCTTCCTCATCCTCACTTCTTTTTTTTTTTTTTTTTTTTCACTCAAATATGACTCATTCTTTACTCAGTTTATTTAAGTGTAACAGTTGCACTCAAACTCAACTGTCAAATGTCTCTATTTGATAGACACACACACAGAATATAAAATCAGAAAGAACTATTTATTACAGTGTCCAGATTATCTGTTCTAGAGTATAGATAATGAGCAGCTGTATCACTAGAACAGAAAAATCATGGACTTTAATGGGTATGGAGTAAAAATATTATTACAAGGCTGGAAGTAATATGATATGTTAGTATCATAGAAAAAGAGTGCTGAGGCAATCACTCTTTGGGATATGAAATATAAAGTGAAGAGTAAAGTGAAAAAAAAAATCTACTAGAGGAAAATCCTTTTCCTGACTCTAATTTTTAAAATTTTAGACATTTATTCAAAAATAATCACAAGGCTGTAGTATCTTGAGAGTTCTAGACTTATCAATGCTTAGGCAGAACAAAAGTTGAATCAGGTTAAGAATGATGTCCCCACTCATTTTGTTTAGGCTGACTATAAGAAAGACCTTATTATAATCTACCTCAGCACCCACCTTAGATAACATCTTTCCATGGATCTCATAAAATTTAAACTCTCATATTAAATCTTATACTTCCTGCTTGATTTATTGTCACTGTAGATGTAAAAAAAAAGGCTGATGATCACCTTCGTTTATAATCTTTCATAGAATTGAACAGAAACATTCAAAATTGCCTATTAATAGGATTCCCCAAAGGCTACTGAGCTTAAGCAACTATAAAATTTTATAACTTACCAATTAACCTACAGAAGGTGTTTCACATAATTATATTCTGTCACTTTTTTATTCACACTTGACTCCAAAAAAGTTCTCAACTTTTACCATGAATAATCTAGAAAATAAATATCACTCTTGCTTTCACAAGCAGCATTAACAGGAGCAGGCATTTGTATTCATTTATTATATTTCCTAACTTATTACTTAATTTCCCAACTATCTGCTTAGAACTTAAGCTGTGCTGGTTAAAAAAAAAAAAAAAAAAAAAAAAAAAAATTTAAGAAGAAAAAATAATGTCATGAAAATTTAAATAAAGGTCATTATTGCCATAAAATGGGATGTCAGTTTTGCAATCTGTGTGCACTTTCCCACTAAGCTGGGTGGAGCTGATCTAAATGAATCTAAAGACTGTTACGAAATAAGCTAATATAAAAGGGCACTAGGACCCGTTAAAAGCGACTCTCTTCCTCTTCCACAGCGCGGTGAAGGCCAGGGATAAATTTCAAGAGTTGTTTCCGGACACTTCCCCTTCTGCTTTTCCTGGGCAGGGTCCCAAACATGCTTGAGAAGTTGCCTTCCCACAAGGGAGACATGGACCCACTGCTGGCAGAGCTAATACTCCGGTTCCTCCTTGAAGAAGACCTCTTCAGAAAATCCTCCCCGTCCTTGGGGATAAAGCACTCATCATCTGTGCTTGTTTGCCGGCTGAAGGCTTCCTTGCTTGAGTCCTCAGACACACATGTCTGGTAGCCATCCTCACTGTCTATGGTCATGGAGCTCAGCCAGCTCTTACAGCTGCTTTCACTGGATAATCGATTCCGGTCCATGAGGGCTGGACCAGGCAGGGTTCCAAACAAAGTTGATTCGTCTATGTCCATGTTTTCCAAACTTGGGCAGTTAGCCGCATCACCTAGAATGCAGAAAATAGAGTCTACTGTAAAATGGATCTGACCATTACCCTCTACAAGTAAATACACCAAAATTACTTTGAAGGGCACAAGAAAGAGTAAGGGTAAATAATACTTTTCACTAAGCTTTGATTTGCATGAATAAGTGACTATTTATGAGACCAGCTGATCAACCTTATAGGGGGATTCTTCAAATTAGCTGTTCATAGAGTAGTTCCCATGTAAAAGGGGCTCCACGGTAAAAAAAAAAAAAAAAAAAAAAAAAAAAATTAATGCTAGATTAAATAAATTTAAGCAAGATTCTTCCTATGTGAACAGTTCAGCTCATCTGACAGTATGGCAGTGTGACTTGTGATTTTCCAAAAGGATCATCTCTTAAATTGAAGTTACTCTGCCACCTTTTATTAAAATTCTCACAGAAGTGGGTTTCAAAGAATATACTTTGGGAAATGCCATCCTATGGATTTTCTTCATTTCAGTTCCTCTGATTTTTAGCTACTATCTTTTAAAATTATTACAACATCATTTGAAGTGTATGGAAAACACAGTTATAAAACCTGTACCTCTAGGCTGATTATTAGAAAATTCAAAGGTGTTTAAAAGAGAAAGCATATCTTCTAGCTTCAATATTACAATTTATTTTTAGAATAACTTAATACTTAAATGCTTTGAAATGATAATGTATTCAAAAAACATCCTTGTCCCCAAATAAGTAATAATTCATTTGAAGGTGTTGAATTTTATCTGCTTAGCTGAATTTCTTCATCAACCTTTTATAACCTATATCTGGGCTCTCCAGACTCAGATTTTCATCTCCCACCAATAGCCTGTTCACATCCCACTTGCTTCTGTACTGAATTTGTTGGTATGTTCCTAAAGAAAAGAGATTATTTGTAGGACTAGCCTGAGAAAAACATCATTAGAAGGAGACTTCCCCAAGAAAAGTAATAGAACATTACACACAAAGAAATGCTTTTATTTTACATTGGTTATCTCAGCTGCATGCCTCTGTCCTTGATTGACAATATAAAAAGTGACTTTATTTTTCCATTTGATCCACAGGGTTGAGTAGGGCCAGCATTTTGGTGGCTAGCCATAATGCTTTCCTTTTTGTTAACATAGCCTACTTTGTTTTTTCTTGCAACAAGTTAATGAATTTCTTTTGATTGGAGAGCAATTGGCTTGTAGAATATCATTCCCTGGATATTATTCTAGGTCTAAAAAAGGTAAACTAAAGAACTCCTTCAGTATCTCAAAAAAAATGGCCTTAGGAGAAGTCATTCTACCTGACCCTGAACTAAAACCTTGTTTATACAAGGCCACTCTTATAGAACCACAGAACTGCCTACACTTATCAGATCAAACCACATGCTCCAGAAGCAGAGGCAAAGATATCCCAAACACCTTCAAGTCTACAAAGATCTAGGAAGTAGCCAGCTATTTGTGCCTCTTTCTTTCCAGCAAACTTCAGACCTTGTCCCCCTAACCCCCTGTCTGTTATACATTTTTTAAGAATATTAATTTAGAAACACAAAAAGAGTAATAACACATATATGTTTCACTTTTTGAAAATACAGAACTTTAACACAAACCTCTAAGCCATAAATTAGTGCCTAATTAAGAATTAAATGTACCTTTTTTCTGTAAACAGATTATCACTTTTAACAAACAGATATTCTAGGTTATAAATAGCTGTGTGTTATCTGAAGAAGATAATGCTCATATTTCACACCCACATAGCTAGTGCTGGTTGTTTCAGTGAAATATTTGTACATACAAGTTCATTCCTCAGGTTACACCAGTCACATACAAATAAGTCAACATGCTGGGTTTTTTTTTTTTTTTTCTTTTCTTTTCTTTTTAGGGCTGCATCTGCAGCATATGGAATTTCCTAGCTAGGGGGTCAAATTGAAGCTGCAGTTAGAACTTGTGCCACAGTCACAGCAATGCCAGATCTGAGACACATCTGTGACATATGCCGTAGCTTGTGGCAATGCCAGATCCTTAACCCAATGAGTGAGGCCAGGAATCAAACCTGCATCCTCAGGGACACTATGTCAGGTTCTTAACCTGCTGAGCCACAATGGGAGTTCCAGCCAAATTTTAAATTCACACAATGCACAAAATGGCAAGAGCCATGCTTTTCCTGTTATAATGCTCCTTCACATTTCTGCCTTAGATTTGAGGGCCATAAAGAAGAATTTCTCTGAGTTACTGTAACTTTCACACCTTGAACAAATAATAGGAGCTCCACACAAGAAGCATGCGACCATTATGACTTCAAGAATTTCTGAGAACTATGCAGCCTCTGAGCTATGTAGGTTCTCAGAAATTTAATTCATCTGCTGAAGTAGTATTAAAAAATCAGGCAATCATTTCTATTGTTCTTCTAAAATCCCCAGGCGCCTCTTGCAAGTGTGTGTACATACAGGCGTGTGTATGCAGGTTTTCTCCTGTTTGTGTGTTGTGTGTATGAAGGGGAGGGTGTATGACTTATCCCTTTTCCAAATACATTGGTCACTCCAAAAGCCACACCAAAGAAACTCAGACTACTATCTTGATCCATGATAGACAATTTTTTCTTGTAATGATGATAATCTTAAAATAATTTAAAGGCAGAAAGAATGAAATTTAAGTGTGGTTTCTGAACAGGAAATCACATTTACCATGAAGCAGGCGCTGTTCCTGTAACTGTAGAGATCTGAACTCCACCCATTTTTTCTTCAAGGTTTGCTGAGAAAGGAGAAAAAAAAAGTACTAATTATTAGGAAACCCCAGCAAGTATAGCAATTTATTTCTGGGTGTTGCGATTTGTCATTATTTTTTTTTTTCATTTCTTTCTAGCATTAACAAATCCCTCCCATTTATTTAAAGGATTTATATATATATATAAAGGGGAATATTTGAAATGCTAATTTCTCATGAAATAATCTAGTAGCACCAACAAGTTGAAGCAATTACATCATTTTAATAGAAATAGCAGGTAGTAAAAGACCATGACATTTATATATTCTTTATTTAAAAATATTATAGCATCAGGTTTGTTCTTGGGTTTGTGTCCATTTACTAACTGTTTTGCTAAGGCCTCACACTCTAGGCTTCTCCCATCTCTAAGATGAGAACAGAAGAATCTAAACCCCAGGACAGTCATGAGGATTAAATGCATTAGCAGATATAAAATGGTTAGAATGTTGGAACAGAGACTAGAGCTCAGTAAATGTTCAAAAAATACCATCACCATTTTGAATGGATAAAGAAGATGTGGTATATATACACAATGAAATGTTACTCAGCCATAAAAAAGAATGAAATAACGCCATTTGCAGCAACATGGACGGACCTAAAGATTATCATACTAAGTCAATCAGACAGAAAAAGACAAATACCATATGACATCACTTATGTGCAGAATCTAAAAAATGGTACAAATGAACTTATTTATAAAACAGAAAAAGACTCACAGCCATAGAAAACAAACTTACAGTTACCAAAGGGGAAGGCAGGGGGGATAAATGAGGAGTTTGGGATTAGCAGATACAAACTACTATATATAAAATAATAAACAACCAGGACCTACTGTATAACACAAAGAACTATATTTTATTAAATATAACCTATAATGGAAAAGAATTTTAAAAAGAATCTATATCTATCCACCTACCTTTCTATGCATCTACATGTATATGTATAACTGAATCACTTTGCTGTGTACCAGAAACTAACACAACCTTGTAAATCAACTATACTTCAATTGAAAAAAACAAAGAAACAAACTACCATCATCATTCTATAAGTCTGGGGCACCAAAACAGTCTATTGTGCTTGGTATCTATTCATTCTATACCCAAAGGGGAAGACACAATGACCAGCTCTAAAAGGCTTCCTTGGAGAGCTAAACTTAGAACGTTGTGAGCACCCTGACTTCTGAACTGCTTCCTTCCTCAGCTGCCTCATGTGTGAGAGCAGTGGCCCAGGATACAACTATAATATAAGGCCCAGGGCACAAATGTCATGTGAGGGCAACTGCTGTAATGGTCACAACAGCATGTGAGGCCTGGCCTGGCACACAGACAGACCAGCCACGTCGATGGGAATCGAAAGCAAGCCAGGAAGAAGGCAGCTGACCCGGCACAAAGGCTCCTTCTCCCTCCCACCCCTTGTTCAAGACTCTACCCCTTCCTTTGCCATTTCAGGTCCCCACAGTGAACCGGCAGGCAGGCAGAGCTCAGATTTGCCTGTGGACACTTATCCCAAAGGAAAGGCAGCCTCGTTGGAGACAAGCAGTCCTTTGTACAAAGCAAACTGGTAGGGGCAGATGAAGGCTAAAATGAAAAAGAAAAAAAAAGTACATTTGGAAGAGGAAGATGAAGGAAAGAAAGTATTACAAAGACTGTCATTAGGAATTCCCGTTGTGGCGTGGTGGAAAGGAATACGACTAGGTACCGTAAGGATGCATGTTCGATCCCTGGCCTCACTCAGTGGGTTAAGGATCAGGCAGTGTTGTGAGCTGTGGTATAGGTCATAGACGTAGCTTGGATCCTGTGTTGCTGTGGCTGTGGTGTAGGCTAGCCTACAGCTCCAATTTGACCCCTAGCCTGGGAACCTCCATATGCCCCAGATGTAGCCCTAAAAAGCAAAATAAATAAATAAATAATGTCATAAAATGGCTGAAATGGCTGGTTCCTCAGTTCAGGGATTGAATAATCACCCGGTCAGATTTTCTAAGCCTTGATAACAGTAACAGCAGCAATCCTGATGCTTGTCAATATAATATGCAATCAATAAATCAAAGCAATACCTGGCTATTAATATCTCACTCTTTCTATATTATAATAAGTCTACCTGAGTATCAGATTGTTGGGCTACCTTATTCACAGCTCTTGTTACCTATGTAAATCAGTGGTTTTATGAAGGTCTGAGTTAGGAAACCAGGAAGTGCAGAACTAGCAAGGATCTGGCATAGACACCAAGCCCTTTTTTTTTTTTTCTGAAGAGGTTTATCTCTTTTAAGAAAATAGAGTCCAGTTGGGGAGCATAAGGATAGATCGACAGTCAAAACTAAATATAGAGAGAAGAAGAAGTTGTATTTCTGCACTTACTTTCCAGAAATATGAAGTCAGGCCTTGCCAAATAGTTTTTGTGAAAATAAAAGTTTTAAAATATCTAATCTGTTGATTTGGCCCAGTCATCTAAGTACGTCGTCACTTAAACTAAGAAAATACCAGGGTAAAGAGCAGATGTGTCAGAGTGACTAAGAGCTTCCCTATTTTCCTCAGAGTCTGTTTCTGCCTATTATTAACATCAAAGCTGTGTATTTGGGCAAATCTAACCTCTTACTATTAGAAGAAGATAAAGCAGATGAGATCTAAACATACTGGACCACATTACTTCACTGTGCCTGGTTCAGTGCCTGCTACATGGCAGCTGCTCTGTAAATACTGGCTAAATGAATATATAAAAGGATGGCTTCCTGAACCAACACTCAGCTTTCACACATTGGATATTTTGGGTGAATGTATTTCCAACGTTTTCAATCTACATGAGACATACAGTTAAACATTTCCGTGGCACTTTGCTACTTTTATAGTGATTTCATGGATAATATGCTGTTTAATTTTTCTGTCCTAAAAAAGTTCCAAATTAGAAAATAAAAGGTCAGTGTAGCAAAATATTTCCCAAGGGCTACAAAACCAGTAAATATCAGAGCTAGATTAAAAAGTAGCTCCCTCAGCCAGTCCCACTGGATGTGGTGTTTTCATGTTAAACATTTGAATCATAGGTCATGAAAAAGGGAATCCCTGAAAACACAGCTCAGGAGGGACCATCGTTTCTAAAGAAAAGGTTGTGGCCCTACAAAGAGTCTTTAAAGGATTCAAGGCACACTTAACATAGGACACAAAAACTAAATGTCATGTCTGAAGGGGAAGCCAACCTGACCCTGGTTATAGGTCAGACCTGGACGTTTCTGGCTCAAGAGATGAGCTGGAAATCTCATAATTTCAATACTAGAAGAGGAACAGAAATGCAAGAAGGTGAGCAGGATTGAACCCAATTGTCTTTTGGAGCTGGAGAAAAAAAAGATATTACAAAGATATTAGACCCTATGGCTATAGCTTAAATCCACTTATATGAGGCAGAGACAAAGTCAAGTTTCCTGCTTGAGAAAAGAACCTTGGCTGGAGCTCCTCCACCGTGAAAAGGAGGTTGAGCAAAGCTGCTGAGGGTGGCTATAGTTCATGGAGAGCATGTACCCAGAGAGGCAGGAGCACATAAACACAGCCTCAGGACCTGAGCCAAGCAGCACACTGGCCCTCCAGGGAAAACATCCAAGCTGCCAGGCCTGGGTCTGGACTCGAAACCTTGAAGTACACAGTGGAGGCCCCTGCTCAATGCTTACACTTAGTGGAAGGTGGAGGCCACTATGCAAGGGAAGTGGGCAATCCAACTCTGGAACTCCGTGGAAGTTTGAGAAGAAAGACAACAAAAATGACGGTCAGTACATGGATTCTCTCCAACAAAATAAAAATAGAAAAGTGTTCAAAGACTTTAAAATATGAATGTTTAGAATACTCTGAGAGAGAAATGTAATGTTTATAAGAACAAGAAATTTGAAACAAAGAAAGAAAACAAAAACAGCAGACATGAAAAGGAACTAATTGAAAATTTAAAAATTAATTTCTAAAATTCAACAGAAAGAACACATTCTATGCAGAACACAGATAACAACACTGACGAGGTTACTAAGGAATTCAATATAACATAAAAAAGATCAAGTGATACAAAACCTGAAAAAGTGGTTAGGAATCATGGAAAATAAATCAAAAAGACTCTGAAATATGTCTAACAGGAATTCTAGAAGATAATCTAGGGAATGGCAAGAAAGGTATATTCAAAAAGGTCAAGCTGATAATTATCCAAAACTGAAGAAAATCACAAGCCTTTAGATTGAAAGCACACTGCAAGTTCTAAGCAGTATAAATTTAGAAATCAACCCATATCTAATCACATTGTCATGAAACTGTAGATCAATAAAGACAAAACAACACCTTAAAAGCAACTAGCAACAGATGAAAGATCGCCAAGAGTTGAAAAATTGGTTTTTGAGAAAACAGAAAAATGGGAAATCTTCTAAAGAGAATTACCAAGAAAAAATAGAAAAGAAGGCAAACTAGTAGTATGAATAAAAATGGGAACATAATCATAGTTGTGATAGAAAAGAAAAAGATGGGAACAGAATGTTTATTATCAACTTTATGCAATGAATTTGAAAAAAAATTTTTAATTTATTAACAAAAACATCATTCAATAAGCTGTCTCAAAAAAAAAAAGCCAAAAAAAAAAAAAAAACCAGAAAGCCTGAGCAGTCTTACAACTAATAAAGAAACCGAAACAGAGTTTATAAGTATTCCCACAAAAAGAACCCCAAGCCCAGATGATTCAGGTAGCATTACAAAAATTCTACCAGAGAACAAAAAGGGGAAGAGACTTCGCAGCTCATGCTAAGAGTCCAGTAAATCTGATACCAAAACTAAAGAAAGAAAGTCTGAGAAAAGAAAATTATGGGCCATCTACCTGTAAGATGAAGCTATTTTCAACTATCCTAAAGAAAATGTTAGCACATCAATTCTACAAGTATAGAAAAAGTGATTATAAATTATGACCAAGGGAGGTTTATTCTAGAAATGCAAGGGTGGTTTTACATTAGAAAATCTTTAAATGTTACTCACCAGCTTGATAGATTTTTAAAAATAAATAAATGAGAAGACATCTTAACAGCTACAGAAAAAAGTATTTGATATAATCTAATACACAAGCACTATAAAAACTACCAGCAAACTTGGTATAGAAGGCCTCCTCCTTAACCTGAAAAGTCTTTCCATGGAGAGAGGAAAAAATCAAAATAACACCCTTTAAGGTCAAGAACAAAGCAAGGATGCCTACTACTATAGTTTTTTTCAACATTGTATTATAGGCTTCAACCCGTGTAGCAAAGTAAGAAAAAGAGTATCTTTCTTAACAGATAGTTGTTATCTTCACAGAAAACTCAAAATAATGTATAGATATTTTGTTAGAAATTATATAGTTTAGCAAGGTGTTTGAATATAGTAACAGGGTATAAATTTTATTTCACTTATCTATATATTAATCTCAAACAATTTTATAGATAGTGGGGTGTATATGTT
This sequence comes from Sus scrofa, assembly GCF_054392235.1. Taxonomy (NCBI): domain Eukaryota; kingdom Metazoa; phylum Chordata; class Mammalia; order Artiodactyla; family Suidae; genus Sus; species Sus scrofa. The sequence goes on from NC_139397.1 coordinate 78,613,964, forward strand.
AATCCCAAGCTCCTAACTCTCCACCACCCTTTCCCCTTTGGTAACCATAAATTTGTTTTCTATGTCTGTAGGTCTGCTTCCACTTTGTGTATGTTCATTTGTATCATTTTATTTACCATATATAAGCAATATCATATGGTATTTGTCTTTGGCTTACTTCACTTAGTATGATAATCTCTAGGTCCATCCATGTTGCTGCAAATGGCATTATTTCAAGGATTTACTGTATAGCACAGGGAATTATATTTGATATTATTTAAAAACCTATAAGGAAAATAATCTGAAAAAAAATATATGTAACTGAATTTGCTATAAACCTGAAACTAACACAAAATTGTAAAGCAACTATAAAAAAGATCCAAAAATATATTTTTAAAAAATTCAGTCAGAACATTATTTTTATAAAGACACTATAATAAGAAAAAAATCATGTTACAAAGGCATAAATCTAATAAAAGATGCATAAGGATCTATTTGTATAAAATTATTATTTAAGGACATAAAGAAAATAATTAAATTTTTTTTTCGGTCTTTTTGCCTTTTCTAGCGTCTCTTCTGCGGCATATGGAGGTTCCCAGGCTAGGGGTCTAATCAGAGCTGTAGCCACCGGCCTATGCCAGAGCCACAGCAACAAGGGATCTGAGCCACGTCTGCAACCTACACCACAGCTCATGGCAACACTGGATCCTTAGCCCACTGAGCAAGGCTAGGGATCGAACTTGCAAACTCATGGTTCCTAGTCAGATTCGTTAACCACTGCGCCACAACGGAAACTCTGAGAAAATAATTAAAAATTATTTAGTGAGATAGTCTGTCAGTAAGAAAACTCAATATGATGAGGATCTCAAGTATCCTCAAATTGATCTATCTATGTAAAACATGATTATCTATCAAAACTGCAACATCTATTTATGGAACTTGACAATCTGATTCTAAAATGTATACAGACAATAAAACGACCAAAAATAACCTGGAAAGTTTGCCCAACCAGATATACATATTTATTACAAAGGTCAAACAACTGAGGTTTAGAGAGACAAATTGATCAGTAGATCAGAGTTGGAAGACTATAACATCCACTCATATATGTATCTTGCTTAAAAATAGAGGTTTTACTGCAGGTCAGTTGGAGGAAAAGAAGGATCATATAAAATAAATGATACTGGGAGAACTAAGTACTTATATGGAAAAAATAAAATTGGAATCCTATCTCATACTATATGCTAAATAATTTAATTCTGAATGAAATAAAGACTTAAATGTAAAAAAAAAAACTTTAAAACTTTTAGAAGAAAATATAGAAAATGCAGATTACCTACAAGAGGTAAACAATTAGGAGCTTTCTCATAAACAAAAATATCAAAGAACCAATACATTCAAAGTGCTAAGGAGACAAAACATCAGCTCAGAATTATTCAATCACCTACAAAACTCTATTTTGATAGTAGTGGGGAGATAAAGTTACTTTTATCAATAAAGAAAGACCTACTTATCCTCTCTGAAAGAAGTAATCCAGCAAGAAGGAAAATAAACCCAGAGGTAAGGAAGAGAATACAAGAAACTAGGGCAAGCTCATAAGCTCACAGGTTGGTATACTTGTTCACCACCAGCTATTTGGAAAATTACTTGTATCTTTTTCATTTAAAAAGTGACAAAATTCTATAAAGTAGGCAGTAAGAAAGATGGACTCTTAAATAGACATTTAAACATGTTAAGGTCCTCATGATGTTCTGGCAAAGGATGGAAATATTGAAAAAAAATTAAGGTTAGAAAAAATAATAAATTATGTATTTTAAAACTTCTAGAGAAGATGTCCAAAGAACAGAAAATGCTTAGAAGCATGAAAATAAGTATTGTGCAAGAGAGTACTTTATTTCATGAAACATAAACCTATTTTCCTTTATATTTTAAATGACATTACTAGTTTATATTTTACATTCCCTTCCTTTTTTTAAACAAAAGGCTGAAAGAACCATTTTTTTTAATAGAGATGTTCACTAAGACTTTCTCTTTTACAAAAATGCATTAACTTTTGACAGTGTTAAAAACCTAAATATAATATTAAGAACTATTTAATCCTTATAAAAATGTAATGATAAAATGTTGGAGGCATTCCTTTAATGTGAAGAAGGCTATTTATAATAATATGCTGACGGTCCTAGCCAATATTATAAGAGAAAAAAAAATAAATTAGTTGAAAAATTGGAAGTAAAGGGGCAAAGCTTTGATTATCTGCATATGATTTTATGTTTACGTAAAAAATCTAAGGTAATCTACAAACATTGCTGGAGTAAGGGGAGTTCCACAAGACTCTTGGATTTAAAATTTTATGCAAAAATCAATAGCAATAAGTAGTTGAAAAATTAAAAGGCTACATTTATTAGAGAAAGAAAAATTAGAAGGTATATAGGAATAAATATAATGAAACATGCAAAAATGTATGAAGAAATTACCAAATATTTTTGAAGTACATAAAAGACAGCATCATAAAGATGTCCATTGGTCTCATTTATTCTATAAACAATTCAATTTCAGTCACAATCTAAACAGAGAATTTTTTTCAAGGAATTTTATAAATTGATTGGGAAAATCAGAGAAAAGCAAAATGACAGAAATATAAAACCAATGTTCCCTGAAAAATAAAAAATAAAACCAATGTTGACAAAGAAGAAAACAGGGTTTGTTAATGAATTAAATGTAGCTGAAGGGAGGAATACAAAATAAAGTTGAAACAGAAATATGGAAACTCTACCCTCTTGGGCTCAATAATTAAGAAGTCCATACTCCATAAATAAAACTGATAAATGGCAGCTATTGCTAAGCTAAGTCCCAGTGAGCAACCTGTTTTTAGTAAGCAGTGCAATTGCTATTAGATTGACTGCCTCTTTGTCCTGCAGGGGGAAGCAATGAGGCAAAGAGGTCAACTGGTGCTGGGGGAGGGGTCTCCAGGACCATGACTCAGACAGAAGTGAGTGAGGGCCTAGACTTCATGGCTTGCCAGAACCTCACCAGTCCAGCAAACTGAAAATTTTAAGACCCTCAAAGAGCCCAGAGAATTTTCACTGAACATCCTGCATTGTGCACTATCTCCTGTTAATTTCCTCTTCAAAGTTGATAGCGTATTTGCTGATGAAAGTGGATTCAAGAATAGCCACAGGTATAGAGGGAGATGCTTTTTGCAGTAAGAATGAGGCAGAACAGAAGGATACCGAGAAGGACAATAGAAAAGCAAAAATCCAGGCCTGCCTGCACACACATGCAGTGCTTGGAAAAGTGATGAAAAGAACAGCGCCTCCTTCTTTTTTTTTTTTCCAAAAGAAATGTAAATCAAAAGAGATCACAGGTGCATTAATGAAAAGTTCTTCAGGTGATGTGCCTTCCTGTTGCCTTTCAGAGGCTCATAGACAACGGAGAAGTAGGAAGCAAGAAAGTGATTTGCCCTGGATTGTGGAATTTAATATTCCTGCAAAGGTAATTGTATGGCTCTTGATAATTCAGCAGTTTAGACTCATCATGACATTTCATCTTCAAGGGCTATCTCAGTTCTTCGAATAGATCTTTATTCTACCACTCACACATTCAAGAATGAAAAATGTGCCTCATTGTATTAAATTAAATTACCTTTAAAACTTGCAGTTTTGCCTCAAGCTCTGTTCTTTTGAGAATCATTGTTCCATTAAGAGTCTCTATCCTGTTTTAAGAAAAAAAAAAAAAGGTGTGGGGGGAGGGAACAGCATGAATGATTCTTTCAAACAAGTACCATCCTTATGGAGCACTACACTTTGAGCACAGACTATCCTTTAAAAGGAGCATTAATGTTACCATTCTCATGGCACTTCAAGTATCTGGACCTAAGCCAAACCTTCTGACAACATTTAAAGAAAGAACATAGGGAAAAATACTCCCTTTGAGAGGGTGACTGAAAGAAAAGACTCTGGTAAGTTTGTAAACTATAGCTCATTTTATATGGCAATGATGGTTATTCTCTACTAGAATCTGTTCTTGTGTGGTCTGGCTGAATTGCCTCTTTCACTTGGTGCATATTTGCTGGGCATCTACTATGTGCCAGACTCTAGATAGTGTGCTAAGTATGAGGGGCACAGCAATGAAACAGGTACCAGGGACTTTCCAAAAGTGACATCAATAAACTCTTTCTTGAAACAGGGGGACAGCTTTTCTTCCCTAAGTTTCTAGGAATATCTACCTCTGTAAATTGCTTTAATGTTGGAACTAGAACAAATAGAATCAGAACTACTATGAGATAATAACTTTCATATGACTCTCTCATCACAAAACCTTTTATGTGTACAAACTTTAATCCTGGAATTATCAATTTAATGGTGTTCTTTCTCCCTATAACGAATGCCTTTCTGAAAATAAAAAGGCTTGTTCTATTCTGAGTGATTTGAATTTGTTTTGTGGCTCAAGTTAGGAGCCTTTATTTTGACAGCTAATTATCAATCTGAAGAAGATTAAATTTCACGTGTGAGTCACATAACTAAGCATTTTTAAAGTACTGGTTTGAATCCATTCTGATACGTAAGCTGTAACTTTGTAAAGATTCATGATATTTTTGAAAGCATGGTAAAATAGTAGTATTAAATCTGGAGGCAAATTTTCCTCTATTTCCAATAGCAGCATACTTGAGACAATAAGATGAAAGCAAGCCAACACGTCTACTTTCTCATGAGGGCATCTTGACTCTGGGCAGCAGTGAGGCTCCCTAGGAAGATGTCTGGGATTTTAATGTTGATCTCACCTTCCCAAGCCATAGATGTCTATGGGCAGAACCACAGGCATAAATTGGCTGCTCTCTTCAGTATTTGTACAGACTGGCTCTCATTTTCCTGATCTATGGATTTCCAATTGTCTCTACCCAGCTCTCTTTAATTATCTACCTAAGATCTGCCCATTTCACCAGTTTGAAAATAGGTTTCTGATTCTAACCACCAGCATATTCTCTTAGACTTTATATGGTTCCTGCCTTGCAGATTCTCTAGAGCTAGAGTGGCCCCCATTCTTTACCCTGAACTCACAGGATCCACAGAATTGGATTCAATTCTCTACATCACTGGTCATCTTTCAAAACTACTCTTGCAACACACTCCGAAAAAACATCCTTCAAAGTTTTAGGCTAGAATCACTGAAGAGCGTCCAATGGGTTTTTATTGGCAGCTTGCAAGGAGCAGCTGTGGTGTAGCTGGAGAAGAGATCCAGGCAACCATAGCAGATGGTCAGATCCCAAGCCCTGGCATGCTGGATGGTTGGTCTTAACTAAACCTCACTTCAGCCTGAGTCACTTCATCTATAAATAAGAATAAAATTGGCCTTACAAAGTAGCTGTGAAGAATAAATGAGATAATCAGAGTAAATTCTAAACTATTAAGCCTAGCTGATGACACCCATATTCTGCTCTCTAGAGAACTCTCCATCTTCATTTCTTATTATACTCTTCCTAATTCACCAACTACAAATTACACCGGCTTTCTCTCCAAAGAAAATTCCAAATTGAATATGCCAAGCCCATTCCAATGACTCAGAGACCTCTCCCTTTACCTGAAATATTGTCACTAGGAGTTCATCTAAGCATCCCTTCTCTACATTTTGCTCCCAGTTCAAAGTTCACCTCAGAGAGGACCACTTTAAACACCTAAGCTAAAGCCGGAGCCCTCTTACTCAAGATTCTATCCTATTCCTTATTTTATCTTTTCATAGCAGTTATCAATAATTGAAATATCAAAATTTCTTATTTTTGTAAGCTTTTCTTGACTATCTCCTTCTGCAATTACTAAAGCACTAGAAGAATCTTTGTCGCCCATGAGCCCATCACAGAGCTGGAGAAATAATATTTGCTCAAAAAATATCATTTTAATGAATGGGTTAATTCCATCTTTTAACTAATTACTTAGGTCTTATTAGGTTCTAAGGGTGGTACGAAGGAAATGTCAGTTGAATCTCTACTTGGGGAGACTAATTTCCCATTACTAAGTAAGGAACAGTAGCGGGTGTGAGTGTGTGTGTGTGTGTGTGTGCGCGTGTGCATGCTCGCACGCCCACGCGCATGTGCAGGGCAGGAGGGTTAAGCAGATGGTTCGTCCTTCCGAACAGAACACTAAGAGAGAGAAACAATTGGCTGATGGTATAAGAGAAAAAAACTCAGCCCTTCTGATCTTTTATTTGTTCTAAGCACAGGATTATATCACCCATAGAAACTGGACCCATTTCTCTCTGTCCAAAGAGAATGTGTGCCAGTGTAATTGAATTTGACTTAACAATAATTTTTTTTAAATGCTATCCCTCCCACTCAGATGTTTGGGCTATTGATGTCCTCTGACTTCAGATGCTGACACATGTTCAAGTTTGAGGGAACCCTGAGAAACAAAAGGAATTGATAAAAATGTTAATAGCCAATCCCCAAGAAAAGGTGCACTGCCTCCCTTCTTGTGATCCTAAACAAAAAGCCTATTCACTCGCTAAACAAGGCATTATGAGAGACCATAACATTTTTGAAGCCCCATGGGAAGCAGCCAGATAGTTACGTTAGCAGGTTTCCTGACGATCTGATCAGGTCAACAACTTGTTTGTGGGTAAAGCCTTCCGTGCTTACACCATTGATATTTGCAAGAACATCACCTGGGAGATGCCAAGAAAAATGAGTGTTAAAATGATTGGTTAAATAATCTCCTGACCCGCAGGTGAAACAAAACAAGCCCCAAACCTTGGCAACATTTCAAACCAACAATCATGTCCTGACCTTCACTATCAAAAAATTTTTTTTCTTTGCTATTTAAGTAATTTCTAACATGAGCAAAATTCTAAATTACCAGCTTGCAGGCCAGCACACTGAGCTGGGCTATCCTCCTGGATTTTGCAGATCAGAGTGCACATCTCTGAGGAGCAAGTGTTCTGGTTCTGGAGCCTGTAAGTCTGTGAAATTTAAAGGGATACACAATTATTATTCAAAAAAACCTCAAAATCTATTTGTCAAAAGAATTAAATGGTATCACCTACCTTAAGTTTGTATAACAAGTAAGTGCAACGAACAATTTGGAAAGCCTTTCTCCTGAATATAAACTGAAGCTATGTACCAATCTTACACTTTTCCCACACAAACTGTAGCCAGCTCCATTCATAAAAAACATATCTGGCTTGAGAAAGAAAGGATGAGATTGGCTCAAGACGTTATTCTTTCAAACCTAAGAGAACACCTGATGTTATCATTATCGGGTATTTATCAAGAAAAATTCAGTTTCTCTTTTCTCAATGGGATAAAACAATAGTGGCCAAGAGCAGAGAAAAAAAAATCTCTATGTGATTCTCCCAAGTAAAGTACTCATTACAGGAGCATATGAAACAGTACACATCCAGTAAAGGAGATATGCCAACAATAATTATTTTAAATCAGAGTTCTGCAAATAATGACAATCTGCCCTGCATTAATTCAAAAGTACTATAATTGACTCAATTACCTTCATTTCTGAGAGCTCGCTGGTACACTCGCCCTGAATATTCACCAGTTCATTAGCCACCTGACTAAATTAGAAAAAGTTATGCTTCACATCTTGCCTCAATTTGGCAACAATAGTTTGGTTTTGTTTTTGTTTTTATTTTTTCTCGATTTGTACCAAGAACACAGCTCAAATGTTTGCAGGATACAGGAGACCAGCGACCTATATTTTTCTCTTTCACATATTTAAGTTATAAGGTCTAGTTCAATTTAGAATAAAAATCAGCATTCTGAGTTGACTAAGTCTTCTAAACATCTGGTTCCTAAAATTAAACTACATTCCAGCACTACTTCCTTGTGGAAAAATTAATATCCAATGTTCATTACTTCTTATTTTACACCCAGGCTCCAGAACTAGCAGAACAGGAAGTCAGTCACATGTAAGCAACTTCTAGAAACTTGACTTTGTTAACTTCTAAGAGATTTCTATTCACTCTGGAAAGCATTAAGAATCCCTGTATCTTAAAGGTAGAGGAGAGTTTTGGCGATCATACCATCTGCTTTCCACCTATGTCAGATCCCCCTAACAGCTTTTCTTCAGGGAGTCTTCTTGCCACAGCCTCGGCCCTTCCAGAGACGGAAGGGTGGTCTGGTTCACGCAGTACCTGCACCAAAGCCATAAAAGACATTCCCTTGGAAAGCCACTGTTACAATGATTCTCATTAGCAGTGAGAATCCTCCTTCCATGCCCAGGGAGCAAGGTGAGTACAGGGAAGGGGAAACATGTTGATTAATATAGCCTACATTTATATATTTGTTTGCAACAGGTGTAAAATTTGGGGGTTAGACATGGAGAAGGAAAGCCAAGTTCCCACAGTTATAGAAAGAAATAATTAGATATTTCTTTTTTTACCCAGTCTTCCAGCTCAGTCATTTCCTAGAGACACAAAAGTCACATTCCTTTTCTCATGCTCAATGACCTTCATTCTAACACTTATCATTTGCTGATCTTCTACTGGAACCAGGCACACCATTGCTAAGAACTTTATATGTGTTATTTTATTTGAAGCACCTAAGAACCTGATAAGGCAACACTGAATGAACATGAACTCAATTGTACATGAATCTAAGGTCTGTGTTCCTATCATGCAACATTACTCCCTGGCGCAGCAAAATATCAGCACCTATGGAAACCAGAGGAGGTAGACTTTTCTCTCCCAGCATGCCCTGTAGACCAGGACCCAAAAATGTGTTAACATTGGGAGTACCGCAAAGGTACAGGAGCTTCCGTCTGTTCTTCAGAATTCCCAGTCATGTCCCCTATTTGATGACTGCTCTAAATCTTATGAGTGCTGGAGAATAGGTTATAGCATAGAGCTGTAATGGAAAGCATGCACCAAAAGGGAATTTGCAGAGGACCCCTGCATTACTAGGATAACACAGACATGTTGCAGTTCAGAGGTGAAGCTGTTAGTTCACATGGATCCACAAAAGTCCATGCCACTGTAGTGCACGGTCTACTAATGATAGTTTTGTCTCTTGTTTCGTGTAGAGTGTTTATGGTATGAGGGAGAAAGCTGGGGAAACACCTTTCCCCATGTGTCATAGAAAAATGAGAAAAGATCATCCTTGGCCGTGTTAACTAAGGCTAAGTGAGTAGTCTTTGCTCCTGTTTCAATAGCAATGGCTGCACATCCTTGGGGATAATGCTCATTTGAAAAGAAATGATGACATAAAACGTAGTGTCTCTACAACAGAATAGGGAGTGTTTCATATGAATGAGAAGTAAGAGAGAGAGTACTATGCTTCTAACACTTGAAAGAATTAGCAATTTCATCAAATTCAAAGGTAGAAAGGTTCAGAAAGGAGAAAGCCTCTTTTCTCTTAGAGCCTTCTCCCTGTTCATTGCAGCTAGAGTTCCATTTTGTTTCTTTATTCATAAAACATGTTTTACGTAGCAGCTTCCTGTTCCTAATCTTAAAACACGCTGACTTTCCAATTGTGGGGCTGATATTTAGTCACCAAAGTTTCTGAAGGCAGCACCAAAGTTAAGATATAAAAACTGATGTGCAGTATAAGAAAATGATTATGCAAAACACATCTGAAAGAAATGCAAATGTGTAAAGGAAAAAGAAGAGAGTAATACTTAAGCTACTTCCTTTGCACTTACTTAGACAAGACTTAATTTGACCTAACTCACTATCTCTGCAAATATGGCCATGAGAAAGCAGACAGCAAATAAGAAATGAAATTCTTAGTTTGGATAATAGAAACCCATAAAGACTATTAAAATTTTCCCAGTGCATGAGGCAATATACCAGTAAAGCCAAATGTTCCTAAGTGTTTCAAATAATAGTTATAAAATGTTGTCATTAAGGGGGAAAAAAGTACAAATTTCTCATTACATCCAGTATGAAAAGTTTAGTATTTTCAAAATGTAACAGGAACTATATGTGAGTATATGCAATCCTTATACACAATTACATATGCTTTCAAGCATTTCTAAATACTAAAGTATAGATTTCAAATCTGATATACAGTATAAAATGATTATGCAAACCACATTAGTAATATGAATTTTAAAATGTGCAATATAAAGAGTATTTCGCTCTCTTATTTATGGGTTGGCTGATATCACATATTTCTGATCAGTCTCAGACCTATAAGACTAAAGCAACTAAGAACAAGGAGCTGAGTATGTCTCATGAGGGTTATTTTATCCACTTGAATGTTTTCTTTCCTTGATGTACCTTGATGTACCAACAGACTGAAAAGCTACCAGAAACAGCCACACATTTTTGAAAACAAGTCACAGCATCTATCATTCTCTAAGTCTGACTTTATTCTTCCTCTGCAAATATCACATTATCAGTGCCATTTTTTTTCATTAAAAGTCTGGAAAATTTGAAAACTTCCCACCTGAATTTCAAATCCAAATGTTCCATTATCTTGCTTTTCCACAGTAACAAGCTTCCTGTAAAAAAAAAAAAAAAAAAAAAAAAGCTATGCATGAAAATCAAAGTATCACATTTGTCACATGCCTAACATTAAAAATAACTATTAATCAAAAATAGCTGACATTTATGTCAAGTATAGTATGTTTGACTATCTGTGTATGTGTTGTGTGTGTGCCTGTGTTAGCAACACCCTAGAAAACTGTGTTCCAAATATCTCTGTGAGAAACCAAAAATAAATAAATCTCTTTACCTTTGAGACCAGGAAAAGTCACCCAAAGAACTTGATCTCGTCAGAGCAAGCTGAAAAACATAAGCACAGTTATCGAAAGGTCCAAAGACACATCTGTAAAATGTTCTAAATCACAAAGGACTTTGTTCTTAATCACCTTGTTTGGCCCAGCTCCTGGGAAACTGTTACAAAGGCTGTAATTTCCATTCTCTAGTGATAGCAAAGGAGAGCTGGGAAAGGGACCATTCAGGCATTCCATTTGAAAGATTAAAAGAGGCTTTGATAATAACACCCTATGGCAAAAGAGTTAATGTAATGTGGCAAAACTCCAAAGCTTCCTAAAAGAACTTCATATCTAATCTGTATTTAAAATAGCCTCTGAAAGGTTAACCACAGCAATTTATAATTACACTGCAATCCAAAGAAAAATAACATCCATAGAATGACATATAAAACCCAAATACTTGACAGTTTTTGGAGATGCTGATGAAATTATTGTATGTATTGTAATAGTTCAATATGTTACTGTTTGAGCAGGATAAAATCATCTCTAAAGAATCAATATCCAGAAGCACAACTCAGATAAAACCAGAGACTCAAAACCTCAATTCTGTTTATGATTTATTTTTACAATAGTTTTAAGAAACCTCAGTATAGAAAATATCACCTTCAGTCCTCCTCATGCTTTGGGAAAAGATCATACAAACATACGCTTCTAGGATGCATTCTCCCATTACAAATAAAGGAAAAGTTAACAAAAGGTGGTAGCTTGTTTTCAAGTTAATTGTAGTGAATTTTTGTGTGTTTTTTATTTTGTTTATTTGCTTAAGAATGTTAAGCTTAGGATGTTAATTAGCTCTTTCTCAAGTGTTGATCCAGGGCTCCAAAGTATAAGCTCTTACTATTAGTTAATAGTTTAACTGGCAACCTATTAAGCTTGTCGTATATCAGTGAATACAGAAAATGTCAGGAGAGCAAAGCATAGTCAGTCTAAACAAATAAAAATAAAATAGAGTATGAGAGCCAAAAAGACAAAAGCACATAGAAGTAATTAATGCATAAATAAAGCCTTCATCAAGGCATATGTTAGGGGAGAAACCCATATTACTGCAAGGAATTTGAATTATTGAGTACAAAATGCCAGAATTCTCACAAATTTCCTGGCTGGGTATTCACAATTTTATCCTGATAAGTACCATGAACAAGGTGGAGACTATTCTATGTAGTGGGCTCCCTTCTTGTAGAAGAGAGCAATAAACTTGATATGCCCAAGTATTTTGAATCTCTCTCTTACCTTGTACTCACATTTTCTTAATCTATTTTCATTATTTGCATTTGCTTGGCTTTTATCCTTATTTTGGATTGTAAAGTGCTTTGGTAGGTCATAGCTAATCATGATATCTATAAATCATAACTAGAATTTATATTTTAAGATATTGCCATTGCCATCAATATTCATCAGATTATGAACGTATTCATATATGTGTATTTATACAAAGGGCATACTGGATTAAACACTTCTGTTGATAATTATCTGTATGCTTTGGGCCTCTTGGGGAATGTATTTGTTTTACTTTCTACCCCAATGCCCAGCACAGGATCTAGAATAGAGTGGAAATGTGAAAAGAGCTAAATAGACAAACTCAAAAACTCAAAAACTCAAAAAAAAAAAACAAAAAAAACAACCACCTCAAACCCAAAACAGAAACAACCATAGAAAAAGGACTAATAGAAAATAAATTATGTTAATAATGCCTTAGTACACAAGAGCTAAATGAATGAATGGTGACAAGAATTAATGAATCCCTAAAATTTTGAGCTTTTCCTCATCAATTTTAAATATCTTTTTGCTAAGCAAATAATCATAGCATTGATGGGAACCCCAAGATGTCATCTTGTCCGCTGTTAACCTACCTTCAACATAAAAAATCATTCTAGGTAGATTCAAATACAAAATTGCTTAATTCCACAAGATAAATCCAAGACCTCTAGAGAAAAAGATATGTCTCCACCTCCCTCGGGCTAGCATTTCTCTCTCACTAATTGACTAGATGAAAATGGAAATATCTGCCTAGCACAAAAGTGAGGTGCAGAGCAGAGCAGATACGAAATTCCTCTGGACTTACTGATCCGGGTCATCAGTGACACACATGCAAAGATCAGACCAAATCAAATTATAAATTAGTTTCCACTCTGGATTAGCAATGAGCCTGTCATAGGCACCTAATATTTAAATAAAAAACAATTTAAATAAATTAGGCACCATCAAGTTCTCTGACACGTGCCACATCTTGACACAGTGTCTACTTGTTTTTGATCTGGGCTGTCAGACTCAGGCGATGTGGAAAGGAAAGTTCTCAGGGTTCAACCAAACTATCTGCCTAAGTGAAAAGAAGTATGTCTGAGGTCTTATCAAAGGTCTCACGTTTAGAAAAAGTTTTCTCTGCCGCCTCTTCCCTAGAGTGAGCTGCCCTCTTCTAGGCTCTGACCAGTGGAGCCTTTGCTCCCCAGGCTGCCCCCGCAGCCAGCACCTTTTCTCAGGACTGTAGGGATGACAAAATCTCATGAATGAGGAACTGGTGTGCAATGAACAGCATATGCTGGCAACAGCTGTCTTTTATTACACATTATCTAATATGAGAAATCTAGGTTTAGCAATTTGGCAGGGCTGCAAACTACACATTCAATTATGACTGCTGAGTAGACAAAGCTCCTTAACTCCTTGCTAGCCTCTAATATAAAGATGCCTGGGGTAGGGCTAGGATCCTGCATCTTTTGTTTTTAGTCAAATGGCTTAAAAGATCAGACATTAATATTAAAATTGCAATTTTTGCTGCTATGCGGTGATTCACAACGTCCCTCTTTATTGAGAAACCAAGACTGTACTTCAGCTGTTAGTCTGCGGAAAATAAAAATAATCTGCAGCTGAACCAGATAACCAGCTCCTCAGAGGAACTTGAAGTTCAATACTGTAGCCACTTTGGCTGCTAAGTAACAGCCTGTTACTTCCTGTCCCCACTGTGTACTCATTTCCTGAAAATGTTGAGGGTGGGGGGAGGGGAGGATACCTATTCACAGGTGAAGCATTTTTGGTTTATTGTTTGTTTCAAAAGTTCCCAAATTCTGTGCTCTGCTCCCTTTCCAGTCCCCTGTGTGATTCTTCCCAATTGTTCCATCAATATAGCTTTTTTTACACTTTTAAGTCAGGAGCTTTAGGAGGGCAGTGCTCCACAGAAATATTCTAAAATATAGTAAAATAGTGGAGCTGAACTCAATATCTTACCTTATAATAAGGGCCCTTAAGGAACCCAACTAGAACACAATAGCTTCCTAGGAAAGTCTCATGGGCTCACAAACTTCTTTTTCAAGAAAAAAAAAATTTTTATATTGTTTCTAAACACAGCACAGTATGGATTAGAGAATACTTTTCAAATTCTTTCAAAGTGAAATTAACTGTTTTCTACTAAAAGTATCCATTAAATGATCAAAATATCTTGTTTCCATGAGGAATACTTGGGAGTTTTGGTAACAGGTGGGTGTGTGGACAGAAATAATGTAAAAGCTCCTGAAGGGCAGAACCCATCCCAGAAATATAAGCATTACAGGGTTTGGCACAATATTTTGTATCTGAACTTATAAGTGAAATTACCCTTTCAGAAGTTGTCTGTTTAGTAATAATTCATTAATCAAAAGAAAACCAGGCAAAGAGTGTTACCACTAATGCACACTGAGGCTTCTCATCTGTCAGGTTTTCACTACAGCATTTGGTGAAAACTACTGTCCAAGGACAACTTACTACCCTTGGGCATAAGGTCCACTAGCGACTCCCTTAGCACTGCAATATTTATCAGGATACTTTTACTTCCGCCTTCCTACAGCATTTTCCACTATAAGAGATTTTTTTTTTCCCTAAAACTATGTTCACAATTAGGATCTGTGCTGGGGTGTGTGTCACTTCCTACAAATACAGGTATTGAGATAATATGCACATACAGTGTCTATTTTTAAACAACGTTGAGTATCAACACCGCAGTGATTTTCAAGATTAATCTGAAACTACAGGCTAACCAGATATAGCTTTGCAGAAACCAAAGCCAACAATAACAAGAAGCAGGAATTGTTGACGTCAGTGCAGAAGGGTTGAAAATAACTGTGGGCAGAGAAACACCTGCTCGTGGGATTGCCGCACAGGGATCTCATTGCCTGCAATTCAGTCAGTGCCAAATGGGTGATTCTTCTTCAAAAACCAGTTAAAGGAAATGAATATCCATTTGGAAAATTCTGAACTGTTGGGATAAACTTGCATCAAGTCTCAATGATGATAACTGTACAGAATCAAGAATTAGAAATATCCAAGAGGTTTTGTTTTGATTTTTTTTTTTCCCTTAAAGTAATTCTCACAGCAGTAAAAAAGAAAGAAAGAAAGGAAGCTGTTCAATTAGGAGGAGGCTGATGGGAAGGAATATGAGAAAAGGGTGAAGACCTAAAAATGATGAGAACATATGAATAAAATAATTGGTGTGGAAATGTGTGTATATGTGTACATATATATTATACAGACTACATACACACACACGTGCATCCCATATGCCTAAATCCCTCTTCTTCCAATGACCCCCTACTGACTACATCTTTTCAGTTCCTGCTATCTTTGCTCAGACTTAAAACCAGAAGTGACTCCTCCTTCTTCATTACCTTTCATAGTCAAGTCTTTGGGTCTTTTCCCCATTTCCCAGTTCCTCTTTCTCCAAAAGTTGCTCCCTTACTCACCGACAGGTCTCTACCCACTACGACAAACACATTTCTAGAGTAAGTTTTCTAAAAACTTCTGCTCAAACATGCTCAGTTGTACTGGTCAAATTACTGCTTCCTCAGGCA
The DNA here is from genome assembly GCF_054392235.1 of Sus scrofa. NCBI lineage: Eukaryota > Metazoa > Chordata > Mammalia > Artiodactyla > Suidae > Sus > Sus scrofa. Next base: position 78,629,475 of record NC_139397.1, read on the forward strand.
AAGTGTCCAAGTGTTAAGTAAAGCAGCCTAGCTCTGAGGTCTCCTTTCCCCTCCCTTCCCACACAGACACTCTCCAGGTCTGCCTAATACCATAACGTGTGGCTACTTAAACTGCTCTAAGGGCCCTAAGACCTATGCCTCAGCATTTTAATTATTCCTTTGCTCTGGAATACCCTTCAATATCTGGAATCTCTATCCTTCAAGGTCGTTTTCAAAGACATAGTTGGATTAGAGCATGTGTGCAATTTTACATTGTGTAATGCCTATTTGGTCTGTTTACTCACTTGTAAACACTGAAATGCCAAGAAATGTGCCTTCTCATCTTTGTACACCCTACAGTGCTCTACATCTGAAAAGTGAATAAAGATTTTGATACTTCCCACAGCTGCTTTATTTTCAGATAGTAAATTGATAGAAATGTTTATTATTTTAAGTTTAACCTTATAAAAGCAGTTTCAGATGGAAAAAGATCAATAACCCAAACCATGGCAAGTTATTCCCTTATCTTCATTATGAAAAATATCAAGGAATCAGCTATGTCATGACTGAAAAATGATAGTGACTCTCCTATATTCTATAACTCTCTAATCCTGAAATTAGAAGGCTTAAGATGAACACATGATGGCATACAAGTTTTAAGGGCAAAAATTCATGCTTTAATACACTTCTAAATATGCTCTGTATGAGCACTATATCTAAATTCAGATATGTATATGGGGCATTATAGTAACTTATTTAACCAAAATCTGAAGATGTGTTTTGGTTTATTTATTTTTTCTACAAACTGGAAATTAAAAAATGAAAAAAGTCACAATAAATCCAGTTGGACTTGCATTTTTCCAAATGAGTTTACCTCTTTAGGGAATTACTTTTCAATAAAAATTAAAATAATGGCATAATTATTGACTCATACTGCATGTCAGTCACTCTTTTAAGTACCATAAATTTCCTCACCTAAGCCATGGAAGAACCCCAGAGGGTGGTTCTATTATTATCTTAATTTTAGAAAAAAGAAAACTGAATCTTAGAGAAGCAAGTGATTTACTCAAGATTCCACAACTAGTAAGTGGTGGATCTTGCACCCACTTATCCAAAAAAAGTCTTAATGCCCAATAGCGTGAGGTATGTGCTGGTGCCCCAGAACTGAAGATAATTGAGTCAAAAAAAATTTGTCCTTAAAAAAAGTATTCTCATTGGATTACGAACTGAAACAACTAGTAAGGGCTGGAAGGGAGGCTGGGTGGGAAGGAATCAATGAGAGACATACAGGAAAAATGAATAATAATTCTCAAACTGGTCCTGACTATATGTATCATCTTCAAGTTGATGTACTTAATGATTTTTCCTTTCATCTGAACAGCTCTTCAAATGAAAAGAAACAAACAAAACAAACAAACAAACAAAAATCTTCTTTCAAGTTTTGCCTTTAAAAATGTTTTCTTATGGTCTTTAATCAACTAGTCCATGAACTCTCTGGGCTCCTTACATCCTTCCTCACCCACATCTGAGCCACTAATTCCAAAGCCTCTAAAATGGCATTTTTAACATGCAATCAGGCAAACAGATCACTCTGCTCTCAAGAGAACATGAACATGTTCTAAAAGGTACAAAATAGCAATCATACCTGCTTTCTTCCTCGAGGTAAAGTAGCCACAGTGTCTGCCAGCATTTGAAGCCTTCTATTATCATCCATGGGAAAGCTGCCTGTTGTGAGTGTGGAGTAAGAGCTACAGGCTTGCCCAGCACAGTACTCCACAAAATTGCCATTGCTACTCTGCTGCAGGAGCCTTTGTAAAGACATTGTGAATAAAGATTACTCCAGCTAGCACATGGTTGAGTGGCCTTGCAGGATGGGGGAAGCTCAAAGTATAACCCTCAAACAAGTAATCAAAAGTAGCAAAGCAGAAAAAGCCCATGTGACTTCTGTGGTTTGAGGCACTTGTTACACAAACGCTATCCTCCAGTTCACTCCCATTTCTCAGTGCTTTTTTTTCTTTAAGGCCCTGAGAAAACTTAAAGCCAGTTTTTACCATTAAAACACATTGACCTTTTTTTTCCTCTTTCAAAGGGCCAGAACTCTTATACTTTCATGTTCTATGGCAAGTTGTATTCAAAATACCATCTGCTTTTTTTTTTTTTAAACAAGTAAAAAAGAAAAACTTCCCAAAGTTCTGACATTTGTTTGCCATCCACTCACCTACTTAGTACAGGCAGCAGGCAGCACAATATAAAAGTCAGGATGTGTGGACATTGAGTACTTGTGAATATCAGCCAAGACTTATAGGGTCCAGTCATAATATTCTCTCATGAAGTCCTTGTAATGTGCTTTCCCTAGCTCATTACTATTCATCAAAAGTACATTATATCTACCACATAGGCTGTGACCATTCAGCATTCTTTTGGTTGCCCTTCAACTGCTTTGACCTCACTAAAATTATCCATCATCTTTACAAAGAAAAATTGGAAGGGAAGACCAGCACATTTAAAGCACAATGTTGGCCACATCTTAGACTGAACTTTGCTGCAGCATCAGCAAGTAGTCCCAGGGGAGGAATGATGGAGAGGCCATGAAAGTAAGAAGCAAACCAAGGTGGCACAGGGTGGCCAGCTGGTCCCTGTTTGTGCCTATGGGCCAAAGGCACCATTGTGAAGTATTCAAGATCTTAGATAATTTTATTGGTGGGGGTTGCGGACATGAAGTTTCAAGAGAATTGCTTTCAAAGGAGAGGAGGAGCAGGGGATGTAAGCCAAAGGAAGATTCAAAACAAAAATCAAAATGAGAAGTTCTGCACAGCATAAAAAGTCAACTGTTATTTTCAAAGTCATTTGGAAGGTCAAAAGTAGAATTTTAAAGAGTCAGAAAGTCTTTGAAATAAAATGGCAGTCAAGGTGAATTCAGCTCAACCAGAACCTACCAAATGTAAATCGTAAAATCTTCTGAGTTAACAGTGCTTCAAGAGATGGAGCCACCTCAGAAATTTTTAAAACCCTATCATAGCATGACTCATTACCATTGGAATTGGATTATGACATGAACAAAATGATGTCTCCAAAGACATATAAAGATCTAAATCAGAGATTACAAACACATTTGCCTTCAGGGTTTAGGTAGGTAAAATAATACAATATAAATGTGTAAAACAAAGGGGAGTAGTAGAGACTTTGGCAACTAAAGAATAAGACAATGATAAAGACATTTATGTAATACATATGTGTGTCCGTGATAGAGAAAAAGGAAGAGAGATTGATTTTAAAAACACCTCCAGGCTATAAAGTGCATGACCTATTATTTGAGGGGAGCAATCTACCTCTCCTCTGGGAATTTTATAAAATTAGGTAAACATTTTAAAGTTTCAAAATGTCAAATGGAAATTACATATTTGCTTGATATAAGGCCTCATAGGCCAACCAACAACAAAGTTTTACAGATGGTGCTAAAATTTTATCAATTTAGTTGCATAATATTAATTTTAAGCTAATTATAAACATCTATTATTAAATTAAGAAATTGGAAAGTACATTATTTTTCATTTAATTTTTCATTTAATTAATGAAATGTGTTTAACAAGTAGAATATTTCAAATCCCATGAGATCCATGGCTATAAAATCTGAGTCAATGCAGATTTGACATTCAGCAAGTACTTACCAGTATAGGCACAATTTTTTGTTTTTTAGGACCACACCCACAGCATATGGAGGTTCCCAGGCTAGGGGGTCAAATCAGAGCTGTAGCTGCTGGCCTATGCCACACAGCCACAGCAACGTGGGATCCAAGCCTCCTCTGTGACCTACGCCATAGCTCACGGTAACGCTGGATACTTAACCCACTGAGCAAGGCCAGGGATGGAAACTGTGTCCCCCATGGAGGCTAGTCAGCTTCATTTCCGCTGAGCCCTGAGAGGAACTCTACAATTTTTAATTACATATTAATGACCTGGTCTATTTTAATTGTTCAGTTCCCTGTTCTGATTGTCAGGACCTGTGTCATACTAGTTACCAAACATTTTAAATAGCATTCCTGATCAAAAGTATCCTTTGTGATAAAATGTGGGGAAAAACTTATCTTTCATACAAATGTCACTTCAATCCTCAAACCCTTCATTCACAAAGGTGTTCTACTATTTACAACATCTCTTTTCTATTGAATTTCCTTACGACAATTATGGTAGCCTGAAACTCCCTTCCCCTTCAGCATCCCCTTTATTTTATAATAAAATGAAACCAGATCAAGGAACCTACCTACTCAAAAGATTTCAGGAGATTCCCCAATGTCCATAAAATAAAATTTAAATTTAAATTAAATTAAAAGAATTCCAAGTTGTTACCTAACTTCACCTCTGAAATGTCATTATCATTTTTTTTTCAGATCTTCTTTTAAGACTTAGCATATTATAGTCAGGGTAAAGTTACTTGTACACAAGTTTGTTTCTAAACTAATTTCCTTGAGCACAAGGATCATCTATCTTTAAATGTACACTCATGTCCTATATTTATACTGTTCAATAAATCTTTATTAATGAAAGAAAATGGGTAGAGCAGTAGATATTTAACAAAAGAAATTAAACAATATTGTTTTGAAGCATCAAAGAAAAACTAAACTGGTAGAAAAATTTTGTACTATGAATCCATATTCCAAAGTACTATATTCTTCTATTAGGTGTTATCTGGAAGATATGAAGGGAATCTTTTACAGTACTCAAAGTAGTCAAAAAAAATCATGAGGTGAGATCCAGGTTATTTTGCCAGTGCTGTACCAAATTTTCAAGATAAATATAAATTTTATATAAATTATCCCAGATAAAAAAAGATGGATTCTCTAAAGCTAATTAATCTGATTCTAAACTATATAGAGAGGACAAAAAAGGGAGAAAAGAAGAGAGGAGGGAAGGAAGGAAGGGAGAAGAAGAGGGAGGAAATTAAACTAATCTCACTTATTCTGATACAAACATCCTAATTCAAATATCAAATTGAGTCCAATAGTGTATTAAAAATAATATTTCTCAATGAAGTAGGATGCATCCCAGGAATACAAGAATAGTTCAACATTAGGATATAAACATATCAGAAATGACTAAATTTCTGGATGAAAGAAGAAATTCAATGCAATAAACACCAACAGTGGCATGATTCATCTTTGCTTTGAAAAATCCCAAGTTAAGTTAGGAATAGAAGGAAAATTTTCCTAACATAATGAATGATCTGCCAGAAACATTCACCAAATATCATCTTCAGTGTTGAAATGTTTTTCCAGTACAGTGAGAAGGAAAGCAGTGATGATAATAACACTCACTACTGATCACTGTTTCACTCCATCTCATAGATAGTAGGTATAGAATTTGTAAAGAAAAAGACAAAACTGTAAGGTTTGTTGGTGATGTGGTTGCATAACTAAAAGATCCAAGACAATCCACCAAAGAACAGACTTAGTAAGATAGTTTTCCTAAATGTATGAGTCAAAGGATAATATATAATAATAAATAAATTTCTTATACAGCAGCAGTGGTCAGTGGGCGATACGGATTTGTAATAATGGAGGAAAGAAATACTATCAAAATAGCCAAAGAGTCATAATTCAGGATTTGACAAGCATTTTTAAGATATTATGAAGAATTTATAAAGTCCAGAGTAAGGGAAAAAAATATTATGTTCCTTTATAAGAAGAGTTGTTCTTATAAAGATGTCTATTACCCTCAAATTTTCTGATTTTGAATGTATTGCAAATCAAAATCTACGCAGGATTTTGTTTGCCTGCTTGTTTATAAAATCTGACATACATTCTTACACTCATTTGAAAGATACATTGCAAAGACTAGTTAAGAAAAATGTTTAAATACTAATGGTAAAGGATAGAGGTAAGGATGATATTGAGAAAATAACCACATATGGACATAAGAAAATACTAGAACTGAACTGTCAAATAGAATACATCAATGAAGAGAAAAGTGACAGACTGAACGTTTGGGATAGAGAAACCCAAAACATATCCATGCATAGGATTTTAATTCATTAGGAAAAAAATAACCCCCTTCAATAAATGAGGTTGGTACTCATGTGGAAACAATTATGTCATAATTTTTTATTACATTATAATAATAGAGAGTTCAATGTAAAAATAATTTTAAAAATATAAAGTAAGGAGTTCCCACTGTGGTTCAGCAGATAAGAACCCAACATAGGGTCTCTGAGGATGCTGATTTGATCCTTGGCCTCTCTCAGTGGGTTAAGGAGCCAGCATTGTCACAAGCTGTGGCATAAGTCACAAATATGGCTCAGATTCAGCTTTGCTGTGGCTGTGGCGTAGGCCTCAGCTGCAGCTCTGATTTGACTCCTAGCCCAGTAACTTCCATATGCTGCAGGTGTGGCTATAGAAAGAAATATGTATATATATTATATATGTGTGTGTGTGTGTGTATATATATATATAATGTATGTATAATAGCATAAAATAGAGAATAGAATAGTTTAGAAAAATTAGATTGTGAATGGAATCTAAAAGTCCATTAGCAATACAAAAATTTAAAGTTTCTGTTCAATGAAAGCTATAATGTACATAGGTTAAAGCTAAGTGGCAGCAAGAAATTATTTGTAGCAATTGATTAAAGGCCAAAATACATTAAAAATACTTTAAATTGTGCTTTGAAGAAAAATACTTTTAAATGAACAAAGGCTATGAATAGATTCTTTACAGAAAAAGCACAAATAATCAATGTACTTATTAAAGGATATTCAAACTTATTAGTAAGAAAAAAAGTAAACCTTTAATAACAGCTAGATACTGATTTTTGCCCACCAAAAATGAACAAAATCCAAAAACTGGTGATACCCAGTACTGGCAAAGTTACAAGTAAATAGGCTCTTAACACTTTGTAGGAATATAAATAAAGCTTAATTAGTAGGGTGATTTAACAGTATTGAAATTTAAAACATGCACACCAGGAATTCTACCTTTAAGAATTCACCTTACAAAAGTACTATTACGAGTGCAGAAAACAGGAACAATTCTAGCAGCATTGTTTATAATTGTAAAAAAGTGGAGTTTTAAATGTATAGCAATTGAGAAGCATCTAAGTTACGATAATTTAATTCACCTAGAATACTCTGCAGCCATTAAAGAGTATAAAATAAACATTTATATGCATAAAGTTCTTTAAGACAAAGGGAAAAGATAGAGGAACAAAGTGCATAACATAATCCCATTTATTCCTTTTTTCTTAAAGAAAGATCACAAATGTACATGTACACTAACATATCAACATAGAAAATACCATGCGTATATGGATAGTCCCCCATTTATGATGGTCCGACTTAGGATCTTTTTGACGTTATGGTGAAAGCAGTAGCATTCAGTAGAAACCATACTTTGAATTGCGAATTGTGGCCTTTTTCAGGCTAGAAGTATACTTTCTCATGGTGCTGGGCAGGGCAGCAAGCCATAGCTCCCAGGCAGTCACATGATCACAAGGGTAAACACCCCATACATTTCACCATTCTGTACCCATACAACCATTCTGTTTTTCACTTTCAGTGCATTACTTAATAATTTACATGAGGTATTCATCTCTTTTTAATTTTTATTTATTTTTTGTCTTTTTGCCTTTTCTAGGGCCACTTCCCATGGCATATGGAGGTTCCCAGGCTAGGGGTCGAATCAGAGCTGTAGCACCACAGCTCACAGCAATGCCAGATCCTCAACCCACTGAGCAAAGCCAGGGATCGAACCTGCAACCTCATGGTTCCTAGTCGGATTCATTAACCACTGCGCCACAACTGGAACGCCTCATCTCTTTTTATAAAATAGGCTTCACATAAGACAATTTTGCCCAGCTGTAGGCTAATGTAAGTGTTCTGAGCATGGTTAACGTAGGCTGGGCTCAGCTACGATGTCCTGTAGGTTAGATATAACAAATGCATGTTTGGCCTAAAATATTTTCAACTTATAATGGATCTATCAGGATATACCCCATTGTAAGTTGGGTAAGAACTGTATATGCTAATCTATTAAGAGTGGTTACCTCTGGAGAAGGAGTTGAGGGAGTAAGTGTGGAGGGTTGTGAAGGAAGACTTTCGAAATGTGTTCTATCAATGGTTTTAGCCTTTTTAAATAAGCATGCATTCTTATATTAGTTTGCCAACTTTTTAAATATTAATAACTCACAGAGAAGTTTTAAAAGCCAGTTACGTTTTGTTGATAGTAGCATGATTTTCTAAGTCCTCATACGGTTTATATTTGCTAATGAGGATTACTGGTTTATCAACTGAATGTTTGGCACTTGCTTATAGGCTAAGGTTTTATTTTTGCTTAATGAGACTTTTAAAGGTAATTCTTTCATATTTCTTTATCTTTTTCTTCCAGCCAAGTAAAATTCCTCCTCAGAAAGGACTGCTGAAGTCTCCACAAAACAGTACAAAAAAGGAGAATAACAATCACAGGCCACCCATTTTTACAGAAACCAAGGGCATTGAAATATGTATTTCTCAAGTGGCAGTTCAGTTCTCAACTGTCTAATTCAGTTCTCATTTGTTATTTATTACTCCACCCTCCCTATCATATACACACTGTTCCATTTCAAAATCCAAATCTTTTATCAAAATTCAGGGTAAACAAGTGACAGGGTTCCTTCCTCTTCCCCTAACTCACACCCTGTGTCACCCTCAGGCTTCAGCTTTTACTAAAGTTGCTCAATAGGCATGGTCAGAGCCACCCCACAGAGCTGGGAAGGGCTTCGGGGCTTTAGAAACTAACTTCTTAGAAAGCAAGAAACCTGTTTAAGACTGGAATTTTGCGTAATACTTGGAACAACCAAATACTTTCTTGAGAGGTAGGTAATTTCCCTTGGGCCCCTGAATGAAATCCAAATTTTTAGCCTGTCTTTTGAGGTTGTGTATGTTCTAGTAGATCCTATGACATCATATCAAACCACATCCTGATTATACTGGCCTTCCTTCTAACCCTTCAACAGAATGCAATTTCTCCCCAGGGTTCTTCCCTCTAACACTGTTCCCCCCTTCTCCCCCCCATTGATCTTCATTTGTCTTGTTCTCTCTGTAACTGTCTCTCTATCTTTCTGTCTCTCTCTCTGGCTCTGCCCCCCCACCCCAAATCTCAGTTCAAATATCATCTACTAGAGAGGCCCCAAATATTCCCAACTGAGTGGATAAATGTGTTAAACAGGCCACATCCAAATGGAAGAGCTCCAAGGAAGAGTTTTCACATTGAAATTCCCTAAGCAGACACCCCTCCAATCTGCTCACCACCCAGAGCTGCCCAAATTGGCCCCACTACCTGTAAGGGACTTTCCTTTAACAATAATAAGAGAATCAACAGAGAAGGGCCACCAGGGAGCAACTTAATGGAATGCTCCTCCCTTACTTGTTTTTGTTTTCAGAGTCTAGGAATGTACATGAGTGTGGGTGTGTGTTGGGTCGGGGGACATGGGTGTGTGCCAGAAGGCAGTTCAGAAGAGCAATAAGGCAACTTCTTAGAATGTCAGGAATCTCTATTTTCCTTCTATTCCTATCTACTTACATTTTCCAAAACAGACATGATATCTCAATTTCTTTGAGATTCAAATGTAATAAAGGGAAGGATAGTATATCAGACAGAATATCAAACATTTCTATGTGACCAAAGCCTAGCACAGAGCCTGACTAGCAGTGGGCATCAGTAACTATATCTTAATTTTATTGAATTAAAATAATAAAGCAAAACAGATACAGCAAAAGGTAGTAAGCACAAGAGAAAAAGCAGTACATTCCTGTTTGGTAAATCCATAGTGTTTGTTAGAATAGAATAGAATCAACAGTACATAGAACTGAAGCTATATATATTCTTGAAGTTATAAGAAGATACTAGCTGAATTTACACAAGGTTAGACTGCAAGGACCCTCAGAGCCATCTCATTAACTTCCTTTATTTTTAGATAAGGAAAAATAAGACCTGGAAAATTTAAATTTGCCAAAAAGACAGAGTAATTTAGTGGTAGATCTATGACTAGACTACTTGGTCTCCTTCTATTTAATTCTACAAATATTTCCTGAGAATGTAGTCATAGTAAGAGCTAGGCAATGTGTTAAAGGTTTAATCTCATAAAGCAATGAGAATGGTGTAATATTTAGATGAGGATACTGAGACAAACTGGACTGCTCTGTGTTCCCTGAATATGCATACCTCTTTCCATCTTAACCTTTGTTCATTACCCTTGGTTCACCTGGATTTACCTACTCCATCTCTATCTAGAAAGCCCTTCCATTCTCCCAGGTCCAACTTAAATACTACATCCTTCACGAAGCCTTGCCCCATATCCCCAAGCAGACAGGAGCATCACCTCCCCAGAACATCCAAAGCACATCTAAAGGATCTCTCTTATGATAAATCACACTTTGCCTTGTGAAGATCATATATACCTGTCTTTTCTTCCCTAATAGCTTGTGAGCTCACCTCCCCCAGCCCCACCCCAAGACATAGTTCCTTTCTCCTTCATCTCTCTATCCCTCAATCCCTTAAAATAGTGACTTTCTCACAAGAGCTACTTGGTACGCATTTGATGAATACATCCTTAATCTGCCCAAAGCTCTGGCAGTTGATTTATTCTCCCAGTTATTATTTCCTTTGAGCAATACAGGTCTTTGATGAATAATATTTACTGTGCGCTTAATACTTAAATGTAATTGATGTTTGCCATGTTGTTTGACTTAATTGCAATGAGTATGAAAGGAAAATCCATACAGTAATAGTATATATGTGATACTTTATTTCTATGATAAGCTGCCATTAGTTGCAATATTCACCACTGATTTATTAACTACTTTTAAGGAAAATGTCAGCATTAAATGTATTCATAGATGGTAAGAATCATTCTAATTTCAGAAATGCAAAGTGGGAAGAAGATGTGAATCAGAGGTGAAGAAGTACGGTCAGGGCTCTTTTCTCCCAGCATAGCCCACAAGGTGCCCTAGGAGGTATGCACATTAAATTAAACTTGTCCAGTCAGTCCTTAAGGCAGAACACAGCCTGGCATCTCATTTGTCCCAGATTTCTCTTCTACTACTTGATTAGACCTCATGTTTTGTCACTTCTTCTGTCTCTTCCTTTCCATGACCACATGTGTCCTCAATACAACGTAATACCAGGCAACTGGTCTCCCCAACCTGTCATTATTTAATCATGTCCTACTCCATGCCTACTTAATTAAGTTTAGAACTCTTAGTCTTGCATTAAAAGTTACCCACCAGTACCATACTGTTTTGATGACTGTGGCTTTGTAATATTGCTTGAAGTCTGGAAGAGTTATGCCTCCTGCTTGGTTTTTGTTTCTCAGGATTGCTTTGGCAATTCTGGGTCTTTTGTGGTTACATATAAATTTTTAGATTGTTTGTTCTAGTTCTGTGAAAAATGTCCTGGGTAATTTGATAGGGATTGCATTGAATCTGTAGCTTGCTTTGGATAATATGACCATTTTTACAATATTAATTTTTCCAGTCCAGGAACATGGAATATCTTTCAATTTCTTTACATCTTCTTTAATTTCCTTCATTAATGCTTTATAGTTCTCAGCTTAGGAAAATGTGGTGTATATACACAATGGAATACTACTCAGCCATAAAAAATGACATAATGCCATTTGCAGCAACATGGATGGAACTAGAGACTCTCATACTAGTGAAATAAGTCAGAAAGAGAAAGACAAATACCATACGATATCAGTTATATCTGGAATCTAATATATAGCACAAATGAACATTTCCACAGAAAAGAAAGTAAGAGACTTGGAGAATAGACTTGTGGCTGCCAGGGGGGAGATGGAGAGACTGGGCGGGATTGGGAGCTTGGGGTTAACAGATGCAAACTATTGCTCTTGGAATGGAATTACAATGAGATCCTGCTGTGTAGCATTGAGAACTATGTCTAGATACTTACATTGCAACACAACAATGGGAAGAAAAACTATGTATACATGTATGTGTAACTTGGTCCCCATGCTGTACAGTGGGAAAAAAAAAATTAAAAAGAAAAGTTGCCCACAATTTAATTCTTACCTAATTTTCCAGTCTTAACTTTTAATCTAAATAAATTGTTTTAAAGGCTCCAAGATATTATAGCCTTACTCCTGAGAATATATCTAGCATTGCCATATTTCTGCCTCATTGTTTAAACTATGCCCTCTTCCTAAAACCCTCTCCTCATCGTTAGTCATTGAAATTACCTCTGCTCTTAAGAGTTGATCTTGGAGTTCTCATCATGGCACATCAGAAATGAATCTGACTAGGAACCATGAGATTTCTGGTTCAATCCCTGACCTCGCACAGTGCATTAAGGGTCCAGCGTTGCCATGGGCTGTGATATAGGTCACATATGCGGCTCAGATCTAGCGTTGCTGTGGCTATGGTGTAGGCTTGCAGCTGTAGCCCCAGTTAGATCCCTAGCCTAGGAACCTCCACATGCCTCGGGTGAGGTCCTAAAAAGAAAAAAAAGAAAAAAAAAAGCTGATCTCAAATGACACTTCCCTGATGCAATGATGCAATGATGACAGCAGACAGAATGTCTTGCTAACACTACCGAACTCCTATAAAATTCAGTATCTGCCCCATTCATACAGACCTTGACACATTACAATTTAACCCAGTTATTTATTTGCCTGACCATTCTCCCATTAGAACCCCATTTTATATATATTTGTGACCCTTATAAGGTTAAACAACATCATGGTTTAGAAAAAATTGTATGAATATATGTCAAATAGACAGTTTTGGAGCAGATAGTTTACTTGATCGAACATCACATGGAGGGTTCTGAGGTGACATGGATGGAGTTCAGAGCAGATAAAAACTACTGAAATTAAGAATTTTCAGAGTTGCCATCGTGTCTCAGCAGAAACGAATCTGGCTAGCATCCATGAGGACACAGATTTGATCCCTGGCCTCACTCAGTGGGTTAAGGATCCAGTGTTAGCGTGAGCTGTGGTGTAGGTTGAAGATGCGTCTCAGATCTGGTATTGCTGTGGCTATGGTGTAGGCTGGCAGCTACAACTCTGATTAGACCCCTAGCCTGGGAACCTCCATATGTTGCAGGTGTGGCCCTAAAAAGACAAAAAGACACACAAAAAAGAATTTTCAAGCTATTTTACATACTTATTCAGAGCAACACTCAGAAGCACTGTAGAAGAATACTGGGGATTTTAGAATACACTAGAAGACAAAATAGCCACTGTCCCTGACCATTTGTTTTTGTCTCAAGTAGAACAAGTGCAAAATTGAAATGATAAAATGTTAAATATTCTCAGAATTGGGAAGGGGGACTTCTAGGGCATATATAATTAACAAAATACCTATACCTTAAGTTAGCAGTGTCAGGAAAAAAAAAATGCCATCCCCATTTTATAGGAGAGAAGCAAGGAAAAATATATCATTTTACAGGAAAAGGAAGCACTTTATGTCTTCTTTCTTGCTAGTCATACAACTTCAGCAGATGAGCTCTGTAACGGGGAATTTCAGCACTACCCTTCTCCATAAGACTGGAGAAGAATAAAAATGAAGTCTGAGTAAGAGATGCGTCTGGAGAGAGACAGTAATTACCGGCCAGGACTGATTAAAATTCTCACTAGGACCTCAAAGAAGCACACTGAACATGCCTGAGCAATGGAAGGAAAGCATAACAACTGCTTCCCAAGCACGTGTGGAGAAAGTAACAAAGGCAGGAAAATATATCCCTGGCTTCCAGCCACAAGCTAAAAATCTGAATGAAAGAAAAGCCAGATTGTATTGATCTGTTACTCCTAACTATGATATGATATTCAACTCCGTCTTTGGTGTATAAGATGCCCCTTTCACTCTCTGGTAAGCAGATTGTTAATATTCTCTGGTCTTTCTCATGCTGCCGTATTCATCTCCCTGAACACTAGCTATCAGAAGAGCCAAGTGTGTCTGTGTCACATATTTTGTCTCATTCACACACCTGGCAAAAATTGTGTACATGTTACACATCAATACAGAACCAAATAGGGAATGTTTCCTTCCCACTTGACTCTAGAAAATAGACCCAAGATTTCACTCTCAGAACCAAGGTTGTAAGGTGATTTTTGTTTATTTTACCAGACTACTGACACCCACCCTTCTCTAGCTTTAAGAATCAGTTTACTAACTGGCTTTTAGAGCAGATTCTTTAAAATAGATGTTTTTGAAATATTCTTTCTAAAATGCAGGGACAACGTGGGCAGTGATGCTCACTACAATTAGGAGATTTGTTTTCCAATTACTGTTAACTGATGACTTTATTTTTCAAAAGGTAAAAGTTTCTTTAAATAGTCAAATGTTCACAAGAGCATATCATTATCGATTTGTGACTCTACTGGATCCCTTGCTTGCTGTTTGCTGTCCTGTGCTTAATGGCTTGGCTTTTGGAACATGGCTCCCTCTCCCAAGCAACTGGAAAATCAAAATCCCCTAAGTTAGTGATCTCTTGGAAAAACAACATGCTTATCTGCAGTATTGGGGGTGTTTAGAGATACACTAGGTAGTAAGATAGCCTTTTGTCATTTTCAAATGAACCACCTTGTCTTAGTGTAACTTTCCTTTTTCTCCACTTTTGAAATGCAATTTTCCCAGGGACAGGAACCTTGTCAGGGAAACTTTGGACTGCATGGGACTTCGAAGATAGTCTTGTCTTTGCTCAGCAAATCCTGAACCCCTCTATCATTCCCCAAGGGAGTATTAGTTAATTATTTACTTAAGTCCATGCACTTGTGAAGTTTTAAGTGCAGAGAGGAATGCCGTTCTGTTATTTTGCTTTTAAGTACTGAAAGTCTTAGTTTTATTTAGTTTTGTGATGTCCTTTCTTTTTATTTCCTTCAACTCCATTTATTTCTTGCATAAACTCTAACACAATTTACAAAGAGACATACAAAATTGGCATGCAAGCCAGCTTTGAAAAAAAAGTAGGGCAGGCTAGGAGGAAACCAGTGGAGTCCCCAGAAGAAATTGTACTTGTCATTAATTTTTCTATTTACATTCTATTTTTCTCCCTTTTTTACAGCTAGTATTTGAAAACTGCTAAGAATAAGCAAGAACAATGGGCTTGGCAAAGGGAAGGAAAGAAGATAAGCAATGAAGATCATAGATTGAATAAAATTTCCCCCAATTCCATGAATGTTTCATACCTAGCTTTAAAAACACTTTATTTTTTTTCTTACCAAGGCTAACTCCATACATTCTGCACATTTCTTCTTGTTCTATATTTCTGGTAGATGAGAAGCCATTATAAAGTTTGGCCACGGAGACCTTAAAAATCACCCAATATGATTTGACACAAAGAGGTAAAAAGACTTGTCTGGAAATTTGGATCATTGGGAGTAGTTGTAGAACCAAAGTTCTTCTACTTCCCAAAGCAGTGCTCTTCCTGCCAAACCACATTGCCTCTTACTGGAAGATCATCATGATAACCCGCTTTGTCATTTTCTCACCTTTCTTCATAAATCCACCCTTTTAAACTTTCAATTGTTTTCATGGTCTTTCAACCAATCTATAAAATTTAAACATGGTATAAGGTAACACATAACTTTTTGATAAAATACATAATAATCAGTTCATTTTTTCATAATGGTATCAAAAGTGCTAGCTCGCTTAATTTACTGTCTTTCTATTCCTCCTAATAAAAATAATTCTTTGCTATTTTCTGACTTTAGACTAAATTCTCATATGAATTTCTGGTTTTGCTCTTTTCCTACTCCTTTTCATGTGCTGCAGATCAGATTGCTAAGATTTCTGAAGCCTGACATAAGAATCGTTTAGTACTCAATTCTGCTGCCTACTGCCTGTCATCCGTCCATCAATTCAGAAATGAATATGTAGGAATGTATTTCACAGTCTTGGCAGGACATATTTTTTAAAGACTCTGACTGATTTACAACATTATACCAAATTGCTAGAAATATACTCTAAAAAAAAAAATAACTCTCAATACTAAAACACAATTATAAGAAAGCAAAAAAAAAAAAAACCCTGCAAAAAGTCCAAGATAAAATAATTCTAAATGAAACCACTTTTCTTTTTACTAGTTCTTTTAAATTAAATACATCTAAGACATTTTTGTACTTGATTATTTGATGTGGAAAGGAAAGGAGATAGAATATAGACTCAACCATAGTAACTGGAATTTCATTAGAAAATTAAATTAACATATTAAAGCAAAAATTCATTGTACTAAAATATGAACACTGAATTAGCATGACCTTTTTTCATGAGAAAAAAAATGTATATATAAGGGATCTCAAGTGCTAATAAATATTTCTACCTTCTTGTCTCAGGTAGAAAGCTAGGCAAATGCAAAGTTAATTTAAAATACACATAGTAAATTTTTGAAAAACACATACGGACATTGCCACAATCTCTTTGTTAATATCAATTTGCAAAAGAATAGGAATTTGGGGTAGTCATTACAAAAACATCCTAAATGTGATGCCTAGAAAATGTCTGCCTTTTTTTCTCTGGAGAATAAAATGAAAAGAGACAAAATGTGGTATGTGGTATATATACACAATGGAATACTACTCAGCCATAAAAAAGAACAAAATAATGCCATCTGCAGCAACATGAATGGAACTAAAGACTCTCATACTAAGCAACATAAGTCAGAAAGAGAAAGACAAATACCATACGATATCGCTTATATCTGGAATCTATTATATGACACAAATGAACCTTTCCACAGAAAAGAAAATCACAGACTTGGAGAGTAGACTTGTGGTTGCCAAGGGGGAGGGGGAGGGAGTGGGATGGATTGGGAACTTGGGGTTAATAGTTGTAGATTATTGCCTTTGGAATGGATAAGCAATGAGGTCCTGCTGTGTAGCACTGGGAACTATATCTAGTCACTTATGATGGAGCATGATAATGTGAGAAAAAAGAATCTATACATGTATGTGTAACTGGGTCACCATACTGTATAGTAGAAAATTGACAGAACACTGTAAACCAGCTATAATGAAAAAAATAAAAATCATTATTAAAAAACAAAAAAAATCAATCATTCAAGAAATTCATAGTCTCCTCCAGAAGACTCACAATTCATGAAAGCTCTAAGTTCTGCATTCAAATAAAAACTGGTTTTGTTTAAAAAAAAGAAAAAGAAAACATACAAGAAAGAGAAGCATAAGGTAAAAGAGGAGGAGAATAAGGGGGGAAAAGGAGAAGGAAACTCAGCAGGAGGAGTAGTTTGAAAACTCTTCCTGAGTTACACGAAAACTCTTTCAACAGGAGAAAGATGATCTGATTTGACTCCTAAACTTTTTTAGCTTTATAATTCAGTTCTTTCTGTCCAACTGTCCCTTCATATCAGCTTTCTATCCACACTGAAGTTCATCTAGGATCTCAAACTCTAAAAGCATGATTACAGTATAAAATATCCTTGGGATAATCGCCTTCCTCTTCATTACACAGGCAAAGACACTCAGGCAGAAATAGTGTATTTGATTTGCCCAAGAACACACAGAAAAATTATTCTAAATAACTTAGAAGAAGTAAATCAATTCCAAAACAAAATTACCCTGGACAGGAGGTTGTGTGATGGTCCTTTAGATAGTTTACTAATAATTTATAATTGAATATTTAGGAAAGATATATTATCTATCCTCAAGTGTTCCACCCCATGCATATGAAGACATTCGAATTGAAGGACTAAGAATGACTATTATTTATTTATTTATTTAGCTTTTAGGGCCTCACCCACAGCATATGGAAGTTCCTAGGCTAGGGCTTGCATTGGAGCTACAGCTGCTGGCCTACACCACAGCCACAGCAAAGTGAGATCCATGCCATGCCTATGACCTACACCACAGCTTGGCAACGCTGGATTCTTAACCCACTAAGTGAGGCCAGGGATCAAATCTGCACCCTCATGGATACTAGTCAGGTTCGTTTCCACTGTGCCACAACAGGAACCTACAAGAATGACTTTTTATTAAAAGTTGTCACTAGAGTATATCTTCCTGGTCCTTGAGGATTTGGAGCTGAACTAGTAGGTGAAAAGCAAACTTTCTTCTCTGAGTTTATTTCATGTATAAGAAACAAATATGGAAAATAACTTTAGAGGAAAGAAAGTCCCAATTTTAGCCTTTCATAAGTTGTGGATATTTGGAAGACAATTCAGAGAAAGAAATCAGGAAGAAACTAAGACTCTAGTGACAGGGTTTGGACTAAGCATGATAAATGACTTGCTATCAGTCTTGATTATCTGAAAGAAGATGTGACTGACGTCTTCAGCCATCCAGATAAGAACAACCTGCTTATTACTCTTCAGATGATTACTTGAAGTGGTAACTTCCAGAAAGGAAGAACATACAACATCATGCATTGTCAAGGAAATTTGCGGAGAGTCTTTTTCTGAAGTTTTACAAAGTTAGGCAAGACATCTGGGAAGAGGGTTGGTTGGATAAAATAAAGCAACTACCTATAAGAACTTATCATGTAAGAAGTGAGTGTCATCAAGCACCTATCTAGCCCTAACAAATCAAGCAAAATACCAAGAATTAGGGACAAATAAAACATATCCTATAGTCTTAAAAAAAAAAAAAAGAATGTATAAAGGGAGTTGCCTTAGTCCGTCTCCTAGCATTTTGTTTGCATCTACAAGGACTGGAAGATACCATCAAAAAATATCACTGTGTGGGGTCACAGTTCTTGCCAGAGTAACCTAATTGTCTTTGACTCAGTTTTAATCTGGGTGGATGTGGTGAGAATGGCTGATGTTGCTTAACAGCTCTTAGTGCTGGTGTTAAATATAGAAAAATTCACAAAAAGATTCTTATCTGCAGAGGAATGGAAAACATTCTTACACATGATGAAAGAGTCAGAGAGGGGAAGGTGGGAAACGTTCCCCTTCCTGCCACACATTTCATCTATGAACAAAGCTCTAACTGGCCTCAAAGGAAGCTCTGTGCCCAAAAGAAATATTTGAATGTGCAGTGGGGACTGAAAGTCAGATCCATTATGAATAACATTACCAAAATACATATGTATGTATTACCTGAAGGTACTAATGGAAAAATGACACACTTCAAAACTGAAAACAGGATAACTAAACATTGTTAAGAGGTTGCGAAGAGCATCAATTCTCAACACTATAACCCTAAATGCAAGAGAAAAGAGATTTGAAACAAAAAAATCACAAGAAAGCTTTTCTTTAAAAACAGCAGTTTAATAAGCAATTTTCTGTGACCTTCATTCTCATAATAGCTTACGCATCAGTTAGCTCTTGTTAGTACAGTTGAAGATGGAAAGACACGTTGGAGGTTCTTTCTTCTCATAAACCTACCACATGATAGAGCTCACCTCTAAAAAGAGATGAAGAAAACAAAGGCATAAGGTACATATACCAAAATATTTAAAGACGTCCCATGTCAGTGAATTTGACAAACAACCGTTGGCATTCCTTATATTTAGATTTAGTGTCTACGAGAGCCTTTAGAGTTGATAAGATTTTACACACAAGAACAATCACTGTACATACAGTTTTCGAGAAAAATCCTATTGTCCTTGAGCAATTATATCTCTTTAGTATTTTTAATAAATAAAATATTAGAAAATATTATCAGAGTAATCAGACACCAAATCCAATCATACATATTCACCACTTGCTTTATACTTTTTACATACAAAAAAACCTTGAAATTAATGGTCTGGATTAGATTTAACTTTTATCCAGAGAGAATCTATGAAAATTCAATTCAAAACAATAACTTTTAACAAAGGTCTACTACATAGTTGGCTCTAAGATAAGGGAAAGCAATGCTGAAATTACTAAAACCTCATCTCTGCCCCACATGAATTTATAGTCTGGTAAGACATCAGCATGCCCACATCCATAGCATACAAGACAGAAAATGATACAAAGCACTTCAAGCAGATAGAAGAGAGATGAATTTCCTTTTGAGATGGGTTAGGCATTGCCTTTGAAGGAGAAAAGGAAATTTAGAGAATGGGTATAATTCCAACAATTAGATGTGGTGGCCAGGGAATCATCAACATTTCACATGTGAATGAGCATATAAAAAGAGACATTAAGAAAAAACACAGAGAGTGAACTGATTGGTAAGACACTGGTGTTTCAGGAATGTGGGATGCTTAGTAAGGAATAAACTACCAATAGGGCTGGATGAGTAAGGACTCTTGTCTACTACACCAAATAATTTGGACTTGATTCAACAATTAAAAGGGAATCACTAATTTTCTGAGAAAAGGCATAAGTTAACTAAATGGGAGTTTTAGGAAAACTGACTTGACAGTAGATTATAAAACAAGTGAAAGGAAAAAGCTAAAGACCAATTAAATTAATGCCATAATCTTAGAAATTATGAAACAAAAAAGGCTTGAACTAGATCAGTGTCAGTGGGTGAAAAGAGGAAAGACTAGAAGACAGAATCATTGGAGAGGAGTAAGTAGTAGGATTTTGTGCCTCCTGGGTATAAGGAGCAATGAAAGAGGGAGACAACGGCTCTAAACCATCTTGGGGAACATGAAGGATGATGAGCTGTGATGGCAAGGAGACTGATGATTTTGCTCCACTGTTTGACCCTAATTTCATTGCCACCACTCCAGTTAAGACCCAGCAAACAGTGCTCAACCTCTGAGGTACAAAAATAAAAATCACACTAAGAAATCTAACTCTCTCTCTTTATCCTACTCTACAGAAGCCATTTTCAATGGCAGGGCAACAAAGTATCAATGTACTGTAGTTTTCAAAAAAAAAAAAGTAATTCTGAAAGAAAACTAAATGGACATCCTAAAATTGACTAATTAAGTGTCTGACCATCCCTTTAGATCATGTTCAATCAGAGAATCTGACTTGAGTATCAAAAGGCTATCATGAAATTCATGTTGCTTTCTCCTTCTATATCAAGCAACTCCCAGTGGTTACCATGAAGTTATACTCTACCAGTGAATAAGAACTTCAGTTATACTCTACCAGTGAATAAGAACTTCAGTAGTGACAGGTAGGTACTGGAGGCTGGCCTTTAATGATCTGTTCAAAAGTAACAGTTTAAAGTAGTTTAAATGTTAAAAATAATAGTAAAGCATCTGTCATCACCTCACCACTCATTTTGGCACTAAATTAAAGGGAGAATAGAGTCAAGCAGTACTAAGGATATCCATTTGAGTGGCGATGTCGGTAGGCAGCATGACAGAAATCTTCTACAGATAGCTGGATGTACTTAGCCAAAGACATTGACTTGAACCTCTGATAGAAGTTTGCCAAATATACTTCAGTATGAGTACAACAAGCTCTTTTTACAATGTATTTCAACACTGAAAATTAATGATTTTTTGCTATGACTCTATCCAGGTCAAAATGGGAAGACGAGCAGTGCTCTTGGAGCTTGAATGCCCCAATTAAGACCCCTCTGAGAGAAGTATATGCATTGCAGTTGTACATTTTCCTGTGGTGGGGAGTTAGAGATTATTGCTAGGGGCAGGATCAGTCTGATTCAGGGTCATCAGTTCAAGGGACATGACACAAAGAGAGAACAAATATATCAAATTTCCAGTGAGCTGAGGAGGCTGAGAGCTGACTGAGGAAACCAAGTGTGAGACAGTGAAGGATAGTACAGAGAAGAAGACAGAGGAACAAAAAATACAAAATAAGACATAACAGGAACGGGTTCTGAAACAAATTCTGTGAACAGGGCCTTCCATCCTGTCTCCACATCTCTCTTTTGACAGCTTGTTTTGCTTGTCTTGGTCAAGATGTGTTCTTCAAAACAAGACCTCAGCTGGTGTTACAGACTAGTCTCAATACAGAAGGCCAACACAGATAACTGTCAGTGGTTCAAGCCCTGCTCTAACAGACACCTGTAGTATTTATTCCCCCAAAACCTAAGAAAAAAGACACAACTTTTGCATTTGGCCCTCAGCTTTTCTACCCAGGGTTTCACTTTCACACTAATTTAACAACTGCCAAATATGTAAAGATTTTGAGCAATTCAGGTGAGCTTCACTAGAAAGGGGCAGGGTTTTATATCCTGACTGTGGTTCCTAAAGGATGTACAGTTTCAGTGCACCTGCTCAAGATGAAACTCAACCTAGCGCTAGGCCCATTTCCCCTTCACAAATCAAAATGGTACTTCTTAGAAACCTCTTGGACAAAGAAGACAGCTCAAAGACATCTGCTAGTTACCCTAGGGGAATCATTTCATAAGAACCCTTTCTAGTAACCACTAGCAATCATCCCTGGTGAGATTTTGTACCCTGGATGCTACTCTTGAGATAATGGGCAGCATCTTCACAAGCATAAACCACCACCTCTCCTCCCCTCTTAGCCCAGTGCAATGCAAAGAGCTGCCTCCTCCCAACCCGGAAGTGTTAATTTCTTGGACATCTATTGAGTACCTAATGTATACAATTTTAGGAAATAAAGGTCTAGACAGTAGAGGGATGAGCCTAAAATGAAAAGATACTTGTAACAGTTGTTCCAAAGATGGCCTCATGCATGTAGCTTATCCCACAGAATTTCCTCACAATGTGAATTTTGAGAGGTGAGGTATATATTCTTTCCCCCCAGTCTGGGTAAGCCTGTGGCTGCTGCAGAAATGATGTTATGGAACATCAAGGAGTAAATTATAAAATAAAATACAGTTTCTACACTGTTCTCTTGGGATGCTTGGAACCCAACCGCCACACTCTGAGGAAGGCAAGCAGCTACATGGAAAGGCCATTTGTAGGTATCCCAGGCACCTTCTCACCATAAGTCTCACCTGACAGCCAGCATCAAACAGGGCACATGTGAAAACCTGAGACTTCAGGTGATTCTACTCCCCCAGCCTCTGAGCCATTCCAGCTGATGCTAAGTACAGCAAAGATGAGAATTTCCCACTGAGCCTGCCTAAATTGCAGATGTGTGAGCAATAAATGTACTCTTTAGTTTAAGCCACTAAGTCTTGGAGTTACTTGTTACTTAACAACAGATAATCAGGACAGCACACATGGTATGACCTCAGAGAGCTTACAGTCAATTCAGTCATTATACCCTGGATGCTACTCTTGAGATAATGGGCAGCATCTTCACAGCATAAACCACCACCTCTCCTCCCCTCTTAGCCCAGTGCAATGCAAAGAGCTACCTCCTCCCAATCCGGACTTGCGTAAATAAGCATGTCCAAAAATCACTATAATATGTCAAGGTATAACATAAGTACTTTAAAAGATCCATAAACTAAAATGAATATGTATGCATATGTGTGTATATCCTGATTTATGCATAGATAATTTCAAAATACATTAAAAAATTAATAATAATTACCTCTGTGGAGTGTCCTTGGGTATAAGGGAAGGAAGGCTTCTTTCTATTTGCCCATCTCTTTGTATATTTTAGTCCTTACCTTATGCATACCTTCTGTAGATTCTGAAACAGTTTAAATTTCTAAAGTAATGATAAAACAAAGCAGAAAGGAGCTAAACAAGTGATGCTGGATCCCATGAGGACTGTACTAGGGGCTCCACGAGGACAGAATACAACAAAGCTACTAGGAATAGCTTCGTCTTCTCTCTCTGTTCCTCAGTTTTCATGTCTACATAAAAATAGTAGACCATGTGGTTTTGGTGAAAATTAAAGTGCTGTAGAAGTACCTGACACAAAACTAAGTACTCAATAAATATTAATAAAAACATCTAGGACATCCTGTGTAGCTGAGCACTGGCTCAGCATGTGGACACAGAGTTGCAAGTGGCAGAATCAGATCATTGCTTTAAGAAGAAAGACATTCCTTTCTCCTCCTTAGAATAAAGGATAAAAGGGAACCAGAAATCTTAGGTACAATTTTAAGAGTGGTAGCTTTGATAACAATATGAGAACTTCTGCAAATGCCACATTGACTTATATTTTCCAAAAAGTTAAAAGACCACCAAATTAAAACTTTCCATCCCACTTCCCCATTCTGCTTCCCCTTCATGGTTTTCATTGGGTGTGACGAGTTGTCTACATATTACAAATGACTGCCGTCCATAGGACGCCAAGGAGTTTAGCTGTTTACAATAATGTTGCCTCTAACATTTAGCTTCTCCTTATGTTTTGAGAGACTGGACATTATCTCAACAGTGTCAAAGGAACATCAAACTTTCCATTTGTTCTCATTTATAGTTTTCCCTTTCAAGTAACATAGGGTGGAATAAGTCAGCCAAAAGATGGAGTGTGGTATATTTTCTTCCTCCCCAAAGTGTTGCAGGTTCTCAAAAGTTTGTGAAAGCATGATCTAGTTCCAAAGTGTCAGAGTCCTCTAAAGGAAATGGAGAAGGTAAAGTGGTCCAGGAGATTACATGGCGTGAGCACATAACCAGAGTATTTCACAATTGACCGTGAGTTGCCTTAAATTTTGTAGATTTCAGGGTAATGGCATCATCACTCTGCTTGCAAAGTCAAATGAGTAATGAGCAGTTCCTCTCTGACTCAGGAACTTCTGTTGTTTCCTGTTTGGCTTAATTTACCCAAGTATCTTAGAAACAGATACTTGGGTATCTGTTATTTCAGCTCCCTTAAGGTGGCTGAACTTCAATGTTTTTTCTTATGAACTAGGTGTTTGACCTCATTCAAATTTCTGGCATTTCAGGAAAATTTTTGCATCTCTGTTTTCCTTTCTTTAACTTAACTTTCCTTTCTTTCCAGCTTCTCAACTGCAAGAAAACTTTCTACATTCACAATGTATTAAACCAAAAAAAAAAAAAAAGCAAAATCTTTCCAAAGAAAAGAGAAACTATGCTAAATGTTGTCAAGAGCCAATTTGTTGCATTTTACTATCATTTAGCCACTTTAAATCCCTTTTGGTATAAACAGGGGTAAGGTTAAATAAACTGAGAGATTGACTAAATAACAGACTAAATGGCTGATTCCATCACTGTGTAGTGAATATGAACAAACGTTCATGTGAATTGTAATGAATATGGAGAGTGGACTGAACAAATTGCATACTCAAAATTCTCAATGATACATTGGATGGAATTGTATAAGGGCATGAAGCATCCCTAATTAGTTCTATGTGAAATTCTTGAAGGGGAAAAATTTACCTACAAAGGTTTTGTATCAGCACTTAGATGGGACTTCTGAAAGCTGGTTCAAGCCACCAGTGGAAAAAAAAAATGTACCCAGGATTTATGTGATGTAACAGTGAGTACCAGCTCTTTTCCAGACCATTTTCCCCTCCATTTCATGTCTCTGTCTATGGCAACATTCCGAAAGAGGAACTGAAAGGCCATGTTCAGATAACAATGAGCCAGTAACTCTCTTTGGTATTTTCTAAGTACCCTTTTTTTTTTTAAATCTTTTTAGGGCCACACCCACAACATATGGAGGTTCCCACACTAGGGGTGGAATCAGACTGTATCCGCTGGCCTACACCACAGCTCACAGCAACACCAGATCCTTAACCCACTGAGTGAGGCCAGGGATTGAACCTGCGTCCTCGTGGATGCTAGTCAGATTCATTTCCACTGAGCCATGACAGGAACTCCCAAAAAGTCCCTTTTTATTACAAGCTTATGTACTAGGGATGCTTCATCAAGAAGGCTACCCAGTATAAGATAAATAAGGTCTGAGGAACCTATGTATGAGACTATGGTTGATAACATTGTATCGAATAATTGAAATTTTCCAATACTGCAACACTAAAATGTTGTCACATACACAAAAAGTAAACTTGTGAGGTGATGGAAATGTTAATTAACTTAATGTGGGGGATCCTCATGATGTATCCATATTTCAAATCATCATGTTATACTCTTTAAATATTTCAGTTTGGTCAATTGCACTGCAATACAGCTGGAGGGAAAAAATGAGATTGACATTACTTCAAAACAAGAAATAGAACCCCACTAACCTACAGCCTGTAGCTAAATACACTTTCTATTCTTAGCTTCCCAGCCTCTCATTTACTTCATCATTGAAAGTGCCTCTTCATGATGTGATTAGAACCAATTTGACAACTGCTCTAACTTCATCTCCTCTAGGTAAGGACTTCCTATACTTTTTTTTAATCATCTGCCAAAGCTCACAGCCCCTTACCTAGCATAGAATGTAAAATTTTAAATTTGTTTTTGTGTTCCTTCTCATTTTATGTATTCTTATAATAAGTAAAAAAAAAAAAATTATGAAAGTCTTTTTTTTTTTTTTGCTAATAAAACTTCTATGGGGGTTCCTGTTGTGGCTTTGCAGGTTAAGAACCTGATATTGTCTCTGTGAGATGAGGGTTTGATCCCTGGCCTCACTCAGTGGGTTAAGGATCTGGCATTGCTTCAAGCTGCATGTAAGTCTCAGAGGCAGCTCAGACATGGTGTTGCTGTGGCTGTGGCATAGGCCACAGCTGCAGCTCCGATTCAACCCCTGGCCCAGGAATTTCCATATGCTACAGGTGCAGCCTTAAAAAGAAAAAAAAAATTAGATCATGCCAAAGCGTCAGTATATTTGCAGGATTACACAGGAATCGCTGATGTTAGTAATGGTGATCTGTCTGATAATCCAAGTGACTCTGTCCCTGTCTTCAAGTGGAGTGGTTTCAACTACAATACTTCAGATCATTTTTTCTGGCCAAGAATTAACAGCGCTAAGCCCAGAACAACCAACACTCAGCAGATAGTACAAACAAACAAACAAAAAATAAACAAAACTAATGCTTAATGACACATCTGCCCTAGGATGGAGTATTCAGGTCTCCACACTAATTGCTGACTCTGGAGTCTGACAGTATTTCTCCTCCAATGAGATCATTTGCCCTCAAGAAAACCCTTTGCTTCCCTTGTGTTGTGGACTATGTGTTTATGCCTTCCCTCCCACAAAAATTCATACATTGAAACCCTAATATCCAAGGTGATGGAATTTGGAGAGGCCCTTGGGAGGTAATTAGGTTATTAAGAGTGGACCTCTAATGATAGGATTAATGCCCTTACAAGAAAAATGCAAGAGAGCTTTCCTCTCTCTGCTCTCTCTGCCACGTGAAGATACAGCAAGAAGGAAGCTGGCTCTCAGCACAATCTGACCATGCTAACACTGTGATCCTAGACTTACCAGCCTCCAGAAGTGTGAGAAGTAAATATTTGTTGTTTAAACCACTCAGTCTATGATATTTTTTTATAGCAGCCCAAGATTAAGACCCCTTGCAACCTATGATAACTGTGAAAACTGCCTGGCCCACCAGGCTGTTCTAGTCATGTTACTTCCAGTGTGTCCCATACCAGGAAGCACTGCTGGGACACCCAGTTTTCAGGGAAATTACATATGGAGCCCAAGCATGATTTGGTGTTAAATATTATATATTAATGTTGTAATGTGTTCCGCAAGCTGAGAATAATATTCAAAGAACCAAAGTTTCTTAAACTCTCTGAACCTCAGTAACCTCATCTACAAAATGAAGATAATATATTTGTTTTTGCAGGGATGTTCTGAAAAAGTGAAAAAACACCTAGGACAGTGCCTAGAATATAGTCATACACACACACACACAGACACACAAAGGCTTAGTAATAGTGGTAAGAGGAGAAGGAGGAGTAGAGCTGATAATAGTTGAGATAGTCATAGTAGTTGTTTAATAGTCAGAGAAGTAGTAGTATCACTATTAGTAATAGTACTAGTGGTAGCAAAAGTAATGGTAGTAGTAGTAAGAGTCAATAGTAGTAGTAGTAAAAGTAATAGTAGAAGTAGTGGTAATAATAATAATACTATATTATTATTACCACTATTATTACCTCCTACTTACTGGTAGGAGGAGCAGCAGCAGTAGAAGGAGTAGTATTAGTCATGTAGAGTCAGCAACTGTAGTAGGAGTGCAAATAATAGAAGTAGCGGTGGTGGTGGTGGTGGTAACATTAATGAAGACACTTGGAATGCCATCAGAAGAATGATGAGGAGTTCCCGTAGTGGCGCAGTGGTTAACAAATCTGACTAGGAACCATGAGGTCGTGGGTTCAATCCCTGCCCTTGCTCAGTGGGTGAACGATCTGGTGTTGCTGTGAGCTGTGGTGTAGGTCGCAGGCATGGCTCGGATCCTGCATTGCTGTGGCTCTAGCGTAGGCTGGTGGCTACAGCTCTGATTAGACTCCTAGCCTGGGAACCTCCATATGCCACGGGAGCGGCCCAAGAAATGGCAAAAAGACCAAAAAAAAAAAAAGGAGAAGAATGATGAAAGTGGAGAAGTTAAGTTGAGACTCATGACCTTACAGGCTTATCGTGATAAAGAGCTATTATGCCAAGCATTAGGATAGTAAGAGTCGAGGAATTTGAGTTGGTAAAGCCTGCTTTAGAGCAGAAAAAAGATCTTCAGAAGGCATTCTGGAAAAAAAGGCAGCATCACTTCAACTTTGGCCACACAGATCCTGTCTAATTAAGCTGTTCTCAAGGAGGGGCCATTCTAAGAAGTCGCTCAACAGGCCTCAAGCCAACTTGTAGGAAAGTTAGATCTGCAGTCAGATACCAGACAACGCTATCCATCCAGCAAGGTACATTCGTGATTTTTGTTCATGACAAGAAATCGCTGTTCATCTATTTTCTTTGTAACGTGTATTAAGTAACACTGAGAAAGCACCAAAAAGTTGTAATAAACCAAAACACCACCAGTAAGAAACAATGATTTTCATTTCCGCATTGCTTGCCAGAGCCTGGCCCAGCTTGGTTTGGATTGATTCACTGCTCTATCATCCTGGTGCTTCTGGAATTCCAGTGTGAGCTTGCATCACATGCTTCAAGCCTGTGTCTCACATAAAGAGGGACCTGGAAGCATCAGACCCACACAGCTTTAGGCTTCTCTCCTTCAGGTTCTAGATTGCTTTTCTAGGACATTTCTCCTGATCGACCTCGGGGTAGGGTCTCTTTTTCCTTCTTCACTTGTATCTCTAGTACCTAACAGTGTGCCTGGCAATGGCTGGTATTCTCTCTATATTTGCTAAATGAAAGATTTAATGCTAAAGGTAGAAGCAGGGTTGGTGGAGGGTTTACATCAAAGTTTAACAGCAACAAGAATCACAAGAGGCAACAGAGGGGCTTATGTGATATGGTAATACCACAGGCTGATATAGCTCCACTTCTGAAGAGACAAAGTGACTCCAGAGGCATTGAAGCCTACCTAGAGACATTCCAACTTTAAGTTAGAATTTTAACAATTCTGGTTGTGACTTTTATACTTACAAAGCAGCAGCCAAAATCATAGCCATCCTACCAACAGGTTAAGTGAGGAGATGCCCCTGCAAATAGTATAATACCACTTATGTTTAAATATTTGGCACCTGGGGCACAGGATTTGGCAGCAAGCAAAACTGCCATCAGAGAGAGTAGAGATGGGAGATGAAAGTGGGAGTGGAGGAGTGTGAACTCACAGGCATCATCTCCCTGACTCCACAGAGCAGAGCAGTAAAACAATATATATGCCAAGAGACTTAATGCCCTGGGACTCTGGCATATTCTTCAGGGATCCAACAACCAGAATGTCACATCCTGGGCTGATGGGGAACCCCATGGAATCTTACTGAGACCGAAAGGAAAAAAAATGGTCCTCTCTGCATAACATAGTTCAACAAAGATTCAACAGAAAATACAGATTTTAAATATATTATTCAAGTTTATTAGACATAAACTATTATGTTCATGTTTTAACCAGAAAACTTTAATAGTGCCTTAAATAGAATTTAAAAAAAAAAAACTTTCTTTTCCGTTATGCCTACCTAAATGGTCACTCAATGCTGGCACATGGAATTCGGTTGTGGCAGGCAGGCGCAAGGAAGGACAGGAAGAGAACATATAAACTTGAGTGTGAGGATCAGGGATCCAGTGTGCTGACACCAAGCATGTAAGGGCCTGACTGGAAGGCTTTGATTAGAACCAAGAGGTCCAGCTGAGAACTGAAAATATAGGGGAATAAATTCTCCTGACCATAGAACAGAGCCTAGAGGCAAGAGATAAATACAGCCAACTTCAGGGGGAAAAAAGCATTTGAAGAAAATAATTAGACCTTAAAACACCTCTAAGACAGAGGAGGCCAATGGATGTGAGGGTATGAAAAGTTTGAAACTTCTGTATTTTTAGACTATAGAGAAATAAAAGCAACAGCTAATAGACAAATTACATCTACTTTTGCTGCTACTTCCTACATCCTCCCAAAATTTATAATATAGCATAAACTGGAAAGCATGTTTATGGACCTAAACAAAATATAGAGAAAATGCTAGAGACAGAATTCCAAGACTCATTTATTTGAAAACATCTTAACACTGTAGAGGTAACACTGAAAATCTATGTAATGGAGTTCCTGTTGTGGCTCAGCAGAAATGAACCCGACTAGTATCCATGAGGATGTGGGTTTGATCCCTGGCCTACCTCAGTGGGTAAGGATCCCTCGTTGCCATGAGGTGTGGTGTAGGTTGCAGATGTGGCTTAAATCCAGCATTGCTGTGGCTGTGGAGTAGGCTGGCTGTGGGTCTGATTCAACCCCTAGCCTGGGAACTTCCATATACCTCAGGTAAGGCCCTAAAAATCAAGAAAATATAAATAAAAATAAATCTACATGACATCTGCATTGGGCAGATAACTAGTTTGTTTTAAGAAAACACTGGTTTTCATCATATCTCAGGGGATGGATTCACTCCTCTTCCCCATGTTGAGAGAGAAGCATAGGCCTTCTGTCCTTGCAATTGTTCTATTGACTCCAATGCCTTGAAGGATCTGGCCAAAATCATTAATTGATTAATTAATATTTTTGTTTTCTCTACTCTCCATTCCAACTCTGTGATGATATCAGATTTGAGATCATATTCATGTGCCTTTCACCATTTTCAATGATCTGCCCTTTTTCTTTGTCTCTTTATTGCGCCATGAATAATTGTTAACATTTTTCATGACATTACTAGTCCTTTTTGTTGTTATTAATTTTAAGTAGATGAGACAATTATGCATAAATAATTATGTATCCTCTCATGTTACACTTAAAACCCTATCTTTATAACCATCTTTTTTCTCACTAAGAACTACTCACAACATGATTTTAATTGTGCTGTGATGGTCCATCCTATAGCTATACCATAGTTTCTAGTTATCACTAATTCAATTTTATTAAATATTATTTCTAATATCTCACTATTTGAATTAATTCTGTTATAAAAATGTGAACATAAATCTTTGTCCACACAAAAATTTTCTTAGGACAAATCCTTATGCAAAAAAATATTGGTTTGAAAAATATGGCTATTTTTAAGTTTCTCAATGAATATCACTAAAGAAAACTTGAACATGAAATCATCCATCTATTCTGCAGAACTCCTGACAGCTTTGATTATTATCAGTTAAAAATCTTTGCTAAAATGTGCTCTGTGCAAACTGCTACTTATTTTTTGTTTTCACTTGAATTTTTGAAAATTTGCCTTTCTTATATTACAAAAGAGGAAAAAGTTACTTTCCTTTTTCTTTTTTTAAAAATTTTTTTATCATAGTTGATTTACTATGTTCTATGAATTTCTGCTGTACAGCAAAGTAACCCAGTTATATATATATATACATACATGGGAAAGAATATTTTTTCATATTTTGTTAAGTATTTCTATTTACTTTTTTGTGATTTTTCATATATATATATATAAAGTCACAATTTCTTAAATATGTTAGTTGTTATCTTCTCATTTTGTTTAAACATGCAGAAACTCTTTAATTTTATTGATCAATCTTTTCCTCTATGATTTCTTTAATTGCTTTTATGTTGAGAAAATCATTTTCCATTTAAAGATCAGATAAGTATTCATCTATATTTCTTCCAACTAATTTGGGTTTAACTATTTAGACTTAACTTTTTCATCTATTTGGAATAAAATGGATAATTATTTTTATAGGAAATGTGCTAAACTGAATTTTTTTAAACTGAATAGTCAATTTCCCAAAACAGCATTTTAAATTACTCATCCCCTGTCTCACTGATTTATGGTGCTTCATTTGTCCTATTAAGCATTTTTTTTTTTTTTTTTTTTGCTTTTTTAGGGCTGTACCCACAGCATATGGAAGTTCTCAGGCTAGGAGTCTAATCAGAGCTACAGCTGCCAGCCTATACCACAGCAACAGCAATGCCAGATTGGAGCCACGTCTACAACCTACAGTGCAGCCTAGGGTGATGTCAAGTCCTTAACCCACTGAGCAAGGCCAAAGATCAAACTCTAATCCTCATGGATACTAGACAGGTTCCTTCCCACTAAGCCACAACTGGAACTCCAATAGTTTTGATGTTTATCTCGTACTGGTGCTTGGTCTCAGATTTCAACTCTACCCTTTACTAGCCATGACTAGCTATGGTCTTTCTGTGACTCAGTTTCCTTATCTATAAAATGGGCACATGAATATTACTTCTATCATTAGACTGTCATGAATATTAAATTTATTAATAAAATAAAGAACTTAGAACAGTGGCACATAGAAAGTATCACAGAAGTGTTGGTTATTATTATTGCTGTTCTATGTTAGCAGGGAAAGTCCATCTTGCAACTTTCTTCTTTCAAAATTGCCCTACCTATTTTATCTGGTTTTTTTTAGATAACCTTTATTTTCAAATGAAAATAGGCTTATTTAATTTTTCTGATAATAAAAATTGCATAAGAACATTTATGAATATTTTTCAGAAAATGAAAAAATATAATTTTAAATCACCTATTGTCCTATCACCCAGAAATACATGTTCTTAACACCTAACTAGGAAATTTCCAAAACTGACTCTTCGTTAGTTGTAAAAATCTCTTATTTTGATAGAAGGTACTCGGAGAGACCCCAGAACAAGATGGGTGTCTAAAGCTAAATGGGATATTAACATAATTGGCAAGTGCCAGTTTTTCCCAAGCAGCTAAATTTCTCAGAGCTATACCATGTTGAATTTGCCAGCTTCGATTTTGCCTTTCTCTGCTTCTTCTAACCTAGTTTAAAGACCAACTGAAATTGTGAACACAGAAAAAAATGTTCTCAGAAAACAGAATCCCAACTTTTGGGGACTGCAGTTTTTTTAGGTAATAATGAGTCACTGTAGAGTTACATCATTCAGAACAGTAACTGTGGTGCCAAGTTTTCTATGGCCCTGGAGGTAGTTGCACTATCGAAGAGAACGTTTCCAGGAAGAAGTGTCTCTACTCACCCACCTGTGCCACCACCTAGTTATCTCAGGATTAGTATCAATGAGTATGAAATATAGAGGAGGCAGAAAACCGAATGCCTCTATCATTTGCAAGGGATTGACTGTCACAAGGAAGGAGTCAAATAACAAAATGTCACTCAGCCCCATACAAAAGTGGAAAAATCTCTTATCCATTTAGAAAGCATACTTCTCTACCTTGTCTACCTATGACTCTTTATAATAATATTTCAATATAAATTAATTTTAAGCGACTTTTACACTACTCAGGTCCACAGCAAAATGGAACAGAAAGTACAGAGAGTTCTCATAAAAACTTTGTCCTCATACACACACAGCCTTCCTCACCATCAACATTCCACACCAGGAGATTTGTTACCACTAAGGAACCCACATTAATCCACCATTATTACTCAAAGTTCAGAGTTCTCATTAAGGTTTACTTTGGGTATTACATTCTATGGGTTTTGACAAGTACATGATGACAGGTATCCACCATTGTAGAGTCATCCAGACAAATTTCACTGCCCTAAAATACTTTGTTCTCCATTGGTTCATTTTTTCATTCCCCAGCCCCTGGCAACCACTGATCATTCTTGCTGTCCCCATAGTTTTACCTTTTCCATGATATCATACACTAAATTTGGAATCATACATTTTGCAGCCTTTTCAGATAGCCTTCTTTTACTTAGTAATATGTATTTAGAATTCTTCTATATCTTTTTCTGGCTTGATTGCTAGCTCATTTTTTTACTACTGGATAAAATTCCATTTTCTGGACATACCACAGTTTATTCACCTGCTGAAGAATGTCTTGGTTGATTTCAGGTTTTGGCAATTGTGAATAAGTCTGCTTAAATATCCACTTGCAAGCTATAATGTGGATATAATTGTTCAATTCATTCAGATAAATACCAAGAGATGCAATTACTGGGTCATATGGTAAGAGTAGGTTCAGCTTTGTAAGAAACTGTCAAACTGTCTTTCAGGGTAACTGTATCATTTCACATTTCCATTAGCAATGCATAAGTGTTCCTGTTGCTCCACATCCTGGCCAGCATTTAGTGTTGTCAGTGTTTTATATTTTTACCATTCTAATAGGTGTATAGTGGTATCTCACCATTGTTTCAATTTGCAATTTCCTAATGACATGATGTTGGGCATCTTTACAAATGTTTATTTGTCATCTGCATACCTTCTTTAATGAGGTATCTGTTTCAGCTGTTTTACACATTTATTAATCACATTGTTCATTCTCATTGCTGAGTTTTAAGTATTCTTGTATATTTTGGATAACAGTCTTTTTATCAGATATGTCTTTTACAAGTATTTTCTCCCAGTATGTGTCTTGCCTATTCATTCTCTTGACAATGTCTTTCACAGAAAAGTTGTATTTTTTTTTTTTTTTTGCTTTTTAGGGCTGCACCCGTGACATATGGAAGTTCCCAGGCTAGGGGAATTGGAGCTGCAGCTTCCAGCCTATGCCATAGCCACAGCAATCCCAGATCCAAGCCTCATCTGCAACCTACACTGAAGCTCACTGCAATGCCAGATCCTCAACCCACTGAGCGGGGCCAGGGATCAAACCTGCATCCTCAAGAATAATAGGTTTGTTACCGCTGAGCCACATCAAGAATCCCTCAAATTTTACATCAATTAATTTTTGCCCCCATGAGTATCAGGCTATTGGGTGCAAGTTTCCTTCTTACCCCAGATATGACCTGCAGGGCCCCATATTGGGATAAAGAAGTCGGAGAAGGAATGACTAGAGTCACTATCTCCTTCAAGGCTCACTAAGGCAAAAGGCTATGGTGCTCTCCAGTGGCACCCAAACTGTGCCCTTACCTTCCCCAGTGGAGTCTAAAAGGAAGACTGAAATGGAAAAAGAGAAGCAGGAAATCACCAAACCTGTGAGGCAGCCTTTATAGGGGGGAAGGGAGTGATGCTGCCTGTTTTTCATCTACTCCCATAAGGATACATCTCTCACCACTGAACAAGTGCAGGGGCTTCCAAGAGAGCCATTCTGATGGGTCACCATGCTGTACAGTAGAAAAAGTATTGTATTGGAGAAATAACAATAAAAAAATTTAAAATAAATAAAGAACAAAACAAAACAAAAAAGCTGGGGAACAGTGCCTATAGTAAGGGATGCAGCCATTTCATTTCTGGCTTTGATATTTACATAGGCAGTGGCCTTGCCAGTCACCCCTGTACCTATTTGAACTGTAGGTGAAAAAGAGATGTGTTGAAGAGAGGTGGTACAGCCATGGGGGACTCACAAGCACATGTCCATGGGCCAAGTGAACTCAGGGGGAGATAGCCAGGTTTGCATTATTTTGCCATGCTCCAAGCATAAGGGCTGGCTGCTGAATGAGCAGACCCAAGTAACAGGAGGCTTAGTATGTTTACAAGGATAATATTTTAGAGTTCTAAGTAGTTGAATCTCCTATATCAGTGACTGTGCAATGGGGAGACTCCGGAGAACCCCCTGAAAATTCTGGTATGGATGCCTACCATCCAGAGGTCTTCAGCCGGCCAGTGCACATTAACCAGAGAAAGAGTAATGGAGGAAGAACTACAACTACAGTATTAAATGTGAAAGATGTGCCCCCTTTTCTTCTCCTTCCTCCATGCCCCCAGTCTCCCAAATCTGTAGTGGCCTAGAAGTGGGAACAAGAAATGGTATCCCAAAGACACATCACACCCTTAGTCTTCTGATTTCAAAAGCTTACCTCTAACCTATAATATTGGAGGAACAGTTTTAAATTGGATGGAGATTAGGTTTTTATAACAAAGAACTGATTGTATTTTTGTTTTTTGCCATCTAGAAAAAACAAGAATATCATGATATCTGCTCAAAGAGAAATTTCACAAAGCTCAAATAATTGGAGAAGAAAAAATAAATCATTACTTTCATGTACAAGCCCCAGGCAAGTTCAGACTAGTCAATAAACTCATTACTCAAAGTAAATAAAATACTGTAATGTTGCCAATAAGAACAGAAATCCTCCACTAAAGTGATCACAGGTGGAGAGTCAAGGAGTAGGACAGGAAAATACTTGGCATTGTACTTCTGAATAAAAATTAGGAGACTGATTCAAAGAGCAAACTACACAAGATTATTATGAATGCACTCAGTGCAGCAGATTTACCATATATCAAAGGAGTAGAAACACGGGTTTCGGAATTAGAAAGCCCTAGATTCAAATTCCAACTATGCTATTTGCTGTCTCAGTGACCTCTCAGAATCCTCATGGAACATGACCATGAGAACACCACAAGGTTAGTATAAGGGTGAAAGATGAAATATGACAAGCATAATACCTAGCAGATGATAGATGTTCGAAAAATAATGTCTTCTATAAGCAGTACTTTTATTTTCTCTATTTATCATTACTATCTATTATAATTCTTTACCCAGAGAATTAACGACATGGATAAAAACATACTGAAGTTGAAATTTGGATTTATGGAGGGAAAAAAAATACAGTAAAAATTTTGTAGTTCATGATAAACAAATTTCCTCAAAATAGCTAGTATTTGGTGATAACTTAGGTAGCCTAATTAGGTACTTTCCAGGTGAGAAAAAATAAAATAAAGTGTTGGGATTTGGCTCACCATCTCTGCCTTATCACAGTGTACCAGGATGAGAAGGGCATTTAGACAGGAACATAAGGCTCAAAGAGGCTAAATGATTTGCCTACGGAAGTCTTCTCCCACCTCAACCCCACTTGTCCATATCCCTCAGCTATTAACTTGTTGGCTAGTTCATTCAAGCACCAATACATTTCATCTTTGTCTTTTAGGAAAGGCATCTAGGAGTTCCCTTGTGGCTCAGCAGTAACTAAACTGACTAGCATCCATGAAGACTCAGGTTCAATCCCTGGCCTTGCTCAGTGGGTTAAGGATCTGGTGTTGCCATGAGCTGTGGTGTAGGCTATGGATGCAGCTTGGATCTAGCATTGCTGTGGCTGTGGTGTAGGCTGGTGGCTACAGCTCGGATTAGACCCCTAACCTGGGAACTTCGATATGCCACAGGTGTGGCCCTAAAAAGAGAATAAATAAATAAATAAATAAGGCAGCTAACTGAGGTATCAGTTCCATTTCCTCTATTCTGCATGCTTCATCTTGGGAGAGTGCCTGGCAGCAGCCACATGCCAGCCAGCCAGCTGGTTCAGAACAGTCTGACATAGAACTGAATTACCAGAAAAAGGATTTCATTTAATGATAGTCTATTTGATTTGTGGTCCCTGTTCCTTTCCTCCCTTTGACCATTCTTTTCTTCATTCATTACTCCTTCTATATAGGGTGGGTGGAAAATATGAACAAATCACTGAATTTGATGCATTTCACTTGGTTCCATATTAGACGTTCTTATAATAGTTTACCTGAGGAAAATCAATTAAACTATTGACTTAAATACTATTTGGGGATCAATTATATTTCCAGTGAACTGCGCCATCTGGGCTGCTCATAACCACTTTTTGGAAACATTTGAAATGATGAGAAAGTGTGTCTCCCAAGCTTGTGTTTATTCATCTTCCAGTCTAGGATCTATCTTCAGA
This sequence comes from Sus scrofa, assembly GCF_054392235.1. Classification (NCBI taxonomy): domain Eukaryota; kingdom Metazoa; phylum Chordata; class Mammalia; order Artiodactyla; family Suidae; genus Sus; species Sus scrofa. Next base: position 78,667,151 of record NC_139397.1, read on the forward strand.
TGCTGCCCCTGGACCCCCAGGATCCAACATCTAGCCTCTGTGTTGCTCTGCCTGCTGCAAACCATCTTCCTGGCCTCAGAGTACTTATCACCGACATTTCCTTCTCTCCCCAACACAAGAGATAATGTTTATTATTTGCTTTATTACACTCCTGTCACTCTGCTAAGTGCCTTGTGTGCATTATTTCTTTAAATCCCATAAGGTAGACGATATGGTTCTCCTCTTTTAAAAAGGAAGAACCCGAATTTCAAGAAGAAAAGCACTTGTGCAAAGCCACAGAGGATTCAAATTTAGGTCTGGGTGGCACTGGCACTGCTTCTTCATCCAAGCTGCCCTGAGTTCCACTCAGAGCCACGTGGCTAGTGGTTCTGAACCAACAGCCCTTTAAGGAGATCAACAAGCTAGAGAGACCCTACACCTTTTTCTCAAAAGTGACATCTTCCAACACCAGCATCTTTTACAAAGTAGGATTCCAGGTTATCTGTCCCACCTAGCACTGCTTCCTGAAACAGAATCTCAGGAAGTGATACCCTGGAACTAGACCTTGAACACTTTCCATCCTTAAACATTTGAGATCCATTGACCTGTATCTTTCTCCTTTGACACCAAAGCCTTCCTGGAGGCCATGTCCTGACCCCTGGTGGTTTAACACAAAAATGTGACTGTTGTCATGGGGATTTGAGAGAATACTCCGTGATCTGCTCACAGCTCACCTTTGGGCTGCAACTTATTCGATTATGTTCCAGCTGCCTCTGCCTGAGCTCAGATTACCTCACCCAGGCCTATATCACAGAAAGCACATAAAAGCAACAAGTTTGCCAAATTTTTTTGTGTGTGACAGCTACAAAAAAATAACTTTTTGTTCAATAATTCTTTACTGATTGTCTATTCTTCACAGATGATACAGAGCTTAGAACAGGGTCCTTGTCCTCAGAAAGGATAGTGTGGAGATAGATAAGAAAATAAGCAATTCTTCTCTCCCTTTCTCTAACACAAACACACACACACACACACACACACAGGTGCACGCGCACACACACGGTAAATTTCCATTAGCTGCCTTACCCTGTCTTCATTATTAGAATATAAGGTTTGAGCTCAACTGCGCAGCCAATTTAAACTTGGCTTCTCACCAATGCCCTCTTTTCTTTTCTTATAATAAGAACCTTCAACTTTGTAGGTGAGCCTCTTCTATTTTTCCCTTCTTGCAATAATGTCACATTCCTGTATTTATTGGATCTTTCTATTACCAAAAATTGTCTGGATGTCACAAACTCAACATTTGCCTTGATAGAAGATATCCCCATCATCAAATCTACTGACTATATGATATCAGAAAAAGTAGAGGAGATATGATAACAAGAAGAACAATAAAAAGAGACCCACTAGCAACAAGTAGAAGTTCAGAATATTTAGGGAAGAATCTGAAAAGAGCAAACCAATTTACTCATTAAACACTTGAATTCTCAGCAACAATCCTGTGAATATTTTATTTATTTTATAATACTTCATTCAAACTCATTTACTTCCTCCCCTCTCCCACATCAAAGAAAAGAACAGAATAAGAATCAACTGCATATTTCAAAGTCAAACTTACCATAGAAGTTTAATTGGCAAATCTCTGTCAGCAATCCCTCCTGGTCTCCACACCAGAGCATGTGGGGTATCAGGGTATCGTCTAGTCTGCTCTAAGTGAATTTACAGCCCCCTGCAATGCAACAGGACACTGACATTCCAAAAAGGAAATTTGATCTCACCCTAACTCAGCTGCGCTCTTCATCTTTCCTGAAGGGGGTTCCCATCTATTTGTTTCAGGACAAAGACAAACTGTCTGCTGTCAAATACCTCACAAAGAGAGAGAGAAACCACAAAAATTCATTAATGCCTATGTGATTCTCAAGCTCTGTACAAATAGAAAATCAAGGTGCTTCATCCTGTAATGAATCAAGTAGCAGAAGAAACCATTTCTTATCTAGCGTTACTCCCAATTAAATGTTTCATATGTGGCTTTTATGGGGACTCTAAGCTTTCAGAGTTTCAAATGCTACTTACTATAATATAACTAGAAATTTTATCCCCTTGCTTTTGTTTTTAGATTAATAAGTGCAATTTATTTGGAAGGAACTTCCACAATTTTTTCTAAAAAAAATTTACGACTTTTAGTTAACTTCGTGCTATTCAGCTAAAGCCAAGCTTAGCTGAGCTTTTCTCTTAAACAAAACAGACATCATTTATGTGATTTATATTTTCAATAGGTAACCATATTAGTTTTCATCCACATAATGTTCATTTCCAATCCCTAGAAATGATTTCTAGAGAGAGCAAATTTGCCACACATACAGCAACTAGCATATAAATATGTATCATGGAAATTTTTCCACACAGAGAGAAAACGTCATGATTTGGTTTGGAAAACAAATCTTTTCAAAGTTGTGAAAAATAGGACATGTTCCTGCCTTGAAGGCAAGATCTGTCACTGATAGTCATTCTAGTTATTCTGCACCTGTAACCAGTTTTCCCTGAATTACCTTGAGATATTCATTGTGTGTGATCAGGTGAAAATATATTGTAACCTCAAAAAGAAAAACAAACAAACAGCAGCAACAACAAAAAACTTCTTTTTCTTGAATGTGTCCGTAAAGGGCAATCTTTCTTAATGGAAAACAGCTTTTGTTTTCCAAATCACATTTGAACTGTTAAATGATTGAGTTTCAAAAACTCAGGGCAATAAACACATTGGAAAACATTGCCACCTACGATTATCTATTGTGAGAGAGAATCTATTTTTTTCCATCATCAAATATTAAAAAATAGAAAAAGTAATCATACTTTTTGCCCACCTTCATATAAAAGAAACCCATCTTATCTTATGAGTCCCTTCTAACAACATTATAGTGTTTTCTGCCAGTAACTAGTCAAGGTTTTGTATTGTGTCTCTAAAACTATATATATACACCTTAGAAACCAGCTGCTACGGTCCATGTTCCCAATTGCCCATATGACACCCTCTAGCTCCTCTTCAGGATGTAGTATACTGTGTCCTCAGGGATCAACCTGCCTGCCCCCAAAGATTCTTCCATAGCTGACCAATAGCCTGCAATCCCTCTTACAGTGGCTGTAAGCATTATTAGGATCAATCCAAGTTTCATTTCTCCAGAGTCTTCTGCAAGGTCTTAAAGAAATCTTTCCGGTATTTGCTCTGTCCCTACCTCTCCTGCAGGGCTGGAGGTGTCTGGAAGAAGGCATTGAGAGCGGTGTGGCTGCCTTCTGGGAGCTTCTGGGCCAGCATGGAGCTAGAGGAGGGCACAGTGTGGGCAGCTGGAGGAAGAGGAGGAGGAGTAATTGTGTGCCACTGCAAACATGATATGGTGCCAACAAAAACACCATTCTTTTCCCCAAGAAATTCAAAGTGCTTTGCAAACATTAACTCATGAGCCCAAGTAGTCATGGAGCAATTATTTTATTATGCCCTTAAGATAACCACTGTAAGGAAAGTCCTGAGGAAAAAGAGTCTATTCATTGTTTCATTAGACCTCAGGTATTTATTGAGTACTTACTCTGTACTGGATACTGGGGGTGGACAAACAAGAAAGACAGCCAAGATCTATGCTCCTCCAGGCTCTTATGCTAGTCCATGCCCTCTTTTTGCCCAATCAGGGCACTAAGCACATGGCTATACTACTTAATGTACTTATTTACATTTTATTTTGCCCAAATTGTTTAATGGAATGTTCTCCATCCTTCAGAATGTCTATAATGTGCTAAGTGCTGAGCAAACGCACAAAAGAAAATTTCTCAACTTACCTGTAAATCTCTTTACGATGGTAGAAATTGGGAATATCCAAAGTGCGTTAAGACACCATAAACAAAGCTTTATTGTGAGCAATCCTAAATGTTTGTGGAATTACTGTAGGCAGACAAAAAGAGTTAAGATCATAGTATCATTCCAAGCAGTTTGTATAAATAATCTGGGTTTTTAAAAATGACTAATCATATGAGCAAGCATATTTGGTGAAGCAGAGAGCTTTTATCCATGGGTCTTTTTCTGACCTTTTTTTTTTTTTAAATTTTATGTGACAAAATGGCTGGGCAGATCTAGAAAATGACTTATGTTGTTTCTAAATACTTCTCCTTAAGCAATGGACTCCAGATATTTTAAGGTATATGGTTATCCAAGACTAACTGGACAAAAGACGTTGCTTTTTTTAAATGTGTCTTTCTGATGAATCAAAAAGAATTTAAGCTGCTGTGTCTTAAAGATGTAAGATAATGATTCTAGTCTGTCCTGGGAGTCACTAACCCAACCCCGTTTTGATGAAATCTAGGGGCGTTGCAAGTCTCACTCAGCAACTTACACATGTTTTGAAAGTCAGGGGGAATTATAACCCTATCTAAAACCCAACTTCCCTCCCTCATAAACACTTCCTTGACTAAACACAGTATAACAGAGGTATAATATTGATTTGGCACTCAAGTATGTTAGTTAACACACGTGTCGTGAAATTCAAGCTCCATATCTTAGTTAAATAGCATCCACACTGGGCCACAAACTACTAGTCCAGCCTCAGCCTCATGTCCCTATTTTTCTCAGTACAGCACAGATTTTAATAATTTTCACTAAATCATACTTATTAAACCCTCTGCCTTGAGGGCTACACACCACTGGTTCTAACGCAGGCACACATGCATTCTGTCCACCTGGAAAATTGTTCATTTTTCAAGACCAGATGACATCTAGTTTTTACTTCTCTAGTTCCCACACCAAGCTTATCACATATTTATTTAAACAGATGTGTAACTAAAACCTAAATATGTATAAATATATTCTTTCATATTTTTTAGCGACTAGTATTAAACTTTGTTGAATTTGAATTTCCTACAAAACATCACTATAGCACTTAATGAAGTTGGTAAGGTGATCAATTATACTTGGGTTTACTCTTCAGGTGAAGCACAAATGGGATTCTTAAAAACTTTTATTAAAAGAAGCTGTTAATAAAGAGAATACAATTAAATTATTAAGTTCAAAATTTACTATTTTTTTTTGAAAGGCGACAATAGCAATGTCAACACCATTGTCATTCAGCTTTTTACCCTTTAAATGATCCAGGATCATATTATACTCCAATTATCATAATGACACTGAAGAGAAAATGGTATACTTGTGGAAATGCCACAGGGGACAAGAAAGAATTAACCTTTGAAAGCAGTGACAATACTAGCTGAGGCTACTTAGTTCTGGTTTCAAATCAAACAGGAAGAGAATGGAGGGATAGTGAAAGACTCAGAACAAAAGAGGAAAGGAAAACAGGGAGAGATTATGTTGCTGCAGAAGATCATCCTTAGAATTCATTTTTGTTATTATTCTCTTTATGAAAGTGAGAAAAGTAAATGTTCCAGTAAGTTGTACAGAACATAATGACAGGCAGTTAGAGTTAAAGACTACCTAGTAAAAGATATTCTGCCTCTAGAGCCATTCACAAAAATTATTTGGAGGGCATCCTGCTTTCTTTTCATTCTCTAGATTTGAAGTACTGATGATCTGTTTTCTAGTTTACCTAAATAAATTTCGGAAAGTCAATACTTGAATAATGTTGCTTTGTATTTTGTGTGAACTCTTGTTATGTACTGTTTTAGATAAACTTATTTGATAAAGCAGCAGCAAGGTTTGAAAGGATTGACTGTAATTTTGCAAAAAGATCTACCCTGGATAAAATACTATTAAACAGCATTTCAGGCTACAGAGAAATTGTTCATGAAAGGAAGAGTCAATTGATGCAGCAAACTTCATTGTTGTCTTATTTTAAGAAATTGCCACTATCACCCCAGCCTTAAGCAACCAAAGCCCTAATCATTTAGCAGTCATCAACACTGAAGCAAGATCCTCCACCAGCAAAAAAGATTGTGACTTTCTAAATGTTCAGATGATGTTTAATGTTTTTTAGCAATAAAGTTCTTTATTTTAAAGGTATCAACCTTTGTAAGACATAACACTGTTGCACACTTACTAGACTACGGTATACGGTAAACATAAATTTTGTATGCTCTGGGAAACCAAAAAAATTGTGTGACTCAATTTATTGCAATATTTACTTTATTGCAGTAGTTTGGAATCAAACCTGCAATATCACTGAGGTATGTCTCTACTTTATGTGTGTGTTGTATATTTTATATGTGTGTATGTGTATTCTTGTGTGAACCTGTGCACAGCATGCATATTTAAGACCTCAGACTTTTAGTAGATGCAGCAAAATGTTTTCTCATTCATTATTAGCTCATTCGGCCCTCACAAAAAACTTTTAAGGTGAGTATGTACTTTATAGATGAAGAGACTGAATCTCTGATTGACTTAGTGTCTTGCAGAAATTAACATAAAAACCCAGGCATTCTGATGGTACTCCCAAGATTCTTTCTGTCATATACAACATGAATACTATAAAAATTGTTAGAGATGCAGCTCTGACTCTTTACATTTCTTTTAATATGTCAGCATTATATAGTCTGCACCCCTGTTTAGTGAGCAAGAAGTATGCTTATGATGCAAAATTTCTCCCCTGGATACATGGAAATCTTCTAAGAAGCCACATGTCATTCATGGGATGTATTCCTTGATTAATTAGACTTCATCACCATGCAAGCAAATATTTATTTTCAGATAAAATCTCAAACATTCAACCTTCATTAATTCTTTAACAGGCAATGCAAATTCATTTTTTCCTGCCAGGTCCAGCAGAGGGCAGGATGCTCCCACCAACAGCAAGCTAGCTGGTGCTACCAGCCAAACCAGGGAAACTCCTTGGTAGAGAGTGGTCTGAGATTATAGCAATCATTGTTTTCTCACCTGGTTCTGAAAAAGGGTGTCAGTGAGCTGAGCATAATGACTGTGGGATGTGGTCTGGGAAATGTCAGGAAAAGTGTTGCTTTGGAGGTTGCCCACATTTTGTTTGGGACTTGATTTTAAGCTACCTGGAAACCAGCCAACTCTAATTATCTTCCTGGAATATCTTGCTGCAAAGGCTACACTAGGGAATTAATTTAAAATGCGACATGATAATTTCTGTTTCTGGTTTTAGGCTGTATGAGGTCACAGCTGGGCTATTACGTTCTCATGCCTAGTCTCAAGTCGCACATTTCAGCCCACCCTGCACATGTCCTTCAAAACTTCTCCAGGCCTCTCACTGCCTTCCCTCCTCTGCCTGTCATCATTGCACCGCTTGCCCTGTCACGGAGTAATGATCTGCTCACTAACTCAAATCCTCTTTCTCCAGGCCTGACGCAGGGGCCAATTCCTCTAAGAAGTTTCTGGAGATTCTTGCCCGAGTGATCATCATCAAGAAACTGTCACCAGGTGAACTGGTAGGTGAAGGTTTTGTACTAGGTCTTGAGTCTAAAAAGATATGGTCCATTCCTCCTAGTCCAGGGAGCAGCATGCTCAATGCAAAATGGAAGGGAGCAGGGTTAAATATCACAGCTCACGGGAGAGACAGACCAGTGCTTCTGAAGAGGAAGAAAAATTGTAACAATCTTCTGGAGTTTTCAAACTGTGGACTAGAATTTGTCATCAGTACCTCAAAGGCTCCCATAGTTGGGTGGAAGCTGGGAAAGGGAGGGTTGGAGGGGCAGGCTCTCCATCACTCTTCTCATGCTCCTCTCCCCACATACCCCCTAGCAGAGCAATTCTGTTTTCACCTGTATTATTTATATATACCTGTAGATACTACATACAGGTTTCCTTTAAAGAAAGGGGGACTTTGAAAGGAAACAGTCACTTCACCAATAATCACAATAGCAAAATGAATATTAAAAAAACACTTTTCAAGCTATTGGTTAAAATCCAAAGGGCTTTCTTTACTCTTGAAGGAACCAAGCCTGGAAAGGGGGAAAGACTGAGGTGAGTTTCAGGCTAGAGGGTGTGAGAACTAAGACCTGAATCCTTATATTCAGTGGAAAGGTAAGATGCTTTCCACTAAGAGATGGTATTTGGCTTTGAGCCTGAAGAAAAAGGAGGCATTAAATAAAGAAATATAGCCCTTGGACCCCAGTAGACAGACCATTCCAACCAGTGCAGCTACTTGGAGCAAAGTAAAAGACAAAATGTGCTTGTATGGGCTTCACTGGCAAAGAAACTAAAGGTTATGTTTTTCAGCACATTTATTGAGCACTAGCTATGTGCAAGGCAATGTGTTGACCATTGGGACAGAGTGGTAAATGAGAGAGGTATGGCATCTCTGTGTTCACAGAGCTTACATTTCTAGTAGGGGAGACAAACACAGGACATAGAAGTACAGGGGGCTGCAAGAGTATTCTTAAACCCTATGACTAGCACCACCTCCTGGATTATTCATTTGACCCCATCTCTTTAATTATGCAATAAATCAACTATTATAATAGCATAAACTCCTGCCTGGCTCTCCAGAGAGCTTCCCCACCCCCAATACAAGACCTAATTCAGGAATCCACATTGCATTTAGTCTTATTCTGATTTCTATCACCATGCATTCCTTTTATCTATTTTGAATTTCTGTAAATTCAGTTTTATAGTTTTTATTCTTCTGCGTCTTGCTTTTTGCTGTCAACATCATATCTATGAGATTCAAATTATCTTTGTCTCTGTAGTATGTCTCCTTTTACTGTAAGTGTCATTCTATTGTTTGAATATGCTACAAATGATTTCTTCTTCTATTCACAGACGTTTAAGTGGTTTCTAGTTATTGGTTTTTATACATAAAGATGTTGTGAGTATTTGTCTACAATCTCTTTGTGGGCATATGTTTTCATCTTTCTTAGATAATACAAGAGGAGTAGAAGTGAGGAGTCATAAGGAAAATTTATGTTTATCTTTGTAAGGAAATTCCAAATAGTTTTTCAAAGTTATTGAATAATTTCATATCCCATAAATAATGTTTGATGGTCCCAATTTCTGTTTTCCCAGGATTTGGGGTTGCTCTATTGTCTTTATATTTTTAGGCATTTTACTGAGTATGTGGTAATATCTCCATGTTGTTTGAACTTGCACTTTTAATACTGAGCACCCTCTCATGTGCTTTTTCACTATTTGTCAATCTTCTTTTGGGAGGTGTCCCAGTCTGGCCCAGTAGGGAGGGGAGCATTTATTTTTTTATTATTAAATTATGAGAGTTCTTTTTATATTCTCAATGGGAGGCTTTTACATATATATTTTCATCCAATATTTTCTTTCATTTCATGCTCCACTTAATCCAAATTTTCTGTAGATAAGAAAATAATATTTTATCAATGTTAATTTCCTATTTTGATCATTGTACTACTGTGGTTATCTAGAGAGTGTCCTTGTGTTTAGGAGGTACATGTTGAAGCAGGTAGAGATAAAAAAACATCAATTCTGCCATGTATATATGTATATGTGTGTGTGTGTGTGTATACATGTATTATGTATATACTATATATGTATTCTGAGATCAAATGTTATAGCTAATTTGGTAAAATGTTAACTTGGAGAATCTGAGTGAAGGGTAATAAGGAATTCTTTAACTACCAACTTTTCCTTAAGTCTGAAATTATTCAACATAAAATTTAAAAAGAATTTATGATATGAAAGGTATCATAGGAATAAAGTCTTTTCCTAAGAAGGACAGTATTATGTACTGATCAAATTCATATGCTGAAGCCCCAACTCTCAATGTGATGGTGTTAGGAGGTGGGGCCTTTAGGAAGTAATTAGGTTTAGATGAGATCATGAAGCTGAAGCCCCAGTGATGGGATTAGTACCATTACAAGAAGAAGGGAAAACAGAGTTCCCTCCTGTGACACATGAGGATATAACAAGAAGGTCACCATCTGCAAATCAGAAAGAGGGAGCTCACCAGACACTAAATCTGCCAGCACCTTAATATTGAACTCTCCAGCATCCGGAACTGCGAAAAATAAACATTTGTTTTTTAAGATACTTTCTCTATGGTTTTTTTTTGTTATAAGAGTCCAAACCAAGACAGAAAGATTCATAAGACTTATGTGCTAGTGAGAAGTCAAGTAAGGTAAGAACTGAAGTACATTGAAAGGTATGTAGAAGCTAAATTGTAGGAGCTTTAAATGCTAGACTAAAGATAATTGATTATGTTACTAAGGGATTAACAGTTATTGAACATTGGGACAATATGTGTGATGTACTATTTTAGGAAGGTTAATCCCACAAAAGCATTCTTAGGGAGACAAGAAAATAGTTGGAGGCACCAATTAATAGATAATTGCAACAACTCAGCAAATAAAGATTTGGACTTGGGTGGTAATGAATGAAAAGGAAGGAACATTATGATGCAATAGCTCTAGATGAGTTGTAGAAATCTACAATATTCAAAATCTCCTCAGGAAATTCTGATTCAGAGCCAACCTCAGGAACTTTGAGACCAGGGAGGTACCAGCACTATATAGCAATATTAATGGAGCAAGAGCCCTTGACAGAGGAGTTCACGGTCAAAGGGAACAAGGTTGATGCTAAAGTGGAAAGTTACCATAATAAAATTGTGGCTTTAACTGTTATAAGACAGAGCACTTGAACAAAATGAAAATTCAAAGTAATAAATCCAAGGGGAATTTAATGAAATGAACAACTTTATATTGACTAGAAATGGAACCAGAGATTTGGATGAAAGCTGTTTAATATTGTTTAGGACAAAATATGTTTATATCTTTATCAAATTATAATGAATTTTAAGTTTCATTTTGTGTATTTTGGGGACAATATTAACTGACAAAAATATATTTTACAATACAAACTCTATCTACTCTTACTCCCTTTCTTCATCTCCCTCATTAGCTTGAGCTGTAAAAGTCTCTCGAATATTTTATAAAGAATGAATCAAATACCTATTCTAAAGACCTTCTAGTTATATTCTTTATCCTCTATAATTTCTACCTCATGAGCCTCCATAGCATAGCATAAAGTAATGCTTTGTACTGAGTGTCAAACAAAAGTGAAGTCACTCTTTCATAGTCATGAGAAAAACATAAATACCTCCCTTTCTCTCTCTACCCCTCTCTTTCTCACAGGATTCAAATAATCAGTAATAGAGAACATATTTTTAAGAAAATAAAGTTTTGCTAATCTAGATAGTAAGTTCACAAGGAAATGATGGGATAAAATGAGAACTACATCAATCACTTTCAGGTGGTCAGTAAGTGGTAGCCTCCTCCCTCAAACAACTCCATCCACTATTTGAGGAATATGAGAGGTAGAAAAGAAAGTGTCATGATTTTAAAATAAAGTTCATTTGTTTTCTTGCTGCCAACCCCAGTTCTGTACTCAGGCAACAAACTCATTTCTACTGGGCTGTGGTAGGGTACAAAGTGTTTTACAAAAGGGATACAGAGAGGTTACAAAGTAGCTTTCAGGAATATTTTTTGCTTATTGTGGGAGGAAAGAGAGTAGGCAAAGAACTCTGGGAACAAAATTGTCTCTCCCACTAATTCTCTCAGTAGAGATTCATAGTAGTTAATTAGCTATTCTTTTAAAGTACAAGGTCTTACAGGGTTAAGCCTCATTTGTACCGGAATGTCATTAAACAAATAATCTATTTTAGCTAAAATTCAAGCAGAAAAGTTTGTGGTAAGGGAAGGAGATGTCAAGAAACTTTTTGATAATTAGCGGAACGGTAGAATTCTGATAGCTGGACACTCAGAAGGCAGGGGGTATCTAAATCTAGGGGAAGAGACTTTAGGATTTCAAAAGAGAAAGGGGCAAAGGCCAAATTCCGTGTTGACATTTTGATCAGGGGTCAAAGAGCAATGGATGTGTGCCACTAATATTCCAGCAGGACTCTGAGATCACTACAGTAAGATAATAATCATAGTTTCTCTTATTTCCGTATAAAATTATAATTCTTACAATTTTGCCAGACAGATGTAACATCATTTCTGATTGAGGAAACTTGCACACAAAGAAGGTATAGCTTGCTCAAGTTCACCCCAAACCTCATAAATGTTTGGGAAGAAATTGACTATAAATTTTTTTTGACTGCAAAATGTATCTTGTCTTCAAGGAGGACCTCTATGTTTGGCAGGCTACAAATCTTATCTTCCTTCTACTGGGCTCAATCTTCTCAGTCTAAAGCTTAACAGACGTTCTAGTTCAACTCAATGTCTTTTTGGTCAACTTACGCCCTATTACAGAAGGGAGTGAAAGAGTGGAAAGAACTCAAACTATGGATTCAGACACCCTGGGATCCACAACTCAGCTCTGCCAACTTAGGTGCTATGTGGCAGTCAGCATATTTCCTTGTCCATAAGATAGGTGATGATACCTAGCTTATAAAATTCTTGGTGGTTATTTGAGTTATCTATTGCTGCATAACAAACCACCTCGTAATTTAGTGGCTTAAAATTGATATTTAGGAGTTCCCATCATGGCTCAGTGGAAATGAATCTGACTATGAACCATGAAGTCTCAGGCTCTATCCCTGGCCTTGCTCAGTGTGTTAATGATCCAATGTTGCTGTGAGCTCTGGTGTAGGTCACAGATGTGGCTCTGATCCTACGTTGCTGTGGCTTTGGTATAGGCTGGTAGCTGTAGCTCCAATTTGATCCATGGCCTGGGAACCTCCATATGCAAAGGCGTGGCCTTAAAAAGACGAAAAAAAAAATTGGTATTTATTCTGCTAATAATTCTGTGATCTGATCAGAGTCTGATAGGAATAGCTCATCTCTGCTCTACTTTGTATCAGCCAGGGCAGCTTGAAGGCTAGGGCCAGTATCATGTAAATGCTTAGTTACAAATCTGGCGATTGATTCTGCTATAGCCTGATGCCTTAGCTGGTGCTGTCAGCCAGAACATCTAATAGGGGCTATCCCTGTAGCTGGGGCTGCCTCACAACATATGCATTCAGAGATACGTATTCCAAGAGAAAGAGCTGTTAGGTAGAAGTTCTATTTCTTTTTTAATGCTCTAGCCTCAGAAGCCACACAGCATCACTTTTTGTAGCATTATATTCTTTGGAGTAGTCACTAAGGTCTGCACAGGTTTTAGGGAACGGGGCATATATTCCATTAAGGGGGAAGTGGCAATGGTCTGGAGGGGCACTGGAGGCCAAAAGTAGTATGGAGTCTAAAATCTGCCATGATTAGCTTTCAGACCACACCAATTCACATCTCTTCCACAAGTCACTTTCTTCCTCAAGATGTCTTTCCCAAGCTCATCAGGCTTAGACTTGGGGTCTAGGATCTTGCCATCTAAATCAGATGAGGTTCTTTGAGCGTGGTTCCTTGGGTTTAGCACCTTGAGTACCAGTCTTCTTGATTTTCAGGTCTGTGAACTAAAGAGACAATTCTTCTACTCTACATACGTTTGGTGTATAATGATGTGTTAAATGTAGAAAACCATTAAATGTACTCATATTCAAAAAAGGTAAAACAGGTTAAACATAGCACTCACTGGCTCATAACAGTTCTGAAATACAGCCACATACATGTTACCAGTTCCCTGATTAGTGCTCACTCCTACTTCCAGGAATCCTTCATGGCTCTTTCTTTGCCTTTTGGGTTCTTTCCAATTATTAACTTATCTTTTCTTTCCATGAAATGTAGATTACCTTTGCAGCTGAGGCTTTTTCCTTTTTCTTTTTTCTTTTTTTTTTTTTTTTTTTTTTTTTTGGCTTTTTAGAGCCACACCCATGGCATATGGAAGTTCCCAGGCTAGGAGTCAAATCGGAGCTACACCACAGCCACAGCAACAAGGGCTCCAAGCTGCATCTGTGACCTATACAACAGCCCATGGCCATGCTGGATCCTCAACCCACTGAGCAAGGCCAGGCATAGAACCCACATCCTCATGGATTTTAGTCGGGTTTGTTAACTCCTGAGCCATAAAGGGAACGCCCACCAAATCTTTTAATTTTGTACTGTTATTGTACTATCTCTATCCTTTTCTATACAAGGGGATACAATTCCTTTAAACACTTTGTAGGTTTCTTATGAATCAATTTATAAATCCACCCCATTAGACAAACAAAAAATATGTCTAAATCTCATTGGGATAAGTCTTTTTCTGATTTGAGCTCTCTTTAAGGGATACTTCCTTTAAGATTCTTAGAAAGATTACTGTTTTATAGAATGAAACTGTAAGGCACCTGGTAAGATCCCTAAAAGTCCTTTTGTCTGTTTAAAATGGTCTACAAAGCACTATCTAAAAACTTTATGAGGCTCTAACAAAAGAGTTTATATTTAACCCACATTTTCCTGACAGCACCCTGGATTTGATCTCTGCTCAGAAGCCACATCTTAATTTTAGCATCATTTGCCATCTGGAGAGGCTGGGAATGAGAAACAGCTTTCTTTTCCAACCCGGCAAGTCCTGGAGGCTTTATATATAACAGTTCTTTCTTTAGCTCATCTTTCTTCCTTGCATTTTACTACAGGCAGCTAGAAGCACACAAGAGGAAAAGCACATTCAATCCTCTTTCAGTAATTATTCTTAGTTAGAAAATAGGTATATTTCTTATTTTCCACCTTATTGAAGGAGACATTGTTGCTAAACTTTCGGTCACTACATAAGAAGAAGACCCTTTCCTCCAGCTACCGACATTTTCCTCTTTCCTTCAAGTCTCCACTAAAAGACTTTTTAAGGTTCAGAGCTTCTACTCACTTCCTTGATCTTTTAAAGATTTCACTAACACTACCTAAAGATGGTTCCCCTTTCTGCTGACTCCTAGTCCTAGAGCTATTTCCACATATATTTGGTTTAGTTTTGGCTGTACTTTACTTCCTGAAACCAAGAGGTGTTTCAGCCATTTACTCCTGCCTAGCAAACCACCCTAAAACTTAGTGGCTTAAATGAATGACATTTATTTTGTTAAAAAATCTTCACTTTGAGAAAAACTCTGTGGGGATTGCTCATTTCTGCTGAATTCAGCCTTAGCAGAGGCAGCTTAAAGGCTGATGACAAAAAATTCACATTTTGTCTCTGCTCCATGATGTTTAGGACATCATTTAGCTTGTGAACTTAAAGTTCACAAATTACTTGTAGATTGGTGCCTGAAATCACCTGAAGGATTTGTTAATTCACAGGACTGATGGTTAATATTGGATGTTGGGCTAAGATCTTTACTGGAGCTGTTAGCCAGAACACCTACATGTAGTCTTTCCTTACAACGTGGTAGTAGGATTGCAAGAATACATATTTTGAGAGAAACAATGAACCAAAAAGAAGATGTATTACCCTTTAAGACTTACTCTTAGAAATCATGGATTTAAATTCTGCTGCATTCTTTTCATTGAGAGTCACATAGGCCCCATAAGTTCAAGTGAAAGAGAAATAGACGGCACAGTGGCATAGTGGCAAGGTTATGGAAAGGTACATGGGACCAAAAAACATTACTACCATTTTTGGAAAATACAGTCTGCCTCAAAAGAGCTAAATCAAATAATTTACATTAAAAAAATGTTCAACACATGTCAGTTCTCTGTCTCAAGTGAAACATATGTTTCTCTTCTGTCTTCATCTAAAATACTGCCTTAACAAGAGATATATTCATGGTCTTTAAAGACACCTTGGATTGAATATAAAATCTTTTGTGTACAGCATGTTCTTCCTTTTTTTCTTTTATGGCTGCACCTGTGTCATATGGAATTTCCCAGACTTGGGTTCGAATCAGAGCTGCAGCTGCCAGCCTACACCACAGCCACAGCAACACCAGATACAAGCTGCATCTGTGACCTACACTGCAGCTTGTGGCAATGCCAGATTCTTAACTTACTGAGTGAGACCAGGGATCAAACCCACATCCTCACAGGCACTATGTTGGATTCTTAACCTGCTGATCCACAACAGGAACTCCACACACCACATTTTTAAATGTCATTGGCCAGAAACAAATACAGTTGAGAAAAATTGCTATGATCACTATTATAGAGTACAATACTTTAAAAATATATTTTTGGAAAAGGGATCTATTTCTTGTAATACTAAATGTCAACTTTATAGATGTTTCCTTTAGAGAAATTGACAGAAGGGGAAAACAGCATAGGTACAGAAAAGTTACCCCTCCTATCATTTTAATTATCTAATTGATATGTATTATACAGTCTTAAAGAAACATATATATATATATTTTTTTGTCTTTTTTTGCTATTTCTTGGGCCGCTCCCACGGCATATGGAGGTTCCCAGGCCAGGGGTCGAATCGGAGCTGTAGCCACCAGCCTACGCCAGAGCCACAGCAACGCGGGATCCGAGCCGTGTCTGCAGCCTACACCACAGCTCACGGCAACGCCGGATCGTTAACCCACTGAGCAAGGGCAGGGACCGAACCCACAACCTCATGGTTCCTAGTCAGATTCGTTAACCACTGCGCCACGACGGGAACTCCCCCAGGAAACATGTATTGTTCCTTCCCTCTCTTCTACTCTTCAATAAGCTCTCAAATGAAACCAGAATCAATTTTCTGTAAATCAGCATTTTTACTTCTTTAGAGTGGGCATGAAAGAAGGTACATCATGATAGTACTGAAAGCCACTGGGTACTGTGTCAACCTGCCCCTAGAGTTGTTTGTTCTCAAATTTAGATAACAAGCTATAGTTTCATGAATCTAGCCTCAAAAGACATTAAGTTCAATTCATGTGGGTCATGATTCAGAGGTGGTCAAGCCATGTGAGGAAGGAAGTAATGAAGCAAAATTATTTTCCCCTTCTAAAGCAATCCTCACCACTATAATTCCCATTATCTACTGCATCTTGAATAGCTAAAAGTGGGAAATGGAAGAATACATAATCAGAAAGGAAAAGGAAAAGAGTGGTAGTAAGAAAGAGGAACACAAGTGTTAGGAAAGATGTCAGACACTTGCTACTCCAACCCCTAATTCCAGAGAAGAAAAAATTTTAACTGTCGGAAATAAGATAGACCTATCAAAATTATATTCATTTAGAATAACAATCTATGGTTTTGTTCTAGAGTTCTATAAAATTTTCAAATTTCTTTTTTTATTATTATTTCCCAAATGCAATTTTTTTCTAATATACATCATTGTGACCCAGTTACACATACATGTATACATTCTTTTTTCTCACATTATCAGGCTCCATCACAAGTGGCCAGACATAGTCCCCAGTGCTACACAGCAGGATCTCATTGCTAATCCATTCCAAAGGCAATAGTCTGCATCTATTAACCCCAAGCTCCCAATCCATCCCATTCCTTCCCCCTTCCCCTTGGCGACCACAAGTCTATTCTCCAAGTCCAAGATTTTCTTTTCTCTGAAAAGGTTCATTTGTGCCATATATTAGATTACAGATATAAGCGATATCATATAGTATTTGTCTTTCTCTTTCTGACTTACTTCACTCAGGATGAGAGTCTCTAGTTTCATTCACGTTGCTGCAAATGGTGTTATTTTATTCTTTTTATGGCTGAGTAGTATTCCATTGTGTATACATACAACATCTTCCTAATCCAGTCATCGGTCAATGGACATTTGGGTTGTTTCCATGCCTTGGCTATTGTGAATAGTGCTGCAATGAACATGCAGGGGCATGTGTCTTTTTTAAGGGAAGTTTTGTCTGGATATATGCCCAAGAGTGAGGTTGCTGGATCATATGGTAGTTCTATGTATAGTTTTCTAAGTTACCTCTGTACTGTTCTCCATAGTATTGTACCAGTTTCCATTCCCACCAACAGTGCAGGAATGTTCCCTTTTCTCCACACCCCTTCCAGCATTTGTTATTTGTGGACTTATTAATTATGGCCATTCTTACTGGTATGAGGTGGTATCTCGTGGTAGTTTTGATTTGCATTTCTCTAATAGTCAGGGATGTTAAGGATTGTTTCATAAGCTTGTTGGCCATCTGGTCTGTCTTCCTTGGAGAAATGTCTATTCAGGTCTTTTGCCCATTTTTCAATTGGGTTGTTGGCTTTTTTGCTGTTGAGTTGTATAAGCTGCTTATATACTTTAGAGATTAAGCCCTTGTCGGTTGCATCATTTGAAACTATTTTTTCCCATTCAGTAAGTTGTCTTTTTGTTTTCTTTTTGGTTTCCTTTGCTACACAAATCTTGTCAGTTTGATTAGGTCCCACTGGTTTATTTTTACTTTTATTTCTGTTGCTTTGGGAGACTGACCTGAGAAAACATTTGTAAGGTTGATGTCAGAGAATGTTTTGCCTATGTTTTCTTCCAGGAGTTTAATGGTGTCTTGTCTTACATTTAAGTCTTTCAGCCATTTTGCGTTTATTTTCATGCATGGTGTGAGGGTGTGTTCTAGTTTCATTGATTTGCATGCAGCTGTCCAGGTATGCCAACAATGCTTGCTGAAAAGACTGTCTTTTTCCCATTTTATGTTCTTGCCTCCTTTGTCAAAGATCGATTGACCATAGGTGTCTGGGTTTATTTCTGGGTTCTCTATTCTGTTCCATTGGTCTGCATGTCTGTTTTGGTACTGGTACCACACTGTCTTGATGACTGTGGCTTTGTAATAGGGCCTGAAGTCTGGGAGAGTTATGCCTCCTGCTTGGTTTTTGTTCCTCAGAATTGCTTTGGAAATTCTGGGTCTTTTGTGGTTCTATATAAATTTTTGGATTATTTGTTCTAGTTCTGTAAAAAATGTCCTGGGTAATTTGACATTGAATCTGTAGATTGCTTTGGGTAGTATGGCCATTTTTACAATACTAATTTTTCCAATCCAGGAGTGTGGAATATCTTTCCATTTATTTGAATCCTCTTTAATTTTCTTGATTAATGTTTTATAGTTCTCAGGATATAAGTCTTTTACCTCCTTGGTCAGATGTATTCCCAGGTATTTTCAATTTTTAAAGATATTCTATTTTTGTATTCCTTTTCTAATATTTCATTTTTAATATACAGAAATGGCATTGATTTCTGAATGTAAATCTTATATTCTGCTACTTTGTGAATTTTTTGATCAGTTCGAGTAGTTTTGGGGTTGAGTCCTTAGGGTTTTCTGTGTATAGTATCATGTCATCTGCATACAGTGACAGTTTTACCTCTTCTCTTCCTATTTGGATGCCTTTTATTTCTTTTGTTTGTCTGATTGCCATGTCTAGGACTTCCAGTACTATGTTGAATAACAGTGGTGAGAGTGGATGTCCTTGTCTTTTCTGTGCCTTGTCTTTGTAATAGTGCCTGAAGTCTGGGAGAGTTTAGTGGGAAGGCTTTCAGCTTTTCTCCACTGAGTATTAGATTTGCTGTGGTTTTGTCATAAATGGCTTTGATTATGTTAAGGTATGTTCCCTCTGTACCCACTTTGGTGAGAGTTTTGATCATCAATGGATGTTAGACTTTGTCAAATGCTTTTTCTGCATCTATTGAGATGACCATGTGGTTTTTCACTTTTCTTTTGTTAATATGGTATGTGACGTTAATTGATGTACATATGTTGAACCATCCTTGTGAGCCTGGGATGAATCCCACCTGGTCGTGGTGTACAATCTTTTTTATATGTTGTTGGATTCAGTTGGATAAAATTTTGTTGAGAATTTTTGCGTCTATCTTCATCAAAGATATTGGCCTTTAGTTTTCTTTTTCTTTTTCTTTTTTCTTTTTTTTTTTGGTGGTATCTTTGTATGATTTTGGAATTAGGGTGATGGCAGCATCATAGAATGTCTTTGGGAGTGTTCCTTCTTCTTCAACCTTTTGAAAAAGTTTAAGGAGGATGGGTATAAATTTCTCTTAGTGTGTTTGGTAAAATTCACCTGTGAAGCCATCTGGTCCTGGACTCTTAGTCACAGGGAGTGTTTTTATGACATACTCAATTTCATTTCTAGTGATCAGTCTGTTCAATTGATCTATTTCTTCTTGATTCAGCTTTGGCAGGCTGTAAATTTCTAGAAAGTCCATTTCCTCTAGGCTGTCAAGTTCGTTAGCATACAATTGTTCATAGTAGTCTCTCATGGTTTTTTTGAATTTCTGTAGTATCAGTTGTGAATTCTCCCTTTTCATTTCTTATTTTGTTTATTTAGGTTTTTTCTCTCCTCTTCTTGGTGAGTCTAGCCAGAGTTTTATCAATTTAGCTTACCTTTTCGAAGAACCAGCTCTTGGTTTTATTGATTTTTTTCTATTGTTTTTTAATCTCTATTTTATTGATTTCCTCTTTGATATTTATAATTTCCATCCTTTTGTTGACTTTAGGTTTTGTTTGTTCTTTTTTTTCTAATTCATTTAGGTGGTAGGTTAAGTTGTCAATTTGAGATTTTTCTTCTTTTTTGAGGAAGGCCTGTATTGCTATGAATTTCCCACTGAGCACTGCTTTTGCAGCATCCCATAAATTCTGAGTGGTTTTGTCTTCATTATCATTTGTCTAGAGGTATTTTTTAATTTCCTTTTTGATTTCCTAACTGACCCAGTAGTTTTTTATTATCATATTGTTTAGTCTCCATGTAGTCAGTTTTTTCTCATTTCTTTTCCTATAGTTGATCTAGTTTCATGCTATTGTGGTCAGAGAAGTTACTTGAAATAATTTCTAAACTCTTAAATTTGTTGAAGTTAGCTTTATGCCCCAGGATGTGATCAATTCTTGAGAATGTTCCATGTGTACTTGAGAAGAATGTATATTCTTATTTTTTTGGATGTAATATCCTGAAAATGTCAATTAAGTCTAACTTTTCTATTGTGTCCTTTAGGATCTCTGTTGCCTTATTGATTTTCTGTCTAGAGGATCTGTCCATTGATGTGAGTGGGTGTTAATGTCTCCACTATGATTGTATTCCCATCAATTTCTCATTTTATGTCTATTAGTATTTGTTGGAGGTATCTGGGGCTCCTATATTAGGGGCATATATATTGACGATTGTAATATCCTCTTCTTGAATGGATCCTTTAACCATTAAATAGTGTCCTTCTTTGTCTTTCTTTATGGCCTTCGTTTTAAAGTCTATTTTGTTTGATATGAGTATTGCAACTCCTGCTTTCCTGTCATGTCCATTGGCATGAAATCTTTTCCCATCTCCTCACTTTCAATCTATATGTGTCCTTTGCCCTAAGGTGAGTTTTTTGTAGACAGCAGATTGAAGATTTTTGTTTTTTTATCCAATCTTCAACTCTGTGTCTTTTGATTGGAGCATTCAGCCCATTGACATTTAAGGTCATTATTGATAGATATGTATTTATTGCCATTTTAAACCTTGTTTTCCAGTTGATTCTATGTTTCTCTTTTCTTCTTTTCTTTTTTATTGGTTGGAGGGTTTCCATTTATTTTATACTTGAGTACTTTTCAGTTTTTGTGAATATAATATTCAGTTTTGATTTGTGGTTGCCCTGTTTTTTAAATAAGTTAAACCCTTCCTATATCTGCTTGCCCGATAGTCATATAGGCTCATACACATCATTAAAATAAAAAAAAGAATCTATATTTCTTACTTTCCTTCCCCACATTGTAAGATTTTCATGTCTTTTTTTTTTTTTTTTTTTCCAACATCTTCATGTTTAGATCTGTATGCTGGCTTATTTAAGTGACTGCTTTCCAGTTGTGGTTTACTCCATCCTAATTCTTCTTTTTTTCTTTTTCTTTTTCTTTTTAA
This sequence comes from Sus scrofa, assembly GCF_054392235.1. Taxonomy (NCBI): domain Eukaryota; kingdom Metazoa; phylum Chordata; class Mammalia; order Artiodactyla; family Suidae; genus Sus; species Sus scrofa. Next base: position 78,688,640 of record NC_139397.1, read on the forward strand.
TTTAAAGAAACCCTTTCACTATTTCTTTTAGAATGGGTTAAATATTGCTGTACTCTTTTAGCTATTGTTTGTTGGAGAAATTCTTTATTTCCCCTTCTATTTTAAATGATATTCTTGCTGGATAGAATATTCTAGGTTGCAAATTTTTTCCTCTCAGCACTTTAAATATATCTTGCCACTCTCTTCTGGCATATAGTGTTTCTGTAGAGAGAAATCAGCTGATAGCCTTATGGGGGTTCCCTTATAATTAATGCTTTGCTTTTCTCTTGCTGCCTTTAGAATCCTCTCTTTTTATCAACTTTTGCCATTTTTATTACACTATGTCTTGGTGTGGGCCTGTTTGGGTTCAACTTGTTTGGGGCCCTCTGTGCTTCCTGTATCTTGATATCAGTATGCTTTAGATTTGGAAAGTTTTCAGCCATAATTTCTTCAAATATATTTTCAATCCTCTTTCCTTTTTCTTTTCTTTCTGGAGTTCCTATTATGCATAGACTGGCCCACTTTTATCCCATAGGTCACTTATATCCCATAGGTCACTTATATTGCTTTCATGTTTTTTCATTTGGTTTTCTGTCTGTTATCCTGATTGGGTGATTTCCATTATTTTTTCTCCCAAGTCATTAATTCATACCTCTGCATTATTCATTCTGCTCTTTATTGCCTTTAGCTCAGTTTGTGTCTCTACAAACAAATTTTCTAGTTTTTCTTGGCTCCTCCTTATATTTTCTAGCTCCTTTCTAAAGAAATCTGCATTACTGTTCGTATTATCTCTTAATTCCTTCAGTATTTTCACTATCTCCCTTTTGAACTCAATATCTGTCAGACTGCAGAGGTCTGTTTCATTGTTGACTGCTTTAGGTGAATTCTCCTGTTCCTTTAACTGTAATGGTTTCTGAGGTTTTTGTTTGTTTGTTTGTTTGTTGTCTTTTTTTCACCTTTATAGGGCCGCTCCCATGGCATATGGAGGTTCCCAGGCTAGGGGCCTAATCAGAGCTGTAGCCACCACCCTACGCCAGAGCCACAGCAACATGGGATCCGAGCCGAGTCTGCAACCTACACCACAGCTCACGGCAGCACTGAATCCTTAACCCACTGAGCAAGGGCAGGGACCGAACCCACAACCTCATGGTTCCTAGTCGGATTTGTTAACCACTGCACCACAACGGGAACTCCTGAGCTTCTTCATCTTGCTCGTGTTTTTCTTTTTCTGTGAGTTTGGGGAAGCCAAGTGGTAGTCTTGTAAGGCTACTTCTATGCAAGAATACCACTTTTTATTTTTGGGGGGGTTACTATTTATTTTTGGTGTGGGAGTTTTCGTATTTTCTGTCTCTTTCTTTGGTGTGAGCAGGCTGTATTTCCCAGGATGCTAAGTGTGTCTTCAGGGAGAAGGAGACAATGGGTAGGGCCAGCAGTCACTGCCTGGTCTTTGGGTTCTCAACAGCAGCAAGGACCTGCAGGAAGGTGGCACAGGCTACTTCTAGTTGCAGGGCCAAGGGAAGTGGTAATAAACTTTGGGCAGATCTTCAAGGTGACCAGAGCATTTGGCAAAAGCAGCAGCAGGGTGTGTGAGTTCCCAGGGGAGTGAGAGCAACAACAGCTGGTGTTTGATTGCAATGCCCTCCTCTGAGGTGATTGGATCCTGAGGTGGTGCCCGTTCAGGGACCCCTAGTGGGAGTGGGCCATGACCATCTCTAGAGTCAATGATAACTGCAGTGGTGTGCCCCCACCACCTGTAGAGCATGCATGAAGCAACCTGCCTCACTTAGCCCATGTAGGAGGTACATACAGGCTGCTCCTAGTTTCAGGATCCTGGGAAGTGACAGAGATCAGGTGTGTGGGTACTGCCTGGAACATTTGGCATTGGAAGCAGCAGGGCAGGTGTGTTCTCAGGGGTGTGAGAGCACCAACAGGTGATATTCAGTCACAGTGCTCTCCTCTGTGGTGCCCTTGAGGTGAATGGGGCTGCAAGAGGTGCAGACCCCTAGTGATGGCAGGCCATTCCCACCTCTGGAGCCAGAGATAACTGCAGTGGTTTGCCCCACCTTCTGTAGACCATGACAGAAACACCTCATCCTGCTTAGCTGCCAGAGGAGGTGCTGCACAAGCTGCTCCTAGTTTCAGGTTCCTGGGAAGGGGCAGCAATCAAGCATCTGGGCACTTCCCAGAGTGTTTGGCAGTGGCAGCAGCAGGGCGGGTGTGCTCCCAGAGGAGTGAGAGCAATGGGTGGTATTCCTTTGCAATGTCCTTCTCCATGGTGCCCTCTGAGGTGGTTCTGCAAGTGATTTTTGTTCAGGTATCCCCAGTGGCAGTGGGCCACACCCACGTCTGGAATCAGGGATAAGTGCAGCGGTTTGCCCCCACTACCTGCAGACCATGTAAGAAGCACCCTGTCCCACTTAGCCCATGAAGGAGGTGCTGCACCAGCTTCTCCTAGTTATAGGGTCTTGGGAAGGGACTGTGACCAAGTGTCTGGGTGTTGCCCAGAGCATTTGGCAGTGGCAGCTGCAGGGCTAGTGTGTTCCCAGGGGAGTGAAAGCAACAGTGTATGGTGCTTGGTTGCAGTGCCCTCTTTTTTTTTTCTTTTTTGCCAATCCCTGAGGTGACCGGGGTCTCAGGTGGAGCCCACTCACAGGCCCCCAGTGATGGAAAGCCACACCTCTCTCTGGCCTCTGAGATGACCACTGTGGTCTGTCCCTGCCACCTGTAGATCATGCAAGAGGCACCACCTCGCACTTAGCCCCTGATGCCCTTAGCCCACACAAGAGGTGCTTGGCCACCTGTAGTCTGCACAAGGAGTGCCCAGTCTCCCCTAAATGAGCTTCTGGTCACCTGTAGCCTGCACAGAGCTGCCCCGCCCTCTAAGCCCACAGGCATGCACACTCTGGTGCAGGGAGTTTCCTATGGTGGTCCGTCTCTCCTCCTCTCACCCTCCCCAACAGTGGCACCTTACCTCCTCTGTGGATCTGGACCTTCTCCTGTGTTCCCCCTGTAGTGGCATTCTCCTCCTCAGCCCATGGCATACCACTCCCCCACCCATGGCACACTGCTCCTTAGCCCCTCAGGCTGTCCCCACACAGTCAGCCCCAGACCTCTCCCCATGACTGACCTCCATAGCCTGAGTCTCAGTGCCCAGCTGCAGCCCGAGCATCTCAGGCTGTGGTGTCTGTGCAGGTGGTTCAGTTGATCTGTGCAGCTCTCACTCTGCTTTGCTGTTCTCAGTCCAGCTGCTGTGCTTTTCTCAGACTTTAGGTCCTGCTGACTTGGCTGATCTTTCCATCAGTTAGGTGGAATCCCAGGATGTGGGTTCCTTTTCTTCTTCATTGCTCCCTCTCTGGAATGCTAGTCCCATCCTGATTCCTTTTCTTTCTCCCTCTCTTTTTTCTTTTGTTATACCCAGTTATGTCAAGAGTTTCTTGCCATTTTTGGAGGTATAAGTTCTTCTGCAGCATTCAGTTGGCGTTCTGTGCTAGTCATTTTACATATAGATGTGTTTTTTTGATGTGTTTGTGGGAGAAAGTTAGCATGACCACTTACTCCTCCACCATCTTGCTCTGCCTCCAAAATTTGCAAATTTCATAGAGAACTAAAACTAAAAATCCAAGTAACATAGGCACTCTACAAAACATTATGTTCAGGCTATTACTATAGTGAAAGTGAACATTACAGAGACAATTTTGGAGATGTTTGTCTGCTTACAAGTATTCCATGCCTCAAAAATTATTATCATTCACCACCTCCCACTATCTGTCTATACCAGATCTTCAGTATGAACAAGTGATTGTGAAGCTCTTGTGACCTGTCTCCTCTCTCTCATTTCCTGTCCCTGCCCCTGTTATAGTATAAACACATTTTCTCCGTCCAAAATTTTATTTTAGGTACTTTGCTGATTCAGTCTGAAAAGACCTAACCCATAGAATAGACAAGGTTTTTGATAAATAATTATAAAAACAAATATAATACATTAAAAACTTTAAGAAATAAAAACAGGCACTTCTACTTCCATCCATAACAGGTGATCTGGTGCTATAAGTGCCTTCCTACCATAAACAGCTAAAAATCTGAAATGAATGAAATATATATGCGAAATAGATATGTGAAATTAGATATGTGTTCAAGAGTTGGCCCTTGAACAGCACTGGTTTGAACTCTGTGAGTACACCTATATGAGGATTTTTTCATTAGTCAATATTATAGTACTATACCATCTGTGATTGGTTGACTCCTCAGATGTCAGACTGCAGATAGGGAAGAATGGAAGATAGGGAGGACCAGCATATATTAAGGGCTGATTATAAGCATATTTTCAACTGCATAGAAATTTGAAACCCCTAACTCCAGTGTTGTTCAACAGTCAAATACACACAGAATATGATATACTTTATATTATACACAATATATTTACCTATATATATTTCAGACATTCAACAATAGGAAGCACAGGATTGTAATCAGTAAAATTAGGGAAACACATGAAAGAGGCAGCCCCACTATTGCCCAGGATTTTTTCCTATAGGCACTTCCTGGAGGATTGTGAGGACAGAGGAGGAACCAAGCTTGCTAAATTGAGGAGATGGAATTTGGAGTTTTAGAAGGCTAATATAACTGATATTTGCAGAATAGAAGGGAGCTCCACAAAGAAATAACTTCAAAAGTCTGCATTTGGGTACTCTTGAGACTTTTGCCAAATATAGTATAGTCCATACTTAGATGAATCTTCATGAGACACAGCAAAGAACAGTTATTGAGAAGTTTTAAACTGAACAACTCCCAGACCTCACATAAGATTGAGAAATGTTTGAGTACTGACCAGGCAGATGAACTATTGAAACCTGGGGCATTCAGTTGAAGCCCCGGGAGGGTCAGACCTTTGTAATAGGGTTGAACTAGCTTTAGAGTTAAGCTACTCTTAGACTTGGCTTAACAAAAATAAGATTTGAAAGGATAAAACTATTCTTCAAGCCCCTAAAGGCCTTCTATATGAAACTTCACCTCTCCAAAAAGGGTTAAAATAAAATCTAGATACTCAGTAAATGTAACAACATCCAGTTTCTATTTAAAAATTATTAGACATTCAAAACTATAATCCATAAACAAGAGAAAAAGCAGTTAAAAGAAATAGACCCAGAAGAAGACAAGATTTTAAAACAGCTATTATAAATAGGCTTTAGGACTAAAAGAACACATGAAAATAATAAGAAAAGAAATGGTGTAAAAAAAATTCGAATGATAATTCTAGAGCTGAAAAAATATATCTAAAATGAAATTTTCGCTAGAAAGTTACATCAGCAGATTTGAAAATGCAAAAGAAAAATGCAATAAACTTTGTCATAAGCAATATAAATTAATCAAATTAAAGCACAGAAAAAAAAGCAGCAGAAAAAATTAATAGTATCCCAGCTACCAATGGAACAATATCAAGTTGTCTAATATAAACATATTAAGCCCTCTATAAAAAAAAAGAAAGTGCTTGGGCAAGAAACAAATCTGAAGAAATTGTGGAAGCCAAATCCTTTTCAGGCTTAATGACAATTATACTCACAGACACCCCAAAAATTCAAAGAAAACCACATCTTGGGCCATCATAATCACATTTCTGAAAACCTGTGACAAGAGAAAAATATTCGGACAGCAAAAAATGGGTATAACAAAGAGGAAGACAAGAATTACTACCAAACTTTTTTATCAGAAATAATGCAAACTAGAAGATAAATCATCTTTAAAGTGCTGACAAAGCACTTATAACAAAGAGGAAGACAAGAATTAATACCAAACTTTTTTTTATCAGAAATAATGCAAACTAGAAGATAAAACATCTTTAAAGTACTGACAAAGCAAGTGAAATAAGACAAAAAGTCTGTTTATCCAGTGAAAATACTCTTCAAAAATTAAGGGTGTTTTCAGATTATCAAAAGCTGAGAGAGTTTTGTGCTGTGTGAGGGATGTTAAAGTAAAATTTTCTGACAGAAGAAAATAACATTAGATTAAAACTCAAATCTACACAAAGGAATGAAGAGCATCAGATATATTAAATATGATGAAAAGTAGTGCTCATTTAAGAATTTTTAATTTAATTAATTTAACATATAATTAAGTCAATATTGTGAAATTATATATGGATGTAAATTATATGACAACAAAAATACAAAGAAAGGAGAAAATGGAGATATATTTTGCATAATCTCACATATGGAAACTGATATGACAGCATATTTGAAGTTAGATTATGATAAAATAATTAAACTTGCATATTGTAAAACCTAGAGTGATTCCTTAAAAAAAAGATAGCACTAATAAATTATAGAGGAAGTAAATTAGAATACTAAAAATATTGTACTAATTCAAAATAAAATAAGAAAAAATTAAATAAAAGAACAAATGAGACAAATACAAAAATGAAAAGGTATTAAAATTAAACATATTGATAATTATGTTAAATATAAATGGTCTATACCCTAAAATTTTTAAAATCAGAGGTTATCAACCTGGATAAAAATGTAAGACCCAAATATATTCTATCTATAAAAATCTACTTTAAATATAAAAACATAGATATGTTAAAATAAAAGGATATAAAAATACATATCATGAAAATACTAAACATAAAAAATCTGCAAGGCTATATTAATTTTATAAAAAACAGTCCTCAGAATATTATGAGACATAAAAAGAGATATCTCATTATGATAAGGGGATCCATTATCAAGAAGTCATAAAATCTAAATGTGAATATACCTAAAAACAAATTCAAAATAAATAAACAAAAACTGAGTGAAAGAAGAAACCAACAAATCCACAATTATAGTTGAAGTTTTTAAGATTTTTCTTTTAGTAATTGGTAGAATAGAGAAATCAAACAGTATAAAAAACTTGAAAACTCTATCAAGCAACTTAATTTTATTTATATTTATAGAACGCTGTACACTGAACTACAGAATACATATTGGTTTCAAGTGCACACAGAACACACACTAAGATAAACCATATTCTGGGTCATAAAACAAATCTCAATAAATTTCAAAGGATAGAAACCATTTGGCATATGGACAGCTCAGGACAAAACTATCTATAAATACAACTTTGTTTGGGTTCAGAAAACTCATTCCAGTAGCCAGGATGACATGTCATTTGCAAAGGGGAAATACTGCCAACTTCTGAAAAGATGTTATTTCTTTCCAGAAATCTGTTGGTCAAAGTATGTACAACCTGCTTATTCCTATTTGATAAGTAGAAAGAAGAAGAATAGGTATTGCCCCCACCCACACCCTATCTTTGTAATGACTTAGAGCCATCATACTTATCATTTAAAACAATTGCTAGTGTTACCTGGAAAGGGGGAAACATAGGAGCATAAATGAACTAAAAGAGTAGTAGAATAAAGATGCAATGGAGAGATAATTATACTAAGGGCGTAAAAACTGTAAAATTTGGTTAATGGGTGGAGCAAGTGGGACCACAGACAAGAGCATAGGTGTGTCATGGAGAAAATGAGTTAATTTGGACAAAATATTTCTATCTAGTCTACATAAAGAACACTCACAACTACTAATAAGAAAACAACCAATTTAAAAATGTGCAAAATATACTAATGTACCTCCCATTATATGAGCTAAATATCATTAGCCATCACAGAAGTGCAATTTAAAATAACAAGGAGATACTACTGCACTGTCACTAAGAAGGCTAAAATGAAAATGTCAGGAGTGACTATTACCCTCGCACATTGACAGTGAGAATATAAAATGGTACAAATACCTTGGATAATGATTTCCATCTACCATGTGATCCAGAGATAATACTCTGAGGTGTTTACCCAAGAGAAATGAAAATCCAGAATAAAACTTATATATGAATATCCATAGCAGATTTATTTATAATAGTTCCAAACTGGAAAATCCAAATGTCCAAAGGTGACTGGTTAAATAAATTGTGATATATTAATACAACAGAACTGTGTCCAGCAATGCACAAGAACAAGCTATGGATACATCTAACAACATGAACAAATCCCAGAAACATTATGCAAAGCAAAGGAAGTCAGACACAAAAAAGGCAATTTTGACATTTGAATCTTAACTGTAGCACATCAGAGTGGAAAAGTCAGAAAGCAAATAAAAATTTGGACTGGCTCTAAGAAGAGTAGTCTAGAACAAATATGTAGGTTTGTTAAAGACAAAAGAATAGATGAGATCACCAAAAGGGAATACTTAGGATGACAAGAGTCAAAGCCTGAATCCTGGGGAAATATTAGCCTTTTGGGGATACACAGAAAAAGGAAGCTTTGTGAAGAACATTGAGAAAGGGAAAAAGAGGTTGGAAGAAGAGACCCAGAAGAAAGCGATATTTTAGCAAATAAGGAAAAGTAATTCTGAGAGAAGACATTTTGTGTCAAAGATCACAGAAGGACTAAGAAAGAAAAAGGTAAAATCTTCTTTGCACAAATCTATATGTGGTCATTTGTGAGCATAGAGAAAGCAATTTAAGAGCATCAGTGAGGAGTTCCCCTCCTGGCTCAGTGGGTAACGAATCCAACTAGGAACCATGAGGATGCAGGTTCTATTCCTGGCCTTGCTCAATGGGTTAAGGATGCAGCATTGCCATGAGCTGTGGTGTAGGTCACAGACGCGTCTCAGATCTGGCGTTGCTGTGGATCTGGCCTAGGCTGGCGGCTACAGCTTCGATTAGACCCCAAGCCTGGGAACCTGCATATGCTGTGGGTGCAGCCCTGGAAAAGATTAAAAAAAAAAAAATCAATGAGAACAAAAGGTCAATTGCAGTGGGTTGAGGAGTGGATGAGCAAAGGGGTGAAAGACAGAGAATGTACCCTACCTCTTCAAAAGTGTGTTTCAGGAAGGAAAGAAGAAATAAAGAAATATCCAAGTCTATGTATTTCTATGAATTTCCATGAATGTCATCTTTCTACCTGATTGTAAATTTGGGCTATTTAATAAGTATATTTCAGCAAATGGATTCTCAGTAAGAGGTTCATGATATTACCCATGTATTTCTGAAAAGGAAAAGCTGACTTAGAGGAAAGAACATTTTATGAACTAGTTGATGAATTATATAAAAGCAAAGATCCAAATTGCTGTATAGAATTGAAATGTGTTTTTGCAAAGTCTTATTTTTGCTCTGCGCTGAAAACTAGGCTGTATTTCCCCGTTCTGGTTCACTTGTATCTCATGTGATTGTGTCACCTTGTGTTTCTCCATTTAAAAATAAAAGGCAGACTCAGCAGTTCCTTTTTTCTTAAACTGCTTCAGTAACCAGCAGTTGCTACATTAAAAGCTTTAGTTGGGAGATTATAAAAATAGTCTAATGCTTCCTAGCAGGTAACTGCTTATGAACCAATTCTCCTTTCAGGGATGTAGTGAAGTCAAATCAAATGGCCTAGGAAGGACCATCTATGAGAGAGAAGAGAGAGCTGGTTGATATTCAAATGGCAAAAGTACATTATATTTGGAATATTTTGTGTAAATGTTAAACAGTACACACATTTAACCACCTGCTTCTTGTTTAGAAGAGTTCAAACGAACAATTTCAAGCACAATTGAGTAACACTCAAAAGAAAATCAAGTGTAATTTCCTAAGTTGCTGAAGCAAGGGTTCTTCTATGAAACCACTATTAGTATTTCTAAACCAAATTTGATTATATTTGAAATTTACTGCACACAGTTCACTGGCACCTGGAAATTTCTTCACGTGGAGATAAAATTACAAGAAAGACTTTTTTAAATGATTGTGTGTGTGTGTATGCCTGTGTGTGCATGTGTGTGTTTTAAAATATGCTGGGTCATACTTGTGCTAAAACTAAATTATTAAAGTAATCTTTAATAATATTTAATAATTTTTCATTTAATTTTTCTCTTGTGAATAAATTTTGCTTTTCTTTTAAGACACATTTGAAAGTAGGGGGAAAGCACCACATAAAGACACCTATTTGATACCAACCATACAGTTTATCTTGAAATTTTTCACCTGTAAACTATCTCTAAATATTCACCAATTTGAAAAGAAAGGTTATGGCAGATTTTCAGTTACCTCCTAAGAAGCTAACTCTTTAACTGCCTTTACTAAATACCAACTTAACATTATTATTGCTTTAAAACTTTGAGACTTCGTCAAAGGCAGGATCAAGTTTAAATAATGTAATGTGAACCTCACACGAACTCTCCATTCCAGTTCTGTAATGGCTACTCACTGCCATGAGCATTCCTGACTTGGTTTCGAGTTTGTTTGTTTCCTACCAGGGAGTTCTTCTCTGCTTATTATAGATCTTTCCCATCTTATAGCATCAACTCATTAGTTTTCTTTTCTTTTTTTGTCTTTTTTTTTTTTTTTTGTCTTTTGTCTTTTGTCCTTTTAGGGCCTCACCTGTGGCATATGGAGGTTCCCAGGCTAGGGGTCTAATTGGAGCTGTTGCCAGCCTACACTAGAGCCACAGCAATGCCAGATCTGAGACGCATCTGCGACCTACACCACATCTCATGGCAACACCAGATCCTTAATCCACTGAGCAAGGCCAGGGATCGAACCTGCATCCTCATGGTTCCTAGTTGAATTTGTTTCTGCTGCACCACAATGGGAACTCCAGTTTTCTTGACTCTTCTAACTTAACTCATACTTCAATTCTATGTCTTTGTTATCATTTAATACCCATACCCACACTCAGACTTAGTAATTTTCTTTTTTTGACATTTTTGTATTACCAACTTCTAAGGCTAGATAGCAATTCATGTGCATGCTTTGCCTTCCTAAATAGATTACCTTCTTAAATTCAGGAGCTTACTGTTTTCTCCACACCACCTACAGTGACTATTACAATACTAGGCACTTAACTGCAATATTTGATAAAGATTTGTTAACTAATATTTGAGAGGGAAAAATTTTAACTTATTTTAATTATAGAAATTATAACTATAATTTTGTTAGATATAGCATTAACCAAAAAAATAAGAAGTTTCTCTTTAAATTATTGTAAAGAATCTATTCAAATCAAAATTTGAATAATTCTCCTTAACTGTACATAGATATATTTCTTCTAAAAGTCATAAAGTATTTCTTTAAAATATTACTTCTAGTACCTCCTATAAAACAGCCTGGATTTAGTAATTCCCTGATCTTCAAGAATCCATCCTAGCAGAAAAGATGTAATTATCCAATTTTAAGTTTATTCACTAGGTAAATCATTTCATTACTGAGAATGTTCACTAACTTTTTTACACATTAGTGTTAAAAAATCAAATGTTGAAAAGTTATTATAAATTTAGAGCTAAAGATAAAAAAGTTTTTCTAGTGCTGCTGAAACTAAACCACTTGTTTTATTTATTCTATAGGTTTTACAATCTAGATAGACATAAAATATATTTTGCCTTTCTCCTCAACTCCAAGAAGAAACTAATGATGATATCAGATGAAAACCTGACTTAATGATTGTCGAGTAAAAATATTTGGCTTGTGAATCTAGTTAATGCCCACTTAATGCAAGATAATGAGGATGTATCAAAACTGCCCCTCAAATGAAAAAAAAAAAATGAAGAAGAAAAAGAACTGCAGAACACATACCAAAAATAAAACCAATGTACTGTTCTGCTTTTCTTATGCTAAGTCCTAGAAAAAATTTTGTAGATTTATAAATATAAGCAAAACAACTCAATTTTCACATGTCAATCTGTGAGAGGAGCAGTTAATGCATACTATAGAGTATTCTCACTGTAAAATATGATATATTACCCTTTATGTTTTAAAACTTCATCTTCAAACTCAACTTAGATTCGGAAATGACACCTAATTGTAGTGCCCAAGATTTAGTCACTGTGATACTGTGTACCATAAGATACTTGATATAATATAATGCCAGCCAATGCAAAGTGCTGTAAGGGAAAGTAAAACAGGCTGAATGAATAGGGAATGACAAAGGCTACTGCTCTAGAAAGGATGAAAAGAAAGACTTTTTGGTGTAATAGTTTTCAAATAAAAATTCAAACAGGAGAGCCTGTCATGGCTCAGCGTCATGAATCCAACTAGTGTCTGTGAGGATGCGGGTTCGATCCCTGGCCTTGATCACTGGGTTAAGGATCTGGTGTTGCCTTGAGCTATGGTGTAGGTTGCAGATGCAGCTCGGATCAGATCCAGCATTGCTGTGGCTGTGGTCTAGGCTGGCAGCTACAGCTTCAACTGGATCCCTAGCCTGGGAACTTCCATATTTCATGGGTGCGGCCCTAAAAAGACCAGAAAAAAAAAAAAAATCGAACAATATAAATATCTGGAGGAAGAATATTCCAGACAGAGGAAATAGAGCAAATCTCCTGCATGGGTCTGTGTATGGCAAGTTAAAGGAACAGCAAGAAGCAGACATCTGGAGAACAGGTGATGCTGGAGGTAGGTAGATACCAGAAATAAAGGCAGAGAGGTTTTCAGAGTCAGTATTCCCAAGGAGACCTCTAGAGTGTTTAGGCTTTATTTTAAGTGTGATGAAAGTATTTTAGGCTTGGGAGCAGGCCAACCCAGTAGTCTTTCAATAAATGTTCAAATATTTTTCCTGTTACTCTACAGGAAAAAAAAAGAAAAGACTATTATCCTAGGTGTCATGTAGAGAAATAGCTATTGAAGAAGCAAATGTCTCTTTAAGAAGGAAGGAAGGAAAATTTCAGTGCCCACTAGAGCCAGCATTTAAAAAGAGCAAAATAATGCCATTTGCAGCAACATGGATAGAACTAGAGTCTCTCATACTGAGTGAAGTAAGTCAGAAAGAGAAAGACAAATACCATATGATATCACTTATATCTGGAATCTAATATATGGCACAAATGAACCTTTCCACAGAAAAGAAACTCATGGACATGGAGAACAGATTTGTGGTTGCCAAGTGGGAGGGGGAGGGAGGGACTGGGAATTTAGGGTTCATAGATGCAAACTATTGCTTTTGGAATGGATAAGCAATAAGATCCTGCTGTATAGCACTGGAAACTATAACTAGTCACTTATAATGGAGCATAATAATGTAAGAAAAAAGAATATATACATGTATGTGTAACTGGGTCACCTTGCTGTACAGCAGAAAATTGACATAACACTGTAAACCAGCTATAATGGAAAAAATAAAAATCATTATAAAAAAAATTTTTTTAATTTCCAAAACCCACTCCATATACTATGTGCAAATACATATATAATTTTAAAATAATAGAACATAATTGTATAGAAACTGAAATATGACACATTTTATTTTTATTTAAAATAGAACTCTATATGCTTCACAGAAACAAGTGCAAGGAGTGCTTAATTTATTATCTTTGCCACTTTGCAAAACAATACATTTTTGGGAAATGAATACATAAAAATATAACATTTAGGCAGATTCCTATTTACATCCAGAGGCAACTGAAAGTTATGCAATAATATTTTTAAAAGCATTAAAATAAATACTTTTATAACTTGCTGTTGGCAAAGTTTTTTTGATACCAAAAACATTTGGTATCATTGAGTTCTTACTAAATTCTAAAATACTCTTATTTTTAAACAAAACAAGTATACATATATTACGATAAAATGCATATTCCACAGGCTAGAAATTAATGAAACATCTAAATATCATTCACTTCTCTTTGGAATTTGGAATTCTTCAGTTTCAATGATTAAATTGCAACTGCTAAAATTTCCATCTGCATATTTTTTTATACAATTTATTGCCTAATTCTCATTTTAATACCGATTATATGTCTTCATATTTCTTATATACATTCATTTCTGCCTGTCTATTAAAAGGTAACATCTTTTTACATTCTTAAGAATTTCAGCTAGCTTACAATAAGTCTTTACAACAGTGATTCTTTTCACAGTGGTTCAAGAGTTCAAGGCATGTTTTGCAAAGTCAAAATGCAGTGGTTTTGACATTTGTAATATGTTCTTAGGTATAAGAAAAGTCACACTACCAAAAGAAAAGTATAATTAGTATTAGTACATTGAAAGTCAATCCAAAATTCCTTTTTTTGATACCTGAATCTAATTTTCTGTTTTTAGGACATTTTAAAACCTGAAACACAAATTAAGTTTGAATAATTTTCTCCAGTCTAGGATCAGAAGAGTACAAGAGCTTAACACTAGTCACTGTGGAAATGAACTAGAGTTTAATATTTTGGCTAAAGAGAAAAAAAAAAAAAGAATTGGACTTTTAAAATATTTAATTGCTTATATTTAGCCTATTGGAGGAAATGGAGATACTGGTAAATCTCATGCTAATTTTGCATTGGTTAGACAGAACATAGGAAGGTAATTGACTTTTTAAAGGTAAAGTTAAAGAATAGGTTTGGACATGGAATAAAAACTCAATGAAGATGTAAAAATTAGGGTCCTGGACTTCCCATCTTGGCGCAGCAGAAACGAATTAGACTAGGAACCATGAGGTTGCAGGTTCGATCCTCGGCCTCACTCAGTGGGTTAAGGATCCAGCGTTGCCTTGAGCTGTGGTGTAGGTCGCAGACGCAGCTTGGATCTGGTGTTGCTGTGGCTCTGGTGTAGGCTGGCAGCAACAGCTCTGATTAGACCCCTAGCCTGGTAAACTCCAAATGCTGCAGGTACGCCCCTATAAAGAGAAAAAAAAAAAAAAAAAGACAAAAAAAATTAGGGTCGATGTGGCTTGCTACAGATTGGGTTGAAAAATTAAATCAACGAGAAAAACATAAAATCTCTTTTGCTTTCTTGGAAATGTGGAAAGAAAATCTAAAGTATTTTTTTACAAGTTTACTATTCAATTTGCAAATGTCAGGGACCATTTTGAAATATTTGATTCTCATTTTCTCAAGATTATAAGCTAATAAAGTGCTCTTCTGCAAAATATAAAAATATTTCTGAATTGAGAAGCCAATTTCAGGTTGGATTTTGGCTTCTTTCTACCCCTCAACTGAGAGGATTTGTGCAAAGCAAATGCCCAGCTGGATCTGGTGAACTTGGTGTAAGGATAATTTCCTAATATAGTCAGATTCCTAGTATCTATGCTAACATTCAGATACGTCCAGACCAGGGTAAAAATCTTGCAGTTCAAACTGTTAGATATGGAGAGAAAACATTCTTATAGGATAACATGAACCAATGATAAAAAAAAAAAAATACATAGTCCTTTCTGAAAATATTAAAATTTAGGATGAGATAGGGCTCATTTTCTCCCAAATGTTGTATTAATCTACAACTGAATTAACAAGTATCCTGGTAGTTCTTAATAGAGATATTTTAAAATGGGAATTATTGCCTAATTTCAATATAATATTATATTCTAAACCATATGGCATAGTGGCTTAACTTTAAAAGATGGTCAAGATAAAACAAAGCAGTAGTATGAAGCATAGACAAAAGAAATTTAGCAATCATATTATGGGACATATATTTCACATTCTCTGTCCAAGTTATCATCTATTAAGTGGAATTCAGCATTAAGGCAAAAATAGACATTCCTTATATGTTAGCTAAAGCAAGAATATAACTTGACTGCTAGTCTTTTTAAAATTTAAAAGAAAGTCTTCTCTGCCATTAACAAATACCCCCTTCATCATGCCAAATGAAAATTTACTAGATTCTGCATGAGATGAAAACTCTTGTATGTGTACGTGGGAAATTAAAATATTGTTAAGAGGTTCAGTGTGTAGCAATCTGGATAGGGGCTGGAATGATAGAAGAATTGTAGAGTGATTGGAGATGAAATCCAGCAAAGATATTTTTTAATGTACTGAAAGAATGTGAATGCCAAAGATGAACTAATGAAATATCAAGTAAGATAATGAGCTGCTAGACATGGCCCCATGTTTAACTACCAAATCATCTTTCACTCCCCATTCCAATGAATTGAGAAAGAACAAGCCTTACAGAAAGGAGAGAAAAAGTCATTAAGCATCTCTTGTCATTACTTGCACCAAGACATTCTATAGTCTCACAATTTCTAATTTTATTCACCACTCTGTTGGTTGCTTACCCAGTTTGACAACTATTCTACAATTCTTCCTTAGCCTATTTTTGTTTTTCTCACTGTTCTCATCATGAGTGAACAAATTATTTTAGCAGAAATAAAGAGAAGTAGAATTTGATCATCAGCATTAAATGGCATGATAGTTTATATTCAAGGTAGATGTAGATGGATGCTAATTATTTTTGAATTAGTAAATGTTGGATATGGCGGAGCACTGTAGTAGGTGTCACCACTAGGGTCTCACATAAGTTCTGCTAATGACTAGCAGTTATTTAATCTCTGATTCTTGGTTTCTTCAGCTATAAAATCTCTTACATCCTTTACAGTTCCCAAATTCTGGTTTTGGTTTCTGTCTGTGACACCTCAGAAATAATTTAGACCACCAAGGGAGTCTCCTTCATTAGAAGGCTAAATACAAGAATGATTACGTTAAATAGTAGCTATTTTTTTTTTTCAATTTAGAGACTAAAGATAATTTTGAGAGGCAGTGAGGGAATATTTTAAAAGGAGGTGAGAAAAATAATGAAACAGAAAAGTTAGAGGGAAAAAATCTGAAAATTTGTATTAAAACACTTTGAAAACTGTCTATAGAAATTCTATTAATATTAATATTTTAATGAAATTTGTACATCCCCACTGACATTTTTTTTTTCTGTTTAGAAGAAGCCCTCAGGAGCAAAGGGATTACTGTCTTCACTAAATAATGCATCAAGTCCATGTAGTTATTAGCTTGTAAAGGGAACTAATATAAAGCATTATCAAACACAGCAGTAGTGTGTTTCACAAAAGATATTTACACTATCTTCAAAAATCACAATGACAACATCTTAAGATACTAATTCTTAGATATTTCCAAATAACTTAAAATGTTGTACTTGTAAATTTATTTAAAGGAACAACTATTGAAGAAAGCAACTGCCATCAGCTTCAGTCATTTGCTACTTTCTGAATCTCCTGATGGGAAATAAAATGTTCACACTTTAAATAAATTTACTTAAATGAATTATATTTCCATATTTATTTAAAATAATTAATCATAAATATTCCCTGCTAAGTAATTTTAAGTTGAACTTTGTATATGGCAAACATAGGCTCCCTGCCTTTAGATGATTTGCTAAGTACGTTCTCTCATTCTTTTGTGTAAACTCTAAGATAGCCCTGAGTTTTCTCTGCCCTAATAAGTCACATGGTGGCAAAATTCCAACATAATAGAAGAAGATTTGTTTTGTTTTATTTAATAATTCTACTAAAGTAGAAGTATTACAAATAATAAATTTTTGTGGAACATCTAATCTAATGGATCTATTGCAGATTTTCATTTTAAAATAAAGGCTGATTCTGAAGTCTTCAGACACTGCAATCAGGTTACTATTTTCATATAATTATGGAAATTTAAAATGCAAAGTTAATTGAAAGTATAAAGATGAGAAGCAAGTGCTATACCTAAAATAGTGCATGACACAGTCATGTTTCACTTAACTTTCAAGTCAGAACATAAATTAAGAATTCTAGATGTGACATGCCAAATATTTTAGACGGAAGAAAGCATACAACAGAATCTGTACCAATTACACACTTAAACGCTTAGCTTATAAGGCAACAAGTTCATGCTGAAATATTGACAATAAATGATGTGTCCCTTAGTTTAAGGAAGTGATGCTGCATATAAATCCCATCACCACTTGTACAGTACTAAAATTTCATAAATAGCATTTTCCTAAGCTTTACGTTATACCCAAAGCCAAAATATTTGAAAGGAGCAAAGAACACTAACACTATGAGCCTAAGAAGAATATTTTTTGCTTGTAACACAATTCAAAAGAAATAAATATTACAGAGTAGGACTCCATAAAAAAGAAATAAAGTTAAACAGCACTGGTATATACAGTAATTTTGCCTTATGATCTAAACTACTTTTTAGAGTGAGCATTTTTATTTCTAATCATGCCAAGAGTTAAGGAAAAATTAGGACTTTTAACTTTTCCTTATCATTTTTGTTAACCTATGCCCTTTCTATAAAAATGTGTGTGGAAATTGAAATATAAGACTATTCAGTTAGGAGTTATGGTTAACCAACACAGAAACAAACAAAAAAAAAGTCTTAAAAGGTACAGATTTCTCTAGGGTAAAAGTTGAATCAATAAAAATAAGGAATTATATTTGGATACCTTCAAATAGATTATAAATATCAAGGAAAATGGAGATTTTAAACATCTTCTCTTAAAAATTAAATAAGTATATTCACTCAACATAAGTGAATAAAAGAGCAAAATATCATTCCTGTTTGCTTGAATCTATAGTTACAACCATAGTAAATAGTTTCATTCTCATATATGTAGAAACAAACTATGTGAAATCAAGATAACAGACACAGCAAGATTACCCCTTCACATAAACTCTTTTTAGAATACCTTCACTTAAATTGACTATATAATTTAGATTGTCTGGAATAACCAAATAAAGATACTTTCTAAATATGTTGGAAATTGAGAGTAATTTTGGAAGCCCACAAATATAGAATTAATCAAATTCATATAGAATTCAAGACATCCTACTCTGGATTATATCTACTTGTCAGTTTACTTCCCCCACACAACCATATCCCTGTTCCTATTCCCAAATTAAACTTTAAAATCCCTGAGGGCAGAACCTTTACATTTTTTAATTTTCTTGTTGGATCCAAAATTGTGGCAAGGACGATATGGAGTGCCCCATATTTTTTAATGAATAGGTAACTGCATGAATGAGAGCAAACGTATATGCAAACCACAGATGCCAGATTTTTGCCTTTGATATCTCATCCCAGTCAAATGAAGATGGATTCAGTAACATATTTCCGTAGTGGAATGAAGTATAATCACTAGATTGTGCTCTATGGGATAATACATAGGTATAGCCTTTAGAACACTGGTACTCAAGTTATGCTTTGTAGAAACGAAAATGTGGGCTAGTAAAAGGTTTCCCCTGTTTTTATAAAAAGAGTTCCATGGTCAAATAATTTGGGAAATCCATCTTAAAGAAATTCAAGTAACACTTTTTTTTACTGCTAGACTCCTTACAACACATGATATGCTAATATGTGGTATGACTTTCTAAGAATCTATCAAAGAGCACTTTTGGTCTTTGATCATCTCAGAAGACCATTCCAAGAGACAGAATTTCGGGAACAACATTCTAGTACAACAAAAGATACCATGTTAAATCTTCCTTCACCAAAGCAGAATTACAGAGTGGAAGGAAATACTTAATGTTCCATGTATTATTCAGAATTCATCATTTCTGTCTCCACAGGAAGTAGAATAAAGGCAAAATTATCATGAGCCTTCTGTACCCATGCTCATTTTGAAAGGATAGGGGAAGATCTCTTCATAGTTATTCATACCCTCTATTGACTTTGAAATTATACTTCATTTAAGAGTTTTCTTAATTTCCCTTAGAATATCTCCTAGTAGCCCCTTCCTTCTCTGTTTTCTTTCTAAATGTATGTGTACAAAAATAATAGGGACCTCTGAAATGCATCTTAAAGACATATCTGACAATGGATCGTTCAGAAAGTAACTAACAAGCAGGGTGACTATAAAATTTCCAAGAGGAAAATATGTCAGTGGATATTTTCTTGAGAGTTCATACAGGTCCATTATGATTCTGCAAAATAACTTGGTTTGTATTCTGTTTGACTAAACCACAAATATCATGACAGATGTTATTTCTGTATAGGGAGAAAAATACTAAAGGAATTAAAGGGAAGGTAGGAAGCCAGCTAACTCTACTGTGTGGATTATCTCAAGATTTGGACCTAGTGCCAGCTCTGTCACTAGCTATATGACGTTGGGACATTTCTCAATGTCTCAAGATGTCAAGTGTCTTATTTGTAAATAAGGGAAAGTAACAATCTTAGTGACTTTCAAACTATTTGCCTGAGGGGCTGCTGAGGAGGTGGATTGTAAAGGGGGAGTACAGGGGAAGAGAAAGCAAGTAAATGATCTGAACCCACTTCCATCTTCCAACTAAGCAGCTCCACTTTTCCATGTTATGCATCCTAAAGTTCATAGCAATGTTTACTTCTTAAAATATCCCATTTAATTTTTTTAAAAAATAGAACCATATATGATCTAAAGTTTGGTTAAGATATTGCATACTCTAGTTGACATTTTTAATGAACATGTTTTCATCTTAGGGAAAAAAAACACATGGGCTTTCACATTTTCTTTTCTATTCATTTCAAGTAAAAGAAAATCTTGATAACTTTTATTAAGTTTAGCTTATTTTATACTTTTATAATAAAATAAAAAGATGAGTTGATGTGTTGTTGTTTCTCAAAATAAAATTAAAGATAACATGGGGAGTGAATGAAGACAATTCCGGCCTATGCTTGACTTTAGAATTATTTTTTCATGGTGCCTTTGGGCACTTAAATACTGTACTGCATTATCTCTGAGGTAGAACAATAAAAACAATGACAACACAAAGACAAAAAAATTCACATAAAGAAAGCCATGAGAGATTTCTTTTTAACAAAATTCTCATCATCAGGCTTTGCAGTCTTCTTTGACACAAAGTTGAGAAATAGTCTTCTTAATCCGAAGAGCGGTTAGGCGGGCTGCCCCATTGGCATACCAACACTCACGCATTATTCTCCCCATGACTCGGAGTGCCTTTAAGAGAGAAAAATACCAGAGACTTTAGCACAAAACACAGTACAAGAGAAGCAAAGCCAAAAGCCCAGGAATTGATACTAAGCTTTGATACAGAAATAGTAAACTTAAACCAACCTGATATGGAGATCAAGGCTAAAACGCTTCAAAAATTCTGTCAAGGGGGTCTTCCCTCAGACAGACTATAGGGTCTACTCTCAGGAAAAAAACCAGGGCTATTGCTCTCAGACAGAGATCAGGATGTCTCTTCTCTGACGGAGATCATGTTGACTAGTCTTAGACAAAGAACATGGTGAATTCTCTGAGAGAGAGACCAGGGCATCTCCTTTCAGATAGAGAATGGGGATCTTCCCTCAGAAAATGATGAGAGTGTCTCCCCTCAGAACGAGAACAGTCGCCTCAGTCTCCTCTCAGACGAGACCAGGCTTCTCCCCTCAGACAGAGACAAAGGAGTCTCCTATCAGACAGAGACCAGGTGGTTTGCCCTCAGAAAAAGACCAGGGCTTTTCCTCTGCAAAAAGACCAGAGAATCTCCCCTGAGACAGAGATGAGGGCAACTTCTCTCAGAAAAATAGGAGGGTGTTTCCTCTCAGGCAGAGACCAAAGTGTCTCCTTTCAGACAGATATCTGGGTGTCTACCCTCTGAGATAAGGTGTCTCCCCTCAGCCTGAGACCAGGGTGACATCTCTCAGAAAAAGACCAATGACTCCCCTCAGAGACCAAAGCATATTCCTTCAGAAAGAGACCAGGCTGTATCCCCTTAAACCAAGACCAAAGTGTCTCCTCTTGGACAGAGGTCTGGGCATCTCCCCTTAGACTGAAACCAGGGGTCTCCACTCAGAAAAAAGAATGGAGTGCCTCCCTTCTGAGACCATGGAGTCTCCCCTCAGAAAAAGACCAGAGCTTCTCCTCTCAGACAGAAATCAGAGCGATTTATCTCAGAAAAAGACAAGGTTGTCTCCTCCTAGCCAGAGACCAGGATGACTCATTTCAGAAAAAGACTAAAGTGTCTCCCTTCAGACAGAAACCAGGGGAGTCTCCCCTCAGAAAAACACCAGGGTGGAGTTCTCCTGTGGCTCAACAGGTTAAGGATCCAGCATTGTCACTGCAGCAGCTTTGTCACTGCTGCGGCACAGGTTGGATCCCTGGCCCAGGAATTGCCTCATGCCACAGGTGTGGCCAAAAAAAAAAAGAGAGAGAGAGAGAGAGAAAGAAAAAGACCAGGGTGGGAGTTCCTGCTGTGGCGCATCAGGGTTGATGGTGTCTCTACAACACCAGGAGGCAGGTTCATCCCCAGCTGGCACAGTGGGTTAAAGGATCTGGCATTGTGGCAGCTGCCACATAGGTCACAACTGCGGCTCGGATCTGATCCTTGGGAAGAACTCTGTATGCCACGGAGCAGCCAAAACAAAGCAAAACAAAACAAAAAGGAAGGGGGTGTCTCCCCACAGAGAGAGACCAGGTTTGTCTCCTCTCAGACAGAGACCAGGATCACTTCTCTCAGGAAAAGCCCAGGGCAGAGATCAGGTTGCTTCCCCACAGAAAGATACCAGGGATCTCCCCTCAGAAAAAGAACAGAGCATCTCCCCTCAGAGACCAGAGGGTCTCCTCACCAAAAATGACCAGGGTGTTTCTGCTCAGATGCAGACCAGGTCAACCTCTCTCATAAAAAGACAAAATTGTTTCCCCTCAGACAGAGACCAGCACTTCTTCACTCAGAACAAGACCAAAATGACTCCCCTCAGACGGAAACCATGGTCTCCACTCAGAAAAAGAACAGAGCATAGCCCCTCAGAGTAAAATAGAGCATCTCCCCTCAGATCCCATGAAAGACGATGGGATCTTCCCTTAGAAAAAAACAGGGTGTCTCTTATCAGATAGAGGCATGGTCATCTTCTTTCAAAAATGATCAGGCATCTCCCCTCAGACAAAGACCAGGGCAACTTCTCTCAGAAAAAGACCAGGGCGTCTCCCCTCAGACAGAGATCAGGGGTCTCCTTTCAAAAAAAAACCAAGTCTTTCCTGTATCGTGTTTAGTTGTTTACTTGTTTTCTACCTCCTATGTTGAATGTAATTTTAGAAAAGAGAATATGGCCACCTTACAACTACATCCTTTTACAATAAGTGAAGTCAATTGAACAGCTTTACCTTCTTGGGATGGTCAATAATCATTCAAATGTAATTAATCTTTTTGAGCATTTTATATATGTATTTTATGAAAATTTTCCTCTTCCTTCAAGCTGCATGAAATATGCTTTCAATTAAGAAATTACATATGTTATGCACAAAAAAGCTAATAATTTCTGCCTTTAGGATTTCAGAGTACACAAACTTTCTTTAAAATCTTTGTAGTGGAAATAAAATATTTTAAAAATCCCAAACACAGGTATTAAGCCTATGGAGGCTACTAATTCTCTTCTAATGGAAAATTCTGGGAATATGGTAGAATGGCTATCTTTTAATATATTCTAAGAAGGGGTATAAAAGATAAAAATAGATAATGGTATGGGTTGGAAATTCCCTGTATATTGATCTGGATGATAAGTACACACATACATACACTTTTTTTAAAAAAAGTCATTAAGCTGTATACTAAGATTTGTGCATTTTATCATATGTAAATCATGCCAAAATAAAATACTAATCCAGGTACAAAGATTAAAATTTTTGAGTTAAAAAATCAATATAAGTGAACTCGTAAATAAATAATACTCAGAGGGGGAAAATGCATGAAACCAGAGAGGTATAAGAATTCACTGAGGCAAGTAGCTGCTCTGGTACATCTGCTGATCTCACAGTCTAGAATTTCAGAATTTGTGGACAGTATATGAAAGACAGGAAACACAGCCCAAAGCACAGAGAAGGTATCAGATCAAAATGTTTACAAAGCCCAGAGTGTAAGGATGAACTGGTCTTAGAAGGAACTTGTAAAGAAAGTTCTTGGTAAAGAAAAAAAGCAAGCTTTAGCCTTAAAGTGTTAACCTGAGTTCATATAAAAATTCACAAGCAGATGAGGAAATAAAATATCATAAGCAAGAGTCAGTCAAAACAACAGACAGGAAAATCAAAACCATCAAAACATTAAATGATATAATTAAATAACATAAAATTGTATATATATGTAATATATATGTGACGACGAAAGGAGGAACTGTTTAAAGAAACAATGGCTGAAAATTTTCCAGAACTGAGGAAAGTCACAAATCCTCAGAATTGCAAAGTCCAAAAACTCCAGGAAAGATTAATCAAGAGACATTCATACCAAATACATCATTGAGAAACTGCAGAATACTAAAGATAGAGAAGTTCTTAAAGCAGTCTGGGAGAAAAGATAACTTAAGAGAATCTAAAATTAGCTGACTTCTCACCAGCAATAACGGAAATCAGAAGCCAGTGGAATAATACCTTTAAAGTATTTAGAGAAAATAAGTGAATCTAAATTTTTATGCCCAGATAAACTATTTGTTCGAAATTGAGGACAAAATAGACATTTCATACACTCAAACATTGAAAGAACTTACAACCATTAGATTATCACTGAAAGCAATTTAAATAAAATACATTTAAAAGAGGCACATCAGAAAGTCAGAAAATGATTTTAAAAGGAAGCTCAGAGAGCCAAGAAGGAATGTTAAAAAAAGAAAATGATAAACATATTCATAATTCTATAAAAACAATGATAGTATATATTGCACAAATATCTACTACATGGGATTAATACAAAACAAAATAGAAGTAAAATACTGTTCAAAATGGACAAAGGTTGTATATATCGGCAATTAAGAAAATTGATCATATTAAAAAAAATGACAGGCCCATCCTAGGAATGCATAATTGGTTTAAAAGTGGAAAATCTATAATACAATCTATCGTGTTAAGACACTAAAGCAGAAATGTTCTATCATCACTTCATAGATGGGATGAAAGCTTTTATCAAACCAAAGTCAGCTTTTATTTAATCTAATTAAAGTTTTTAGGAACAAAAACTCTCAGCAAATATCACACTCAAAGGTGAGACATATAAAGTTAAATACAAAGACATATGTGTACATACACAAAATGAATTACATGCCTAGATTAAGAGAAAAGAATCATGGTCTCTGAAAATCCTCCCTGATACTTACCTCAAAATTATAATAGGAAAAATATACATAAGAACATAGCCTTACTTCACAGCTTTGCCATTGGTTTGGGATACTTGGTCGGAACTTCTGATCACAAACAACTTTCCTCATTTCCTCTATTGAAGGATCTGAAGGCACCATGTCATAATAAGGCAACTGATACTCCTCAACAATTCCTATAAAAATTTGTATAGTTAAATTTGCATAGTAAATTTCCCAATGTGAATAACAAAAATGTTTATTTCAAAATAATAACAGTTAAGTTTTCCAAGCACAAGTGGCACCATGGCAAACTGGAAAATCAGGCTTCTTAAAACCAAAGATATACATTTAAAGCACTCAGCTGAATAGTTATATAAGTTTCTGAAATTTTATTTTATGGAATTTATATAATTTTGATAAATAATTTATGTAATACAAAAGTACATGCAATTTGCATATAAAATATACAATTTACATGATTATATATTACACACACATATTTTTATATAAAATATCACATTTATATCACTTTTAATAATTATAAAAATGTAATTTATATTATGAATATGTTAATTTTGATTTACATAAAATGCCATTGAGCAATACCAAAGTAATGCTTTTTTTTTTTTTTTCAAAGAAAAAATATTCTTAACATTTATTCAAAGACATTCACTTCATTAAAACAGTTTAAATATGGAGTTCCCATAGTGGTTCAGTGGGTTAAGAACCCCAATTGGTATCTATGAGGAAGCAATTTCGCTTCCTGGCCTCGCTCAGTGGGTTAAAGGATTTGGCATTGCAGTGAGCTGTGGTGTAGGTCTCAGAGGTGGCTCAGGTCCTGTGTTGCTGTGGCTGTGGTACAGGCCAGCAACTGCAGCTCTGATTCTACCCTAGCCTGGGAACTTACATATCCCTGCAGGTGCGGCCCAAAAAAAGAAGAAAAAAAATTAAATAATCAAAAATATACTTAAAATTCATTTGTAAAACAGACCATTATTCCCCTTATATTGTAGGATTTTGGGGAATCATATAGTGTTCATCTGAGTGCTCTAACAACTACATATTGCCTGTGCAGGCTCAGAGTAGGTAAGTGAGAGAATTATCTATTATGTCTTGAGAGTTCAGCTCTTATAGCAACTTTTTTTAGGACCTTAGGTTTTTATTTTTTCTTTTTTAATGGCTGCACCCACAGCATATGGAAGCTCCCAGGCCAGGGATCGAATCTGAGCAATAGCTGTGACCTATGCCATAGCTGCAGTGACACCAGCTGCAATATTTATAACTCACTGTGCTGGACAGCAATCAAACCCATTTATATCACTTTTAATAATTATAAAAATGTAATTTATATTATGAATATGTTAATTTTGATTTACATAAAATGCCATTGAGCAATACCAAAGTAATGCTAATGGCAAAATTTATAGCATGGCCTCATTACTCTGTGAATGAAGTATATTTCCCATGATGGAAGTATATTTATCCTTTTCAAAACAAAATAGCTTTCTCTTTGAAAATTGTTAGCAATCATTTAAAACCTGAGTTTTTTACATTTGGATTTTAGAAGTAGCACATCTGAGAATGTTCCAAAGAAACAGCCAAAAATATCTAATATGGACAGTTTAACATGAAGGTCAATTATTTAAAAGTCTAAATTAACAGAAATGAACTTAATTATCAAAATATTACTTGTATTCAAGAATTTCCTTATAGAATCAGTTGAATTAACTCTAGTTCTTTTAATTTAAAATATTTAAGATATGCCATAATTTAAAATTGAACTCCAAATCATGTGAACTAAATTACTATTTCAACTATTGAAGGAAATTTATGGAAAAAAACCTAAATATAGACAAATATTAATATGCAATTAGAAAATAGTAAGTGTTGGAGTTCCCTTTGTGGCTCAGCCATTAATGAACCCGACTAGGATCCATGAAGATGTGAGTTCAATCCCTAGTCTTGCTCAGTGGGTTAAGGATCCAGTGCTACTGTGAGCTAAAGTGTAGGTCGCAGACACAGCTTGGAGCTGGCATTGCTGTGGCTGTGGTGTAGGCTGGAAGGTACAGCTCTGATTCAACCACTAGCCTGGGAACCTCCATGTGCTGTGGGTGTGACCCTAAAAAGACAAAATAATAATAATAGTAATAAATGTTTGAATTTTGCATTTATAAGCACCATCCTAAACCCTTCGCACGTTTTTATTATTATTCCTCAAAACCACCAACTAAAGAAAGTACCATATAATCCCATTTTACAGAATCAGGAAACTGAGGCACAAAGATTATCATGAATTTGCTAAAGATCACAATAGCCAGTAAGTGCCAGATCTGGGACTCAATCTCAGGCTCAGGGATTCCAGTGTCCATGTTCTAGTTCTGCACCACTATAACTCTATTGCTTCTACAAATAGTTTCATCTTAGTTTTTGTCCACTTTTGCCCTCCACTTAAACCCTACATATTCATCATCGCCGGAGAAAAAAACAAAAAAAACAAGAAAAGCCTCAGAACCAAAATACTTTAATCCAAGTCCTAACCCCTTGGCAAATCATTTAACTTCCTTGGGTTTCATTTTTGGCATAAAGTAGGGACACAGTTAACTGAACATAAGCTCAAAGAAGAACATTTTCAAGCACTTTGCAAAGTATTGTTATTGAAATCAGAATTATCAGGAGAACTAAACAGCAATCACAACGTAAAATCTCCATTGTGTGCAAGATGCTCCACTTTTGCCACTGGAAAGATATTACCAAAAGGTAATCTCTTAAATATTTAGAAATGGTTCAGTACAGTTCACGGAATCAGAGCATCAAGGTAAGGCAGACACAAGAATATTTCCAAAGTCTTACCTCCAACTGAACACCTCCGAGCTATTTCCCAGTAAACCAGACCAACAGAATAGATGTCAGCTCGTTTGAAGGACTCAAAGATATTCACATTCATAGTATCATCAAGCATTTCCGGGGCCATGTACCTTCAAAAACATGCACTTTTCAGATTCTGTTTACAACTTTACATCAATCCAGTAAAACACAATCTTAATAAATCCTTAACTTATATGTTAAGATAGTTTACATCAATTTTTCAGGTAGATCTGTGCCATTGTAATAGAATAAAATTAAATAATAATATATTGAATGATAATTTCAAAACCATTGTAAATAGAACTAGAGGTCATCTACCATACTAAGTGAAGTGAGTCAGAAAGAGAAAGACAAATACCATATGGCATAACTTATATGTGGAATCTGAAATAGGGCACAAATGAACTTATCTACAAAACACAGACTCATAGACATAGAGAACAGACTTGTGGTTGCCAAGGGAGAGAGGGGAAGGAAGGGCATGGACTTGGAGTCTAGGGTTTATAGATGCAAACTATTATCTATAGAATGGATAAGCAATGAGGTCTTACTGTATAGCACAGGAAACTATATCTTCTCTTGGGATAGACCATGATGGAAAATAATATAAGACAGGGAGTGCATATATACGTATGAGAGGGTCACTTTGCTACACAGTAGAAATTAGCACAACACTGTAAATCAACTGTACTTTAATAAAAACTTTAAAAACTAATAAAAAATCTTTAAAAAAGAATTTAAAAAGAACTAGAGGTCACACTACTCAATGTTAAAGCATGTGGGCCAGAAGCCAAATACTTGGAAAGTACAAGCCAAAGCGGAATTCAGTAAGCAAAGCACTCAATAGAAGAGTTGGAACTCAATTTCCACTAGTAGTTTATAGCTGAGGAAAGCTCTTGGAAGGCAAAGAGTATGTTTTGTTCATCATCGTGGGTACAGGACCCCAACATAGTGCTCAGCAGCATTCCACAAATACCTGCTCTGAATGAAGAATTTTATTATACATTGGCTCCAAGACATGTATACATATTATACACTGGCTCCAAGAAAATCAAAGCCTTGTTTGACTAGGACCAAATCAAAGAATCCTACAGTCCTTGGGACCCAACTGAGTCTAGCTGTCCTAGGGAGATATGAGGAATTCTCAGAATATTGAGGTGAGGATGCAACATTCCTCCTGATCCTTTTAAAGCTTTAGATCCTCTGAAGGAGTTCCCTGATGGATAAGTTAAAGCTTTCTCTTTTTTTACATTTTTCTTTTTAGGGCCGTGCCTGTGGCATATGGAAGTTCCCAGGCTAGGGGTCGAATTGGAGCTACAGCTGCAGGCCTCACCACAGCCACAGCAATGTGGGATCTGAGCCATGTTTGCAACCTACACCACAGCTCATGGCAATGCCAGATCCTTAACCCACTGAGCAAGGTCAGGGATCAAACTCACATCCTCACAGATTGTAGTCGGGTTAGTTACTGCTGAGCCACGATGGGAAATACTAAAGCTTGCTTTTTAAAGGAAAAAGAGAAGAGGCCCTTTAGGGCTGCCTAGGCTGAATAAACTGTCCTGAAGATTTTCTGGGGCTCCATTAAAGTCTCCCAGAGAACCAGATGAAGGATTCAGAGGGACTGGCCTAGAATCTCAAATATGGCTTGGAGGCTAACCATACCAACTAAGAAATTCTCCATTCTCTAGGATCTTTAACAACTCCAGGAAAGTGTTTTGGTTGTTTCTGATTTCGAGGTCAAGAAATTTGGAATTATGCCAAAGTAGCAAAGATCCTGAAATTCAAATGAAAGGAAATGGAAGTATGCTGACCATATGGCCACAGTCTGGCTATAACAAGAAAACACCAGAAATTCCATTAATAATGAGCCTGTCTTAAGGTATGTGCGGCATGCTCTATTTATATCATGCTTGTTCTTAATTTTCAGAGATTCTGGTCCTTGAAAGCGAGAGCTGTGTCCAAACTCACCTTAATGCACATCAACTTGGGAGACTTAAGGATAAGTTCAACTATTACTAAATATGTTATATAATATTTTTAAATATTGAGAGAGTAGCACTTATATGAATTCATATATACAGTTCCTCACCCATCTAGTCCAATATATTGATTCTTTATCTGTTGTTTAGAACCTGAATGTGTAGAA
This sequence comes from Sus scrofa, assembly GCF_054392235.1. Classification (NCBI taxonomy): domain Eukaryota; kingdom Metazoa; phylum Chordata; class Mammalia; order Artiodactyla; family Suidae; genus Sus; species Sus scrofa. The sequence continues at coordinate 78,718,367 of NC_139397.1, forward strand.
CTAGCTCTGAGTTTCAGTGCATTTATGAAGTATGAAGGCTTTGGAGGAGTTACATAGCACTGACATTTTTTTTTCTCCTATGAAAATGTTTTCTCAGATGTGGCATACTAAGAATTACACATTACCATCACTTCCATCATTCCTCTCTACTGCACCCCAACCCATAGAGTCACTTTCTATATGACCAAAATGCCACCGCTCCTTGCTTTATAACCTTTGTGCCACTGATTTCTCAGTGACCCAGAGAAGACTTTTTGCTTTCCTGGGCCTAATGATTTCCCACTTGGACCACCACCCCCTTCCCTATACCCATATCCAAGGCATTCATGTTTATGGGGAAGTCATTAAATCTTTGTATACTACCAAAATGAATTATCTTACCTTTTGGTTCCCACTTTAGGATTCTGAGGTATGTCAATAGTGTTAAGTATTGAATCATGCTTTACAGCCAACCCTAAGTCTGCTATGGCACAAGTTTCACATTTTTTCACCAAGATATTCTTTGATTTTATATCTCGATGAGCAATAGCAGGTTTACCTATGAAGCATAAGATAAACATATTCACTTTTTCATTACTGAACATTGAATCCATCCAAAATGAGTCATTTTGAAGAGTTGGCTCAAATGCTACCTTTTAAGAAAAGTCTTCTGACACCCATTCTTCAGCACAAGTCACTCTTCATCAGAGTATCCCATTTTGCCTTCTTCATAGCCCTTATCACTATCTAAGTTATCTTATTTATTTATATTCATGTTTAATTATATATCCCTTCCCAAGTACACTATAAGCTAAGAAGGGCAGCGACTATGTCTTAATCATCACCATGCCACCGATGTTTAGAATAGTAGGTGACACTTAGTAACCACCAACTAATATTTGTTGACTAAATAGGGAAAAAAAATAATATTGCTATGCTGACATAAGAACCTAGCAAATATTCTCTTCAAAAACACATTTCAAACTTCTATTACCCTATACCAGCAGTTCTCAAGTGGCCCAAATATCCCTGGGGGTCCTTGAGGCTTTTAAATACAGATCTGTGTGATGTCACCTTTTTTGCATATACTTCAACCAGAATAACATACTAGGATGGAATGAATGAAGAACATGTATGAAAATCCAGACATTGGAGTTCCTGTCGTGGTGCAGTGGTTAACCAATCTGATTAGGAACCATGAGGTTGTGGGTTCAATTCCTGACCTTGCTCAGTGGGTTAAGGATCCAGCATTGCCGTGAGCTGTGGTGTAGGTCACAGACACGGCTCGGATCCCGCGTTGCTGTGGCTCTGGCATAGGCCGGCGGCTACAGCTCTGATTAGACCCCTAGCCTGGGAACCCCCATATGCCGCGGGAGCGGCCCTAGAAAAGGCAAAAAGACAAAAAATAAAATAAAATAAAAAGAAAATCCAGATATTAAGGAAATTTGCAAAAATGTAAAACAAAACCATTATTTTCACTAGACTGTTTTTATTATAAAAAATTATGTAAAAATGTTAAACTTTGTTATTTACCTTAATATTTAATTGGTTAAGTACTGTACTTTAAGTAAATAAATATTTTTAAATTTCTTAATTTCAGTTTCTAATATATTAAATATTAATAGAGATAACACACATACACAAGCAAATTTTTGGAGTCCTCAACAATTTTTAAGAGATTAAAGTGTTCATAAATCCAAATATGAGAAGTACTATCATTAACTAGCATAATAACTTTCTAGAGCCAATTCTCTATTAACTCAATAAACAGAAAAGGCAGTGGGTATTATTTGGCATTCAAGCACACGATTTATAAGAATTTTTTAAAATTATATCCCTTTCCAGTTATTTTAATTATCAAAGATAAACAGTTAAATTATTTTTATTCTCTAAAAACAGCATTTGCCACCAAGGCAAGATATCTTCTAAAGGGCAAAGAGCCACTAGGCATAAAAATGTTATTATGAATAATATACAAAATGATGAGGATATAGATGAAGCTGACCATATCATGACCAAGGCTTCAGCTATTTATAATAACCTTTAGTGTTTCTTAACATTTAATAATTTTTCTAATAACTAAAGCACAACAGAACACTAAAATACAACTTAGTGTTTCCATTCTCATATTCAGGGAGAAAAAAAAATAGAAAGAAAATACATACCTTGTGTACCAACAATCTCCATATGAAGGTGGGCCAGACCACTGGCTATTGAAAGTGCCAGTTTGATCATTCCAGCCACTGTCACTATGTTTCTGTTCAAATAGTCATATAGGGAGCCTTGTTCATGATATTCAGAGACAAGCCAAAGTTGAGTCCAGGTTCCATTATCTAACAGGAAAAAATTATTTTGTTGCTATAAATTTATACTGAGAAAGAAGCCAAAAGCTTTTAACAACGGTCAGTGTTTAAAGTAAATCTGTATTGTTAACAAAGCAAAGTTAATTCCTTCATGATAATACTTAGAATCCAAGTTAGAGTGGAAATTTTCAATGAAATCCTATTGTTAAATTAGAACCTGTTATATGTACCCACCATCACCACAGGAAGCTGCAAGGCAGTGACTCTAACAACTGAATTCCTCCTTTCTTATTCCCTATATATCAATACCTGCTGGTAATAGCAAACACATTATAGGAGACACTACTGAGAGAGGCATTTAGGCTCAGTCTTGTGTTATATATTATTCTTGAGCTTTTAAGAAAGATTGTACCAATAAAAAGAGAAATATAACAAAATTACCCAAAGTATTATTACTAGAATAAAAGCTCTAACATTCTAAGAATGTTCACACTATTCACCTTTCAAAATATGAAGTTTATAATTTCCCTCAAAGCTTACAGTAAGTGCCAAACACAATTACTAGATATTTTCAAATAATTTACCTCATTTAACCAAAAGCTAATCCAGTTTATAAAAGAGTTTTAGCAGAAGAGAAATTAGCCTAAAATTTCTCTCACTATTAGAGTCCCTAGAATTAGCTTTAGCTTTCACAATCTAATATCTACAATAGCTCTGGGCGGTCCTGACCAGTTTTGAGGCTCAGTGAAAGGAAACTATAATTAATGAATAACTTGCTCAGGACTTTTTATATCTAGTGCTTTATGTTCAAGAACTCCTGGTTATCCAAATATTTAATTTCCAAATCCACGTACGGATATAATTTCCTAGGGAAGCAAAAATCAACATAACATAATAAAATGCACTAACAAACTAACCGTATTTAAGACTAACCCTTATTCACAACTCTCTCCCTGCTTAACACCAGTGGTTATCTTTGCCCTCTCATATCAATGCCTTTATCAGACAGTTGGCCAAAAAGTGAAATTATATATGTTGCCAAAGATACAGAAATGCATGAAGAAAGTGATCTTAGAGATCATTTGGAATCAAAACCACTACAAGTAAGCCATTGACAGAGGCAGACCAGTTAAACTGAAGAAAAGACAATCAAAAGTGAGCTTCCTTATGACCATTGTTTTATAATCCAATAAACATGTTTAAATTACCTCCATCAGGATGATCCATGTAACCTCAGTCACTACTGCTTTCACAGCATTGCAAAGTAAGCTAACCAGTAGGTAGTTTAGCTCAATGTTGTAAAGGAAAAAATCTTAACAGCTTAATAAGAAATGTTTGGTTTTCAATAGTATAGTTAAGAATTTGGAAATAATCTTTTTTAAAAAAAGCTCAGTTTCTCTCTGGTTTACTTGGCTTTACTCAGTTTCTCCCTGGCAAATCAGAAAAGACAAATCATTGGCAAACATAACTATTGCCAAAAGATATAACAATTCTAAGCTTCTCTTTGGCTAAGTAATAAATACTTTCATGATCAAGCTTATGTTAAATATAAATAACCATGGATTTTCAATTTTCGTAGGTAATAACAGGTGCCTGATATCCACAGGTAATTTTCTTTTTTAGATATAAGTTATAATATCTACCTGTCCAAAGTTTTTCATGAGTATTACCAGTTCAAATTTAAAAAAAAATAATTGACTGGATCATGTTTTGCTCACCTTTGTACCCTGTTTCTCTTTAAGGGAACTACTGCACAGTTACATGAGTAAAAGCTATGCAAAAAAGATGAAAGAGAGCATAGGTAATCCACAAATTCTATATCCAGTCCCTCATTACCAGGCATATATACAATATTTTATGACTTGATTTAAATACCAAAAAACTGATGGTCTGTCTTATTCTACAAATCTTAGATTATAGTACTGTTTGAAGTTGTTAATGTTAAACCTCAAGATATAAATCATACTCAAAGTACATTAATAGAAAATTTCACTAAAATTATCCTGCCTGCTACCATTCTAATAATATTCATAGAAAATAGTCCTGGAGTTGACATTTGTTGTACAGATGAAAATTATAGTCCCAACAAAGATGAATATTCAACTAGCATACACTGGTTATATTTGTACTAGTTATCAAAATATAGAGTTATTTTTGTCCTGATTAGTTAACAGCTGCTGTTCAAAACTTCTAATGATATTCCTTGGCCCCAGATACCCAAATCAACTGCCAAATCACCAAGACCCCTCCAGATCTTTTCATGACCCAGCAACTAAAGGGATAAAACCTAGTATAGCAACGTTCTTCCAGAACTCTGTTCCAATTGAAGTTTCTGTTCTGATTGGTTAGTTCCTGTACCATACTAGTGATCAAATATTTTAAATATCAAGCTGGTTACAGTGTTATCATGATTTCATATCACTCATTTGCCCTCCTCTATTGTACATTTTCTGCACATTTATCAGTGGAGAAGAGGAAAACATATTCTTTACTCAAAAAGAAATCAGATTTTCATGTAGATTTTATAAAAACAAAGAGATATGTATTCTCACAGATAAGAGATGTAACATTTTATCTGCTGAACCCAATTGGATTGAAAATACCTTTGTTGTCAGCAGCAATGAAACCAAGGATGTTTTCATGCCTCAGCATAACCGTCTGATAAATTTCTGCCTCTCGGAACCAAGATCTTTCATCTCTAGAGGAGAATATCTTCACAGCCACATCTTCCCCACACCATCTTCCATGCCAGACCTCACCAAATCTGCCTTTTCCTACTATTTCCTGAAGTACAATTGTCCTTGCAATTGTTCTTTGAACCAACAGAGGTAGACCTAAATCAAAGAAAAGATGAAGTTGATGATTAAAAACAAGTAATTGCCAGAAAATAACTACCATTATTTCCACACAAAAAGCAAACATTTAAGCACTTTAATAATTTTACTGATTTTGAAGAAATAAGGACCATTGTATCAAACTTTAATGTCAAAGCATGCTCAAAAAACACTCTATGAATTTGTCTTATATTCACAAATAAAAATTTCTTCAACATAGTCTGTTGCTGCATATATCTAATTTTCCACAATTGTCGCAAATCCCTTGATTTGTGCATTAAAGCCAGTCAGGTCACCAAGCATATGTTGTTAGCCTCTAAAATAAAATATATGGTTCCTAGTACAACTTAGAATGCAGAAGCTTTGTGAATTTTTTAAAAAACCAAACTAAAATTAAGGTAGGAATCAAATTTAATGATTAAGTAATGCAATCATATAGAACTAAAAGCCAGGTACAGTCACAGAAAATATCAAATGGACATTTTCAGTGGAGAAAAGAAAGTAAAAAAGAAATATATTCTGAGTATACATAAAATGTTTAGGTTCTTTTAAACCAACAGCTTTACCTCTAGACCACTATTCTAAAGATTTAATGAAAAAATACATAAAAATTGATGTCAAAATGTTTAATATATTATTACTATTTATAGGAAAAATAAGGAAAAGTATCTTATAATAGAAAAATTGTTAAATATATTGCAGAGATTAAAATCACAGATAAGAAAGATCTGGGTTCAAATTTTAGCTGTGCCACATGGTCACCATGGGCAAGTTATCGAATTTCTCTGAGCTTAGGCTTCCTTGTCTGAAAAGCTGTGGGTAATAATATTACCTATCTCATAGGGACACTGTGAGAATTAATAAGCATGTTAAGCACCATGTAATATGCTACAGTATGTAGCATATTACATGCTCATTGATGGTTTGCCCTTAACATTGGGTCTTAGGATGGATTACTTAGAACCAAAAATAATGATGCTTCTTATGAAGAGGTATTTCTTAATGATGTCAGAAAATACTTTTGCTGTAATAAAAACAATACTTTTGTTAAATAAAAATGGCAGAGGAAATTTTATCCATCTAAATAAGCCTATCTAGCCAATCAAAATATGTACAGGAAAAAGACTAAAAAGAATGATATGTTAATTCTATAACAGTTATTTCTATTTATTGTTATCAGAGTGAAATGTTACATTCTTCTAATTTTTGACATTTTCTTAATTTCCACAGTATTCCTCAAATATTTATTACTCTTAATTAGAGGGGAAATAGCTAAAGAGGTCACAGTTTAACTTATTCAAGAAAGTCATGTTTAGTTGTTGTTATTGTGCTCAGACGGCTGGGAAACCCTTAGAGCAACAACCCTGTAAGCTGCTGCAGGCTTTGACCTCTACTCCTAAAATGACTCATGATTTATTTAGATGTTCTCATCTTCATGAGACTGACCCACTATGACTAAATAAGCACAGACTATAAATTAATTATTACATGTCTCAACAATTAGTTACAAAGCCCCACAGCCAGAAAGTTCTTCTGAGATTATCTTGTTCAACTTTACCATTTCAGAGATGAGAAAATTTGGGCTGCCTGCTAATCAAAAACTTGCCCAGGAAGAAGTGGAAGGCAGACCACAACTAAAACACTGGTTTTCAATCCAAAATCTTGCTCTCTCACCATTCACATTCTCTTGTTGGAAAGATTTCTAACAGCAAACTATATAGGCTATTTTTGTAAACTAGAGTCAATTTTAACACTTGCCACATGATGAAAGTTGTACTAACAATTATTAAGCTAATTTGCAATTTCAATCTCTCTCCTCCCTCCCCTCATCTTGCATGCATATGCACGCGCGCACACACACACACACACACACACACACACTCCCCTCACAAAAGCACCACCACCACCAATCACTACCAACAACAGCAGAATAATGACAACTGGCTAGAGAACTAGATAAGCCAATGTATTCAAACTGCAAATTGATTAGGCATATGATTGATGCCACAGACCAGGTACAAAGTTAGACATCATCTAAGGTATTCGACAGAGCAATTAAGTTGAGACAGTAAAACTCAATGAAGGTTGCTTTAGGACCTTTCAAATCAACCACCAAAAACAGTAGGAGTTCCAGTCGTGGCTCAGTGGTTTACAAACCTGATTAATATCCATGAGGATGTGGGTTCGATCCCTGGCCTAGCTAAGTGGGTTAAGGATCTGGTGTTGCTGTGGCTGTGGTATAGGCTGGTGGCTACAGCTCCAATTAGACCCCTAGCGTGGGAATTTCCATATCACCCTAAAAAGCAATAATAATAATAATAATCACAATCTGAGAAATTTTTGTTACACATTTATAAATTTCCTTTGAAGACACATAAGCTTTGGCTATCCCTGTAGGCCTATGTTACTTTTTTTACCCAGGGCTATTTAAGCTGGTGCCTGTCTGATGAAAATATCACCATCCGTCAGAAGAGTAACATCATGACAGGAAAGCAGCAACCTACCCAAACTCTTAGAAGCTGAGACACAATCATCTCTCAAAGACAGTCTAATAAAACCCTAGTCCATTTTCCTCTCTTGCAGATATTATATCTCATTGAAATTTGTCCCTGACCAGATTGGGATCCAACCCACAATTTTTGTCTCTCAACATCTAACAAAGTTGCTTCTTGCTTAAGATCACTGGCCAAAGAAGAGAAGCAGAGGGGAAGCAGCATGTCTGATTTTCTTCCTATGGGTGAGTTTTGTCACAGAAGCTTTGCAGCATAGGGATCCATTCTCCCTGATGATCAGTAGCAGTAAGACTATCTGTTACTGTTAGCCAGTGGTCATATGCAGCTGGCTTTGGAGGAAAATGCTTAGAACTTTTTTAAGTCAGTCATTAAAGAAATCATCTGGAGTTCCCTGGTGGCCTAGCAGTTGAGAATCCAGCCTTGTCTCTATATGGTTCAGGTCACTGCTGTGGCTTGGGTTCAGTCCCTGGCTCAGGAAATTCCACATCATGGGCACAGCCAAAAAAAAAAAGAGAGAGAGAGAGAGACAGAAACAGAGAGAAATTATCTGTGCTTGGTGATATTTTCAGCTTTCTTTTAAGAGATAACTTAGAATAATCTATTTTTTTTTTTTTTTTTGTCCTTTTGCTATTTCTTTGGGCCGCTCCCGCGGCATATGGAGGTTCCCAGGCTAGGGGTTGAATCGGAGCTGTAGCCGCCGGCCTACGCCAGAGCCACAGCAACGCTGGATCCGAGCCGCATCTGCAAACTACACCACAGCTCACGGCAACGCCGGATCGTTAACCCACTGAGCAAGGGCAGGGACCAAACCCGCAACCTCATGGTTCCTAGTCGGATTCGTTAACCACTGCGCCACGACGGGAATTCCAACTTAGAATAATCTAAAGAGAAGGTCCTGCAGTCAATAAGTCTAGATTTAGGTTTCAAGATGCACAAAAACACCTAAAAACTTAATGCTCATTTTTGATTTTATACCCTGGTTCATGACCTCTTTCTTAAAGTAAACATTCAGTCTCTAGTTAATTTTATTTGAAAGGGAACTCCTTGGTCATCTTAAGTATATTCAAAAAGTAGCTCCAAAACACACATTTCTGCCTTATATCTTCAAATGAACTGAAGTGTTTTATTGGGAATTAAAAAGATGTTTATTTTATCCCTTGAATTTTTTAATAAATTATATAAGGTTTCAAGGAACTTGGCACAAATCAGAGCTCTGTGCCCATATTTGAGCCTAGAATGTTGCCAGGGCTCAAGAAATTAGAGCATAGAGGCCCCCAAAATGTAACACTCAAGGAAGGAAAGAATATTAAATCCTAATAAGTTCAACTTTTAAAGAAAAAAATGCCAGTTTTCTATCCAATAATTTAATTTGTATTTCAGTTTTATAAACTTTGCAGTTTGGAGATATTCTTTCCAATATTCCTCCTTTGGAAACACACCACCTAATTTGTGCAATGACGGTGTAACCCTTGAAGCTTTGGTTGGTGAAAGGGCAAGAGATCTTGCCCCTAGAAGCAGCCAACTCTTTTGGTTTTCTGGAAGACATAATCAGGACTCTCTTCTCTGATGAGTACTTGAGTCCAAAGCTGCTTCATGTTCAATACGGATGCTCATCTAGATGCTACTGTCCCTCTGTCATCTGCCCTGTTAACTGTGCCCTGCTCCCAAAGACCTTGAGCAAGGGAGCTCCTCAAAATCTTCTTGGGGTAGTCATCCTTAATGATCTTTCCAAAGCAAGAGGGGGTGCAGGGGCTACTGAAATGACTCTCCTAGCCTTACCCTAGCTCATGTTTCTGCAAAACCACTTGCTGACAGGCTTTTTGGAAATATACATGAGAACCAGGAGCCCTCTGACATTTTAGGAAGTCTGTTATTACTGGGGAAACTCTGTCACTGGAAACCCAAAAAGCCCTCATATGCCTTGTGCTATGAGGAAGGCTCATTGAAGCCATGATACAGCCTGGTACTTTGAATTCCTTCAACAGGGGTTCTGAGGTTCCATTAAAAGGGGAAGAGTTATCACATAACCTTAGCCGCAAAAAGCTAGCACAAGAATGCTATGCTGCTCTCTTTCATCTTCCATTTTTGTGCTTTAAGACCACATTCTTGATTTTAACTTCAGGTCAGCTCCCTATTAACACACACACACACACACACACACACACACACACACACACACACATCACAGGGGTTGCCTACAGATTGCGAAGACCTTCATAATCACAAGCAAAGAACACTACTATGTATAAATAATATATTTTCCCCAGAACTCAACTGTTTAAACACACAACTCGTTTGTGCCCATGAAACAAGACGAAGGCAGCAACAACAATTATTACTAACCACAATGGGGGAGAGAACAGAGAAAAGACACTCTTTCTTGCTTCAGAAATAAATTCTGAAGGCATGTGAAAATGAGAATCTGAATACCTAAAGGCACAAAAAGCAACTGAGAAGATTTAATTCTTTAGGTCAAAGTAGTTTTTTTTCTCTTCATCAAATCCTGACAGAAGTTTATCTGCTAGAATTTACCATGCACCACATCAAGCATTTTAAACAATGGAATTCATAATATTAGGGATCATTTTTATTAAAAAATGTTTTTTTTAAGCTTTTCTGACTGTAAAATGAGCAACAGCCACATACCAGAGCCAGATCCAGAGGCGGTCACGTCGTAAATCAGGTCTTTTAGAGTTTTCCCTGCATTTACCAGATTGCACTCGGAGAGGGGCTCCTCCACATTCGGTCTCTTTTTCTTTCTGTAGGTGCACGGTCGACCTTGGCATGCCCACACTGTCAGCACTGAAGCCAAGGACAAGAGGCAAACTGGCACAGTAATAATAATGGTCAGCTCCATGGGTCCAAGTTTGGGGGCATCTGGTGATGCTTTAATTGAAAAAAGAAAGAACATGACTATAAGTCAACCCACTGTAAATATTTTAGAAATTGGAAATGCAATCACCAAAATTTCACATCTATAATGTGCAGCTCTTACGAACTTATGTTAGTTGGTAAAGACTCTCTATAGTAAAAGCAAAGATGGGGAAAAGGAGTTGGGGTTAGGATGCAGTTGAGGCTCAGTTATGCCAGGTGACAATGCGAGATAGAAATAAAAAGCACTAGCACTTGGCATTCTTTTTAAACCCTCCAAATAATTTGACATGCTATTAGATTTTTCTTCCCATTTTCAGCAATCCATCCTTAAGGCATATTCATTCATTTTTGCCACAGCTAATTACTAAGCTCTTGCAATATGAGGCCACTATTCCAGGTGCTGGAGATAAGGCAGTGAGTGACACAGCCCAAATCCTTGCTCTTGTGGTGCTTACATTCTCATACACCACAGATGGGTATGTGAAAAAGAAAAAATTACGGGTATGTAATATGCAAGAGATCATAAGAGCTATGAAGAAAAATAGACACAAGCAAAGAGAGTGATGGTGGGATGCTTCTTTAAAGAGATTGGTCATGGAAGGTCGCTCTGAGGAGGGGTTGGGGAGCAAAAAGGGAAATATTTCAGGGAAGCCTGTTCCCAACACAAGGAAAGCAAGTGTCAGGGGCCCTGAGGTGGAGACCCATTTGGTGTGTTCAGAAACAACCTGTGCCCGGAACACAGTAAAACCAGAGAAGCGTAGATGGAAATGGGGTCAAGGAGGGCAAAAACGGAAAAAATCACATGGGGTCTTGTGAGCTAAAAGGATTGTGAATTATATTCCAAGTAGAAGCTGTCAGAGGGTTTTGAACAGACAAAAGATGATATCTAACATATTCTGAGAGGTTGCTGTGTGAATAGATATGAAAGTAAAAGCTAAGAGACCAATTACATTAAAAAGGACATCATGAAACAGGAAAAATGAGTTTAAAAGTTTAAAAGACTTTACAGTGAAAGACAAAATATTGAATACATTTAAAATGTGTATAGGTTCCTGGTGATACTGCCCAAGTAACTAACTTTTAACTAATGTTATTTAGTGAGCTATATCTAAGCACTTGTCTTCCAAGGGCTTCATAGTATTTTATTCTTTTTTTTAATTTTTTTTTTTTTGCTTGTCTTCTAATTTGGTGTCACACTTTTTCTTTTTCACTAAAATTTATTCCTTCATTAAGAGAGGTAGACTCACAGACATAGAGAACAGATTTGTAGTTTCTAAGGGGGAGGGGGAGGGAGTCATTTTGCTATACAGTAGAAACCAGCATAACACTGTAAATCAACTATCCTTTAATTAAAAAAAAAAAAGAGAAGTATCAGTTTCCAAATACTAGGATGCATATTTGCAACTGAGCTTTATCTCACTTTGTGAAAGTCTCTACACTGTTGTTTGTTTTGGCAAATTGTCACATGTCCATTGATAGACATTATAAAGTTGTATGGGATTCAACTCTGTACCTTAAAATCATTGAAGGATCTGCAAATCAGTATATTGTCATTTTCTAGTATCATATTTAATCTAGCTTTACATTCTCTTATTTTACACTTCCAATAATTTAGTGCCATATTTTCTATCAAGTCAATATACATAATTGTTATCATCCAATATTTTAAGTTCACCACATCCACCTGTCACTGAATAGACCATTGTGAGATTTAAGATTTATGTAATATAAAAATGAGAGTACACCATCAATGGAGAAATGAAACCAAATTATCAAACCAAATTGTCAAATTGGTTATTTTATCTTTTATGGAAAAATTGCTTTACAGACAATTAGTTATATGGGAAAAAATGTTTGCAGCAAAAATATCTACAGCAAAGATGCATACCTCAAAAATATCTACAACCCATTTAGAACCCTGATGCAATAATCCAGGCAGGAGAGGATGCTTTGGGCTAACAACCCTATCTAAAATAGTACTTCCTTCTCATTCCCTTTTCACTCTCTATATGCTTTTCCTGTTTTATTTCATTTTCTGGATCTTATCACCACCTGGCACATCAAATATTTATTTATTATGTGATTCCTTCCAAAGAATATATGTTAATGTTTCATAAGAGGAAGAATTAAACCATTCCTCGGATTTCCTTATTTGCAATGACAATTCTAGAGAGCTTATTATATTAAATGAACTTGCATTTCACACACATGTTAACCAGAATATGTAAATATAATTTGAAAACAATTATTTTTAATTCTGAAGGAAAAAGAATCAAATTCCTTAAAAATATATTCCTAAAAGATTCATTATAATCCTAAAAATAGTAATCTATCTACTACCGGTGAGTAAAAGATTTAAAAATGTCAAGTGAACTTTGGAAACAAACATATTTCATGCTCTTCTACTTTGCCAGATGAATTTAGGCAGATTAGCAACTTCCCTACTCCTAAGCATTTTAGGATTCCTCTGAAATCATTAGAAGTTGTAGAGGTGCATAGGAGAAGAGTTTGGCCTTGAGTGTTCTTAGGACAAAGTGGTAAACAGTTTTCAGATTTGCCTTTGATTGAAAAATCATTAACCATGGAACCTGCAATTCTAAAGTCTGCTGTTATAAAGGAGTTTTATTACCTACCTCACAATAATCTTTCAAATCTACATTTCAAGTTGCCTCCATATTTTTATGTCCTCACAAAGGTATTCTAGGAATTCTAAGAAAGTCATAGAATGTACTTAATCATTTGCAACTTACATAAACATGTACCTAAATATGTTTTTAAAAATAAAATCCCACTCTTGGATACATTTATATGGCTACACTTTACTTTGATATATGTTATTAGAAATTATCAATATAAATAGTACAGTAAAAAGCTTATTGATTGTCTTCTTTTTAGTAAAGCTCTATTAAGCAGAGTTCAGATCATCACTATGGCAACCAACAAAGAGGCAAAAGGTCAGCAACCCTGAAAACAGAATAATATCTATATAAGTGCACTGCTCTAGTGATGGCTACTGCACTTAGGGATGTTTATTACAGATGGGTAATGTTTCTAGCGAACAAATTTACTGATAGGAGTTAGTAAGAAAAAAAGGTGACTCGGCTAGAAAAAGGCTAGCAACACTATTCATAAAGAGCTCCTTGAGCACTGAGCAATTTTTAAGGCAAATATTTGTAAAACTATCTTCTAAACCAAATGTTGATTATAATTTCTACAGGGCCAGGAAACCCTGCAGTTTATACACAATGAGTCATGGTAGAAAAAGACAGTAGTGCAGTTAAGAATTCACTTCAAGGAGTTTCCATTGTGGCTCAGCAGTAATGAACCTGATTAGTATCCATGAGGATGCAGGTTAAGGAGCTGGCATTGTCATGAACTGTGGTGTAGGTGCAGCTCAGATCCTGCGTTGTTGTGGCTGTGGGGTAGGCTAACAGCTGCAGCTTCGATTTGACCCTTAGCCTGGGAACTCCATATGCCATGGGTGGGGCCCTAAAAAAATACAGGTTAATAAGTTATTTCAGTGACGTATACTAATTTTTCAAGCAGCTTTTACATTCTTGATCATAGAAGAACTCTTATTTGATCATTTCCATTTTTAAGACTGTTCCATTAATGATGAGTCAGTCAAGTATAGAGAATATGTAATTAAACTTGTATGTATGGGAGTTCCCTTCGTGGCTTAGTGGTTAACAAATCTGACTAGGATTCATGAGGATGTGGTTCCCTGGCCTCACTCAGGGGGTTAAGGATCCAGCATTGCAGTGAGCTGTAGTGTAGGTCACAGACATGGCTCAGATCCCGCATTGCTATGGCTGTGGTATAGGCCAGCACCTGCAACTCTGATTTGACCCTAGCCGGGGAACCTCCATATGCCGCGGGTGCAGCCCTAAAACAAAACAACAAAAAAAAACTTACATGTATGAAATACACACATGGGAAATAGAACAGATTAAGGAGTTAAGCCACCAGTTTTGTCTAACAATTCCATACAATTCTTTAGTCACTGATTACAGGGGGCCACCTACTGGAGTTGTCCTAAACTCCTACTTCTTCACAGTGACCCTTATAAATGTCATCAGGAAAAATCCATTTAGAAGTTAATTCAGTTAGATCCTTCCAACATGTTCCACTATAGGGAGCAGCAAATGGTCTCTCTTCTTCACAGAGCAAGAATAATCATGTCAAACAAGTTGTTTCTGATCAACATGAACCTCAAGTACTGAAAAATGGCAGAATATTTTCTAATCTAGGGATTCAACGAGCCATGGCAGTGGCAGAAATAACAAGGGAATTATTTCTGCCTTTTAACTGAATCAAATGAGGTATTGAAGGGCCACTCCATCATTCCGTGCTCAATCTAGAAATGGCTATTTGCGTACATTTGTTCATTTGGCCTGATTTCATAAATGTGTAACAGACAGAGTGCACCACACGTCAAAAATGTTTCCTGGCTAGTTCTTGTGATGCTGGTTTTCTGGGAGGAACACTGAGAAGCTTCAAATCTTTTGTCCACTAGCATCAGAGATTAAGAATAATGATGTTTTGGAGTTCCTGCTGTGGCTTAGTCAGTTATGAACCCTACTAGTATCCATGAGGATGCGAGTTCAATCCCTGGCCTCGCTCAGTGGGTTCTAGATCCAGTGTTGCCATGAGCTCCACACTCTACACCACTGTAGGTCGAAGTCGTGGCTCTGATCTGGCATGGCTGTGGCTGTGGTGTAGGCCAGCAGCTGAAGCTCCGATTTGACCCCTAGTTTGGGAACTTCCATATGCCATGGGTGCATCCCTAAAAAAAAAAAAAAAGAAGAATGACATTTTTATATTTTAAGGAAATGGGAATGTTAAATTGAAGAGTATAATTTTCTTTGGCATAAGGGGTAGGAAGAACTTTGAGTCAAGCAGAGATGAGATTAACACAATGTAAAAGAATTCAAATTGGCTTCACAGTTTTTCTTCATGTCAGGGTGTGCACTCAGAGATTAATTTCTTAATCTGTCATCAAAACACATATTTTTGAATGATACATATCTGTAAAGAAATTAGATGTAATGTTCAAGGAATATTTTAGGGTTTTTTTCTTAAGCCAATTTTTTACATAAGGAAAATGAAAGTTCCTTGGAAACAGCATCCTATCTCATATCAGAGAGCACTGCTCAGAGAAAGCACTTAAAAAAACTGATGACAAAGGAAAAGTTACACTTCTCTGTCCTAATGTTCACATCAATATAAATTCTCCCACAACTAACTTATTCACACAAAGAAGCTTGTTCACTCAGAAAAGACTGACATGAGATAATGATATTTTGATCCAATTCAATGTCCTGTTCATGATAATCACCCGAAAAATATTTGAGTGAATGGGTAATAGTATTTATGTAAATGAGAAAAATAAGGCTTACATAGTAAAATCCTAAACTTAGAACTGGTTATAAATTTCACTTTCAATTTCCTATGACATCCCTATGAACAAAATTTCATAATTAAAATCAATGTACTTGTTCCTGGAGACAAGAAATGCTTCTTTTATTAAACATCTAAAGCACGAGTTTGACTTTTTGTATGCTTATATTTCATAGGTTTTTCAAAATGTAAAATTCATAGCATCTTTCAGTTAATGGGAGGAAAAAAAACCCTGTCTGGCACACCTGTCAGGTGTGCACTGAATCCTCAGAGAATGAGCTATAAATGGATTTGTTCCTGTGATGGCAGAACAATACCACAAGGGGTCCCATAAGTATTTCTCAGCATGTTGATGTCACCCTACACTGCCTAGAGCAATGTATTTATGTTTAAAATAGAAAGCCATAACGTTTAAGAGACAACAGTGGATTTCTTCTAAAGGAATTAAGAAAACAAGACTTTTCAACTCCCCAAAGAATAATACTCACTATCTGAGTCTGGAAATTTTTATAATTATAGTAAGCTTTAAAATTAATTTTTGATAAATCGCTTCTAATGTTTTGGAAGTTTGCCTTCCTTCAAATGTAATCCTTCAGTTTGGTTTAAAATCTAATTTAGACATGCATCTAATCAATATGGGCTGTTCACCTACCTTAGCTGATATAAATAAAAATTGTTCTTATTTTTCCTTACATAACTGAGAACAGGAAGGAGCAAATTATATTGAGGTTAATAAAGCACCCATATTTTAATGTTGTGCATGTATTTTCTTTGCTGAAATTAATTATTTGAATTAGTCAAAAATACAATGTATTAAAATAATGTATTGAACTCCAAGAGGAAAAATCAGGAATTATTGTTGCACTTACCCTTTCAAGCCCTGTATGTTTTGGTAGCAAAACGGGAAGAATGTGTTTGTTGAATAGTCTATTTCCATATGAAGGGTGGCAATTAGTGCACACATAAAACTACAGAGCAATTCCTATAAAAATTAACCCTATAAATAACAGGCTTTCTAGCCCAGATTTCCTGACCTTATCCTAGATGAATTTTCTTAGACAATTTTAGAGTGCTCTTGATGTTATTTGCCACCACTGCTATTTCTCTGAGCAGATCTCTGATGTCACCTAGAGTCACCAGAAATCATTTCTGTTCCAAATCAAAATGCAACCCAGCTATGAAAGAAACATGCAGCAATATACGATCCTTCACATAGGAAAAGACATTTCAAAAATATGAAAGAAAAAGACATAAAACTGTATTAAACAGGATAACTCAACTATATTAAAATAGAAAATATACTGAACTACTGATAGTGGGCACTCTAGGCCAATGGATTTAAATTCAATAGATATTGAATGGATGAATAAATGAGCAGGGAAAACCCATGTACAATAAGGAAGTCAGACTTCTGATTTTTTTTTTTAAGACAAGTTAGGTATCCGGATTTTCTTATTAAGACTTAATTTTGAACACTGTGGAGAAATTCAATTTCTCCCCCAGAAACCATGTAGATCAAACAAAAGCTGTCTGTGGGTCAGATACAACCCATAAGCAGATACAACCCATGATTTGTTTTGCTGTTTCAATGTTCATAGAGTTGGGTTTAATTACTAATCACAGAGGAAAATTATATAGAAGTATCCTTTTCTCTTTCGTGTAAAAGAAATTTGAAGATGAGGAGTCCGATGTTAGTAGAATAGCTCCATGAAATTTTAGATCAGGCCCCTTTCATTTCCCTTATTTCCATCTCTGTCGTGTGGTCATCATCCTCGCCGACCCAGGAGCTGCTAAACTCCATCCTTTACATCCAGGCAGCATGATGGAGAATGGCATAAAAAGATGCCAGTTCTGTTTCAAGTTAAGTCTTCTCAGACATTCTCCAAAACATTACCAGTCATCTCATTAGCCAGAATTTAGTCACATGGCCACAATTACAGGTAAGAGTAGCTGAAAATATTGTCTATTAGGTGGATAGCCATACACCCAGCTAAGTCTAGATTCTGCTACTAAATGAGGATTGGAGGAAACTAGATGTCTTTGAAAAAACTTATCCATAGTCTTCGTAAAGCTTTGATCCATTAGATTTTTTTTCATTAGAAAAAGAATATATGGAGCTCCTGTCGTGGTACAGTGGAAACGAATCTGACTAGGAACCATGAGGTTGCGGGTTCGATCCCTGGCTTCACTCAGTGGGTTAAGGATCTGGCGTTGCCCTGAGCTGTGGTGTATGTTGCAGACACAGCTCGGATCCCGAGTTGCTGTGGCTGTGGCATAGGCCAGTGGCTACAGCTCTGATTAGACCCCTAGCCTGGGAACCTCCATATGCTGCGAGTGCGGCCCTCGAAAGACAAAAAAAAAGAGACAAAAAAAAAAAAGAAAAAGAACATATGTGCAACAAATCAGACAATATAAAAATTTATAAGGGAAGAGTTAAATAATGTCCTTAGCCTGTTAGCTCTCCAATATCAACTCCAGATACTAAGAGTGTATATAATTTTCATAAATTTACCCATACTCAAAAGTTACTTTGAAACTTGATGGATTGTTTTTCTTTTGTTGTGAAATACAATAAATATATAGAAAAGTACATACAATGTATAGGTTTAATATAAAAGTAATTATAAATCTCCATGCATCACCAGCACCCCCCTTACCTCCTACCAGTTCCCCCACTTGGAGATGCCCTCCATGATCACCTCTCCCATCCCCCAGGGATGTTCGAATCTGTTAGGTCACTTTTTTACAAATTCTTATTCTCTAAAAAATGTTTTTAAATTTGCCTTTTGTTTATTTAAATTTAGAAGAGTAGCTAGTCTATAACCATTGTCTGCTAATTCCAATATAAGAAACTTTATTGTTCTCTTCTAATGGCTCATGTTTATGCTGTTTTGAACCTCTGTGAGCTTGGGATTCTTATTCTTCATTGCGTCCGCTCATGTCCTTGCAAAAGTGCTTGTTGTATCTCTCTGAAATTTAATATTAAAGTGGCTTTCTCTAGAGAGTTTGAATTTGCTTCTGTGAGGCAACTAGGGGCACTGTTAATCTAGGTCTACTTTAAAAAGTTTTTCTTCTGAAGATACATGCACCCATAAGTTCATTGCAGCACTATTCACAATAGCCAAGACATGGAAACAACCTAAATGTCTATCAACAGATGAATGGATTAAGAAGATGTGTCACATACATACAATGGAAGACTACTTAGCCATAAAAAAGAAAAAAATAATATAATTTGCAGCAGCATGGATGGAGCTAGATTTTCTCACACTAAGTGAAGTAAGTTAGAAAGAGAAAGACATGCATATATGACTGGGTCACTGTGCTGTGCAGTAGAAATTGATAGAACACTATAATCAACTATAATGGAAAAATTAAAATCATAAAAAATAATTAAAAATTAAAAATAAAATGTTTATCAAAGTCTAAAAATGAAAAAATGGTTTTTCTTCTGGAGAGTACTATTTAGGCAATGGGCACTTAGACCTAAAATCCATGTGATAGTCAGGCTCTGTATATAGCTTCTCATGAATAAGGTTTTCAGTTTGTTTTTAGGTTGTTGTTGTTTTTCTTCATTTCTTTTTTTCCCCCCGCTCTACTTAGTAAGAAACCCAAGCTTATTCCCTGGGGTTAGAAGGATTTGGGTTTATATCTGATTTAAATTTGCAATAAGCAAAGATACCTTTGACATCTCTGCTAAACATGGCAGTTTCTATTAGTTCCCTATGCTGTACAGTAGGACCTCATTGCTTATCCCCCAGCTATTAGTATTACTGAACATCTTTTGGATATTCTCCTCTGTAAAATTTGAATATTTACTTGATCACATTGAACATTCTCTTCCGAAAATTTTCCATGTGTGTTTTCATTTAGCATTCCCTCTCATTCTCTCTTTTTACTCTCTCTCTTGCCATGGGCATGAACATACATGCACATGGACACACACATGCAAACACATACACAGAGGCTCTTTTATCTTTTAAATAGTTACCTTTTTTTCAATCATGTATGCTACAAATATCTCTACCCCACATTTAATTTATCTTTGGTTTTATTTATGCTGTCTTTTATTATTCATTTTTATTTTAGTTTGCATGTAGTCAATTATAGCTGTCTTTTTCTTTTATAGCAGTTGGATTTCCTGTCTTATTTAAAAACAGCTTCCATACTGTAAAGTCATAAAAATCTTTTTTTCTAAATTTTCTTCTGACATTTAAATTGTTTTATGTTTCACAATTAGATATTTGATCAAGCTGTAATTTATTTTTGTATATGGTATGACACTGTGGTACAGCTCTGTTTTCTCCCAGATGGATAGATAATTATGCCAGCATCATTTCAAAAATAAACTATCCTGGAATTTCCACGTCTGCCAAGTTACTCTTTAGATGTCCACAGAAGCCCTTCTTAGTACAGCACACACAAAAATGCTGAATAAAATATAAATGAAAAACTATTTTTTCTATTATATGATTAAACTGATGGGAAAATAAATGAATTGCTCAGCAGCTAAAAATAAAATGCAAATCAAAGAGATATCTGAACACTACGGCTTCCATTTACCCTGGAGGCATCTGCCAGTTCTTAGTAGTTAAGCACTGAGTTTATCAAACTGTATCACATGATTGGGAGATAAAACATGGTTTCTGAAATGTTAAAAGTTCACATCAGAGATCTTTGTATAAATCAGTCAAATATGAATGGCATTACATTGAAAATAAAATAGAAAATGTTCTGCAGAGAGAAACAGGGTATATACTCATATATTTATCTATCTCAACCTGGACTCTATGCAGAGCAGAAAAAATTAAAAAATCTCTTTAAGAGTTCTTCACTAAAAGTGTGGATCCACATAGGCAGACTTAGAGGCAGAATTCATGCTATATTTTGGCCAAAAAAACCTAATCAAAACACTAAATGGGTTTCAGTTGGTAGCACCTCCAGATACCTGGCAGAAGCTAATATAAATCTTCTCTGGAGGAACGTATTTTAAATACAGGCTTCAAAAGTTTCCTTCGTATATGGTTCTCAAAACATGAGCTTATAATCAAAAATTATAAAACGCACAAGGAAAGTAGCCACCAAGAATATGAGTCAGCAGAGTTAAAAACAGCAGATTCAAATGCATAGAAGCTATAGATATAACAATGATCAGAGATTTAAATATTAGAAAATACAGAGAAAGAGTTTAAAGAAGCTTGGAGAACAGGTACAGAATTCTCAACTTACCCCAAATCAGAGAAGGAACTGTGAAAACTTATTAAGAGGATTCACAGACAAAATCCATTATAGGGAGACAGATTCAAATTATCTTCCAATGTGAATGGAACTTTTTCATCTATTTGTTTGTTTACCCTAAAACAATCCACCCTCCCCATCCACACCCCCCCAAAGCACACACTAATTTGGGTAAATAAATACTTTTTAATTGAAATGGAAACACTCTTGAAGAGTTAAGAATATCTCATTTACTTTTGAAGGTGAATTTTCCCCATCAAACTGGCTTCTCTCTTAATTTCAGAGAAAGCTGTGAGTGGACACTTTGCATGAGTTACTGTGCAGGAAATTTAATGAAGCCCTGGGTGTACTAGACCTAAGGTTCCTGGAGTCAGGGCAAGACATGTAGCATCAACAAAAGAGGGCAGGTATTTTTAGAGTTGAAGAGAGCTCTACTTATCTGGCCCAAAAATAAGCAGTAGTAAGAAATTAGACAGGTTACACTACATGAAATATATATGTTTAATCTTGTTTAACTGATTTGTATAGCCTATATTTAATTTTAATTTTCAACTATTCAGTACTATGCTTATTTAATGAAAAGAATAATACATTTTCTATTAATAGAGACATGAACTTGAAGCACTAGTCAAATACATGGCTATTTTTGCCTTTCAAGTTTTACATATGAAAAAACCCTGTAAATATTTGTAATAAAAGTTGAACTTGGAAGGTCACTCCAGTGCATCAAAGATAAATACATCAATAAGCTTCAGAGAAAGCAGCAATTTTTCTAATGTATTTCCATCAAACTATAAAATTACTTCCATCAAAACAATTAACTCATAAAAATTAAACCTACATGCAATGTCCAACAAGGAAGTACTTTAAGGGCAAGTGATTGAATTTAATGTGATCTAAATCAAATCTTGCTTAGAATTATCTGAATTAATTTGACTTCAATCCAATTTAGTGTTAAAAAGAACAGGTAAGAAGATTTTAAAAGGCCATCTAAAAGAAAAACATTGCAAATTAAAATAGTAACTGTATTCTTAATAGATTTTCGAACTAGTAAATTAAAACAATAAATGTCCTTGCTGCATTTAAAATTACCACATTTTAAATATCAACTAAAATAATGTTTCTTGTAAATATGTAAACAACTTTTTAGTGGGGTCTGACAAGAATTTTTATTTAATGAAAGAGCACAGAGTACTTCACATTTTAAGAAAAAATGTAAAATTCTTGTTCCATATGTGTGTGCATTTAGGTTGGGAAAAATTACATAAAATAAATATATATATATATTTTTTTTTTCCTGTATGTCATAATGGAAACCTGTATGAAAGCCACCAGTCTAAGGTTTTAAGAATTTAAAGCCAAACCATTGAAAGGATTTTTTGGTAGGGCAAGAGTTTGTGCCTGCAGATCTCCAATTGCTGAGTTACTAGGACACCAGCCAGGAAAGGAATGGGGAGAAAAAACTCACAAGCAATATTCAAGGTGGGATTTTGTCACAAAGAAATAAAACAAAAGCCCAATTATTACAAACAAGACCCAGGACAGAAAAAGACCAGCTGAAACATGATAAGAATAAGTTACTATACCTACATCAGGTCAGCTATCTAGAAATTACCCCACAGTCTGAGGTGATGGATGAAAGAGCCAGGAGGCAAGGATCCACTTGGCTTTCAACTGGAACTGAAAAGGGAAGTCCCAGATTTTCTCCAACCTGCTTTGGTCACCTCCTGGCCTTTTCTTCTACCATTTTACCCATGAATGTGACATAGAGAATTAAGTACTATAGAAATGTCATACTGTCTACTTTTTCAGTGTGTCCTTAGATATTTCATAAGTATGTGATCACATCTGAAATTGATAAATTCCTAGTAGGCAGAGCAGGAAATATCAATCACATTCACTGATGACACAAAATGACAGAATGCTTGGCAGTGGCTGTGTCACCACTCGTCCTGGAGGTTCCCAGCTCCTCTCCAACAACTGCTGTTCCAAACACAGCTAATAATAATAATAATAATAATTCAAACACAGCTAATAATTCAGTACTGCCTCACAGAGAGAACAACCCAACCCAAGATAACTGCATGTGCAGTCCTATTCAATTTAATGTTAACTTACCATACCATGTCATTAAAACAAACAAATTCTTAGTTTATTTAAAAAATTTGATATCAAATAAATGTCACAAAGCATATTAATTACTGGTTAAATAATAAATATCTTCCCTGCTATAAGTAGTATTTGAAAACCAATTAAGGTAATCCATCATATCAGTAGACTAAAGAAGAAAAGTCATGTTATAATCTCAGTAAATCCAAGAAAATACTTGAAAATGTTAATATCCATTCATGATTGAAAAAAAAAAAAACTTTCCTCAAACTAGGAATAAAAGCAAATTTCCTTAGTTGCTAACATGGATCTAAAAAAAAAAAAAAAAAAAAAACCTTCATACTTAATGGTAAAAAAGTGACTGCATATCTCCTAGAACTAGGAACAAGGCAAGATCTTTACTTTAAACACTCCTACTTGTCATCATATTGGTTGTCCTAGCCAGTGCCAGAAATAAAGGAAAAGAAGTTAAATGTATAGAGATCAGAATGGAAGATGTAAAACTGTGAGTAGTCATAGCTAAGATTCTTGTGTACATATGGTGTACCCACTGTAGCTCAGCAGATTAAGAACCTGATATAATATTTGTGAGGATGCAGGTTCCCTGGCCTCCCTCAGTAGATTAAGGATCCAGCATTGCTGCAAGCTGTGGTGGAGGTCACAGATGTGGCTTGGATCCGGTGTTGCTGTGGCTGTGGTGTAGGCCTGCAGGCATAGCTCTGATTCAAGCCCTAGTACGGGAATTTCCATATACTCCAGGTGTAGCTGTTTTTGTTTTTTTTTTTTTTAACTATCGTAACATAGAAAATGTCAAAGAGGAGTTCCCCAGTGGCCTAGCAGTTAAAGATCCCACATCATCACAACTATGACGCAGGTTTGATCCCTGGCCCGGGAACTTCTGAATGCCACAGGCACAGTGGAAAAAAAAATAAATAAAAAATTTTTAAGAAATAAAATTCCAAAGAATCTTTTAAAAAGCTACTAGTACTGATGTGTTATTTTTGGAAGCTTATAGGATGTAAGGTCAGTATACAAAATTAATTTTATTTTCATATACTAGCAATTAACACTTAGAAATTGAGATGTTAAAAATACCATTAACCGTAGCATCTAAAAACATGAATACTTAGAGAAAAATCCAAGGAAATATAAAAGACCTGTTTTCTGATGACCACCAGATACTAGGAGTAACTGAGGAAAAACTAACTAAATGGAAAAATATACTATGTTCATGGATGAAAAGAGTTAATACTGTTAACATGATTATTTTCTCCAAATACTCTAAGTTCAACCCAATCTAATAAAAATTTTAGCATCATTTTTTTGTGAAAATTATCTAAAATTTAAATAGAAATACAAAGGACTTAGAATAACCAAATCAATTTTGAAAAAGAACAAAGTTGGAGGGGGTCATACAATCTGATTTTAATACTATGAAACTACAATAATCAAGAAATTTGATAGTGGCGTAATAGGCATATAGAGGCAAGAAATATACTCACATATATATGGTCATTTTATTTTCTATCAAAAGGTCAAAGTAATTGAAAGGATAGATTTTTCAACAAATGATGCTGGGAACAACTTCATAGACATGGAAAAAATAAAAATTCCACCTAATATAGCATAATAGCAAAAATTAAGTTTAAACTGAACATAGTTCTAAATGCAAAAGATGAAATGGTAAAATTTCTAGAATAAAACATAAAAGAAAATATTTATGACCTTCAGATAGATAAAGACTTCTCAGAACATGAAATGTGTAAATATTAATATATATTTTTTCTTTTTAGGGCTGTACCCATGGCATATAGAAGTTCCCAGGCTAAGGGCCAAATTGGAGCTACAGCTGCCAGCCAACGCCATGGCCACAGCTATGCCAGAGTACTATCTGGTACCCCTACCGACTAGCAGAACATGGTTTTATGGATAATTCCGTATTGAGAAGACACATTAAAGAAGCCATTGCTGCTAACCAATATAAAGACTTTCCCTCTCTTCCCTAATCTTTTGATTACTGGTCATGGGAAGACCACCATAAAATATAAGGAGCCTTCACTTTATTTAGGATGTCTGGTCTACCAACAACTAGGGGAGAAATATAAGGAAAGAAAAATTCTGGTATCAGAATAGATACCAGATCATACCAAAAAAAGGGAAATCTATGGAATCTGAGACAAAATAAGTGTGGTCTAAAATCCAAAACTGCTGCTTGCAGCTACTTGCTTTGGGGGATGAAATATGCCAAGCACGATGTCTGAGGCAGTAACATGCAGCATAATGCTTTAGAATAGTGTTTCCCAAAGAGTGGGGCAAATATTAGAGATGGTACATTAAATGATTTTAAGAATTCTTGAGATGAACTGGAGTGGTAAACAAACACAGTATTAAATAACATTGAATCACACAAGAATTTCTTCTCTAATTCTCTTAGATTTTCTGATTATGTATCAAAAAGCCTCATTTCATGCTAGTATCATTTTCTTCTCTCTTTTAAAACAAAAAGAAAATATACAATATCTAACTATAATGCAGTAGGTATGCATGTTTGTTTGTTTACCTAGATATCTTCTATTTTATGGCAAGTAAACTGTTTTTTCATTTGTGCTAGTGATGCCAAGTTTTTGCATGAAATAAATGTTCTTCAGCAAAAAAAGGGGGCAGGTAGGAACAGTTAATATCTTAAAAAATAGGTTAAACATACTATAGTAGAATATTGAGATAGGGTTATATATGAACATCTGAGATTGGATAACAGCAACTTTAAACGTCAAGGAAGAATATGTATTTCTACATAGATATTACCATACCAATAAGCACTAAATTATTACTATGTTAATAAATATTAAATAAAACTTACTAGCAGGACCTTTTTATGTCATAAATTAGTTTTTAACTTGAATTACCTGCCTCTTAAGAGCCCCAAAATTTCAGATTCCAGATTACTGATAAAAGGCAAGATTAAGATTTTTGTATCTTGTAAATTAGGATAAAACTCCATGAAACTGGAGGACAGGCAGGAATATATTCTCACAATATACGAAAGCTCAAATTCCACTCTATCTGTCTTTCTGTTAATGAGTACTCTTGAGTGTCAGCAGCCAAAAATATCAAGGAAGTACCCCTGAAAAAAAATTCTATCTCTTTTATGGCAATCTACTATTTTCAGTTTTGCTCTTTTTTCTCTTCTTTTTTCTCCATATACATTTTACATTCTTTCCTTTAAAATAATTCATAAAAATGTATATGATACTTTGGTTCATTAATCACTTCAAAAATATAATGCATGTGGACAAATTTCTTCAAAATTGCTAGGCTGTTCTCAGTGTTTTGACAGTCTTGTGCAATTACAAAAATCAACCTCAACTAGGCTCTAGAGAACTTCACCAGTTTTAAAAAAAGAGGGAGATAGAGATAGCTGTAAAACAGATTTTCTTATTTAAAGAAACATATAACAGTTTGGTTTCTATCATGGTTATAATTTCCCAAGAGAAAAATTAAATTTGGAACGAACAAAGACAAACCCTTTACCTGTTGGAAGGTGCAGTGTTATGTTGTTGCAAAAATCTGTGAAGCAGCATTCTGTTTTGGTAACATTGTTGGAACTATGACAGAAGACTTGTGCATTTAATTCTGGGAGAGAGACACAGGACTTGATCACCTGTTCCTTTCCATTGGTGAGCATAACTGAAGCCCAGCATGCTCCTTCTGTTTGGCAGGTAAAGTTTGAAGAGTCACACAAAAGACAAACACACTTCAAACCTGGAAAAGGTGAGACAAAAAGCTTTAAGATACAAGAGACATTATGCAAATTTATTTCATAACACTTGAAGAGAGAGATTCAATCTTAATGAAAATTGAGGGTTTAAGTAGCACTGGATGCTAATACTGTTATTCCCTCTCAGTCATGTGTTTTATCAGAAGGGTTGCCCAATCATCATTTACTATTGCTCATATTTTCACAAGCAATTTATTCAGTTGCTACTATATTTGAAAACAATTTTCTCATCCATGGTCTAAATCTCTCCCTTTTAAGCTCAACCAGCTCATTCTTAAATCATTAGTTCCTAGGAAATGCTAGGATACAGTACTAACACAACAACCTAGGGGCACTGTCCAGCATCACTTATTGAACATTAAAGTGTTGTTTGCTATAGGAGCTAAGCAAACAATCCAGTGTATTCTGTTCATTTACAATTTTTCATTTAAAGTGAATGTGCCAAACACAGACCTAACCATAGATATTTACAGCTTTAAAGAATAGTGGGTTTTTTTTTTCTTTTTAGCAAAAAAAGTTACCTGTGAGATATGGAAATTCCCAGGTGAGGGGTTAAATCAGAGCTGCAGCTACCAGCCATAGCCACAGCCATAGCCACACCAGATCCAAGCCGCATCTGTGACCACACCACAGCTCATGGCAATGCCAGATCCTTAACCCACTGAGTGAGGCCAGGGATTGAGCACACAACCTCATGGATACTAGTCAGATTCATTTCCACTGAGCCACAATGAGAATTCCAGAATAGTGTAATTTTTTACATTTATATTCTGTGATATTTTAACATTATTGTTATTGTCATAGTACCTTCAAGGCATTGATGAGCCAATATACTTCCACCTCTTCACTAAAGAATACATCTTAGAATAAGAGTCATTTGAACATAGATCATGGCCTTCAGGCAATTTTCTTTAATGAACATATCTATTCAAGAGCAAAACATGTCAGTCATAATTTAATTCATCTATATCAATAAAACCTTCAAAAATTGGACTTTGCTAAGTTAATCTGTTTCCTTCACAAGTTTCCCCAACATTCCTCACTTATTAAACACACACACACACATATATGTACACATAAACCACACTGACTCACCTGTTCCAACTGATGGAGTACTTTTGATATAAAATATCTGTCATCATGAATACTCCACTAGTTGTAATTTATTCAAATTTTATTTAAATTATTTTAAAATAGAACAATGCTGAACAAGCCTTTTGTATTATTTTAATGAAGGTTTTATTAAATTGCAACAGCTCTTTGCAATTTCTGAAGGTCCAAAGTTTTTCCATACAACTTTTTTACTCAAGTTAAAGTCTTTAAATACTAGTTACTCAAACTGGAGCTGATTTTATACCAGTAAAATATTTGATGCCTAAATGACTACTTCTATATTCAACTTCAAATACCAGTGTAAGCAATATGCATAATATTCCTATATAACTGCATGTGTAAGAAAGAACAAACCACTTATTGACCAACAGAAATTATCTCTTCTTTTGGTAATTTTTCTTGACCAGTAAAATACCATCCACCAAAATATTTTTATTACTATATGCTAAGGGAATTACAATCATGAAATAAAATACCATTTTGTTATCAACATTGGACCAAGCACATAGCTTACTCTTCTAGTTATTCCAGTGGTTATCAATATAGATAAATATAATCTATCACTGATACTTATGTGCTATAGTAGAACGTTATAATTAGGATTGGGATTCAGTAAAGCTAGATAAATAAAACCCAGGTGACTTCAAAATGTTTTAAGTCACTCCTCTTGCATAAAAGAGAACTCATATAATAAATATCCATCTACCCAGGTAGGTCTTCTGATAGTCGAATCTCTCTAGCATTTTCTGATTCCAATCTGACAAAAGCCCTAAAATCCTGGTAACAATCTTGGATGTGACTTGGCTCCTCTGTGTCCCCATTTCCTTATATTAAAGATAAGGCATACCTCCTCATAGTGTCATTGTGGAGAATAAAATAGTCAATCTATGTAAGGTCCTTAAAATAATGCCTGGTATATAGGAAGTACTACATAAATATCAGTAACTATGTCTTCTTTTACTGGAGGAGTTAAAGCCAGTTGTTCTATAAAACAATCAAAATACATTTGTAATCCATAAATGTCTGAATGAACTAAGGTGCACAGACCATCTAAAAAGCATAAGAAAGAAATGCATCTGTTTCTGCCCTGTCAAATGAGTTAAATGCTCTCATTCTTTTAATGGTCCAGGCTACAACCCAAAGGGTCACATAGCAGGTTGTCTGATGATGGTGCAAATAAAGAATTCAAAAAAAGATGAAGGTTCCAGTTCTAGTTCTGTCACTCACTTGCTGATTGACTCTGGAGAAGATATTTAACCTTACAGGGCTTCAGCGCCTTCCTCTGAAAATGGGAAATGGACCAGGGGAGGGGCAGTGAGTCTGGAAATCTTGAAGTCTCACAGAATGCCAATGTTTTACAACTCTATGAATTTATGACATATGGAAATTTACTATTACAAAATATGGAAAGTTCACAATTAAAAAATGTACCCCACAGTGGTTATTCTTCAGTCTCACATTTTAAGTGGCTGAAGGTGGCAAGAATAACTCTCCGGACACATATCTGAAACCACTTTTTACTATACACCTCGTCAGAGTCTCCTTGAAATTTCTATTTTCAAGGGAAACCTAGCCTGAAAATCAAGGCCAGTAACTAAGGGATATAGATCTACTGAATGGAGACAACCATAAAGTACTCAACAACCAAACATATGTTAGTTACATGTGGGTTTATCATTGCGTGTAGTTCCCAGAGCAACCACAGGAGTTAGTTGTCACCCTCTCCACTCTACAGATAACAAAATGAGGCGCGAAAAGATCAAGCAACTGAATTAATGCGGCAGTCCTTCGACTACTCAGTGTTGTTTCTATCCTCCCAAAGCTGATATTTTTAAAAAGATAATACAAAAACCATTCTCCCACCTTACCAGTTTCTAGCAATGGTGAATAAAACATAATTTACTATAAAATTTACATTTTATATACAAGGAAATAATATTTTATTTTTGCAATAAAATATAATTCTAATACAGCAAAAATAAATTAGTAATTATTTAATAACTGACAATTGGGATTTTGATAGTTATTGTTCTAATTACCTCTTTTTTTTTTTTTTGTCTTTTTCTTTGGGCCGCTCCCGCGGCATATGGAGGTTCCCAGGCTAGGGGTCGAATCGGAGCTGTAGCCGCTGGCCTACACCAGAGCCACAGCAACGCGGGATCCGAGCCGCGTCTGCAACCTACACCACAGCTCACGGCAACGCCGGATCGTTAACCCACTGAGCAAGGGCAGGGACTGAACCCGCAACCTCATGGTTCCTAGTCGGATTCGTTAACCACTGCGCCACGACGGGAACTCCTCCTAATTACCTTTTTAAACAAATTCTACCTACCTACTTTCTGGGAGACAGGTGGTCAAATAAAAGTCAATATCCTGTGCCTTATAACTAGTATGATTAACCTTACCTTTCAGTTTGTTTAAGTTTTGTATTAAGTGTAAGCTTCTAAGTACCTAATCTGATACTTTCTCTTGGAAGCATTACTAGCTCCTTATAAAAATAATTATATAATAGCTCTTATCAAGGAATAATGTGGATACTCACTGAATGTTTAACAGTCTATAAAAATTTTCTTCAGTGTAAAGTAAAAGGTACCAGTCAGAAGAATACAGGCCAAGGTGATACAGGTAAGAACACAGTAAATGACACCTTACTTTAAAACTTGCACGATGAAGGAGTTCCCGTCGTGGCGCAGTGGTTAACGAATCCGACTAGGAACCATGAAGTTGCGGGTTCGGTCCCTGCCCTTGCTCAGTGGGTTAACGATCTGGCGTTGCCGTGAGCTGTGGTGTAGGTTGCAGACGCGGCTCGGATCCCGTGTTGCTGTGGCTCTGGTGTAGGCCGGTGGCTACAGCTCCGATTCGACCCCTAGCCTGGGAACCTCCATATGCCGCGGAAGCGACCCAAAGAAATAGCAAAAGACAAAAAAACAAAAAACAAAAAAACTTGCACGATGGAAAACACTGACAAAATTGAGAATGTATTGGTGATAATGGCTTCAAATGGTTGTTAAATGTTTTCACTTATTCTAGGTCAATTGACTGAACTATAGCACTTACAGAAAACAAAAATCAAACTAAAAGGAAGTTAAGATGTACATCTAATAGATGACCTACACATATTCAGTCTCACACTTAGTGGATGGATGGGAAATGAAAAATACAAAACATAGAAGGCTAGTGATGCTAATTAAAACACAGCTTGCCATTAGTGACGAAACATGCATTCACATTTAGTTTTTTTAAAAAAATTGATGTTAATTGAGTCAATTATACTAGAATATTCCATGACAGGAAAACTCTGGTTGTTGGCAGACAATAAGTCAGACTTACATTTCTTAAAATATTTTATAAGTTCCCATTATACTGTACTTGAGTCATATGGAAAGGGATAGCAAATGAAATTGAAGAAGGAGGTAATTACCCATAATAAGAAGATCTATTAAATTTTCCCCACAAGGAAGATTGCACTTTTCCTGTGTCTTCTTCCACCCTTTTAATTATCCTCCTCTTCCCCCTTTTTGCCAATTAGTCTATAAAAGCCAAGACATCTGTTACCCACAAGACATCTGTTACCCTCATGAAACCAAAGGATGTGCACATTCCTAATCAACCAGAAAATAAATGTGCATCCATATTTACATGTGATGGCAAGTACACCCTGGTGTCTAGAAATGTAAAAACCATCAGACTACAAAAAACAACCAAATGCATCACTTGTGTTTGTGTGCTATCCCTACTAAAATTGGGTTGGGAAAATACAAGTTGTTATGAATTAAATACTGTTTTCAAGAAACTGGTTTCCTACATTTTGGAACTGTATGTTGAAACATCTACTGGCCAGTGCCTTACATAAATTTCTGATATATACTCTTTCCTCTCTTCCAGGCATTAGTTGATTCAATTTCCGTGATTCTGGAGCAGGATGTTAAACACAAAATTTTTTTTAATTCAGAAAACTGTCTCAAATTTGTCCTGCTTCCTTTCATCATTTGCAAGCTTCTGAGTTAACAAAAGAACATTTCAAACTCATTTATGTGCTACATATGAAAAGTACAGTGACAGGAAAGGGGCCAGGACAATGGGCACTACTGTCTGTGAGGTAAAGCTAGACAGGGTCAAAGGAATCCAGGCAAAGATCTGTCTTCCCTTCCTATTCTTTTTTTTTTTTTTTTTTTTTGTCCTTTTTTTTTAGGGCTGCACCCATGGTATATGGAGGTTCCCAGGCTAGGGGTGGAATCAGAGCTACGGAGCTGCCAGCCTATGCCACACAGCAACGACAGATCCAAGCCCCATTTGCAACCTACACAGCAGCTCACAGCAACACCGGATCCTTAACCCGCTGAGTGAGGCCAGGGATAGAACCTGCGTCCTCATGAATGGTAGTCAGGTTCGTTAACCGCTGAGACACAATGGGAACTCCAGCTTTCTATTCCTTTTCAAGTTTTATTTTCTCGTCATATGGTCATTTTGAAACATTTGCCTCTCTGGATTTTTTTGTTGTCGTTGCCACCCTGCAGCATATGGAGCTCCCAGACCAAGGATCAGATCTGAACTAGGGTTGTGACTTACATCACAGCTGTGGCAACACAGAATCCTTTTAACCCACTGTGCTGAGCCAAGGTTGGAACCTACATCCTAGCGCTGCAGAGACGCCACCAATCCTATTGCACCACAGCAGGAACTCCTTGCCTTTCTTAGTGGTAAGAAAAAAAAAATGGAATAGAGAAAGTAGCTTTAATAAAATATGGGCAATATAAATGCAAACCTTTTGGCAAAATGAGCTTTCAGCTTCTAGAAGTTCTATTTGCCCAGCTGCATTCAAGGAAATTTAGAACTCTTAAAATAAAGGAATATAATCCAACACAAAGGAAAATTGTTCCTTTGTGCAAGCAGCAATAACATTCGCTGTTCAAGAAGGCCTCACCCTTCTAGCTGAGAAGGAAGGGA
The DNA here is from genome assembly GCF_054392235.1 of Sus scrofa. Taxonomy (NCBI): domain Eukaryota; kingdom Metazoa; phylum Chordata; class Mammalia; order Artiodactyla; family Suidae; genus Sus; species Sus scrofa. Next base: position 78,751,455 of record NC_139397.1, read on the forward strand.
ATCACCTTAACAGGAATGATTCCATCCAGCAGAACTGCTTTCACTTCCAGTTGGAGGGCTCAACTTAGGAAAGAGTCCAGCACATTTTAAATAATAGCACTGCCCATTCTGAATGTCCTTAATCCAACAGCAACACTAAATGAAACCTAAGGTTCCAGCCTACCTCTACAATAAAGCACCTAAGACTTCAGACAAATTTCTCAACCTCTCCACATTTTAAGACTCCTTATCTGAAATATAAGGTCAGATTTCTAAAGGCCCCTCCTGTTTTGCAACCCTCTGTTGTTCTGGTTACCTTATCTATGATATAGAGCTGGGGTTAAAAATATGAGTACCCAGGAGTTCCCGTCGTGGCGCAGTGGTTAGCGAATCCAACTAGGAACCATGAGGTTGCGGGTTCGGTCCCTGCCCTTGCTCAGTGGGTTAACGATCTGGCGTTGCCGTGAGCTGTGGTGTAGGTTGCAGACGCGGCTTGGATCCCGCGTTGCTGTGGCTCTGGCGTAGGCTGGTGGCTACAGCTCCGATTCGACCCCTAGCCTGGGAACCTCCATATGCCGCGGGAGCGGCCCAAAGAAATAGCAAAAAAAAAAAAGACAAAAAAAAAAAAATATGAGTACCCAGTGAAGGACACCATAAAATTCACACACAATATTTCAGTGGGTGTAGGTGAGTGGATCCTACTGGTTTATAATCCAATAAAACTTCTCCATTCAGTGTTGAAGATGATTTACCTTGCCCTATATTTACCATATAAGAATCTAATGTTCTTTCCAATATCAGCACGATGTTTTGGGGAAGCAGAGGAAAGTGCGCAGCCTCTCAGAACTGGGCTAGACATCCAGACTCTTGACTAATCCCTAAATCACTGTATAAAGATACTTACAACTTTAGACTTGACTGTAGTCATGTAAGAAAGAAAAGGACTGGCTCTATTTGAGATCTCCCATCTCAGAGCATCATGTCAAAGAAAAGGTTGTTCTAATCACTAGACACTTTTCTTCTGCTACCCTCCTATATGATTCTTATTGAATTTGAGAAGTTATTTTCTTATACTGGCATTTTAAGTAGTCCTTTATCAAACTGTTCCATCAAGTCCTGAGATTTCATATTGTCTTATGCCTAGGATAAGGTTAAGAGTGACCCTTCAGGGACTCCAGTTACATTTAGAATAAAACAAAATCCATAATCGTTATTATGACCTAATGGGCTAGTAGGTTTGTATTCCTCCCAATCCTTAAATATCATTTGTTATAACTAAGACCCCAAAACACACTTGTCTCCTTTTTATAGCTCTAAGTAACAAGTTCTTTCCCACATCATGGCCTTTTCTCAGACCGTTTCCTTTGCCTATCATGTCTTCCTTTCCTTCTAATTCTCCGGATCTCAGCTCGAACATCACCTCAGAGAAGTCTTCACAGACTCCTCTTGACAAACAATCTGCTGTCCATCCTTTTTGGTACTTAACTGCTATCTGTGATTGCTTAGTTATTATATCAGCTTCATTAGAATGCAAACTCCGTGAAAACAGGGACATTTTCCTGCTTTATATACTATCATATCTCCAACATCTAGAAAAAGGTATGGCATATAATAAAAACTCAATAAACTTGTATTAAACTAAAAATTGTAGAAAACTGCAAAATACAGAAGAATGTAAGATAACTCATAAAAATGACTCAAACCTCTATAATATTCTTATTGTGTTATATTTTCTTCTAGTCTTTTTTTCTGTACAAGTTTTTTATAGTTGATTTCTACCTATAAACATGATTCCAAGTGTTGTTTTTTATTCTTTCAGCGTTACATCATGAGCTTTATAATATCTTCCTTGCATTCATTCCACAGCATTTAGAGACCTATTATTAACGTAAATGGATGGCATATACCATTTCCTTACTTTCAGGCACTTCGGTTGTCTCCAGTTTTCGCTGGAATAACAATTAGGTAGAACTTTTGAATATATTTGTGGATTAATTTTTAACAAAATTTAATGTCCTAATATAGAACCCAGGAATTATAATATTGTACATTCTTGATAGACACTGTCAAACAGCCTTCCAAAAGAGTTGTTCTAATTAAGATTTCTCTTGTCCCTATATGAAAGTACCCTTTTCACAATACATTTGTCAGCATTAGATATTCTCACTAAAAATATCTTAATAATATGACAGATGGAAAGTGCATGTTATTTTAATCTACATTTCCCTACCAATGGTGTTGAAACTTTTTTCCAAATATTTCCTCTAGATTTCCTCATGGGTAAAACTTTTTGTCCATGCCATTTATCTCTTGAATAAGTCCTAAAATTTCTTCTCAATTTGAAAGAGCTATTTATAAAGATAGACACCCTCATCATATATATCACATACAACCTTCTCCACTTTCATATTATTTGCTTTTTCTTAATGTACCATCTTCATTGTTATTATTTAAAACAAAAGGTACTTTAAAAATTTTTTTCCTCTAGATTGCCATTTTTTATTTAGCACTTTGTTCCTTTGCCTTCAAGTTTAAAAAGAATCCCCCATCCAGACACTTTCTCAATGTTCAATATTTTCTTCTACTTAATGATTCTTTATACACCTAATCCTTAAATTTCATGTGGAATTTGATTGTAGTGTGAAAAAATACAGAAATCTTTTTGATAGGTGAAAACTGAATTGCTTTATGGTAAATTTCCAGACGTTCAAAAGTTATTTTAAGTCATTGTTCCAAAATTTTTGCAATTTTAAAGAATGTAAAGAATTTGCATCAGGGAGATGCAAATTGAAACCACAAGATAGCATCTTATACCTGTTAGAATGGCTATTATCAAAAAAAGAAAACAAGAAGTAACAAATATGTTTAGGTGAGGATGTAGAGAAAAGTGAAACTTGTGCACTGTTTGTGGGGATGTAACTTAGTTCAGCCACAAGGAAAACAGTATGGAGTCCCTTAATAAATTTAAAATAGAACTACCATATGATCCAGTAATTCCACTTCCAGGTATTCATCCAAAAAAAAAACCCAAAAACACAAACTTGAAAAGATATATGCACCCCATGTTCACTGAAACATTATTTACAATTGCCAAGATATGGAAAGAATTTGTGTCCATCAACAGACGGATGAATGGATAAAGAAAATATGGTACACACACACACACACACACACACACACACACACACAAATATGGAATATTATCCAGCCATAAAAAGGAATGAAGTCTTGCCATTTGTGAAAACATAGACCTTGAAGGCATTATGCTAAGTGAAATAAGTCAGAGAAAGACAAAGACATATTCACTTACATGTGGAATCTGATAATAAAAAATTTTAATGTATGAATGTAAACTAGACTTTTTTAAAAAAAGATATTGTACTATTAGGATTTTCCAGAGATAGAGAACTAGTATATTGTATATACTCACACACATGTATATCTATATCTATAGCTACAGAGAGAAAGAGAAATTCTAAAGAATAGGCTCAGTGGATTGTAGAGGCTAACAATTCAAAAATCTGCAGGGCAGGCCAGGAGGATGGAAATCTAGGGAAGAACTGATGTTGCAACTCAAGTCTGAAGACAGTTTGGAGGCAGAATTCCTTCCTTTGGGGGTCTCAATTTATTTTCCTCATAAGCCTTTAACTGATTTGATGGGGCTCACCCAATTATGAAGGGTAATCTGCTTTACTCAAAGACTACTGATTTAAATGTTAATCTCATCTTAAAAATAAATTCACAGTAATATGCAGACTGATGTCTGACCAAATATCTGGGTGCCATGACCTAGTCTAGTTGACCTGTAAATTTAACTATCACAAATATTTACTATATGTCAAACACTATGGTAAGAGTTAAGGAAGGAGGCAGGGAGGAAATCAATTGCAGTGTTGCAATTTCCCTAAAGAAACTGCAATGTTAAAGGGCATTACTAAAGTGTGGCAGATGGTGTCAGAGATGTATACACAGTGTAATAGGACACAGAGGCTTAATCCAGCTGGGGAACAGACAGGGTTGATAGAGCAGGCTTCTTTGATTGAGTCTTGAGGAAGGCAATTATTCTTCACCATCCCCAGTCTCCTCCCCTCTCCCATTCAGAGTACCAGTCCCACGCCATCCTCTCAGCAGTCCTTAAAGACACTACAGCCAGGCCCACCAGCCTGGGGAAAGCATGGAAGTTCTCATCCACTGGACAGTAGAGAAATATCTCCTGCTGTGGAGCTGAAATATATGGGCACTAACTTGCCCCCACTTTGCCATATATTCTTGTCACACTCATTCCCCAGATGGAACTCCACTCCCAGTCCAAGCATCTCAGAGTCCCAGGCACCTCCCTCCCAAGGTTGCCTGAATTCTGCCATTGGCTGGGAGACACTTCTGTGGAGTTGCAGGTTGGGGCTCAGAGACCTCCCCCAGTGCAGGGTTCCAGGGAATCCTACTTCTTCTTTGGCTGACCAATTTGCAGGTCCTCCATGGGGTCACCTGGACCCTCAGGATGTCAGCCGGGCTTTGGTGTGAGTGAATTCCAGACCCTATCAGCTCCAGCTGGCTTTACCCCCTGCCTGCCCAGGGACACCTTCCCAGTGATCCTGAGTACCATCTAGTGGCAGCAGAAAGGACACAGGCTACTTTTTACAGAATGACCTCCACTTCTTCTTTTTTTTTTTTTTTTTTTTTTTTTTTTTATTTTCCCACTGTACAGCAAGGGGGTCAGGTTATCCTTACATGTATACATTGCAATTACAGTTTTTCCACTCTTTCTTCTGTTGCAACATGAGTATCTAGACATAGTTCTCAATGCTATTCAGCAGGATGACCTCCACTTCTGAGTAGCCTTTCTCAAGCATTTAAAAACAAACAAACAAACAAACAAAAACTGTATTCTTTTTAATTAAAGATAAAAACTGACACCTTTAGTCTTCTGTTATTTGACATTTGAAATAAAACATATAGCTTGTTTAGTCACTCTGGTAACTTGAATGTACTTCTTCATTGGAAAAGTGGTCCTCTGCCTTCCAACTCCTTTGAACATCACAGCTCTAGCCTAAGGGAAGGGCTTTGAAAGTTGTTGCACATGAGATCAGAACTTATTAAGAGAAATCTCTTTACTTGCACCAAAAGATCCCAGCTACCCAAATACTTATTAGTGAAGTCTTTCTAAATTACAAGAAAAGAAAAATTGATCATTAAGCCCCTAACACTTATTATAATTTGCATATTCATTTAGATCCCATAGCCATAGAACTATTATGATGATGTTCACATAAAATTATACTTGATAGCAGTGGTTACCAGGTTTAGGGATATTACCCGCCAGTAAAATTTCAAAAATAATTTTGGGACTCAATCCAAGATTGAACTAAATTTTTTGCTTTCTCAAGGAAGAACACTGGGGGAAAAGGCACCCTCTATTACCATCATTTACAAAAAGAAAGGGAATTATAATACTAACCAAGTAAGGAAGGACATAAATCACATGTTTAAGGAGGGCCCTTACCAAGATCAAGGACATCTTTTAAAATTTTCAAATGTTGAAAAACATAATTGTATCTTATCATGTTACATTTCTTGTGTCTTTTGCTGATAAAAATTGTTAATCTGGGGGTGGATTGTGCATCAAAAAGTGGAACTTGAAAGCTCAACCTGGTCCTGTATTTTATTTTGTTCATGATCAATGGCGACTGCATCAATAGCCACCATGCAGTATGAAAGCAAAATGAGTGGTTGTATACCTAGAGAACCAAGAAGCTGTTGTACTAGAATCTTAGTTCTCAAAATAAAACCTGTTCAGAAGAATATTTTATCAGCCTAATGAAGACTAAAGTGTATAATCAGAGTTCACTTTGGAAGTCATAGAAGCCTAGCTTTGGATTTTTGATCTCTATAACATAGAGCAGATAGAAATCAAATGGGAGAAGATCACAGGGAATCTGGTGATGGAAGACGAACAGGAGCACGTGACATATTTAATCAATTTGTGGAAGACAGAATCCAACTAGTATCCATGAGGATGTGGGTTCAATCCTTGGCCTCGATTAGTGGGTAATCGATCTGGCCTTGCCATGAGCTATGGTGTAGGTTGCCAACGCGGCTCAGATCTTGCTTTGTTGTGGCTGTGGTGTAGGCTGGCACCTGCAGCTCTGATTCGACCTCTAGCGTGGGAACTTCCATATACCACATTTTCAGCTGTAAAAAGAAAAAAAAATCAATGAAGAAAAAAAATAACTAATGTAATAGTCAAACTACAGAACTGAAAGGACATGCGGCCAGAAAAAGGGACAAAATTATCTCAAGTTTAGAGTGAAAATAGAAAATAAAATAGAAAAATTAAGGTCCTCAGAGTTCTCAAGGGCTCACTTGTCAGAAATTTTTATCAAAATCCACAGTTACTCATTTCTATGATCAGATATGGTAAGGAATAGATAATTCTCAATCTAGAAATAAAAGGAATCTATACAAAGTAAAAAGCTGCTCTAACTAAAAATAGAGTGCCAAGTGAAAAGTTGAAAGGGGAAGAGGAGGGCAAATGTTTTAAAAGGGAAATTTTCTTTAATGCTGATTCCAGCTGGGCCTCCTTCTAACAATGACCCCAAAACTCAAAGGTTTAGCTTGGATATTATAAAGAACTCATAGTGTACAAAGCATAGAATGGGCAACATTACCTGCTCCTCTATTCAAAGAATATGTGTAGGAGTGGGAGCTGAGGAGTAGGAGATGAAAATTTTAAATCCATAATTTAAAAAATATATGCAATTCTCAGACTTCTAGGGATTATCACAGTTGCTGTACAAGGTGGGTTACATGGCTTTCCCTAGAATTATGTTTTCCTTTTATTTACCAAAGTATTACTAAACAAAGTAACTGCTTGCTTTTTTCAGCTACACAAATATATAAGGGTCCTAAGAGTGTTTATGATCTTTGTGGTTACATTTCCACTTCAATCAGAAAAACAAAATTTTATTTAAAATTTCCATTGCAAAGTTATTACTCACAAAAGTAAAAATGGAAATAACCTAAATATCCACAAATCAAAATGTTTAAATCAATTTTAATATGTATGATGGCAAAACATTTTATTTTTAATAATATTTACTTATAGTTGCTCAATATAAATACTAAATGAGAACTAGAATCACAAAACATATAGGATAAGATCTTAAATATATATGCGTAGAAATAAAGAGTAGAAGGAACTACATCAAAATATTAATGGGGTTATTTCTGAGTTAACAAACTAAGGATAATTTTTATACTTTTTCCCTAGTTTCCTATAATGAACACATATTAATGCTATCATCAGAAACTAATAAGATTTTATTAACAACACTTCTTACCCTGTCAAAGTATTTAGGTCCTAGGGAGTCACTGAGAATATCACAGGGATATCTTCAGTCAGCTCTTCTGCGCATGCCCTCAAAGTTAACACTGGATGGTAGAATCTGGCATTCACCCACATGTGTGCTGCCATGTTATCCCACTGCTTACAGCAACTCTATTTTCAAGGCCCAAAACTGTAATTCATACTCTGAAAATAGGCTAGTATATTTGTAAGCAGGGCTATCCACGAGAATTCAGATTTGCCAGTATCACATAATGACTATCTCTCTATGCTGGAAACTTATCTAATCTCGAGGATATGAACCAACAGAGTAGTCTAGCCTGATGATCTTTCTATAATTTTTCCTCCCATCTTTTTAATTTGTCTTACAAGAAGGTCAAAACAGGCATGGTGACTTTCCCTGACTGTGTAGAAGCCAATCAAGAAAATGCTGACTGCCCCCTGTACTAAACAAGGGGTACCTCTAACCTGACTCAGCAAAATAAGGTTTGTTAATGTATTAATGGGTCTGTATAGAGACTGCAGACGTAAGCACAATTCTCCATAAGTAAGCTTAATGCTATAGTAAACCAACAAAAAGAGCCAAGGCAGGCCCATAAGTGCTCTCTTGCAGGTGATAAATGACCTTTCAAGTTGAGCTAAACGCTTGGACCTAAAAGAGCAGGTGAGCAATGCCATATTTACAACAGGCTTTATCTATATATGGATAATGTCCCTTAGTTGCATTTTCTAAGAGAAGAAATCACTACTCCATGCTTAATGAATGAAACACAGCCTTATTAATCCTACTTTGATTTCATTTCTATCTACTTTATGTCATTTTATAGACTGAAGATGCTGTATTCAAAAAACATTTCAACATGTACAGAAATCCCTTACATGGAAGTTATATAACAAAAGTAAATCAAATTTTTTTGTTTGTTTAATCGATGTTATAAACTCATGTGGTTAAAAAAAAATTGTATAGGAAGAATTAAAATGAAAAGGATCTGTCTAGTGACCCATATTTCCCCAGTCTCACTTCCCAGAGGCACCCACTTGTAACTATTTTTGTTCTTATTTTTAGGATATTATCTTAGGACATTAATTCTAAAAATACAGCGCTATTCTTACACACCTTTTTTTTTTTTTTTTTTTTTGGTTTTTTTGGTGGTTTTTTTTTTTTTTTTCGGCTTTTTAGGACTGTACGTGCAGCATGTGGAAGTTCCCAGGCTAGGGGTCAAATCAGAGCTACAGCTGGAGGCCACAGCCACAGCCACAGCAACATGCGATCTGAGACTCATCTAGGACCTACATCACAGCTCAAGGAGACACCAGATCCTTAACCCACTGAGCAAGGCCAGGGATGGAACCTTTGTCCTCTTGGATCCCAGTCGGGTTTGTTAACCACTGAGCCAAGATGGGAACTCCCAATACAGTGCTGTTCTTGATTAACCAGTGTGAACACCTGCTGATATCCTGATTTATATGACTTCTTAGCTCACAAACAAGCCCTCCAATCCGGGAAGTAGGGTCAAGTTTATGGAGATGTAATTTACATATGGTAACATTCGTCTTTTTAGTATAAAATCTTAGGAGTTCTGACAACTGCAGTTTAATCACCCCCAAATTTCCTCCCACACCCTTTCAGACAACTCCTGCCCCACCCCAGCCCATGGCAAACAATGACGGTTTTCTATTCTTACATGTTTGCCTTCTCTAGAATGTCAAATGAAAGTAGCCTTTTGATTCTGGCTTCTGCCATTTGACATTCATGAATCTGAAATGTATCTAAAAGTCATGCATGTTGTTGCATATACCAATAGTTCACTGAATGAGTGTTCAAGAGTTTGTTGATCCATTCCCTAAAGGACATATTTTCCTCAGTTTTTGCTGTTTACAAATAAGTCTGAAATAAACATTAATATACAGATTTTTATATGAAATACTTCATTTCTCTTCTCTAAAGAAGAGTCCCACTATCTAGGAGTGGGATTACTACATTTTATAGAAGTGTATGTTTTGGTTTATAGAAATTTACCATTATTTTTCAAAATGATGTATCATTTAATACTCCCAACAGTAACGTATGAGAGTTCCAAGTACTTGGCATTCCTGCCAGCACTTGGTATTACCTTGTTTTTTGTTTGTTTTGTTTTAACTTAGCCATTCAAACAGGTGTGCAGTGGCATATCATTATGGTTTATCAAGCATTTCCTCATCTTTGGATGTGCCTATTTCCATTCAAATATCTTCCTTATACCTATTCAGATCTTTTGCTCACTACATATTGGGTTCTTTGTTTCTGCATTATTGAGTCATGAGAATTCTTCATATATTCTGATTTAAGTGCTTTATCAAATATATGCCTTACAATACTATCTCCCAGTTTTCAGTTCATCTTTTGGTTCTCTTAATAGCATCTTTCAAGAAATAGAAGTTTTTAATTTTGATAAAGTCCAATTTATCAACACTTTCTTTTATGGATCATACTTTTGATGCTCTCATCTAAGAAATGTTACCTAACTGAAGATCAGAAGGTTTTCTTCTATGTTATCCTTTAGAACTTTTTATAGTTTTAGATTTTATTTTTATATTTATGATCCACTCTGACTTAATAATTATAACCTTGCAAGGCATGTTTTGAGATTCTTCTATCATTTTTTGGCCTATTTTTCCAGCATCATTTGTTGAAAATGTCCTTTCTTTATTGACTGGCCTTTATAGCTATGTAAAAAAAACATCATTTGATCTTAAATGTATTGATATATTTCTCATTTCTCTACTCTATTCCATTAATCAATGTTCCTCTCCTTTTGCCATTAACATGCCATCTTATTTCTGTATATTTATAAGGTTTAAAATTCATCACTGTGAGATTACAACTTCGCCCTTCTTTTTGCAAATTGATTTGGTCATTTTATCTCCTTTACCTTTCCACAGATATTTTAAAAACAGTTTGGTGAAATCTTCAAAAATCCTTGCTGGAAATTTTGTTTGGGACACTGATTACATTGAATCTATAAACCAATTTGGAAATAGCTGACATATTAACAACACTGAGCCTTCAATTCTGTAGGTAGAGTATATCATTCCATTGATTTAGATCTTTAAATTCTTTTAACTGTTTTATTTTTTAAAAATACAGATTTTCCACATAATTTGTTAGATTGATACCTAAGTATTTCATGGATTTTTAGATGCCATTGTAGATGGTTCCTTTTTTCCAATTTCTAATTTTTCACTGTTACTATATAAAAATACAGGAGTTCCCATCGTGGCTCAGTGGTAATGAATCTGACTAGGAACCATGAGGTTGCAGGTTCAATCCCTGGCCTTGCTCAGTGGGTTAAGGATCTGGCGTTGCCGTGAGCTGTGGTGTAGTTTGCAGATGCGGCTCAGATCCTGCATTGCTGTGGCTCTGGTATAGGCTGGCAGCTACAGCTCTGATTAGACCCCTAGCCTGGGAACCTCCATATGCCGCGGGAGCAGCCCAAGAAATGGCAAAAAGACAAAAAAAAAAACATATATATAAAAATACAATTGATGTTTTATACTAACCACGTATCATACAACCTTGACTCTGAACAATAATTTATTAGTTCTAATATTTTCTTGGAGATTCTTGAGTATTTTCTATATAAAAAATCAAATCATCTGTGAATGGATATTATTCATTTATTCCTATCCAATCCATATGATTTTTATACATTTTTCTTATCTCGATGCATTGGCTAGGACTTTTAATACAGTATTAGTTAGAAGTAGTAGGAACAGACATCCTTGTCTTGTTTCTTCATTTAGTGAGACACATCCAGTTTTTCACAGGTAAGTACAAATTCTTTCTCATGTTAAGAAAGTTCACGTCTATTCTTAGTTTGGTAAGAGTTTTTATTATAGATATTCAGTGCTGTCATCTGGTATTTGTGTGTCTATTGATATTGTCATATCTTTTCTTCCTTAGTCTACTGAAATGAAGAATTATAATATTAGATTTTGGAATGTTGAAACAGCCTTGCATATCTAGGATAAACCCTACATGATCCTGATATATTACCCTATTATTATATTGCTGGACCAACTTGATATTTTGTTGAAGATTTTTGCATCTCTGAGATATATTGGTCTGCAGGTTTTTTCATTAGACGTCTTTATGTAGTTTTTGTCTCAGTGTAGTGCTGATCTTATAAAATGAGCTGAAAAGTGTTCACTCCACTTCCATATTCTGAAAGAGTTTGTGTAAAATAGGCATTATCCTTAAATTTTTGATAGAATTCACCAGTCAAGCCATCTGGAATTGGAGTCTTCTTTGATAAAAGTTTTCAAGCTTTCAGCTATGAAATAAATTTCCTTGACTCTTCAGTTACTTCATGAATGGCCTTGGTAATTTTTACTTTTTAGGAAATGTATTTGGAAGTTCTCACTGTGGCAGAGTGGGTTAGGAATCCAACAGCATTAGCTCAGTTCGCTGCAGAGCACAGGTTCAATTCCCAGCCAAGTGCAATGGGTTAAGGATCTGGTGTTGCCACAAACAGCTGTGACTTGGATTCAACCCCTGGCACAGGAACTTCCATATCATATGCTGTGGGTGCAGCCATAAAAAATAAATAAATAGATAGATAGATAGATAAATAAAAAGTTTAATTAATCTAAATTTTCTAATTGTGGGCATAAAGATATTTGAAATATCCCTTTATTTTTATTTTCACATATGTAGGATGTATAGTAATGCCCTCTCTTTCACTTCTGACATTGGTAATTTTTGTATCCCCCTTTTCCTTGGTAAATCTAGATTTATTGATTTTTTTGTTGTTGTTGTTTTTGTCTTTTTGGTATTTCTTGGGCCACTCCCGTGGCATATGGAATTTCCCAGGCTAGGGGTTGAATCGGCGCTGTAGCCCCTGGCCTACACCAAAGCCACAGCAACTGGATCCGAGCCGCTCTGCAACCTACACCACAGCTCACAGCAACACCAGATCATTAGCCCACTGAGCAAGGGCAAGGACCAAACCCACAACCTCATGGTTCCTAGTCGGATTCGTTAACCACTGCGCCACGACGGGAACCCCTAGATTTATTGATTTTTTTAAAAAAGGTTTTGGTTTTCATGATTTTCTTTAAATTTTTTTTCTATTTTCAACTTCATTGGTTTCTCTCCTTGCATTTTCTTCCTTCTGTTTCTTTTATTTGCTGTTGCTATAAATTTCACTCTAATCACTACTTTACATGTAGCCCATGATTTTTAACTGCTTTGTTTTTATTTCCTTCAATTAAAAATATAACCTGATTTTTCATTTGACTTCTACTTTGATTAATGACCATTTAGAAGTTTATTGCTTAATTTGCAAATATTGGGGATTTTCAATATAAGCTTGTGTTGTTGAGTTCTAGTTAATTTTAATTATATTTTAAAAAATCTGTATTACCTTAAATTCTTTCAAACTTATAATATTTGTTCTACAATGTGTGATCCACAATATGATCTATTTGTATTGACATTCTAGTGTACTTTAAAATGATGTATATTCTATTGTTGATAGGAATGTTACATAAATGCCAATTAAGTCAAGTTGGTTAAAATATTTTTCAGATCTTAGATATCCTTACTAATTTTTGAACTGCTTATCCATCAGTTATGAGAGAAAAGTGTTGAAGACTAAAAATATTATTACGAATTTTTCTTTTTCTCCTTTCAATTTTATCAATTGTTGTTATATGAATTTTGAAGCTCTGTACCTAGGTTCATACACACTTAAGATTATTATGTCTTCTTGATGATATGATCCCTTTATCATTATGGAATATCCCTTGCAACATTTCATTTTCTGAAGTCCACTTTGTTATTAAGATAGCCACTCCAGCTTTCTTATGAGTGTTAGCATGGTATAATTTTTCTTATTCTTTTATGTTTAATCTATTTGTGTCTTTATAGCTAAAGTGCATCTCATATTAAAAGTGAGTTTCTTATAGCCAGCATATAGTTAGTTCTTGCTCTTTTCAATTTGATAATCTCAATTTTTAATTCCTGTATTTAAACCACTTACATTTAATGTAATTATTGATATGGTTGAATTAAAATCTACCATCTTTCTAGTTTCCTTCTTTTTGTTCCAACCGAGTTTAGTGCATTTGTCACCTCATTATCATCATGTTTTGGGATTAATTAAACATTTTAAATTTTATTTTATGTGAATTATTGGCTTCTTATTTATATCTTAATATTTTAATTTATATCTTAATATTTTAGGGATTGCCTTTGGTTGTAAATATATATTTTTTTATTTTTATTTATTTATTTATTTATGTCTTTTCTAGGGCGGCACCAGCAGAATATGGAGGTTCCCAGGCTAGGGTTCCAATCAGAGCTGTAGCCGCCAGCCTACACCAGAGCCACAGCAACATGGGATCCGAGCTAAGTCTGCGACCTATACCTCAGCTCACAGCAATGCTGGATCCTTAACCCACTGAGCAAGGCCAGGGATCGAACCTGCAACCTCATGGTTCCTAGTTGGATTTGTTAACCACTGAGCCACGATGGAAACTCCAAAATATATATTTTTAATTAATCACAGCATAATTTCAAATAATACTGTAGCCCTGTACCTATAAGAAACTAAACAATTGTATATTCCCAACTCCTCCTTCCCATCTTTTGTGCTAAGGCTATCATATATGCTACCTATACATATGCTATAAACTCACAGATAACTGCTACCATTTTTGTTCTAGAGAGTCACTTGCTTTTTAGAGTGATTAAAATTAAGGAAAAATATATTTTGTATGTATCTTCATTTTAGCCATTTCCAAAGATCATTATTTCTCTGGTTTCTCTGTGTGGGTCCATGTCTCTGATATTATACTCATTCTGTCTGGAAAAGTTGCTTTAACATTTCTAGAACAGGTTCTAGTGGTAATAAATTCTCTTAGTTTTTAATTTGTTTGAAATGTCTGTTTCTCCTTCATTTTTTGTTTCTTTTTAGGGCTGTACCTGCAGCATATGGAAATTCCTGAGCTAGGAATCAAATAGAAGCTGTAGCTGCAGCTGCTGGCCTACACCACAGCCACAATCATAGCAACATGGGATCCAAGCTGCATTTGTGACCTATACCACACCTTGCAGCAACACTGGATCCTTAACCCACTGAGCAAGGCCAGGAATTGAACCCACATCCTCATGGATACTAGTTGGGTTCACTATCTGCTGAGACACAATGGGAACTTCCATCCTTCATTTTAAAAGTTAACTTCACGTGGTATGGAATACTGAGCTGACAGTTTTATATTTGTGGCACTTTAAAGTTGTGTCACTTTATTGTTTTCTGGTTTGCATAGTGTCTAATGAGAAGTCTGCTGTAATTCTTAATTTTGTTCCTTTGTATGTTAACAGGTCTATTTTATTTGAGCTGCCTTCAAGATTTACTCTTTATCTTTGAATCTCATCAATTTGCCTATGATATGTCTAACAGTGCAGGGTTTTCAGGAGACGTATTTATCCTGCTCGGGCTTCTTTGAGCCTCTATGATTGGTGATTTGATGTCTTTTATTATATTTGGAAAATTATTAACCAATCTCTTGAAATATTTCTATCTCATTCTCTTTTTTATCTAGGATTCCATTTACAAATATGTTATACCAGTTAATACTGTATTTGGATGCTCTGTTTGGATGCTCTGTTTTTGTTCTTTTCATTCTTTCCTCTTTACTTCTTGACACCTGCCACTTTAGTGTAACAACTTCATAAAGTATAGTTATATAATTATAAAATAATTTCTATTGTTCCATGTTCAAGTTCATGATCCTTTCTTTGGCAGTGTAGAGTCTACTGATAAGCACATCAAGAGCATTCTCTTTTCATGCTTTCATATCATGTTTCATATCATGTTTCATATCGTTTCATCATGTTTTCATATCTAGCATTTCCATTTGATATTTTCTTACATTCTATCTTTCAGGTAAAATGCCACATTTGCTCATGAATATTTTCACCTTTTCCACCACAGCTTTCAATCATAAAGTTACTTTAAATTCCTATATGATGGTTTTAATATCTGCCTCATATCTAACTCAGGTACTATTGAGTGCCCTGCCTCCTGACAATGAGGTTTTTTCCTTGATTAATTCTGTTTCTAATAATTTTGGGTTGATGTCAACATAACAACACTATTAATAAATATAACCATATGATTTATGATCTCTGCATTAAAATAAGAAGTGTCATGGCATAAAGAGGGGAATGAAGTAGGAAGAATTAAGTATCCAGGATAAAGAGCAAAATATGAAATAGTACAATATTGACTCAAAATGAACATTAAAATAATATAGTTAGGTCAAGAGTACCATCAAAAATAATAATAATTTTAAAGAGAGTTAATAAATCAAGACAGGAAATAAATGGAATACTCAAAAGTGATTAAACAAAAAGAAGGCTAAAGAGAAGACAGAGGAATAATAGAGAGACACATAGCAATATTATAGGCTTAAATCCATATTAATTATTATACTAAATGTTAATGAGCTAACCAGTCAAATTAAAGGCATACATTGTCATACACTTAAAGGATAAAAAGCAAGAATCAACTATATGTTATATACAAAGGGTATACTTCCAATATAAAGATAGAGATAGGTTGTAAATAAAAGGATGGGGAAAATATACATGCAAATATGAAAAACAAGAAAGTTGACATAGTTATATTAGACAGAACAGACTTCAAGACAAAGCATATTACTAAGATGAAGAAAAAGATTTTATAATGAGTAAATACTCCTGCATCAAGAAGACATGACAACTCTAATGTCCTTCTACCTAATAAGAGAGTTTCAAAATAAATGAAATAAGGAGTTCCCTGGTGAGCTAGTGGTTAAGGACTCGGCATTTTCACTGTTGTGGCTCAGGATTTTTCCCTGGGCCAAAAACTTTCATATGCCACAGGTGCAGCCAAAAAAACCCAACATGAAATTTAAAAAATGACAGAACTAAAGGGAGAGAGAGAGAAATCTATAAGTACAGTTGGAGATTTTTTAAGACATCCCTCTCAGTAAAAATAATGTTAGCAACAAACTTAACCGATTTAATCGGCATTTAGAAAACAATACACTCAAGAGCCAAAACTAATCTATGGTGCAAAAAATAAGAACAAATAGATGTCTTTGGGAGTATGGCATTGAGGAGTGACTGGGTAAGGACATGAGGAAACTCATTGTGGTGATGTTTAATGTTAATATCTTCAAGAAGATTAAATGAATGCATTTCTCAGACTCCAAGAATGCTCACATAAGACATGTGAATATCATTATACGTAAATGTTTCATCAAAAGCAAAAAATGTTTACACATATTGAATTCATGTAATAATATGTCTGCTGAAGTATTTAGAGGGTGGTATACTGTTCTTTGTGATTTATTTAGAAATGCATCAAAAATAGCATGTGTTAATGAATAGGGAGATAGATAAATGAATATACATGGACAAAGCAAGTATAATCTAGTTGGTGAATGTATCAATAGTAACTGTAAAATTATTTTGACTCCAGTGTATGAAAAGTTTAATGATAAAATTTTGAGAAAAAATAAGAGCATAATAAAACACTTTTCCAGAAAACAAAAATAGATTAGGATTTATTGTCATTAGAACTGAACCATAAGAAGTGTTGAAAGTAATTCTTTCCTTTAGGCTGAAGGAAAATGGCATCAGATGTAAATTCAGATCCACATGAAATAATGAAGAGCAATAAACAGAAATGATAAATAGGTGGGTAAATGCAAAACACTACATTCAGTTTTTAACTCACCTAAAGGTAATTCTGTCAACTATACTTAATTTAAAAATGTAATACAACTAAAAATAGATAAATAAATAAAATTAAATATTTAAAACCAAAATAATAATTATTTCTCCCAAAGTTTATAAAATATTTAGAAGTAAAACATATGAGATTAATAGAACAAAGACAAGAAGAGGGAAATAGAAGATATGATAATAACGTTCTTAGATTAAACTATGATAATTTAAAATGGATGTTATAAATCTTGGAGTAATTACTAAGAAGAAAACAAAGAGATATAGCTTACAAACTAACATTGGAACTAATATAGAATAGTAACATTTAGTCAATTAAACTAAATGAAGGCAAAAAGAGAGAAAGAAATAGTAGAGCTATAAAAATAGTAAAATGACAGTTAAACACAACCACATTGGTAAATACTTAAAAGCATATGATCTAAAAACTCCAGTTAAAACACAAGTATGTAAGACTGAATGAAAAATAGGACCCAATCATATACTCTCTTTAAGAAACAATGAAGTATATGTATATAAACATATACACACATACACACACACACACATGCATATGTACATATGGAAGTATGTATACATGTACACAATGTCTGTATATATATATATGTTAGGAATATAAGAATGGGAAATCTATAATATGCAGACATTCAGCACAAGTAAGCTGGAGTAGCTATATTAATGATAAAAAAGGAGAGATACACATATATTAAACATAAGAAAGCTAGGATATCTATATTAATTTTGACATTGTAGACTTTAAAGCAAAGACTATTACCAGTGATAAAAATAGATGTCATTAATAACAAATATGACCAGGGATAAAGCAAGATGTTTCCTAATGATAACTATACATCAAGAGGACATAATAATTTTAATGTGTATGTACCCATTAACAAAATTATCAAACATATGAAGCAAAGACTGGAAAAACTAAAAAGAATAAACAAATTCAAATGTAAATTGGAAATGTCAGTAATCTTCTCGGTGATTGATAACATGGTAAAAAATCAGTAAGATATAGAAGGTTTGAATACCACTGTTAAGCAACTTGACCTAGACAACATTTATAGAACACTCCACCCTACAACAACAGAATACATGTTATTGTCAAGTGCACATGGTACATTCACCAGGTCAGACATATGCTAGGCTCTGAAACAAATGAAACTGAAATTAAAAAATTGAAATCAGGGGCACACAGTTTTTGAAGGCAAGAGCCTGTTGTGTCCCCCTTAGCCTGGCAAATCAATAGAGCTATTCTTTTCTCCTTCACCTTCCCCCGCTATAAAAAACCAAAAACTGAAATCATATCGATGATAGCCTCTCACTCCCAATAGATTTAAGTTAGAAGTAAATAACAAAACAATCCAGACATTTCCAAAATATTTGGAAATTAAACATATATAAATAACCCTCAGGTCCCAGAAAATCACAAAAACTAGAAAATGTTTTGAACTCAGTGAAATGAAAAAGCACAATATAGCACAATTTATGAATGAGCTGAAGCAGTTGCCAAGAAGAAAATTTAGAACTTTAAAGCACTTAAAGTAAAAAAGAAGGAAGATCTTAAGTGAATGACTTAAGAAAGGGTCAGCAAATTGTGGCCCACTGGCTATTCCACTTGCAAATAAGGTTTTATTGAAACACAACACAGCAACACCTATTGTGTATTGCCTAGGCCTCCTTTTATACTATAATGGTGGAATTAAGTACTTGTAAAGACTGTATAGCCCATAAGACTAAAATATGTACAATCTGACCCTTTAAAGAAAAGTTTGTCACCTCTTGATCTAAGGTACAAACTTAAGAAGCTAGAATAAAAAAGAATAAATTCAAAGCAAGTAGAGGAAAGAAATAATGACAATAAGAACAGAAAACAAGTGAAGAAAGAAAACAGATACTGACTCACAGACTTTGAAAAACTTGTGGTTTTCAAAGGAGACAGTTCGGGGGTGGGGGGGTGGGGGGATGCACTGGGGTTGTGGGATGGAAATCCTATAAAATTGGATTGTGATGATCATTGTACAACTATAAATGTAATAAATTCATAGAGTAATAAAAATTATAATAAAAAGAAAAAATAAATAAAAACAAGAGAATATCAATAAAACCAAAAGTTTTTATTTGAAAGCAATCAATAAAATTGATAAATCTCCAGCTAGACTGATCAAAGTAAAAAAAAAAATTCAAATTCTCAATGTCAAGAATATAAGGGAGACAGCACTACAAACACCATAGGTATTAAAAAGATAAGAAGGAAATATTCTGACAAACTTTATGATAATGACAATATGCAAAGAGAGAGTTCAGTAAAAGCAATTCTAGAAGGGCATCTTCATCTTGGTTTGTCACAATCCTTTTAAAGAGATCTAGCTGTTTTAACAAATCAACTTTCTTCTATATGCAAAAAATCAATGCCTTTTAATATAATACAACTAGTATAATATATCTAGAGAACAGCTGTAGGAAAGAGAGATTTTAAAAGGGATAGAGGTTCATTCAACTATGCATCTATTATTCTGTAAGGAATCTTCTGCTAATCATATAATTATTCTTTATTCAGTGTTTCAAATTTAGAGTGTATTGTCTATTTCCTGGAAACATACACTCTTGATTCTAAGTGGAATTTGAGTGAGAATGTCTCTCACTATGATTTTAGAGAGACAAAGGTTCACAGTGTAGATCTTTACTCTCAAAGAGCAGTAGTGGGAATGGAAAGGAAAAAAAAAAAAAAAAAACATTTCTAGGAGATCAGGCCAGGGAAATGTCATCAGATAAAATTATATGATGTGATGAGTTAATATTCTTTAATACATTTTGGCTCTATTTTAAAACAATCTGGTTCCTTAAAACTGTGTTAATCTGGATTACCACCCTCTGAATTAACATCTCTAGGATAAGCATGCATTTATGGAAACAAAATATTTTGCATTAAAATGGTCATTGTCCAGATCCTGATGGATTGGATTTTTTCTAATCTTGTTTTTGAAGACAGAATATTAATTCAATCATGGCACCGAATGAAAAATTTATAAGGAACTTAACATACAGAGATGTGGCATCTATCTCTGTCATTTTACTTTAGCTTGAGACAAGGATGATAAAACATATTTGCAAAAAAATGTATGTGTTTTTCACTTTCAAAATTAGAGCATCCTAATCATTTTCTCCATGTGAAAAGTTTAATGAAAAAGTAGATTGATCTAATTTGGGATACTTAAGTCACTGGCAAATTTAAATTGTTTAAAAAAAATAATAAGCCTAGCTCTTGAGTCATACGAATGATTCACCCATGAATTCTTGAGGGGATTAATTTAAAACAGTTCCAAAGAAACAGTAGCTCCACATACCTACTCTAAAAAAAAAAAAAAAAAAAAAAAAAAAAAAAGACGAAACAAAACAGGAGAGAACAACAAATTTACGCTAGAGGAGAAAAAGAGAAGCATCAGGACAGATCAGAACCTTGTTAGCCTGGTTGGCCAATCAGAGCAGATGAATTCAAGAGCCACATGATAAGGCAAGGTAGTGAAAAATAATGGAATGTTGGCTTCTATAGAAATAAAGTCTTCCTTGTCTCTTTCACACTCCTACTCACCTCCTCCCTTTTACTTTTTGCTGGATTCCTAAGTGAGAGGAGTAGTGATTTGTATTGTCAGATTCCAGGGAACCAAGAAGCCCACTTGCTTCAGGGATCCAGCTTTCAAAGAAAGGCTCAGGGCTCATGGTCATGGCCCTGTCTCCTACTTCTTTTCACAGCAAGTGTAGGAAGGGCAGGACCTGCTAGAGAACTAGCCATCTTTCTCCACAGACGCCACCTTTTCCTCACTTAGCAGTTCCCCCTTGAGATGATGGCCTGGAGCTCCTGTCAGAACTGCCATGAACTTGAACCATTGTGAGCTACCAGATAGGTCCCCACTCCATCCATCACTCTGGTTTCATTCAGGCACTGCAAGACCTTCTGTCAGGACTCAGAATTCTGATTTATCACAACCCCTCTTCTTTATCCTAGGCTATTCAATTGTTGAAAGGTTAGAAAAGGGGAGTATATTAGTGTTCTGCCATGCAATGCAGTTTGCTGCTAAGGTATCAGGTAACCGAAAAGTTACTTTGCCTTATTTTCCCTCCCTTTTCTAGATGCCCCCTTAGTAACCTCTCTTAGCCTGGAGAAGAGGCACAGCTGAACCAAGACAGTATTTAGGTATTCTTAGGTCCCTTTAGCAAAAGGGGGGGTTGTATATCATCTATGAATTTATCCCAGTATTATTCCAATTTCTTAAAGAATATAAACTTTGAGGTTTTTTTTACTATTAGCTGTGAAAAAATTTATTTTATTTTATTTTTATTTAATTTTTTAATTGTTATTTCCCCCAACACAATTTTTTCCCCACCGTACAGCTTGGGGACCCAGTTACACATACATGTATACATAATTTTTTCTCCCATTGTCATGCTCCATTGTAGGTACCTAGACATAGTTCTCAGTACTATACATTTTCCATTCACATGAAATATCTTTTTCCATCCCCTCATTTTCAATTTATGTGTGTCCTTTGCCCTAAGGTGAGTTTCTTGTGGGCATGAAAAATTTTAAACATGGAGTCCTAAGCAATGAAAAATCCAAAAAAAAAAAAAAGTTCACAGCTATTCACTGATATAAATGATGAAGAATGATAGATAGTACATACTTTGTACTTAGAATTTTTCTTTTGTTTCTGTGTAGCTGTGTTTTCTATTGATATTTGCAAATTAACCCTCATTTGATTATTTATTACAATAAACAATATGCATATAAACATATCTGTTTGAGCTTTTTAATGATCCATGCCTACAGCTATTCATGTATAGGACACTTTTCTTCTACAAATCTAAAAATGAAGCCAATACTAATTATTTGGTGGTTGAGACTTAGCTAAAGCAGGAACTGAACAGCCTCTGGCTGATAGTTATATATCCTTGCCACTCTCCAGGAGGGCTCAAAATCACTGCCTTGGGAACATGATCTGGAATCTCAAAGTGTGTCAGATTATCAGCTCCTGTGTGCCTATATTCATTCTCCTCTCCTCTTAACCTTTTCTTATTCACAACAACAGATGCCAGTACTGGAAGTTCTCCTTGTGGCTCAGTGGTTAACGAATCCGACTAGAAGCCATGAGGTTGTGGGTCTGATCCCTGGCCTCACTCAGTGGGTTAGGGATCCGGTGTTGCCATGAGCTTCGGTGTAGGTCGCAGACTCGGCTCCGATCTCGCGTTGCTGTGGCTTGACATAGGCCAGCGGCTACAGCTCCAATTGGACCCCTAGCCTGGGAACTTCCATATGCCACAGATGTGGTCCTAGAAAAGACAAGAAGACAAAAAAAAAAAAAAGAAAGCAAGATTGAGAGAGAGAGATGCAAGTACTACCAAGAAAAATTAAACAAACTGGATCTCAACTACTGCCTAAAAGTTTTTCCCGTAAAGAGAAACCCATGAATGTTTACTCAAAAGGAAAATACAGTCCGTTCTCTGTAACCAAAGCTTCTATATCTGCCGATACAACCAACCAACTCCAAAAAGTTCCAAAAAGCAAATGCTGAATTTGCAGCATGCTGGCAACTCTTTACATAGTTTTTTCCATAGTATTTACAACTATTTACATAGGATTTACATTGTATTAGGTATTATAAGTAATCTAGAGATGATTCAGAGGACATAGGGAGGTTATATGCAAATATTACACCACTTTACATAACGGATTTGAGCATCCTTGAATTTTGGTTTTTGGAGGGTCCTAGAACCAGTTCCCCTGTACTCTAAAAATGCATTTGAAAATAACATTCACATTCAAAAGGCCATAACTTTGGGTGAAACCAACAGCTTTCACATAACAATAAATCATTTGTTTATGCATAATAATAAATCACTGAGTCTAGAGAGTCTTTTTCACACATACTTTCCTATTTAGGTACTCAAACAAGGTTAGGAAAGGCTGGGTATCCTTCCCTGTTTACTCAGAAGCAGTGAAGACATCCAGTGCAAAGAGCTGGTAGCGACCCAATCAGAGATATGTATAGGGATGGCAGCAAAGCTAGAACATAAGTCTTGAGAGATGAGGACTAGAAAATATATGTATTTTCTAATGCAAGAGCTGGGAATACATATCAGCAGTTCATTCACCATAATTTTTGTTTAATGTTGGGTTGCCAGATAAAAGTACAGAATGCCCAGTTAAACTGGAGGTAAACAGCAATTAATTTTTAATATATGTATGTCCCATGTCATATCTGTAACATACTTACATTAAAAAATTGGTTGTTGTTTATTTAAAATTCAGTTCAACTGTGCTTTCTGTGATTCACTAAATCTGTGACTCTACTTTAATGTGTCGATTAAAATTATCTGTAATTTAACTTTGGCTCCTGATTTTTAATCTTCAGGCCAGACCTATCCCCTGAATTCCAATGCCTGTAAAACCAGTCTTGACCTCTCCACTCCAGGGCCTATAGATATTTAAAACTTGACATACCCCAAACTGAGCTCCAGCTATCCAAATGCCCCATCTCTCCCCAGACCTGTTCCTCCTGCAGTCTGCCTCATCCTACTTAATGGTCTATTCTTCTATTGCTTGAGTCAAAATGTGATGTCATCCTCTGTATCTCTCTTATTCTCACAACTCCAATCCTTTATTTTTGGATGATTGTAGAAAATTGGAGAAACTTTAATTTACGCTTCTGTAAGTTTGAGGTTAGAAAACGGGTTCAAAGCAGTATAGTCAATGAAGAAATTTGCCACCAAGGACTTCTGCACAGAGTTTCTCCCAAGCCAAAGAAGTCTCTTCCTTGGAACCCAGGAGCCTGTTGCCACATTTGTGTCAATCAACCCATAAAAGATTATGCTTAAAGGAGGGCAAAGGTGACATCTTTTGCATTATAAACCCAGTCAATCCAAGGCTTTCACTTTCACTTCCAGCACAGCTTTAAGATCTGTAATTATTTAAGATTATAGTAGGAATTGCTAACTGCTCTCAAGTGGGGGGAAAAAAAACCTGAAACCCCCAACCTACCCTACTTATTAAATCTTTTCACTTCTAAGGTAATAATACCTAGGCTTCTAGACTCTTAATAATTCCCTTTCCAACCAGAAGACAAAGAAGTTTCATGAAATTAGTAGAGAATGCTCCATGTGTAAAGCTTATAACATTCAAGTGACAGCTTCAGATTTGAGAACTCCAGGATATTTTCTGGCAATTCTTTGTTTAGTACACTAAATAAATGTTGTGAGTCATGTCAGGTCTTTCTTTCAAACATCAAGCAACCCAGAAACTAGGCAGTTAGAGCAACTCAGAGCAGCTTAATTTGTTTAGCTAGTCCAGACCAATAAATATTTTCTCTAAATTTCCACCAAAGCAGCGGTTACCCTCCAAGAGCCTCATCAAAGGGCAGTGATTTCTTTGCTGTCAATGCTTGATGTGCCTAAGGTGATAGAGATGCTGGGGGAGAACAGCCGAAGCAAAACAGTTTATTGGTTTATCAATGTCTTCAGATATTTAAGGTCTCAGGTCTGGTCCTTGGCAGAGCCAAATTGGAAAGTGGTGTTTTCTGTCACACAGTTTTGCTGTCATTGCATCAACAGCACTTCTCATATAACATGTCAACAATGGCATGCACAGCTTCATAAATGGTCAATATGACTAACAATGCAATTTGTAAAAGTGACTGGGTCAAAAATAATGTAAGGAACCACAGGAGAAAAACTATTTAAATGATGAAATAAACTACCTGAATACTATTAAATACTCAAAATCTGCATAAGAATTGAGAGTCAAAAATATAGATTGCA
Source organism: Sus scrofa (assembly GCF_054392235.1). Classification (NCBI taxonomy): domain Eukaryota; kingdom Metazoa; phylum Chordata; class Mammalia; order Artiodactyla; family Suidae; genus Sus; species Sus scrofa. The sequence goes on from NC_139397.1 coordinate 78,776,369, forward strand.
ATAGATATTTCCTCTGTGGGATACAAAGATGAGTAAAGTTTCTAGAGGAGATTTTGAAAGTGTTTGCATTTGCCATAGAAAAGTTCATTGTAAAAGTTCTGACTTTGATAAGCACTTCTCTACTATATTGACACTCTATTATCCATATTGTGATAATGCCACTACCTCCATATCAGGCATTTTTCTTAACCTTCAAATTTTAAGAAAACAATCAAGTTTGAATGGATGATTTTTTTCTTTTTTGCACACTTCAATGTCAAAATTTCCATGCCTTTAAAGAACATCACAGGGCATGTTATCCTATGTTGCTGTACCCAGGGTCTCTGGAATTTTCTAGATTCTATGCTATAACAAAATGCATATTCTGAACTAGATAAAAATAATTGACTGTATTTTTGAAATGTCTGTAACAAAGTTATTAGCTCCCTAAAATAAAAAGTGTTGTACAAATAGCCTTTGGAGGCATTATTTCACAAGTTTCCAGTCAAAACTATGCTGTCCAGAAGACTTGTATATGTAGATATGACTAAATCATCAAGAGCATTTTGACCATCCCAAGTTAGTGGAGTTTTGACCCGTTTCTTATAAAGACTTTCTCATAGTCATTTTTCTTCCTATTGATGAATTTACTAACTCTGAATGCAAATATTCCTCTTTATCCTATCACCTTCCTAACAAATCTCTGTGTAACTGCTCTCCTAAAAGGCTGTGCCTTTTCAAAGATAATGGAAATGTTTTCGACCTTGTATTGTATCAGTTGATCGTTGATAATCAAATTTTCATTTGAATACTGTATTTGTGAGCCATCTGAAACACTGAAATCTGCACATGACAGCAATCATACTATTCAAAACATTCTCAAACACATGTCACTATGAGGAAAACTACCCACCCTGGAGTATAGCTATTAATGTCAAACAGATTGTCATCTGAAAAAAACAAGAATGCATCAAAATCAGCTTTGGACAAAGTACAGCTCTATGAAGAAAACACCAGGTTTTTATGTGCAAATGTCTGATTAAAATGTTTAAAGAATGAGTTAGCAAGGAATCTGTTCCTGGTCTCTCTCCACAACCCGAATATTGTTATAATGAAAAGTTTTAGAGTTAAAGGATTTTTCATCATAGCACACTAAGATTTTACCAAAGATGTATTTGCCCCAGTTTCTAGTAAACATTATAAAGAAATGTTTAATTTCTAGCTCGGGCGGAGGGCTCTATTTAGCCTATCAAAGCACAGACCTGTTATAAACTCTGGGACGCTTGCCAGAAATCCCCCCCTCCCTCCCCCCCGCCGTAACTCTTAGTAAAGATCGTACCTCGAAAGCACTGTGCCTTGCAAACCACGCAGATTTTAGGCTCCCACTCCCGCCTACAGAGCTTGGCCCCAGCGGCTTTTGCAGTATCCCTCATCTCCTATAATTCAGACTGAATTGCCACCACTCTATCATTCCCACCACCGTGTCACCATCATTCTCAGCTCTCCAGAGCTCAGCATCGAGCGTCCCTCAGCCCCTGCAAAAGTGAACTCACGGTGCCACCCAACTCCCAGCCCTGCACACACCCACTAACACTCTCCTACTCCCTCTGCTGCAAACTGCCCCCCAATTTGTCACCCGCCTCATCCCTAATCCCTTGCCCACACGTCCTGCAGCTTTTTCTCTTCTTGTAGATTCATCCCAACACACCTGTCTACCCCTAAGGCTGCCAGACTTCAAGTGCCCACGCTGCGCCCTGTCCCGCGCCCCCTCAATCAACTGGCGCTTCCACTCCGCCCAGAGGAAGGTCAGTATGCTCATAGAGCCTTCTTCCCCTACCCGGTGCCCACCCACAGACCGCCTCTGACTCCCACCCTCCCGAGCGCCGGGCAAGAAGCGCCTGTCATACCTGCCGAGAGCGCGGTGGCCGTGGAGAGCAGCAGAAGAACCTGCCGGAGCGCGGAGCGGAGCGCTCGGGTCATGGCCATCAGGCGCCGCGCCCCGGCTGCGAGGCCCCAGAGCGGAGCGGGGCGGCCGGGGCAGCGCGGGCCGCTTTGAAGTTCCCGGGGCGCTGGAGCGAAGCACAGCCCAACACCTTTTTGAAGTGTGCGCTCCGCTCTAATCCGCGTGGGCGCCCTCCTCCCCTGACTCCCCCATCCCTACCCCTTGCGGCTGGCGTGCGCGGAGCTCCTGCCACTGGCCCCCACAGTCGGGCTGGCAGGGGGCGGTGGGGCGACAGAGCCCGCCCCTGCCGCGCCTCCGCCCCCTGGGCCCTCTGGCAGCTGCCCGGGGCCTGTCGCTGTCCCGCAGGCGGGCAAAGGCTGCCCGCTGGCAAGGCAGGGATATCTCCCAGAGGCGGGGCGGGGGGGTGAGGGGTAAGAAAGGAAGTGGGGTGGCGCGGAACCCGCAAGATTGTATACGCTGGGAGAAGAGGGAAAGCCCTGTAGAGACTTTAGCAAAACTTAAACCCGCAGCAATTGCTTCTGGTGGTCCGTTCGGTAATCTCCTACAGAAGATCCACACGTCCGGGTCTCTTGATACTCATTTGTCACCAATGTCCTAAATGTTTTCTAACTAGAATGAGCCCTGAGACACCCTGGGTATTCCTGCCGGACTCCTCACACCGCCACATCCTGGCTTTGCGAGCGTTTGTGGACGGGCGCCCTCTCTGTCCAGCCCTAGAAATAACCAGTTGTCCCACAGCCTCGGCTACTTACAGGTTTGGTTTAATGCACTTGGTCTCTAATATCGCGCCTTCAGGCTACCCTCCCTCTATGATTGGCTACAGAAGCTGTACTACCTGCGCCAGATGATGTGGTCGTCCTCAGTGTGTAAGCCAGGTTTGGAAATGGAGGACCGGTCCACGGAAAATATCTCAGCAACTACAATTTCAGCAATTGAAAAAATGAGGGGCGAGTTAGAATCATACATAAGGTTCAAGGGGAGGTAAAGAATGACTTAAAATATTATATTAGAAACTTAAGTATTTTTTAAATCCCAGGGGCATAATATCAAATGGTTGTCCCTCTCATGTGGATTGTGTTTGACAATATAAGGGCAGTGTTACCAATTAATAGAAATCAGCCTAAATTCAATACACGTCTGTACCCTGTACATTAGAGTGAAAGGGATTATTTTAAACTGAAGAGCACAAAAAACCAAGGATCCAGTACTGATGTTATTGCTGCTGTTAGGGTGCTCTTTGAAAAGTGGTTGTCATATAAATTAATTGCCTTATAGTAAGTGATATTACTTGCTTCTTCACCTAGTTTAGCTCTAAATGGTGCATGTTCTTTCTGAGGCTTATGAAAGACCTACGTGAAATGATGTATACGATTGACTTCATTGAAGAATCACAGTATTGGGGGTGTGATATTTGTCGAAATTTTCATGCATGATGGTGGCAGTCTGGAGGAGCTCACCTCTGCCATCACCACCTTGGCTGAAACAAAACATTCCTAAGCATAAAAAGACTTTGTTCTCATTTCATTCTGGATCCAAGCAAACAAACAAACCAAAAAAAAAAAAAAATGGAGTTGTGGAACAAGACTGAGCCCTTCCAGACACCCACAAAACAGATGCTTTTTAAAAAAATGCAAGAAAATGCTAGAACGCATTATATTTTGGCTGACTTGACTTGCTCATTATTTGTCTAGATTAGGATCTACCATTGGATCATGAGATTTGGAGCCTAAGAAACAGGGCCTTCTTCCTCAAAAGTAAGTGAGACTTCATTCCTCCTTATTTCTTAGAACCATAACAGGATTAAAAGGGGTAGTAAACATGAATACACTATCAAACCACAAAGCATGACACTAATATCAGATAGTTACCTTCCATATATTTATTTTGTCTCTTGAATACAGTAAGCAATGTTCCCACCAGTTGGAAAGCTCTTACCTTCTAAGAAAGCAAGGTTATCATCCTTAGAGGTCTGTTATTGAAGGATTTCAATATTCTACACAAATTCCACACTTCCTCTTAGTCTAAAGGTGCACTGTCCACTATAGTATCTGCTAGCCACATATGAAAAGTGAGCACTTGAACTGCGCCTAGACCAAATTGACATATGCTGTAAGTATAAAATGCATGCTGGATTTCAAAGACTTAATCCAAAGTAAGAATGTAAAAAACATAGTTAATAACTTTTTTTGTAGGGCTGCACCTGTGGCATACAGAAGTTCCCAGGCTAGGTGTTGAATCGAAGCTGCAGCTGCCGGCCTATGCCACAGCCATAGCAACGCCAGATCCAAGCCGCATCTTTGCCCTACACCACAGCTGAGGTCAATGTCAGATCCTTAATGCACTGAGCAAGGGCAGGTATCAAACCTGCATCCCCATGGATACTAGTCAGATTAGTTTCCAATGAGCCATGATGGGAACTCCAATAACTTTTGTATTGCTTACATGTTGAAATGATAATATTTTGGACATATTGGGTTAAATAAAATATATTACTAAAATTTATTTAAACTATTCCTTTTTTTTACTTTTTAATATAGCTATTAGAAAGTTTTAAATTAAACGTGTGGCTCACATTCTATCTGTCTTGGACAGTGCTGGTCTAATGAATCCTGCTCAGATGATAGAAGATCATTACCTTTGTCTGAAGCACAGTATAAAAAAGGTAGCAGTTGTTAAGTGCCTTACCAATCATTTACCGTAGGTGGCCAGCCTATGAAGGAAGCATGAACTTTTGAATTCTTGGTGCAAAATTCTGTGATACAACAAAAAAAATGTTAATATGTCAAAATCTAAATACTTAATTTGTAGGGTTTTTTTGTTTTTTGTTTTTTGTTTTTTTCTTTTTATGGCCGTACCTGCAGCATACGGAGGTTCCCAGGCTAGGGATCAAATCAGAGCTGCAGCTGCTGGCCTGCGTCACAGCCACAGCCACACAGGATCCAAGTCATGTCTGCGACCTACACCACAGCTCAAGGCAACACCGATGCTTAACCTACTGAGCGGCTCCAGGGATTGAACCCACATTCTCATGGGTGCTAGTTGGATTCATTACTGCTGAGCCACAACGGGAACTCCTGTAGGAATTTTTTAAACAATGCCTTCAAATACCATTTCCCTCTGTCCTAAGTGCATGTTCTTCTTCCAACATCAGAACTTTGGAAGCTTTTAAGTAAGGAGTTAGCCACTATCAATGTTTTGAATTCCAGTGACTGGTAAAGTACATTCTTAGGCAACAATAAATATTTCTGATATGCTTGGGTCCTTAATGCCATCTTTTGGGCAACCAAGAAAAAGAGCTTCATCCTTATAATATGCCCAATTTTTGCTTAATAGAGTATACTTCATTGCACACACACACATAAACATACCTGTTGAAATTAATCCAGTCTTAATCCAATATCTTTTTTAATGAACTCATTAAGAAAATACTCTTTCTGGAGCACATTGAATGACTCCTGTTATTTAATGTAAGCTGTGCAAATGTATTGTTCAAGATATGATATAATATAGTATATCTATCATATTTTTGTAACAGAAAAAAATTACATGTGAGGTTTTTTTAAATTTCACTGGGAAGAAGTTTTCATGCAAATATGTCTCTCAAGATTTAACCTTCCCCCTAACCCTTAATCATCTTTTTGTACATATTCATTACCATAGCAACATTACATCATGACTGCCGATTCTCATCGCCACAGGAAAACAAAAACAGCAAATAATTCAGGAGTTCATAACCCATCAGCACAACAGACTTTGGGTGAGTAAATCTTACATAACCAAGGGAAGCAGGTATAGGACTTTAAACTGTAAAGATTTGATACTTTTGCAGAATAACATTCCAAATTAATGACAAATAAATGTATAATAACTGAACTTTGAAAAAGATTATTGAGTGTGGTTGTTTAGGATTTTTTTGTCATACAGGTTTCTTTTATTATCATTCTTTCCAGAATCATGAATGCCACGCATCTTAATTTCTCATTTCATCTTGGAACATGAACTTATCATGGAACAAAGCATATGGTGAGGAGGCATATTACAATAATTTGCTATATAATATCAACATCTAATCTTTTCTCGTTTTACTGCATTTTTCCTTCTCTAAACTCATATTTTCTCTGAAGAAGTGCATGACACTCTCATCTACACTTATCCCTTAATCCCAGAAACCTTTTTTTTTTTTTTTTAATTTTTTTGCTTTTCAGGGCCACCTCCATGGCATATGGAGATTCCCAGGCTAGGGATTGAATCGGAGCTGTAGCTGCTAGCCTATGCCACAGCCGCAGCAACACCAAATCCAAGCTGCATCTGCAACCTATACCACAGCTCACAGCAACGCTGGATCCTTAACCCACTGATAAAACCTGCGTCCTCATGGATGCTAGTCAGATTCATTTCCACTGAGCCACATGAACTCCAATCCCAGAAATCTTTGCGTCGAAGAATCTTGGTTTCACTTCAATTCTTCTTCTCCTTCTGGTGTTAATTCCATTCCATGAAAACCATCATGTGCTTTAGGACCTCTGTTTGGATTCTACAATACATACCTTCAAAGTGTCTACTGCATAGGCATCTCAGGTCTCATAAAGAAGAAAAATAGTGACCTTCTCTGTGGACATGGATAGTGGGGGGATATCAAACAGTTTCTTAGCTCAACTGCCACTGCTAAAAGCTTAAAGTCTTCTTAAAGTATTAACACTTAAATATTCTCTAATAAATTCTCTGTTTTTAGCACTTTCCAAAATGGCTGCAGTTTCCTGAGTTTTTTTAAGTTTTATTGAAATATAGTTAATTTACATGGTTGTGATAATTTCTGCTGTACAACAAAGTGACCCAGTCATAAATATACACATATCCATTCTCTCTCAGATTCTTTTCCCACATAGATTATCACAGAATACTGGGTAGAGTTCTCTGTGCTGTACAGCAGGTCCCCGTGGGCCAATCATTCCACATACCTCAGTGTGCATAGGCCAAGCCCAAACCCCCAGTCAGTCCCTCCCATCTCCCCACCTGTCCCCTTTGATAACCATAAGTTTTGCAAAGTCTATGAGTCTGTTTCTGTTCGTCAAATAAGTTCATTTGTATCCTTTTTTTTTAAGAGTCCACATATGGGTGATATCATATGATGTTTGTCTTTCATTGACTTAGTATGATAGTTTCTAGGTCCATCCATGTTGCTGCAAATGGCATTGTTTCATTCTTTTTATGGATGAGTAATATTCCATTAAGTATATGTAACACATCTTCTTTATCCATTCTTCTGCTGATGAAAATTTAGGTTGTGTCCATGTTTTAGCTATCTTAAATAGTGCATCAATGAATATTGGGGTGCATGTACCTTATCGAGTTACGGTTTTCTCTGGATAGATGCCCAGGAGTGGGATTAATGGATCATATAGTAGTTCCATTTTTAGTTTTTTGAGGAACCTCCATACTGTTTTAAATAGTGGTTGCACCAATGTACATTTCTACCACCTGTGTAAGAGGGGTCCCTTTTCTCCACACTCTCTCCAGTGTAGACTTTTTCATGATGTCATTCTGGCTGGTATAAGGTGATACCTCATAGTAGTTTTGCTTTGCATTTCTCTGATAATTAGTGACATTGAGCATCTTTTCATGTGGTTTTTGGCCATCCATATGTTTTCTTTGCACTCCTTCACTGATTTTCATATGCTTTTAATACTATTAATATGCTTTTTCCAAAAATTCAAACTTTGTCTGTTTTCCTTTCCACTGACTAATGTCAGTGTGCTGATCTGATTAGCTGCATACAATACAGGTTCTATCTCTTAAAGACAGGTCATAGATTCAGTTCCAAGCCACCATTATTTGGATCATTTCCTTAGAATGGGCCTATAATTATACTCTCCAAGAGTTAGGTCACAAGGAAGTAAGAGAGTTAGATGACTCAGTACAAATTCATCCTTTCCTGGGTAAATCACTCAAAAAGAATAGTTATTTTTAACCCTAGACAAATACTTTGTTCCCCCACACATACCCTTAGCACTGTCCCTCTGTTTCATCTTTTACATCCAATTAATTAGCAGTTTCTATGGATCTAACTTTTATAAAATCTCTCAGAACGTTTCACTTCTTTCTACCTCACTGCCACCATCCTATTTCAGATCATCATTGTCTTTTACTTAAAATGTCAAAAATGCCTCCCTTCTCTGAGGTTTACTCCTCTCCAATCTAGTCTTGCAGAAGGATCTTTTTATAGCATAAATATGACCATATCACTGAATGCTACCAAAGACATATTGCTAGTTCAAACACTGGTGGTTCTGACATTGGCAACTGAAATCAGCTTAGTACTAATAAGTACTCAATAAATACTTACTGAATGAATAAGTAAATGATATTTAAATCCTTCAACCATATTGCCCCAAACCTGCTTTCCAGGTATATGTTCATCTTTCCCTCTGCTCCCCCACACATTGAAGCTCTATTTGTTGAACAAATGAGTTAGCACAACTATAGCAGTACTCTTATAACTAAAGGTTTGCCCCCTTTTGTATTCACATTGCCAAACCAGAGACCGTAGTTTGGGTAAGTACAGATAATGAAAGTGAGTGTCAAAACTGAGTGAGTAAACCTTAAAAGGGATCAAAGAATGTGTGGCAAGGAACTCTCTAGCTTGGGGGCTAAGTCATCCCAGTAAAAGACGTTTGAGCTCTATATCAGTCAAGGTTTTGGTTTGCAAAAAAAAGGAAACCTACCTTAACAAATTTAAGCAGGAATTACATTTATTAAGTAGCTCACATCTTCTCCAGGAAAAAAAAACAAAACAAAAACAAAAACATGAACTAGGCTTGGAAGTTATACAGGCAGGGTACAATATGCCAATCCTTCTACAGTACTGGCTTGGAGATGTTCTGCCCTGTCCCCCAGTGGGCACAGACAGTGCATCTGTCACCATCAACACCCTGTGCCTGGAGAGTGGGTGATTCTATTAAGATCTCTCCTACTGCTGCATCTGAACACTACTGCTACAGCTTTCTTCACCCTAACTGTAGCTTCAAGAAAGGATTGGGAACTGAGCATCAGGGGTATTTTAGACAGGGGTAGGGATATGTAAGGTAGGGAATTCCCTCCAAATAGAATGAATGTTCAAAAGTGATGGTGGTCCAAAAGGATGGCAAGCTAGAATCCAGAAGCCTGGGATTCTTATCTCATTTTTCCAAAATTTAGGCAAGTTACTTAATCTTTACAAATTTAGAGTCAAAAATTAAGCTTTTAAACCTCTTATAAGCCCTATTTAGCCACAACTTTTCTACATTTTATATTCTTCACCTATATAAAATGGGGAATGGGGAAACATGACTGCAAGATTTATTTTGTGAATGGAATACTCTTATATGATTCTGAAAATATGTGATAATTATGTTAATACTATTATTATCACAAATTGGGAATAATAATATTTTCCCATGCACAAAACCTTTGATAATGAGATAAAAAGTATATGAAAGCCTTTTTTAATTTTCAAAAAAGTTGGACAAATTCAAGGAATAGATTTTTAATCACTTTGTGGGAAAGAAAATAATACTTAAATATAATTAAAATTTACAAGGATTAAGTACTGTTTTTGATGAAATTCTTTGGAAAATGCTGGATGTTTTTTGCCTTTTCTGTTATGATAATAAATGAGGTTTATGTACAAATATCAGTTGCCATGAGTGACCTGTTTCCAAATGAAAGAGACCACATGATTATCTTTGTTCCTTTCTATTTGTCTGTTTATTTGTCTTGCAGGGCATTTCCTTCTCTGTATTTTTCAAAACAAAATGTTAAGATATAAAATGAACAAAATAGGAGTTCCCGTCGTGGCACAGTGGTTAACGAATCCGACTAGGAACCATGAGGTTGTGGGTTCAGTCCCTGCCCTTGCTCAGTGGGTTAACGATCCGGCGTTGCCCTGAGCTGTGGTATAGGATCCCGAGTTGCTGTGGCTCTGGCGTAGGCCGGTGGAAATGGCTCCGATTCGACCCCTAGCCTGGGAACCTCCATATGCCGCAGGAGTGGCCCAAGAAATAGCAAAAAGACAAATAAAATAAAATAAAATAAAATAAAATAAAATAAAATAAAATAAAATAAAATAAACAAAATAAAAAGGATTGCAAATGTCAAAAGCCCTAAAAATATTTATCAAGAGTACTTACTTTCTATCTCCTAAGAGTAAGACTCTTGACTGTAAACTCAGAAGTTAGGGATTCTTCTGCAACCTAACAGAACAAGAAACCAAAAAGAACAATGAGGGAGTTCCCATCATGGCTCAACGGGTTAGGAACCCAACTAATTTTCCATGAGGATGCAGGTTTGAGCCCTGTCCTCACTCAGTGGGTTAAGGATCTGGTATTGCTGTGATCTGTGGTATAGGTCGAAGACATGGCTTGGATCCCACATTGCTGTGGCTGTGGTGTAGGCCATCAGCTGCAGCTCCAATTCAACACCTGACCTGGGAACTTCCATGTGCTGGAGATGTGGCCCCAAAAGGGGAAAAAAAAATTAGCAGTGATAGAAAACTCCAGAGGAGCAGAGTTGAGAGTGACATGAAGAATGCTGAGAGAGCTCAAAAAAAATCCAAACTCAATTACTTCCGATTGGTTATCTCTGTGACCCAACAGCTTTTACTATCCTGCTGCCAGGTAGGGTACTTGTCCTGTGAGAAGAGCCCCAACATGTGTCTTGGTCTCAGAAGTTCATAATAAGTCATTATCAGCCACTCATTTCCTTTGAGGTGACTCCCACATTAGGATTATCAGCTCTAGAGCAAACCATGATGCCGTGGAAGATGGAGTACATTATTTTATGGTGCTCCCCCTTCTCCTTATCTGCTGTTTGGAGATGTGAAAATACATGATACTTCTATTTATGAATTCTCTGGGAATCAGATTCTTCTTAAGAAACTCTGCTGGTTTGGGGAAAATGCCACTCAATACTTGGATAAGCTTATGAAAACCAAGTTGGCTCGTAGCTTATCCCTTTGCACTCTGGGCAAACAGACTCACATCCGGTTGAAAGTGTATAGGTCTCACTCCAAATAAAAGAGGCAAAGTAAGCCCAACTTGATATTTCTAGCCTCTCTTATTTCTCATACTGTTTCCCCCTCTGTCCTTCACAAAGGCCTACTAATCTCCCACTCATTCCTCCCTTTCAAATAAGAAGGGTTTTGAAATCATATGGTTATTGGTTGATACATTATATTTCAGAATGAGCACAAATCTATCCAGCTACTGCTATAGCTGGGTGTTTGTGTTTTGTGCCTTTAAAATTTTGTTTTTTGTTTTGTTTTGTTTGAAGAAAAAAAAAATTCTTATAGGACTTCAGAAAACAAGGAAATTTGAGGGCTATGGGAAAATTTGCTAGAAAGAAAACTATAAAGATATTCCTCTAAAGTGACCAGAATCATGCTCAATAAGTCAAATCTAATATCTTCTGAGGCTTCAATGGAGAGAATATTGTCATGAGGGAAAGAGGTGGATAGATAAACAATTCAATAATCAACTCTGCTACCACCGCATGGGCCCAGAGATTGGGGACATAAGGGACATAAATAGAAGAAAATGTTCACCTGTAATACTCCAGCTTAAATGTGGAACATAGCTCCTCTAAATTCCTAGTACTAGAGTTGACACAGGGCTGGAGGAGTTCAACAAACTCCACTTAAAGCTCAGATATAATAAAAAGAGAAACAAAACCAGATGGAAACCTACAACCAAGCAACATAGTTCCCAAAATATGGTTTGTTCATGTTTTATCTTGATGTCAGCTAGAAAGGCTCTTCCCCCCAGCTCCAGGCTCATGTCCCCACAGCCTGTTGGCCAGAGGCCATCTTTAATCAGAGGTAGCTGACCTGAGAGAACAATAGACCTTCCCTCTTGTCTTTCTAAAGCCCCTGTTCTAAATGGTCATACTTTTCCTAGAATTCTCCTCTCCACCTCATCATTTACTCCAGGAATATCCAACTCTAAAGTGAGACCCCACCTCCCACCCACACAGGTGTGGCCTTACCATTCACGGGAGAACCGTATCAGAATCCAAAGCATCAAAAGAGGCACACAGTTAGGTGTATACATATGCACACACAGGTAGCAAGGAACCCAATTCACTGCAGCACCAGATGATTCTCTTTGTGGATTACTGACAGTATACAATCAATAGGAGTTTCACTGCAGAGAGTGGCCTGTCCTATCACCCTGCTGCTGCTATCTCTTAAGAGGCTAAGCCCAGAATACAAGAACAGAGTCAGGTTGGATGTGGATGGATACTGAATTTGAAATTTGATGAAACATGTATTAGAGCTGGGGAAGTGGACAACCTGCTGTCATCTGCTTCTTCAAGGTCCTGAAAGACACAGTAGCAAATTCTTTTGCTCTTAGGATAAACAAAATGGAGAACAAGGACTTTTTCATACTCTTTCATAAACCTCCAATGTCAAAGTATCTGATAGTACATGGCATAGAAGTAGATGGAAAATTTGTTGTTTTCTGTCTTGATTTATTTCAGATGGCTCCCACAAAGCCCCAAAGTTTCAATTTAGTTTTAAGTTTTATGGGAAATTAATTCATTTTCGGTGTGTGTATCAAAGCACTACGGCTAACAGCCTTCTTTTCTTCATTCATTCCATAAATGGAGTGAACATTAGGGGATGGAAATGGTTTCTTGAAATTTGAGTCAAGAAGACCTAGATCCCAGCATCTCCTTTTTTAACAAAAATCTAAATAAATTGACATAATTCTTCAGAAATAGTTTTTGACTGCCTACAGCATAGAGGGCATTATTCCATAGTCCTAAAATACACTGGAAGATAAATTGGTCCTGTTGTTTCCAAAAAATGGGCTTATTTTATTGAGATTTTTGAATGATTGCCTTCTCTACCATTTCATAACCATGTGACTATGGTCAAGTTACTCCTTAGGTCTCCATTCCTTTCTTATAAATTCTCACTGGGCTGTTGTGAGAATTATAGTAGAATTAGTATGGCTGATGATTTAAACCCCTCCTTCTACACTGTAAACACTTGGTAAATATAAATGCCTGTCCTCTTATTTCCTAGTTTTTTACTAAAAAATGCATTTAAAATTGAGTTTTCCCAAAATGAAATAGAAATAGTAACATTAATGTTTAATTATTTCCACAAGATAAAATCATCTAACTATTTAGAGTGGTATTTTGCACCTAACTCACACAACTGGGTCATCAGTTGTTACTTAATTCACCCAATACCTACTTTGTGCAAAGCATTATCTCAGACACTGGGTATATAGTGTGAAAAAGAGAAATGTCATCTACTTTTTTGAAATGTATGTCAAACAAAAGAAAAATATCTTAAAAACGAGTTACATAATTAATTAAATTGTGAGAAGTATTAGAAAGGGCAAATATAGGGTACTATAAAAATTACAATGGGGTGAAGCTGTCAGAAGTAGCAAGAAAGTTTCTCTTAAGAGGTATGTTGAGCAGAGTTTGAAAGTAGAATAGAAATCAGGTGAGGAGTGTATGTGTGAGGTTGGGGGTAGGGGAAACTTAAGGCAAGAAGGCACTTGATTTTGGAGGAATCTGAGTAAGGCCAATGTGGCAAGATGTGGAATGTGCTAGAGATGAGTCTGAAGAAGTATTCACATCAGGTGGGCGCCTTTTAGGACATATTAAGGATTTTTATCCTAATTTTTAAAGTAATGAGAAGTCACTGAAACTTTTCAGTAAAGGGAATGACATGATCGTATTGGAATATTAAAATATCATTCCAGCTTCTAATGTGGAGAATGGGCTGTGCCTAGGCAAGAGTGAAATCTAGGTCACTAGCAGGAAGGATTACTCAGTCATCTGCCTGGAAAAAAAAAAAAAAAAAAGACTTTTGGCAGGAACCAATTTTGGCAGAGGAGATAGAAAAAAAGAGAATCGTGTTGAAGGAGGAGGGGAAGACAGGAAAGGAGAAGAATGATTTGGGGTATCCACCAGGGTTCTGATGCCTGCCTTGGGTGGGCCATTCACTCAGAGAGGGAACACTGAACAGAGTCAGGTTGGATGTGGATGGATACTGAATTCGAAATTTGATGAAACATGTTAGAGCTGAGCAGCCTGTATAGATATGAAAGTGTGGGATTTGAAGATTGAACTTGGTGAGAAGCAAAAATTTGAGAGTTCCCTTTTTATGCAGGAGGTACTCAAAACCAAGGCTGTGGATAAGATTTGCTACATAACATTTTTACAGAACAAACATCCACTGTAGCCATCTTAAGGTTTTTCCTCATATATATTTTTTAAGTCTCCCAGCAGAGTTCATAATTAGTTCAGCCTGACTTAAAATGTTTTCAAGAATCATGCGTTATAGCACCAAGGTTTAGACTCTTAACCAGTCACTTATTGTGACTGATTAAGAAAATCCAAAGTTCTTTCCTGAGAAAATGTTGACTCTATGCTTAAATACTAGCATATTACATAACTCCTGTGCTGGTGTGTTGATCTTTTGACTGAGATAGACTTCACGTTCATGTTCTCAAGAGTACACAACTGGGAAAGAACTTTGCTCCTTCAAATTGGGTTTAAACCATATGGTTTTCATTTGATTCACAACACGAAATAGCGACAATATAGCTACTTCTCAGAAAATCCAATCACGAATGAAATAAATCCGTTTTTGCTAGAGAAAATATTTGTGAAGGAAAGGGGAAGCAAACTACAATTCTCTACTAAACTAATCAATAAGGAAACTGTTTGTCATTGAAAACATTTGAATTATTTTAATCTGCTACATTGCCATAACTGGGGATCATTTCCTTGTACTTTTGAAGCCTAAGGCATTGAAGAACAAATATTTGTGAGGTTTTAAAGTTCTGTCTCTTTTTAGGCTTGGAGTGGTAAAAAAGGAAGGAGAAAAAGTTAAATTTTTAACTTATATTCCTCTGTGTTCCACAAAGAATTTGAGATGCTTTACAAGAATTCATGGGATTAGGGAGTTCCTGTTGTGGTGCAGTGGAAACAAATCTGACTAGTATCCATGAGGATTCAGACTTGATCCTTGGCCTAGATCAGTGGGTTAAGGATCCGGCGTTGCCATGAGCTGTGGTGTAGGTCAAGATGTGGCTTGGATTTGGTGTTGCTATGGCTGTGATATAAGCTGGCAGCTATAGCTCTGATTCGACCCCTAGGCTGGAAACTTCCATATGCCTCTGGTACGGCCCTAAAAAGCAAAAAAAAAAAAAAAAAAAATTTCATGGGATGAAATATACATGTTTATTTATACACACACACACACATACCCACATATAGGAAAAACACAAATTGGAGTGTATAGCTATGATTGAGGATGAGGTAAAAATCCAAATATTCAGGCCAAAGACCCCTACATAGGCACTAAAGTTGAACTGCAGATTTGAGTCTGAAGCTTTGGCTTTGAGTAAAGGGATACATCATTACTAAGGTATTTTCTCTCTCCAAATGCAATTTATTGCTTGAGGTTTTGTTTAGAAGACATTGAAAGGTATATTTTAATTTTCTTTTTTTTCTTTTTTTTTTTTATGGCTGCACCTGTTGCAAATGGAAGTTCCCAGGCCAGAGTTCAAGTCAGAGCTGCAGCTGTAGGCTTACACCACCACTACAGCAATGCCAGATCCAGGTTGCATCTGTGACATATGCCACAGCTTGCATCAATGCTGAGTCTTTAACCCAACTCACTGAGCGAGGCCAGGGATCAGACCTGCATCCTCATGGACACTGTATTTTTTTTTTTTCCCACTGTACAGCAAGGGGATCAAGTTATCCTTACATGTATACATTACAATTACAGTTTTTCCCCCACCCTTTCTTCTGTTGCAACATGAGTATCTAGACAAAGTTCTCAATGCTACTCAGCAGGATCTCCTTGTAAATCTATTCTAAATTGTGTCTGATAAGCCCAAGCTCCCAATCCCTCCCACTCCCTCCCCCTCCCATCAGGCAGCCACAAGTCTTTTCTCCAAGTCCATGATTTCCTTTTCTGAGGAGGTGTTCATTTGTGCTGGATATTAGATTCCAGTTATAAGTGATATCATATGGTATTTGTCTTTGTCTTCCTGACTCATTTCACTCAGTATGAGATTCTCTAGTTCCATCCATGTTGCTGCAAATGGCATTATGTCATTCTTTTTTATGGCTGAGTAGTATTCCATTGTGTATATATACCACCTCTTCCGAATCCAATCATCTGTCGATGGACATCTGGGTTGTTTCCATGTCCTGGCTATTGTGAATAGTGCTGCAATGAACATGCGGGTTCATGTGATGGACACTGTATTTATTGAGTTCTTTAACCCACTGAGCCACGATGGAAACTCCAGAAAGATATATTCTAAAATACATTCAAAAATATTCCTAAAGTAAATGCAGTATTAGATTTTATATATCTATTTTTGGCAGTATTCTTCAACTCAGGACTAGGACATTTCTCCAAAAACAACTCAATAGCAGCAATTCTGTGAGGTAAGAGAAGTGGAAGGAAGATGGTTCACATGGCCCAATATGTGACTTTGTGATGACTTGACTTAATCTACAGCTAAAATCTGACATAGTTGACATAGCTAAATGACTGACTCTTTACTGTTTTAGATTAGGTATCCTAAGGGAATCTGCTTAAAGCTATGGATCTCCAGGAAAACAATCATTGTATGCATGTGCACGCATGTACACAATGTAGCATACAAATTCAGATGGTTCACTAATTTTTTAGTGCCCAGGTTGGAATATGGGATCTTAAATGCCAATAAAAAATGTATTTAAAAAATTAGAGGTACAGTGAAGGAATGCTTAAGGGTGTGTGTGCTGGCATCAAACAGACTTTGGTTTGACTCCAGGCTCTGCCACTTGCTAGCTGTAGAGCTTTAAGCAAGCTACTTAGCTCCCTAAGCCTCAGTTTTCTCATCTATAATACTAGGTCAATAATATTGTTTAACTCATAGGGTCATGGTAAGGATTTAATGAGATAATGCATATAAAGGGCTTAGCACTTTGTCTTTACCATAGTAAGGGCTTAATTAATAGTAGCTGTTAGTTACTATTAGTTCAATTAATAATTAGTTGAACTACTATTTACTAGTTACATTGTTTCTATTTCCCTAGATGACTGAGAACATTAAAGAAGTGGCAATCAATTCACAAAACATTATGCTAATATGGAAATGTAGACTATTTTTTTAGGAAGAATATATATAATCTTTTGTCAAATTTTCAGTGAGGTTTGTGAGTGAAAAATGTAAAGACTAGCAAAAAGCAAACGCAAGTAGGCTTTGTTCTCTGTGAAGGTGCTAACTCACAGCCACTCTTCTCCTCTTCATTTTGAAAGAACACTCACAAATTCAGGGTGAATATTTATTCTTTTTTTTTTCACTTTTTGGGGCCACACTCACAGCATATGGAGGTTCCCAAGCTAGGGGTCAAATCAGAGCTGTAGCTGCCAGCATAAACCACAGCCACAGCAATGCAGGATCTGAGCCGCGTCTGCAACCTACACCACAGCTCACAGCCACGCCAGATCCTTAACCCACTGAGCAAGCAGGGATGGAACCCACATCCTCATCGATCCTAGTCTGGTTTGTTAATCGCTGAGCCACAAAGGGAACTCCAAAAATATCTTATATGTTGTTTCTCTAGGAGACAGTACTGGTCTCATGGGTCACTAAGCTCTTTTAGTGATCTGATTCTATTTCTGATGAATTATTGACCTCAATGCATGTAATCCACCTCTTAGATCCTTGGATGGGTCAAAGGTACATTAACATAAGAAGTGATTGAAAACTTTCCAAGTTACTGAATGATGCAAAATTATTTTGAATTTGTTCCCCAAATGCCAATGGTCATTACTGCTTCACTGTTTTTGGCTACTCTCTCTTTTTCCATTTCCTGAGTTATTTCACCCAATGCCTCTACTGTCCTATTTTTTATTCATTTGTTTTGTTTTTGCCTAACAAAGACTTTCCATTTTTGTCCTTTTTTTTTTCTTCTTATCTTTTTTTTAATTTTTATTATATTTGATTTACAATGTTCTGCCAACTTCTGCTGTACAGCAAAGTGACCCAGATATACATATATATATATATACACATCTTTTTCCTCACGTTATCCTCCATCATGGTCCATCACAATTGGTTAGCTATGATTCCCTGTGCTGTACAGCAGGATCTCATTGCTTATCCACTCTAAATACAACAGTTTACATCTGCTAATCCCAAACTCCCAGTCCCTTCCAGTACTTCCTCCTACCCCTTGGCAAGCACAAGTCCGTGAGTTTGTTTCTTTTCTATAGATAGGTTCATTTGTGCCGTATATTAGATTCCAGATATAAGTAATATCATATGGTGTCTGTCTTTATCTTTCTGACTTACTTTATGTAGTATGAGAATCTCTAGCTCCATCTATGTTGCTGAAAATGATATTATTTTGTTCTTTTTATGGTTGAGTAGTATTCTGTTGTGTATATGTACCACATCATTTTTTGGGTTTTTGTTTGTTTGTTTGTTTGTTTTACTTTTTAGGGCCACTGCTGAGGCATATGGAGGTTCCCAGGCTAGGGATCTAATCAGAGCTACAGCTGCTGACCTACGCCATAGCCACAGCAAAGGCAGATCCAAGCTGCATCAGTGACCTACGCCACAGCTCACCACAACGCTGGACCCTAAACCCATGCCTAACTGAGCAAGGCCAGGGATCGAACCCGCAACCTCATGGTTCCTAATCAGATTCGTTTCCACTGTGCCATGATGGGAACTCCTATATGTACCACATCTTCTTAATCTACTCATCTATTGATGGACATTTAGGTTTTTTCCATGTCTTGGCTACTGTGAATAGTGCTGCAAAGAACATAGGGGTGCATGTATCTTTTTTAATGAAAGTTTTGTCCAGATAGATGCCCAGGAGTGGGATTTCTGGATCATATGGTAGTTCTATATTTAGTTTTCTGAGGTACCCCCTACTCTTTTCCATAGTGGTTGTACCAATTTACATTCTCACCAGCAGTATAGGAGGGTGCCCTTTTCTGCACACCCTCTCAGGTATTTGTTATTTGTAGTCTTACTAATGATAGCAATTCTGAGCATTGTGCAATAGTACGTCATAGTTTTGATTTGCTTTTCTCTAATAATTAGTAATGTTGATCATTTTTTCATGTGCCTGTTGGCCATCTGTATGTCTTCTTTGGAGAAATGTCTATTTAGGTCTTATGGCCATTTTTCAATGGGTTGTTTGATTTTTTGCTGTTGATTTGTATGAGTTGTTTGTATATTTTAGAGATTAAGCCCTTGTCGGTTGCATGGTTTGCAATGATTTTTTCCCATCCCATAGTTTGTCTTTTTGGTGTTTTTTATGGTTTCCTTTGCTATGCAAAACTTGTAAGTTTGATTTGGTCTCATTGGTTTATTTTTTATTTTATTTCTATTGCCTTGGGAAACTGACCTAAGAAAACATTTGTACAGTTGATGTCATAGAATGTTTTGCCTGTATTCTCTTCTAGGAGTTTTATGGTGTCCTGTCTTGTGCTTAAGTCTTTAAGATATTTTGACTTTATTTTTGTGCATGGTGTGAGGGTATGTTCTAGTTTCATTGATCGTCCTTTTTAAACTTAGCATTTGCAGTAAGAATATTCTTTTTATGTTGACCAAACAACCAATCAGGGTACATCTCTAAATCTTAACTCTTTTCCAATGTTTATTGCATCATGCTCAAAGATTTTTTTGTTTGTTGCTAGACATGACATGTTTTATTTTATTCTTTTCCCAATTCAGAACCATTCTGAAGACTTGAGTCTCCTTTCATGCAACCAAGAATTCCATATTGACATGAAAATGTAAAAGCCTTAGGAATTGGAAACCTCCCCAAAGCCTTACAAAATTAAGGTTCAAGATGAGACCTGTGGATGTAGGGGTCAATAAGCTTTGCTTTCTGCCTTGCTAGGGTGTTTCTACATTATGTGGCTCAAAATAAAAATCATCTCCAGGGAATTCCCCTCCTGGTGCAGTGGCAATGAATCCGACTAGCATCCATGATGATGTGGGTTCCATCCCTGGCTTTGTTCAGTAGATCGGGGATCTGGCATTGCCATGAGCTGTGGTGTAAGTCACAGACTAGGCTCAGATCTGACATTGTTGTGGCTGTGGTTGTGGCCAGCAGCTGTGGCTCCAATTTGACCCCTAGCCTGGGAACTTCCATATGCCATGGGTGCTGCCCTAAAAAGCAAACAAGCAAACAAACAAACGAACAAACAAAACAATCTCCAGCTCTTGCCAACGTTATTTTATTTTTGTTTTATGATCATAATTTGTTTTTAACAATTTAAATAGTATAGGCATGGATTTCTTTGATCAAGTAATTAGTTAATATTTAGACAATATCCTCACTGCAAACAAACAAGGCCCCTTATGAGTATCT
Source organism: Sus scrofa (assembly GCF_054392235.1). Lineage (NCBI taxonomy): Eukaryota > Metazoa > Chordata > Mammalia > Artiodactyla > Suidae > Sus > Sus scrofa. The sequence goes on from NC_139397.1 coordinate 78,796,716, forward strand.
ATAGTAAAGAAAAGATGCTAGGGGTGTGGGCTGATGCAGTCATACATTATCCCAAATTATTTTTACTGCAGTCTTGTAAAGACCATTGCCCTTCTTATTCTATAGGTGAAGTGGACTAAGGCTCACAAAATTTAGTGACTTTCCCTTTCTCGTTGAGTTTTTTTTATTTTTAACCCTTTTGACTAGAAAGCCCTTGTTTCTCTAAGAAAGAGCCAATTAATTCCATCAGAAACAATGAAGGAATTTTATGAAATTATGTTTTTTTGAGCCCCTGAAGTTTCTAATTCAGTAGATCTAGGTGGAACTTGGAAAAATGGTAAGGACTTGATTAATGGTATCTATTGTTAGTTATTAGTTATGCTCCTTCAGTTTTTCTAATAAGACCAAGAACATTAGAGAAGGGGGTATTAATATTCAAAGCATTGTGTGAATATGCAAATGCACATCTCTCCGGGAAGCGTTCCATAACCTTGTTCAGATTCTCAATGAGGCCCTTGAACCAAGAAAGTTAAGAACTACTGGATAGAGGCAAACACAAGCGGGGTTTGTTCCTTTTTTTAATGAAGGTTTCTATTCACACCTGACTACACTTTCTTCACCCTTAAGAATACCAATGTGCTTAGGGCAGGCATGTTTATCTTAAATACATTTTGATATATTTTATATACTCCATTTTACATTTATTTTTATGTATTACATATATAATTTTTGTATTTTATACACTCTAAACTCTTTAAGTCACAAAATATCTCGAAGCATTTTTTATGACAAACACTTTGGACTATTCTGTTTTTCATACTAATGCCTCTTTATCCATCCCATAGCCCCTCAGAATTTCTGAAGTCCATGAGATTCAGATTCACAGCCAGGTTTGGGAACAATTAGTATTTATTGAACCTCTTGGTGTTAACACTAATCCTGTTTATTAACTAAAACCTCTTTATTAACTAGCACCTGTTGGTGACCTGAAATAATGTTTCCCTAAACATATATCATATTTACAAAGATACTAAAGCAGTTTTTAAGCAGAATATGTCTTACTACCACAGTTAAATTCAGGATAATGATCACTTTTACACATCTTTTATCCCCCAAGCTGTTTATAAATATGAAGACCTGACCATTAGGAATGCCATCTTGGTGTGAGATAACACTCATTATCCTAGCACTAGGATCCATGCTTTGAATTGATTTCTAGATGACATGCAGCACACACCACTGATTACTACTCCATTGCTCATTATCTGCTTCCTTCTGATATGTTGGTTACAATGTATCCAGCCCCATGGAATAAATTATGCTTGATCTAAGTCATTCCCTTTTGTCAATGATTGGTCTAGTAGGAGGCATATGACACAATTCTTACTCATCAACTAAAAAATTAGAGGTGAGCAGTCTTGGCGTTTGTTTGGTAGATCACATTGTCATAAAGAACTAAGGTTCTGTACTGGTCTCAACTCTGCACAGATAATGTATACCTCTTCTTCTCCTTCTTTTTTTTCTTCTTCTTTTTTAAGGATTTAGTGATCTAAATCCATATACTGATCTAAATCCATAGTTAACCATCAATTGTTTTCAGTAAAAGCATAATGATTTCTGTCAACTTCAAAGTTGGAATTATCCAGAGACACTTAAGAATGTCTATTAAAACAGGATAATTTTTAAAATAATATCTGCTGAAAAGTGATGTCTATTTAAAATGATACCTATTAAAAACTAATTAATTTCATTATCTGTATGATCAAACTAATCAGTTTCCAGTGAGCATGGCTAACATAAAATGGTTTCTTGATATCTTGAAAGAGGGTATGTAGGCAAAATAAGGAAACAGATACCAGACATTACATTGAATAAAACATTCTATACAAAGCTAAACTGTTGAGAAGTTGATTGCTGCACTACAATTGTAAAATATTCTGTCGTTTCTTCAGATTAGTGAGAATCCTGAACAATTGATTTAAAAACAATATGAAATGCTACAGACAATGTTTAAAAGAATAATTTATTTACACTACTCACAATGATTAGGGCTCAAATAACTGTCATGGTTTTAACCAGGTCTCACGAATGCTTGCCATTTTACGAGCACAATGTCACTGAGAGGACTCCACCAGACATGTTTTCCTTCAATTCACCTTGGATGATTTTTTTAAAACACTGCAAGCAAACTTGACTCTAAATGTATTCAGATGCTTATATAAATGCTTTACATAATACAGTACATGTGAGAAAAATAACATCTACTCCTCTAGTCCATATTATTTTTTCATTATTTTCATTTTGTTTTGTTTTTGCTTAAGAATGCTTTCCCTTTCCCTTACTTTTAAAGATTCCAGCAAAAAGTCCTCATTGAGAAAACATACTGAATATTAGGTATTTCAGGGCAAGGCCAGTACCTAACCAGAAAACATCTAATCTGTCATAGAAGAGGATCACTTAAATTGTTGAAGTAACTGGAATGAAAGTTCTCCTTCCCATTCTTCCACTTAATACTGTGTATTTTAGGAGCAAACTATTTAACCTGTTATAACAATTAACATGTGTTTAGTCCTTGCAAAATAATAGAAATTTTACCAAGCATTACAAAGGGGTTCTCTCCTTGAAACAATGTATTATCCCTCTTAGGGACTTACTATTATTGGCTTCATTCTCACATCAGAGAACTGAAGCTCAGAATTTACAGCTAAATTCAAACAGCTAGGAAGTGCTGAAGCCAGGATTTGAACCTTGGCAGTGTGATTACAGAAACTAGACTTAAATACACTGCCTTCCTGCCTCTCCTAAGCTCATTTTCCTCTTGTATGAAATTCTAAGAGAAATATATTAACAAGATGATTTCTAAGGTGATTCTACACTTTAACATTTTTTAACATCTGCATTCCCAGGTACCTTGCCCTTAAGCAAAATATAATTCAGCAAGAAAGATAAATCTCCAATATAAGTAGATATATACTACAAGGCTATCCATAGTAAAAATGGCAAAGTTCAATTTAATAAATATTAATTCAGCATTGCAGATGTGTCAGATGTAGTTTAGTTATGTAGTTGATGATACATTGTGTATTTACACATATATGAATAAAATAATCTAGATGGGAAAGATTCCAGTTTGGGGAGGAAATGGCAAATTAAAATCACCATTGAAACAAATGTCATGATGGAGATATTCTTTGACTCATATGAGGAAACCCAAGGCATTTAATCCATCCTGAAATAAAGTGGGAGGGAAAAAACATTAGAAAAATTCTCCTCTGGAAGAGGTGCAAGCTGAGCCCTAACTGGATAATAGGGTCCACAGGAAACAGAGAGGGTGAGGGTTGGAAAGTGCAGAAGCAAAGCCACAGAGCAATAGGACAGAATGACACATGTGGAAAGCAACAAATACTTGCTGCTATTGGAGCTTCATATATGAGGCAGGATATAGTGGATGAGCAGATTAGAGAAGAAGACGGGGCCACATTTAAATATTTTATTTATGTATTAATTATTTATTCATTCTCTTTAGGGCTGTGCCTGCAGCATATGGAGGTTCCCGGGCTAGGGGTCCAATCAGAGCTGCAGCTGCTGGCTGGTCTACACCACAGCCACAGCAACCCGGGATCTGAACCCCATTCTGGGACCTACACTGCAACTTGTGACTATGCTGGATCCTTAACCCAATGAGGTCAGGGAGCCTGAATCCTCATGGACCTATGTTGGGTCCTTAACCCACTGAGCCACAATGCAAACTCCTTAAATATTATTTTTAAAAAGCACAGATCCTAACCAATTGGTCATGGTTAGTAAAGCAAACTGCACATGTACCACCTTTGTCCCTGGCTATGCCCCAGGTAGGCATCACTAACAGATCTCCAATCTCTTCACTGAACCTGGTCACAATCAGATGGTCCTCAAATCAGTGCTCTAGGCAACTACCATTAATAGACTACAATTTGCATTCAAGATGGAGTCCATCTGCCATCCCAGCTGTAGCTGAAAGGCAGCTATCCAGAAGCTCTTGTTGGGCTAGCTGTATACAGTCAATAGAGTAACTTGTTAAAAATATAATTACAAATCTGGTACACCTAATAGAGTCCCATTAGAGTACTACTATTTAGAGTTCTGATAGTCTGTATTTTTAAGAACTTCCACAGACAATACTTTTGTGCTGCCATGTTTGGGAATTTATGATGCAAAACACTTAGGACGAAAGGAATGACACAAATCCAAAGTTGCAGAGTGGTGGCCCATAAGCTAAATTTGGCTTTCATATGTTCTACAGGCCTGGCTAAGTGGTTTCTATATATTATATTCTGTATTTCTATTTTCCAATATTTAAAAATCGAAAAAGAATCACATAAGATCAGAATTTTTTTTTTTTTTTTTGCTTCTCCTTAAAAATTAGAAAATCTGCAATGCTAGACTTCCATTGCAACATGATAACAACCAGCTGGAACTGAAAGAAGCTGCCTCTTTGGGTAGCGCATGCATTTACTATTTTGTCACAATCCTCTTCATTCCCTGATATCTCCCTGCTACTGCAGATGCATATCATATCACTGCTGTTTACCATTGTGTTTTTACTCTTGCTTTGCTTATGCAAAGCATATATACAGACCAGAGGAAAGTAAAATATTTTTTAAATCTTTGTCAAATGTAGGAAAACAAATGACAGACCAAAAAGGCCATTCTTAGAGGCAGAAAATTTATGAATATTAGGGCATCAATTCTTTTCTCGTGAAATTTCAAGAAATATTAACAATGTTCTTGTGCAATGACTTTGCCAAACAACTGTAAGTGTGTTTCACAATTTTCATGATACCAGGGAAGTTTTATTCTGCCGGCTTTTCTTATATATTAAAGAGCAAAAGTTCAGTAGGATTGCAGCACAAAACGAAAGTCCATCCCAGAATGTGACACTACTTGCTACAGTGCAGAATTTAGTATGAGGGGGCTAGGTGTAGTTTGTCAGCAAAATCACCTCATTATAACCCAGCACCAGCTCTAATGAGAACCGTGGCATTATTTTAAAACACATGCTGTGGTGAAGCCAGTCCTAAATTTAGCAGTTGGTGAGCAATCCTGTTATTCACGCTGATTATATGTGATCTCATAATTGGTTTTCCAATTGTATTCTGAAAATATAAATTATCTTAGGCAAGATTTTAGAAGTAACGATTCCATTGAACCTCATGGCAAGCAGTACTATGTATGGATAACCATGATGTCATTTTTGTTATGTTTTAGATATTCAAGCACTTGAATACATTCTAGTTATAAACCTTTACACCACAAAGAGATATAGAAAATAAAAAGTGAAAATCACCCATACCGTCTCTCCTGCCTCCCCATTTCTTCCCTCTACCCCAAGGAGCCCACTCTCCTTATGAGAAGCACTCTAACATTTCTGTATGACTTTTTCCAGACTTTCTCTTACATAACTATATACCAGATATAGACTTTTGTCTGAAGGACTTCTTATCACTTCTAGAATCATACTCTATATTTTGTTCTACAACTTGAATTTTCATATAATGATATGTTAAGGAAATCTTTTCTTATCAAAATTTACCACATGATTTTTAACCATTATATAGCATTCCATATCAACCATTCCTCTATTGATGGATATTTAGATTGTTTCTATGCTTTCTCTATGATATGGCAATTAATTCTCTTAATCGTATGTCTTAGTGCACACGTGTGTAGAAAAGATGTATGGGAGTGGCATTTGCTTGTTCAAAGTGAAAGTACAAAATTTGTTTTTTTCTTTTTGGGGCCACACTTGCAGCAAATGGAGGCTCCCAGGCTAGGGGTCAAATTGCAGCTATAGCTGCCAGCCTACACCACAGCCCCAGCAATGACAGATCTGAGCCTCATCTGCAACCTACACCACAGCTCATGACAACATCAGATCCTTAACCCACTGAGCGAGGCCAGGAATCGAACCTGCATCCTCATGGATACTAGTCAGGTTTGTGACCCACTGAGCCACAAGGGGAAATCCACTCTATTTTGTATACTGACCCAGGTTTGAATCTCATAATTAGATGAATGTGGGCTGCAGCCTTTTTGAAAAGCTTAGTGGGCAAGACGGGCTCTTTAGAGCCCATGAGGCAATGTGCAGTGCACAATTACAGAACCTACCTTTTCATCTAATCCAGCTCTAAAATCTTGTGGCTCTGGAAGTGTAGCATGTCTAGAGATAGTACCTTAAACAATGACATTGCAGCCGCACATACTTTTGACATTACTCAGTCTCTCTCTCAACCAGCAGTGGAAGTTATCTCAATTGAGACTCTATCCAGCAAATCGACTTTAATTATATTAACAATAACATTATTAATAATCACATTAATGATGATGGTGATAATCATGTATAACATTGCCAATTACTCACAGGGTATCAAGATGACATATCATCTCAATTAATACTCCCAAGGTTTGGAGTTCCCGTCGTGGCTCAGTGGTTAACGAATCCGACTAGGAACCATGAGGTTGCAGGTTCGATCCCTGGCCTTGCTCAGTGGGTTAAGGATACAGCGTTGCTGTGAGCTGTGGTGTAGGCTGGCGGCTACAGCTCCGATTTGACCCCTAGCCTGGGAACCTCCATATGCTGCGGGAGCAGCCCTAGAAGAGGCAGAAAGACCGAAAAAAAAAAAAAAATACTCCCAAGGTTTTATTACTTCTATGACCATCAACAATTACTCATACTTTCTGAATAGCACATCTAGTAAATAGCAGAGTCAGATTATTTATTTATTTATTTTGTCTTTTGTCATTTTAGGGTTGCATCGGTGGCATGTGGAGGTTCCCGTGCTAGGGGTTGAATCAGAACTGTAGCCACCAACCTACACCACAGCCATGTCACATCTGAGCCGCGTCTGCGACCTACACTCAAGGCAACGCCAGATCCTTAACTCACTGACCAGGGCCAGGGATCAAACCTGCATCCCCGTGGATACCAGACAGGTTTGTTAACCACTGAGACATGACAGGAACTCCCAGAGTCAGATTTTAAATCAAAATCTATCTGACACCAGAAGCTATAATCCTAGCCGAGAAATTACCCTGCCTCAAATTAGATGTTTCATGAAATAATCCCCCCCAAACAATTGAGAGACAGGGGCAAAATGGCTGAGATGCTCAAATCTACTAAGTAGGGGTTTGTGTCATGTAACCTGAGCATTAAATCAGTGGGAGTAGATTCAAAACTTGATATGGAGCTCCAGATGGACATAAGATCTAAAAGTGAAAAAATATTAATCCATAGACATACTAAAAACATCAAGGGATTTTTTAAGCATAATTCAGAAACCACTGAAAATAGATTATTAATTCTATTACGTAAAAATATAAACTTTCAGCATTGCAAAAATAACTAAAAGTCAAATGACAAATGACAACTTTGGGGAGGAAGGAGTGGTAATTGCAACCTACATCACTAATAGAAGACTAATAGCCTTAAATGTAAAGAGTTCACATTACTCAATAAAAAAAGACTAAGAATCAAGAGTTCCCATCATGGCTTAATGGAATTGAATACGACTAGCATCCATGAGAATGCAGGTTCGATCCCTGGCCTCGCTCAGTGGGTTGAGGATACAGCATTACCATGAGCTCTGCTGTAGGTTGCAGACTCGCCTCAGTTCTGGCATTGCTATGGCTGTGGTGTAGGCTAGCAGCTACAGCTCCGATTCGACCCCTAGCCTGGGAACTTCCACGTGCCACAGGTTCAGCCCAAAAAAAATACCAAAAAACAAACAAAAGAGAGAGAGAGAGAGTCTAAGAATCAAATTGGGGAAAATGGAAGATAAAAATTAATAGAAAAGATAATATAAATAGATAATAAATACATGAATTATCATTCAGCCTTACTGATACTTTTTAAAAAATAGTAAACAGAATCATAATGAAGTTAGATTTTCATCTACCAGTTTGGCCATGATGAGAGAGAGAAAGCAATAGAAACCGTGTTGGACAGAACTGAGGAGAAAATATATTATGTAAAAATGAATTATAAAAATGTGTATTTCTTATGCATCATTGGTTGGAAATATATTGGTACAACCTGTCTACAAAGGAGGCTTGAAATTTTAAGTTTTTCAAAAAAATTGCTCATACTCAATTCAATAATTCTATAAGTAAGTATGATGCTGCAGGTAGACAATTACCTGTGAAACTGTATGCATATAGATATTCATTTTATTATAATATCAAATATAAGAAACAACTTAATAATACTTAATATTTAATAGGGTGAATAAATTATACTAATCCATACAAGGGAATACTTCAGAGTCAATAAAAAGAAATAAGCAGTTTAGACTAATCTATGCTGAGTTAAAAAGCAAAGTATAGAGGAATGTATTAGATTATGTCCGCATACTGGGGGAAAATTTTGTATATACAAACATACACAGAAAATCTCTGGAGAGATTCAGAAGGTAGGAAACTGAATGGTTGGTAAATAGGTATGGGAGAGAACTTGATTTTTCATCATATACTCATGTGTACCTTTTGAGTTTTAAGTCAAGTATACCTTGTATTTATTAAAATTGTAATGATGAATGTTATTGGGAAATTTACAAGGATATTTTCAATAGGAAACCTTTTTTATAGATAAAAAATGTTGAGGGCAACCTCCATATCTACCAACAAGGAATAATTTTTAAAAGGTGATACATGGAATAATGTGCTGCTGCTAAAAACATTAAATTAATCTTTATACATGGTTTTTCACTTTTAAGATTAAAAAAAGTGTTGGCATACTCTATAATCTGGTCCCAATGTTTATAAAACAAAGACTATATATGTGTATGCATATGCACACAACTAGGTATGTTTGTGCAAAAGGCCTGGAATTTTACACTGTATGGATATCTGAAAAACAGAGGGTAGTGTTAGATATTCACTCTCATTTTTTATTCATCTCTGTGTTGTTGAACTGTACAAGGTCATGTGTTACACTTATCACTAAATATACATACTCATATTTAGACAAACAATTATCTGTATAATTAAAGTCATTGCCACCTTATTTGTATTTGGAGAATGGAGAAGTCAGTGACCTGGTGGTTATATAATATTATTATTTTATTATTACTTTATTATTTTTCTGAGTTTCCCAAACATGCGTGTTTTCTACTTAGCTTATGCAACATACTCAAACATTAGCAAATGTATGTAAAATAAATGAGAAATATTTACTTGTTTCCCATATGTTAAAGTTTACATGCTGAAATTGACCTACAGCCATATTTAAACTTTAATGGAAAGAAAAAGTATTTGATTATGTTAAAAACAACAACAAGTGGGATTTCACATTAAGAAAACAGCCTCAATTCTAACTCTGAATTTTTTACTATATATTTATTCTTTTGAAGCCCTGCATCAGGCCAATTTACAGATGGTCTGGTGAGCCATAGGAAAATAACCCCACTTAGCTCATGAATCATAAACAGTCATTGCAAATAGTTATTAATGCAGCTTCTCAAGGCATCTGCTTTACTCCAAGGGAATATTTTACCCATAAGTTTAAATCTTGCTCAAAAGCAAAAATAGGTAGATTGATGCCCTGCTTACAAGTGAAGCTGCCTCGTAATGAAGTCCTTTGGGTACTTCATAGTCTAAATTCTTCACCACAAAGAAGGACTAAAATTAATGCAACTTCATGCAGAAATTCTGTTTGTAATTAACAGAGTTTATAAAAAGAAACATATACTATAGTTTTCACAATTAAGTACAATTGAGTACCCCAAAATACTAGAAAAACATCACTTTTGGATTTTTTAGAATGCAAGCTATTAATGTGCAGAAAACATGTTTTCCATATATTCTTTAGAATACGCGAATCTTTATTTGTATTTAACAGATATTAATCAACAATAAATTTTGCATTTTCAAAAGAAATTACTTACCTTGCTTATGCCTAAAGACCTAGTCCTGGATAGTGATGAAATCCTCCAAAGACAAGAAAGCAAAGCAAATCCTGGTCAAAGTTACTCAGGTACTATTCAACTTCATTTGAGTGATGTGGATATTTAACTTTATTGTTTTAGATATGAGAAATGAATACTATGTGTTTTTACAATATAACTCAACCTGCCTTATTTGTGAATGATATTACAGAGAACGGGTATAAGAATACAGACTATATACAATCCTTCGTAATGAAGGGAATTGGTGATAAAAGGCTTCCCTAAAAGGCTAAATATGGTTGCTATGCTTTCCACGAAATGTCCAAGTTAACAGTGCCTTGTAGCAATGTATATAAAATTATTCCAAGAATCTTATTTTAAGTAATAGGGTAAGTCTTCATTCCTACAAAACATTTTCTTTATGGAAGAGCAAAGAGCTTTGGTTTCTACATTTTTCCCTCCATGCAGTGGACATTCTGGTGAAGAGTGTTATTACCTGGAAGAATGGGGCAAAGCATACTATTAGAAAGATCACTATACTCAAAATTAGGAAATGTGAGTTCTAATCAAAGCTCTGCCAAAAAACTGGCCTCAGGAAAGTCAGTTCCTTAGCATCTCATTTTGTAAAATAAAGAGCTAAAGTTAAAATTTCCCTGAGGTGTCACCAGGCCGAAGGCAATATAGAATAATTTTGTTTTTCTGTTTGGTTTTTCTCTTCGTTTTACTCCCAGCACTTGTGGCATATGGATGTTCCCCAGCTAGAAGTCAAATGGGAGCCACAGTTACTGTCCTACACCACAGCCATGGCAACTCTGGATCTAAGTCTCATCTGTGACCTACTCCACAGTGGCAATGCTGGATCCTTAACCCACTGATCAAGGCTAAGGATCAAACTCACATTCTCACAGACACTGTATCAGGTTCTTAACCCCCTGAGCCACAATGGGAACTCCTAGAATAATGTTAAAAGACTGTCCTTAATGATATATACTAATTATATAAATTTGAGCCAATTATTAACTTTTTGTGCATTGGTTTCCTCATTGAGAAAATCAGGATGATAATAATAATATATACATCATTGGATTATTGGGAGTTATCAGTGAGTTAATACTAAGTGTCAAGAGTTTAACACATTCTCAATAATAATGAGGGCAGTGATGAAGATGCTGATGGTGGTGGTGGTAGTGATGATGATTTTATGAAAGAAAAAGTAAGGTAAAATATTTGAATCATCTATAAACTGTATAAAATTTTAGAAAATACAAAATGTGATTATATACAGTGGTCAAAGAGAAATTCAGTTAAGAAACTATAATGTAAGTCTCATCTACGCTTATCATTTTTTTTTTGTCTTTTTGCCATTTCTTGGGCCACTCCTGCAGCATATGGAGGTTCCCAGGCTAGGGTTCTAATCAGAGCTGTAGCTGCCAGCCTACGCCAGAGCAACGCAGGATCCGATCCGGGTCTGTGACCTACACCACAGTTCACGGCAATGCCGGATCCTTAACCCACTGAGCAAGGCCAGGGATCAAACCTGCAACCTCATGGTTCCTAGTGGGATTCTTTAACCACTGTGCCATGACGGGAACTCCCTATGTTTGTCATTTTTAAGGCACCTTGTGCCTTAGACAATTAATCATTGGATAAATAAACCCCAAATTCTGTTAATTGTTTTAAATACAAAATTACATTAAACTTAAACATTTGATTTCAAGAAGAAGCACTGGAAAAGAGTCAAATGTGTTTTCATCAGATTCTTTGAGAGTGACACCAAGTCTATTACTCCTTACCTTGTCCTTTTCCGGTGGTAGCACTCATACCATGTTTCTCTCAACACCCTGACTTGGAGTTATTTGGTAAAATGTTAACCTTTGAAGAGTGGACAACTTATTAAAACAGTTATAAAAATCCACGAGACTAACCTGTAGATCGTGTAAATGTGAGTGGAGATCTGTATTGTATTTCTGGCTCTCCCCATTTCATCTTACGCTGCTACCATTGGTCAAATTCTGCAATACCCTGTGTCCACATATGTACTTCTTAAGTAACAAGAACACTACACATGCCTTTCCTACACCGTTCAAAGCAAAACAAGAATGTATAGTTGATACCTCACCTTCAGATTCAAAGATTCACTTTCCCTTAGGTAAATAACATATTACAATTCTTCAAAATGTCAGAATGAAGTCCTCTCAGTACCCCTTTTCTCTTCCTCTTTTTCCCTCTCAAGAACAGAGCCACTATGGGATACTCTTTTATAAATTCACTCTCAGATATATTTAGTCACATACTCCTAAAACAAAAAGAAGAATAAAAACCACAACTCTTCACAAGTAAACAAAATAACCTGTGTACCACCTGGAAATGGAAATTCTTAAGCCAAGATCCATAGTCCCTCTGCCCATATGGCTAGTGATTTTGGCCCTAAATTTAGTGTGCCCATTGGCTCCCTTTCTGTTTTCATTGGGCCTCTTTTCTTAGTTGAGTGGCTATTCCCTGGAGAAGCCTAGTCTAGTGACTGACAACATGAAGCAACTTGGGCAGGCCTCCAGGAAGTACCATGTTGCCAAAAGATGGTGAAACTCTAGCCTGATGTTTTCCACCTCAAGTCCATGTCCCTGGGAAACCATAGGAGTGTAAGGGTAAAAGTCACTCTCTTTGGGTTTGCAGAAACTCTGTAGTTACAGATTGACTGAAGCTATTGTCAACACAGAAGCGCCGGGCATATCAACCAATGAGAGATGAGACGGGGTGGAGCAAAAGTATAAAGAATGCAGTTAGTTTCAATGAAAGGTATGGTCATTTGGAAAACAGACAAACTCAATCATGCTCTTCATGGGAAAGCCAAATCAAATGTTTTGTTTTGAAATCTTCCAAGCACATTTTCTATACTGTCTCCCAGTCCCAGTGGATAAAATCAGCCTTCAGCAAAATTATTAATAATTTTTTGGGGGTAATCTAATCTCTTCGTTTGTCTATCCAATGCCTAAGGATAAACAAGTTTCTTTTTTTAGTTTACTGTAAGCTGCAAGCAAATATCCAATTGTGTTAAAACTTTGTGTGAGATGAGTAAACTGGTTGAAAGTGAAGACCTGAACTGAAGACAGTGTGTAGCGTATTGTAATATTACTTGTCTTGTTACTTATTAACAATTAATTAATGAAGGAAGTCTTTTTAACCCACTCATAACCCAACACAGTGTGGTGTAGTGGCTTTACCCTCTGAAAGTCAAGGTAATTGTAAGGAGTCACCTTACAATTGGTAATTGTAAAGAGTAACTGAAAAAAAACGTGTGCCGACACAGGACCTGGCCCAGAGCAGGTACCACTTGCTGAACTAGAATGTTAGAAACTTTTAAATTAGTTAGTAGTCAAGGAAAGACACGAATTCCACTTACTTACAGAGTTTATTTGGATCAGAACAGCCTGCCTCAAGAAGAGGTGGTGAACATTTATAGGTAGTCCTCATTCCCTAGATAAGGAGACTGCATTAATAACAGAAAAGCATTTGATGGGAAAAATCTTGCCGTCTTCTAGAATCTTAAATCTGTATATGTGCTCTCTGAGCTCCAGGGCACTGAGTCATTCAAGGGCACTGCTAGCACAGCTGACATTCAGGTGTGTAAACCCCCTTGGACCTACATCTCCAACCCTGCCCAGGTGAAAGCCTGCTTCAATGAATCTGTATAACTAGCTTCCTGTTTCAAGGGCCTGAGTTTCCATTTTATAGTATCCAAATCTCTTCTGCTTCTCTTTTTTTCCCTTTAGACACAATTTTTATTTTAATGGACTCATTTAAATCCACATCAGGAAAACTGTAAAATGAGATAAAGAAAACTATATAAAAATTGATCAAATGTATTAATTACTAGCTGTAGAAACGGTTATAGTAAAGGCAGTAAAAGATGATGTCAAAACCATGGTTTCTAAACCAACCCTGTTTCCTGCTACAGTGCTGAATTGAGAGTGATTAGGACAATTCTTCTTGGGTTTCAAAATATACAAAGTGTACTTTATCCAAATTAATAAGCTAATAAATTTAGAGTGTTCTTACCTTTTTGACAAAAGGATTCTGAGCCCAAGGTTAGTGAAATAAAAATCTTGGGCAAAGCAACAGCAACAAAAACAGGCAAAAAAACCCACAACTTTTTATGTGTTCCACACTGTGACAAAATGTTACAGTGATGAAGCTGACAGGGAGATTTATTAAATTTTCCAGGTTGACACACTAGAACCACTCATTTGCCATAACAACAGAGCACTCTGTGTCCGTGACTCCTCAGTTTATTTTGGATTGTGTGGGGAGGGAAAATATATCTCCTGCTCTAAGGAAAACACCGTGTGCTATTGGAGACATTCACTGATTCATTGCCTTGCCACTAACTTACAGAATATTCCACAGCTCTCACTGGTATTCACATAGAAGCATTGTTTGATGGCAATCAACTTGTGTTGGAACAGGCACTATCATGCTGTCTCATGGCTCAATATGATTCTTGCAGGGTTCCAAGAATTGTCCCCAGTGTGATGTCTCAAAAGCAATAGAAAAATAGCCTTATTTGGCTATTTCCCAAATAGCCTTTTTTTTTTTTTTAAATAAAATGGCTTTTTTTTTTTAAATTTTAGAGCCACTGAAACACATTATGGAGAGCAAATAACTTTAAAAAAAAAAATTCACCCTATTTCTCTCCCTCAAAGCTCTTAGTACTAACTACAACTACAGGGGAAAAGAAATCAGAAACAGTGGGATGGATGTAGAGAGAGTGGGTATTTTGTCATTGCAATAAAATGGAGCACTGAGGCATGTAATAAAAGAGCAACTGCTTCTGACCAGCACCACTAATCACCCAGAGCTGCTCTTGGATTCAAAAAAGGCTCAGGGTTTATAGCCAAAGTACATGGCTACCTAACAGTGTGATTTGAGGAGTATTTGGGGTTTCTCTGACCCCCAAATATTCACCTTGTCAGTTTCCATACTTTTGAGATTCCATTGTTAAAGTTTTGTTCTTTGAGGATATGAAGCATGGCCTGTTAGCATAACGATAGTCCTGAAACCCATAAACCTTAGGTTGCCATCTAAACTTTCTGTATAACTTAGAAGCAACACTTTCTCAAGAGTGAGTTCTTTGGGGGTTATCCTCATCTCCAGAGGCACCCAGAACAGTGCTCTCCAATCTGGATGTACATGTGAATCACCTGGAAATCTTGTTCAAATACAGTTTCTGATTCAATAGGTCTGGGGTTGGATCCAACATTTCTATTTTTATAGTAAAGTTTTCGAGGCAATTGCCTCTGATTCATAGACAACACCTGGGGTAGGAGCAAGCTCCAGGATTCTCCCCAAGATCTCCTAGATTGGGACATAAGACCAGGGGTCAAGAAATTTTATTGTAAAGGGCTAAATCATAAGTATTTTAGGTTTTGTGGGCTACAGGGTCTTCATTGCTGCCATTCAACTCTGCCGCCATAGCAAGAAAGTATTCATAGACAGACTGTAAGACACTAGAGACACTAGGCATGACTGTGTTCTAATAAAACTTTATTTACAAAAGAGGCAGGAGGCCAGATTTTGGCCCACTGATCATGGTTTCCGGACTCCTGCTATACTCATGACTAATCAAGGCAAAGAAAAATGTGTTCATAATAACCAGGAAGCAAAACTGTGGGTTTTAATAGCCTCATGGAAAATTTAGAAACCTGGATTTCCCGTCATGGTGCAGCAGAAACGAATCCGACTAGAAACCATGAGGTTGCGGGTTCGATCCCTGGCCTTGCTCAGTGGGTTAAGGATTTGGCATTGCCTTGAGCTGTGGTGTAGGTCGCAGAAGGGGCTCAGATCTGGCATTGCTGTGGCTCTGGCGTAGGCCAGCACAACAGCTCTGATTAGACCCCTAGCCTGGGAACCTCCATCTGCCGCAGGTGTGGCCCTAAAGAGGACAAAAGACCAAAAAAAAGAAAGAAAGAAAGAGAGAAAGAGAGAAAGAAAGAAAGAAAGAAAGAAAGAAAGAAAGAAAGAAAGAAAGAAAGAAAGAAAAATAAAATTTAGAAACCCTTTCAGAAGCCTAGCCTGGCTCCCTATATAGATAGGACCTGAGAAGTGTATGTTCAAGAATACCAAGCCACCTGCCACTTCACAGCTGAACATGTAACTTGCTTTATGCTCATTTGGGGTTTTCCCCAGCAGAATAAGGGACCTAGGTGTGGGAAAGGAACAAGGCAAGTTTACATCCTGTGAGTTCATGCCTCAACCACCAGTCTTCTGCTGATACAGGTGAAATCACACTTAAAAATTTTTTTGGCAGTCAGGAAGAAAGATATTCATGAAGGGCACTGTGAGGTCCATACTACAAGTAACACAAATGGCCTTTTGTTTTGCCTTTAAGCCCCTTGAACATTCCCACTCAATACTCGAGAGCTAGTGTTCATAGTCTCCTAAGCATTCTCCTATGCCCAAATCGATTCATTTAGTCGACAAATATTAATTGTGCATCTATTTTGTAACTAGGTTCAATATAATTCCTGGGTAAAACATGAATGAGACAGACATGGTCCTCACCATAGAGCTTATGGTATAGTGGTGGACTCAGACAAATACATACATAATTGAACTTCAATGTGATAAGAACATTGAGGGCAGGAATACTAGTGCTCTTGGGCAATGTTCAAAGTTAGAGAATATGGATAAGGCTAGAGAAGTATGCAAAACTCAAATAATGAAAAGTCCTATAAATAGCATGACCTTACAATCTATCAACCAACTAGAACACATTTGTGAGTGAAAGAAAGGACTGTTAATAATTCTGATAAAATAGCAAGCAAAAACTAAGACTATTCCACATATGGAATAGTGGGACATATGGTCAGCCTATTTATAAGCCACATGAAGGCGATAAGTGTGTATACAAAAGGTAATGGGAAGCTGTTAAATATTTAGAGAAAATGGTGACAGGACCAGATTTTTGTCTCAAAATATTGCAAAATTTGAGGCAGAACAGTTTTTAGGTAACTACTGCAATATCTAAATAGAATATAGTGACACTCAACCAGATAGTGGCAATTAGTCATGAAAGAACTGGATCAAGTCAAAAGCTCCTTGGGACTTAGAATCTGCAAGACTAGGATTGATTAGGCTGGCTATGGGTTAGAGATGATAAGGATAAGGAGGAAAGGAGGAATCAAGACTGTATTCTAAAGGGGACAGGTCGGGGGGAGGGATGAACTGGGGGTTTGGGACTGGCATATTCACACTGAGGTATATGGAATGATTGGGCAATGGGGACCTGCTGTATAGCACAGAGAACTCTACCCAGTATTCTGTGATAATCTATGTGGGAAAAGAATCTGAGAGAGAATGAATATGTATATATGTATGGCTGGGTCACTTGTTATACAATAGCTGTTATCACAACCTTGAACATTAACTATGCTTCAATAAAACAAAGAAATTCAGTTGACTTAATAAAAAAATTATACAAAATTTTTTAAAAAAAGAATGAACTCCAGATATCCACCTTAACAAATGGATTTATACTGGAGCCTTTCAATAAAATTAGGAAGCACATGAGTCAATACAGATGTGGTGGAATAATTATGCATAAACTTTTTTACATATTAGATTTGAGAGGTTGTAGAATATCCCAGTGGAAATGTCCAGTAGGCAATTAGCTACATGTATGGATCTGAAACACATGAGAAGAGATCAGGCTGGAGACGTTATTGAATGGTCATTGCCTTGTGGGTGATAATTGAAACCATAAATTGATCATGTAGAATGAGCAGTATGAGAAAAGAAAGTGGCCTAAGACTGAG
The DNA here is from genome assembly GCF_054392235.1 of Sus scrofa. Classification (NCBI taxonomy): domain Eukaryota; kingdom Metazoa; phylum Chordata; class Mammalia; order Artiodactyla; family Suidae; genus Sus; species Sus scrofa. Next base: position 78,814,426 of record NC_139397.1, read on the forward strand.
CAGATGTAAATTTCACACACCCCAGATTTAGGCATGAAAAATATTTTGGGAAATATTTTACTGACCTTAGATAAGCATCCTTGGTTGAGTGAATTTCTTTATGAACAGTTATCACTTATTACATTAGAATACAATATTCTAATATTGTATCAGAATGTAATATTAAGTTATATTCTACAAAAGGCTTTTGAATAGCCTGGCACTTAGCAGTAAGAAAATATTGCCTGCCATATCAGTAAACAAAGGATGTCACAGTTATCAGTGATTGCAGCCACCTAAAGTCAGTGGGGGAACTCAGGAAGGAAACAAAGAATACCTGCCATCTAGCAGCCATCAGACTTGCAGCCTCTCCCTACTGTGCACCTTAAGGAAGCTCAGGATGTGAAAACAGAATACTGGCCACAGGTAGCTGAGGTTAATATCAGAGGAATGATTTCAGTGAGCCCAGACCTCGCATCTTCCCATACACAGAAAAGCACTAAATTCCTTAAATTGAGTTATCTAGTTTTATGTTATTAACAGTAATCTTTTGTTTCTACCACCTGTGCTTTGAGGCAAAACTCCTGTATATCCTAGCTGCCTCCCTTGCCTTCTCAGAGCGGTTTTGTCAGGGTTAACTGAGATGCTGCCTCCTGGGCTGAAGTACTCATTTTGCCCCAAATAAAACTTAACTCTCAACTTTTAAGTTGTGCATATATTTTTTTAGTTGACTTTAGGCTCTTTACCTCTAATGCCAAGAGATTCCCAGACCATGTATGATTTGTAATAGTGAACACAAAAACACTCAGAACATCAGCTACCTGATCTAAAATAGCCTTTCTTCCAAAAATAAGTCAGAGAGTAGGACCTCTGAAACTATCAGGACAAGACTAGGGACTTTTCTCCCTCCTCATAAGCTATATTGGAGATCTCCTCTGGTATGTTCCCAAAGCAACACAAATTTAATTCCATCCCAGCACTTTCCACTCTGTTCTGTATCATCTGTTTCCTTTGCCTCTTCCCCACTGGACTGGAAGCCTTTGGTGGCAAGGACTGTACCTTGTTCACTGTGATGGCCCAGGGCCAAGCACAGTGCCTGATAGGTAATAGCATCCTTAAATATTTGTTGAACGAAGCGAGGATGGATGGAAGGAAAGGATTCTTCACTTTTCTTCCTGGTATGCCTTTATTAACCTCATCCTTGTTTTAGAAAAGAACAATGTTGCTAGGTCCTTTGGATTCAGAGTATTGTACTGATCTCCACTAGAGGTCATAATTTCGGGCATCAATATCTCTAAAAACTTTCAATTAGACAGAAAATGTCAACTATTTAGGAGCCTAGTGGACACTGAACATGAAGTGCTACTGAGAAAAACACCACAAACAACAAAATTACTCCTTTAGCATCATATCTCATAAGCAGGGACTCAAAAGGCACACTTCTAGATTGTGACACTAAGTTGAATGACCTGTCAGTGTCTCAATATCCTTAATTGTAAAATGAAGGTAAAACTCTCAAGATGATGGCATGGTGGCATAGGCCTACTCTGTGCCACCTTATATCAAATCTCAGTATAGATGAAGCACCTAATAAGTGGTATTATTAATATGGCTTACATTTTAAAATGCGGGCTTTATATACAATGCTCATGTTGTATTGGTTTGGACAATAATGGCTGGTTGCTCAGCACTGATAAAATGAACTTCACTAAGCCTTGACAAAGAAAGGAACAAGAGGGGAAATGGAAATAAAAGAGAAAGAAATGTGTGCTCAAAGTAGATTACTAACATCGCAAAATGAATTATCAGTGGTTCCTCATTGCAAAAATGTAGATTTTAAGAGGTTAGCAAATTTACTAGAGACAACCAAAGCTTCTATCTTACGAATGAAGAATTAGAGACCAGAATGTGAGATTTGCACTGTTTGTACGTGAAGAGGTTCTCAGCAAGAATGGATAGAATAAGACTGTATGTTTGACGTTGAAAATATCTGGGTAGTTGTCTTGACAAGTTGTTGATATTAAATCGTGTGTTGCTACTGACCTACTCGCAGGTACTTAGAAAAGAGCTGACAGATTCTGGAGGCAATTAAAGCAGCAATTTAGGCCTCCTGGGGCCATGAGGAAGATGGCGGCGGCGACTGAGAGGGGTGAGACTTCAGCCCCGTGGCCCTGTGGCACCATGACCCCTGCATCAGCCACGTTGTGGATGTGACCAGCCAGGTGGTCCTGTACACCTTTGTCAAGTGGGTAAAGACTGATGTGGAAAGACCTTATTTGTTTACATAATGTCTGCTTCTCCCAAGCCCGGCTTCACCATTATAAACAGGATGCAACCCGTCACGAAAGATCTGGATTTCCTGCTTCCTGAACCCTTCCTTCTATACAGAAGCACCAGAGGTGAGTCTGAACACGGACCGTGTGTGACTGCTCTTGTGGATAGTGTTAGCGATTCTAGGGAGTTAGCACTGGTAGCCCAGGCACGCCACCTCGGTGGGGGAGGGTAAATGGGGTTGATGGCTATGATGTGAATGTTTGAACCTGGTTCTTTGGCGCCTGACTGCTTTACTGTATGAGCCTGAGCCAGGCTGGGGCAGGTGAGTCCTCATCAGGAGACTGCTGAGGGGCCCCTTGGTGGTGCCACAGGAGACCTACATTAGTGATTCAGTTCATGTGTCACTTCTGGCTGAGCATCCATTTGCTACTGTCTGGGGCTCTTGGCCTTCTTAATCAATGGAAATTGATACACACCAGATAAGAAAATTCATGCAAGGCTTTTCTGGGGCCCCTGCTGCAGCTGCCAGGAGCAAACACAATCAGGTTTCCTTGTTCGCTTGTGGCTGGAGCTGGGGCTGGGATTGGTGAGCTGGTTTCTTATATGGGGGGAGGGTAAGGGTGGGTCCAGAGGTTGGCGCAGAAGGTTAGTTTAGGTGGCATACCCATCCCTTTGGTGGAGGTGTGTGCAGGGAGCATGAGTATGTAGTACCATGCTTTTGCTCTTGGCTCTTCAGAAATGGCAGTTTGGTTTTTAGGGGTTTTTTTGTATTTTCTTGCCCATAATTTGCCCCAGCTGCCTGTGTCTGCAGCCCCTTATAGTTTCTTTGTATTTTGTTGCTGGAGGAGATGTTTGTCCAGGTGCAAGCATTGCATCCACTGGAGCAGAGGATCCCAGGTCTCTCCCTGTATCACAATGAGATTTTTGAGGGAGAGGGTAAGTCTTCCAGAAGGATCATCTTTTGAATATATAATAAAAGAAAATCAAAGTCGTTTATCTGGTAGGATTTAGTAAACATGTGCTCAGCCTCTCCTTGGTTCCAGCCTGTACTGCCGGTTACAGTCTCATGGGCTTATGTGGCTGTGAAGCATGTGGCCTCTGGGTAGTCTGAACTGAGCTGTGCTATGAGTGTGAAACATGAACTGATTTTCACAGATTTAGTACCAAAAAAAAAAAAAAAAGAATTGTAAAAAACCTCAGGAGCTTTATATTGATTTACCTATTGAAATGGGAATATTTTGAAGATGAGTTAAATAAATATATTAAATTTTAAATAAAAGATCAGTTTACTAGGTAAGGGACACTAGGACATGCAGTGGAAACAGCAGTCATGATACTGCTGCTAAAGAACTTGACCTACCTTTTTCTTCTGACTACTCATATTTCAGAAGGAAAAAAATATGCATCAAAAGTGCATATTTCAGGAAGCTTCATTTCAAACAACCTTTTCAGCTACTAGCGTAGGTTCCTTCACTGTGCTGGGAAAGTGAGAAAACCCACAGAAGTAACCTCACTTAAAAAAATTAAATAGCTCCCATTCTAAGAATATCTTCCCCAAATTCTTCAGGGGGCTTAAAACACCCCTCATTTATTAAACTTTGTAAAGACCTTTTTAAGCAAACAGAATAACACAGGGTAGGAACCCAAACGTATATTTACTGAAGAACAAATAATAAATAAATGACTAACAGACTGAATGAATGAAAAATTAAAATATTTGTGACCAGAATATCAAGGAAGGTATTGTGACAGAATATTAGTTGTCCCAGAATCCATTTTACTCTTCCTCCTGCATACATGGCCAAGAAACTAGGCAATATACTGCCCAGGTTGCTTGGTTGCAGATAGATGTGACCATATGACCAAATTTAGGCCAACTTCTGTTATGTGTGCTCTTCAAGTTATCTTTAACTTGAAAAAAAAAATTGTTTTCCTGATCTTTAGTTTTCCATCTTCCCATGAACTATAACATCAATATGACAGTTAGCCAGCTTCATTCAGATGAGGACCATGCCTTAGTTGGCTGGTGCAGGTGTAATTAGAAGAAACATAGATCCCCGAATATGGTCATAGATAAATAAGCTAATATCTTATTTAACCCACTGTATTCTTGGCGTCTGTCTGTATTACTCGCTAAGCCTTTACTGTAATTAATACCAAAAAAAGCGATATCAATGAACATATAGAAGGACCTGAGGAGTGTTGATGACAGCCTCAACCTTCTTCCCAAGTAAACATATTTCTAAGGTTCAAAGGAGATACAAAAATAACTCATTGAAGTGCTTTCCTTCAATTACTTTAAGGCATGAATGGGAAATAGAATGGGTGAGGACATAAACATTTTTGAAGAATTCTGAAAAATCAGTAGCATTTCTGTGGGAGACTTTGCATAGGGAATGATGTAGTAGGTTCAAGATTTTGAATCTGGAGAATAGAAAAAGTAATTTTTAACTTATAAAATTTTATTTTTTTTTTTATTGAGGTGTGGCAGGTTTATAATGTATAGGTTCCAGGTGTACAACATAGTGATTAATAATTTTTAAAGATCATACTACACATAAAATATTGACATATTCTCTGTTCTGTGTCCTTTTAGTTTGTTTATTTCACACTAGTAGTTTGTATCTCTTAATCCCCTATTCCCATCATGCCCTCCCACTTCCCTCTAGCCACTAGTTTTTGTTTTTTTGTTTTTTTTTTTTTTGTCTTTTTGCTATTTCTTGGGCCGCTCCCGCGGCATATGGAGGTTCCCAGGCTAGGGGTCTAATCGGAGCTGTAGCCGCCAGCCTATGCCAGAGCCACAGCAACGCGGGATCCAAGCCACGTCTGCAAACTACACTACAGCTCACGGCAACGCCGGATCATTAACCCACTGAGCAAGGGTAGGGACAGAACCTGCAACCTCATGGTTCCTAGTCGGATTTGTTAACCACTGCATCACGATGGGAACTCCCCCTCTAGCCACTAGTAACCACTAGTTTTCTCAATGTCTCTTTCTTTTTTGTAATAATCACTAGTTTGTTTTTTTTTTAGATTCCACATATAAATTATAACATGCAGTATTTGTCTTTCTCTGTATGAATTATTTCACTAAGTATTATTTCCACCAAGTCCATCCATGTGGCAAATGACAAAATTCCATTCTTTTTATGGCTGAGTAGTATTCCATTGTATATATAAACCACATCTTCTTTATCCATTCATCTATTGTTGGACACTTAGGTTGTTTCATATCTTGGCAGTTGTAAATAATGCTGCCATGAATATTGAGGTACATGTATCTTATCAAATTAATATTCTTATTTTCTTTGAATATATACCTAGGAGTGAAAATGAATCATATGAATCATATGGTAGTTCTGCTTTTAGTTTTTTAAGAAAACTCCATTCCATTTTCCTTAGTGGCTATACCAATTTACCCCACCTACAGTGTGCAAGGGTTACCTTTTTTCCACATCCTTGCCAGCATTTGCTAGTTGTCTTTCTTGATGATAACTGTTCTGACATGTGTGAAGTGGTATTTCATTGTGGTTTTGATTTCCATTTCTGTGACGATTAATGATGTCGAGCATCTTTTCATATGTATTGGCTATTCTGATGTCTTTGGAAAAGTGTCTGTTCAGGTTTTCTGTCAGTTTTTCAATTGGATTGTTTGTTTTTCTTTTCCTTTTTCTTTTTATGGCTACACCTGTGGCATATGGAAGTTCCCAGGTCCAATCAGAGCTGCAGCTGAGCCATATCTATGGCCTACACCACAGCTTGAGGCAATGGGGATCCTTAATCCACCAAATAATGGCAGGGATCAAACCTGCATCTTCACAGGACTGTGTTGGGTTCTTAACCTCCAGAGCCAAAATGGGAACTGATGTTTGGTTTTTTGGGGTTTTTGTTTGTTTGTTTGTTTGTTTGTTTTGATGTTGAACTGTGTGAGCTATTTACATGTATTGAACATGAACCTCTTACTGGTCATATAACTTGCAAATATTTTCTCTTATTTAGTAGGTTGTTTTTGCATTTTGTTTATGGTTTCTTTTACTGTGCCAAAGCTTTTAAGTTTAATTAGGTCCCATTTGTTTATTTTTGCTTTTGTTTCCTTTGCTTAGGAGACAAATGTTTTAAATATTGCTATGATTTATGTCAAAGAGTTTCTTGCCTATATCTTTTTAGGAGTTTTATTGTTTCTGCTCTTATGTTTAGTTTTTCAATCCATTTTGAGTTTATATTTGTACATGGTGTTAGAGAATGTTCCAACTTCATTCATTTACATGGAGATGCCCAGTTCCCAGCACCATCTATTGAGGAGACCATTTTTCGCCCATTATACATTCTTTTTTTTTTTTTTTTTTTTTGCCTTTTAGGGCCTCACTGGCGGCATATGGAGATTCCAAGGCTAGGCTAGGGGTCGAATTGGAGCTGTAGCCGCTGGCCTATGCTACAGCCACAGCAACACAGGATCTGAGCCTCATCTGTGACCTACACCACAGCTTCACAGCAATGCCAGATCCTTAACCCACTGAGCGAGGCCAGGGATCGAACCCACAACCTCATGGCTGCTAGTCAGGTTCGTTAACCACTGAGCCACGACAGGAACTCCAGCCATTATACATTCTTGCCTCTGTTGTAGATTAATCAAACATAAGTGCTTGGGTTTATTTCTGAACTTTCTATACTGTTAAATTGATCTATAGTCTGTTTTTATGCCAAAACATACTGTTTGATTCTTATAGCTATAGTATATTCTGAGGTCAGGGAACAGGATATCTCCAGCTTTGTTCTTCCTTCTCAATAGGGTTTTGACTGTTGGAGTTTCTTGTGTTTCCATACAGATTTTAAATTATTTGTTCTAGTTGTGTGAAAAATACCTCAGAGAAGAGTTCCTTGGCTCCTAGGGCAAGCCGTATTCTATTATATTCTCATAGTACTGTGTGCCTTACTTGGGGCCACTTGTCACAGCTCTCACCCTACATCTATTTACAGGATTGTTGGACTGCCTCCTCACAAGAGTAGGATTGGCTCTTTTCCATCTAAATGCCAATAAATATCTGTTGAATAAATAGGGCAAATCCATGTCCTAGTTATAGACCTGTAACTGATTCTCTATATAAATATGGACAAGTCACTTTCTCTCTCTGGCTGTCAATTTCTCTAACAGTAAAATGGGGAAGCTGGGCCATAAAAGGCCCAGTTTAGCTTTCTCTTCTATCCCTTTAATTTTCTTTGGAGTTGAAGGTAGCCATACTCAATACATGCTTCTGTTTAGATGAATGACTGGTGAACTCAAAATACATCCTGTATACTCACTGAAGAGAACTCTGTTTTTTTTGTTCTTGACCTCAAATCATTTTATAGGCAAAATGTATTTCCTAAGAGTTTTTATCTTCTTTCTTTTTGTTCTCTGATTCTTTCTACTGGGAGGACACTTTTCATGAAGCCTGTCTAACAATGAGGAAGGTAAGTTGGGTTATGGCAAAGCTATGCTAGAGTTCTATCCCAATTCCTGACTCTTCCCACAAACCATGCTGCTTCTCAACAATGTGTTGATCCCTTAAAGGCTTGTCGGGTAACCTCATTTATCTCAACATAAGAATATTGAGAACAGGAGTTCCCCTCGTGGTGCAGTGGTTAACGAATCCAACTAGGAACCATAAGGTTGCGGGTTCGATCCCTGGCCTTGCTCAGTGGGTTAAAGGATCCGGCGTTGCCGTGAGCTATGGTATAGGTTGTAGACGCGGCTTGGATCCCGCATTGCTGTGGCTCTGGTGTAGGCCGGCAGCTACAGCTCCGATTAGACCCCTAGCCTGGGAACCTCCATATGCCGTGGGAGCAGCCCTAGAAAAGACAAAAAGACAGAAAAAAAAAAAAAGAATATTGAGAACAGTTTTGGTTTAAGAGGCTTATTGTGGGATAAAAGAAAGAACTGTGCCCCTGAAGTTATGAAGCAAGCCCAGATAAACATTTTAGAGAAGGACGGTTTCCCATTTTAGAGGACAGCATTTTAGCTCCTATACTCAAGTCTTCTTTATGTTTTGTTTGATTTCTGAGCATTGCAGAATTAATAGTAAAGGACCTTATCCATTCCAAGCCCCAAAGTCTATGGATGAAGGCACTGAAACCCAGAGAAACTGAGTGAGTTGCCTAAGGTCACAGAATGACTTAAATGCAAAACTAGAAATAAAAACTAGGTCTGATTCCTGGTCTAGTATGTTCCTAGGAAACTCTAGGGACCTAACATCAGTTACCTAAGTTGATGAGGTGGGCATGACTAAGTTAATGCAAATCAGCACTCCCACCACTGAATTCAGCACTGAATTTTAAGGCCCCACTTCACAGCGTGGGGTGTTCAATTATCTCTATTTTTAAGTATTCAAGAGTCAGATTGTGTTACAGACCAATCTGGGTCTGGTGGAGGCAGGGTATCAGCGCCCAAAACTCTTCATTTCATATTAAAAGTAACGGCACTCAAGTTTTCCTCAGATTGGCTCTTTGCTTTAGCTAGAACTTTCCCCTCACATCTGAAAGCCTTACTGTAGGAGGCTCCTATGTGCAAAGCTGTTGGCTTTGAGGCCAAATGGGTCGGAACCAATTATCTGAGGAGAAATTTGTATTTAATTCGAAAGTTCTTATTTCAAATGGAAGAGCAACCTGAGGATATTGATGGATAGCTCTTTTTTTTTTTTTTTTTCCCCAGGAGCTATGAGACTCCAGGTGGCATTTGATCAAGTATATGTAGAGTATGTACTAAAAAGGGCTGTGTGTCTTTTTGACGCTGGGAGGTCAGTCTGAAACCAGACTATGGAATCCTGTCCTAGCATCTCCATTTCCTGTTATTTAGCTTTAGTCTAGATGCTGAATCTCTCTCTGCTTCAGTTTTTTCCCTTTGAATTTTGTAATTTAATTATCAAAATAACTGAATGAACTAATTAGGATTATTATCTTCATTTTAGAGGTGAGGTTTAGCAAGGTGTGGGACCTAGGACTTAGAGAGATTAAGTAACTGCCTAAGAGCACACCCTTAGCAAATGTTAGAACCTAGATTTGAATGTAGAGCTCTTTGATTCCTAAGTCCCTGTTCTTAATCATAACTTGACAATATACATGATCAATGTGATCCAGCAGTCAGATTTTGTTTGCTCCTTCTATTAATGCTTTAAAACTTAAAATATCTCTAGAAAATTTGCCAAATTCTTTTGAAAATTATTTCTTACATTTTGGAGTAAACTTTCCCCCTTGTTTTAACAATGCAGAAACTCTAGTTTTTATATCACAGATCCAGTCAAGCACATTTTCTTTAACAATTTCTACACAGAAGTAAATATCAAGATAGTCTTTATCAATAGTGAGAGGAGAATTTTGTGAACAGTGTCAGATCTGGATCAAGGGAAGCAAATAATCTGATGTTTCACACACTGTACAGGGTTTAGAGGTCACTTTTGCAGATGAAAATGGAGCGAAATCTCCCATAACATTAAGCTTTGATCATTGAATTTTACCAAGGATATTGATCACAAACACAGTATTTCTGGCGTAATGTCTGTGAACATTCTGATAATATTTTTTCCAATTCAGTTTACTCACTTTAAATAATTCTGATAAACCTTTAAATACACTACCAGGCTTTCATAGTGATCTTCCTAGCTTTGGAAAATATTGCTTATTTTTTCATACCAGGAATAAAGACATAGCTGAGCATAAAGTTTCTTCAACAGATACATGACCACTAGTTGCAAAAATGGGTGATACTTTCTTCTTTTGTAAATTGTAAATTTGGTATTGACCCTGAGTCATCAGTTTATCACTTAAACTCAAGTTGAAGAAGAAATGTTCTGAAAAATCTTTTCTGTTTCCTCTCCAAGCAAAGTGTGGGTAGGGACCCTCGTGAGAAACTCCAGTGGTAGGAGGTTTTTGTTATTGTTGATTGTGGTGGTGGTGAGTTTTTTTGGTTTTAGTTTTTTGGTTTTTTTTTTTTTTTTCATTCTTAGTGATTAAAAGGGAAGTTTCTTAAGAAATATCCAAAGGATTTTTGGGTTTATGAATATATTTCTCACATTGGCTGATCATATGTACTGCAGAGAATTATGCTTTGTAACAAAACAAGCAATAACCACAAATAAAATATAGTTCCTCATATTCTTTGTTTTTAAAAGTTCAAATTTCCAATTCAAATTTTTTCAATTCAAATTTTTCCTCACGACAAATGGGCTCTACTGGGTTGATGTGTTTGCTTTTTTGTTCAGTTGGTTGGGGATTTCTTTGGCTGTGCCCAAGCACTCAGAAATTCCAGAGCCAGGGATTGAACCACAGCAGTGATCCAGGCCATAGCAGTGACACCAGATCCTTAATCCACTGAGACACCAAGGAACTCTACCCCTACTGTTTTAGTTTTCCTAGGTCTGTGACTTACAATTGAGCATTTAAACCAGAGGGTCAGGGGTGACCAAAATCCACCTCACTGGCTCACCAGAACCCATGCTTTGTCAAACTTTATCATCCAGGAAGAATTCATCCAGGCCTGAAGATGCATTCAAGTTTTGTGTGGATCCATAATTTATACCTTTTTATTGCTGAGTAGTATTCCATGGTATACCAGAGTTTTTTAACCATTATCCTAATAAAAGCATCTAAGTTGCTTCCACTGTTTGGCTATTATGAATAAAGAAGCTATGAACATTGTATATATATTTGTGTGCAAATAAATTTTCATTTCTCTTATGCTGAAGGGCACAATTGCAGGGTCATATGATCCTTTCTTGTTTGTTTCATGAGAAAATGCCAAAGTGTTTCCCAGAGTGGCTGTAACATTCTACATTCCCATAACATATGAGTGATCCAGTTTCTTGGCATCCTTTCCGGCATTTGAGGTTGCCAACCAACTTTTCTTTTTATTGAAGTATAGTTAATTTAAAATATCATATTGATTTCATATATAGATGTATCTTTTTCAGATTCTTTTCCCTTATAGGTTATTATAAATTATTGAGTATAGTTCTTTGTACTATAAGTAAGTCCTTATTGGTTATCTATTTTATATGTAGTAGTGTGTATATGTTAATGCCATCCTCCTAATTTATCCCTCTCACTCCTTTCCCCTTTAGTAACCATAAGTTTGTTTTATATGTCTGTTGGCCTATTTCTGTTTTGTAAATAATTTTATTTGTATCTTTTTCAAGATTCCAGATAATGTGATACCATATTTGTCTTTGAAGACCTAAATAGACATTTCTCCAAAGAAGACATACAGATGGCCAACAGGCACATGAAAAATTGCTCAACATTGCTAATTATTAGAGAAATACAAATCAGAACTATGAGGTACCATTTCACAATGGTCAGAATTGCTATCATTAGTAAGACCATAACCATGTCTAAATAAATGCTGGAGAGGGTGTGGAGAAAAGGGTATCCTCCTATACTGCTGGTGAGAATGTAAATTGGTACAACCACTATGGAAAACAGTATGGGGGTACCTCAGAAAACTAAATATAGAACTGCCATATGATCTAGCAATCCTACTCCTGGGCATCTATCTGGACAAAACTTTCATTGAAAAAGATACATGCACCCCTATGTTCATTGCAGCACTATTCACAATAACCAAGACATAGAAACAACCTAAATGTTCATCAGCAGGTGAAGGGATTAAGAAGATGTTGTAGATATACATAATGGAAGACTACTTAGCCATAAACATAACAAAATAATGACATTTGCAGCAACATGGATGGAACTAGAGATTTTCATACTAAGTGAAATAAGGCACAAAGAGAAAGACACATATCATATGATATGACTTATATATGGAATCTAATATATGACACAGATGAATCTGTCTACAGAATAGAAATAGACTCACAGACATGGACAGAAGACATGTGGTTGCCAAGGGAGAGGGAGCAGGAGGGACTGGGAGTTTGGGGTTAATAGATGAAAACTCTCACATTTAGAATGCAGAGACAATGAGGTTCTGCTGTATAGCACAGGGAACTATGTCCAATCACTTGTGATGGAACATGATGAAAGATAATATGAGAAAGAGAAAAAAATCTTTAAAAAAAAAAAGTGGTGTGGACATCCTTGTCCTGTTCCTGATCGTAGAGGCCACGCTTTCTGTTTTTCACCATTGAGTATGATGTTAGCCATAGGTTTTTCATATATGGCTTTTACTACATTGGGGTAGGTCCCCTCCATGCCCACTTTCTGAAAAGTTTTTTTCATGAATGGATGTTGAATTTTATCAAAAGCTTTTTCTGCATCTATTGAGATGATCACGTGGTTTCTGTTCTTCAATTTGTTGATGTAGTGTATCACACTGACTGATTTGCTTGCTTTATATTACTGTGGTGTTGTTTGTAACATTTTTATTTCTAATTTTATTGATTTGGGCACCCTTCTTTTTTTCTTGATGAGTCTGGCTAAAAGTTTAACAATTTTGTTTATCTTTTCAAATACCCATCTTCTAGTTTCACTCAAAAATCTTTTCTGTTGTTTCTTAGTCTCTATTTCATTTATTTTTGTTCCAGTCTTTATGATTTCTTTCCTTCTACTAACTTGGGGTGTTCTTTGTTCTTTTGTCTCTAGTTGCTTTAGACGTAAGGGTAGGTTTTTGAAATTTTTCTTGTTTCCGGAGGTATGCTTATATTACTGTATAAACTTCCTTCCTAGAACTGCTTTTGCTACATCCCATAGGTTTGGATGGTCTTGCTTTCATTTTTATTTGTGTCTATGTACTTTTTGATTTATTCTTTGATTTCTTTAGTGACCCATAGGTTGTTTAGTAACATTGTTTAGCCTCTACATATTTGTGTTTTTTTGCGGTTTTTCTCTTGTAGTTGATTTCTAATCTCATAGTGTTATGGTCAAAAAAGATCATGCTTGTCATGATTTCAGTTTTCTTTACTGAGGCTTGCTTTGTGGTCCAGCAAGTGATCTATCCCAGAGACTGTTCCTTGTGCACTTGAGAATATGTATTCTTCTAATTTCTGATGGACCACTCCATAAATATCAAGTCCATCTGATCTGATGTATCATTTAAAGTCTATGTTTCCTTGTTGATTTTCTGTCTGGATGATCTGTCCATTGATGCATATGAGGTGTTAAAGTCCCCCACACTATTGCTGTGTTACTGTCAATTTCTTCTTTTATGTGTATTAACATTTGCCTTTTATGTCAAGTGTTCCTGTTTTGGGTGCCACATATGTATACTTAAAATTGTTATGTATTCTTAAATTGATCCCTTGATCATTATGTAGTGTCCTTGTCTTTTGTAAAATCTTTATTTTAAAGTCAATTTTGTTTGATATGAGTATGCTACTCCAGCTTTTGTTTGATCTCTATTTGCATAGAATACCTTTTTCCATCACTTCACTGTCAGTCTATATGTATCTCTAGATCTAAAGTAAGTAGATCTCGTTACTATAAATATCTTATTTTAGTATACATTCAGCCATTCTATGTATTTTGGTTGAAGCATTTAATCCTTTACACTTAAGATAATTATTGGTATGTATATTCTTATTGCCATTTTGTTAATTTTTTGGATTTGCTTTTATAAGTTTTTTTCTTTTCCTCTTTATTCTCTTATAATTACTACATTTAGTGTTGGGTTCAGATTCCTTTTTCTTTTTTGTGTGTATATCTATCTATTTTTGGTTTGTGGTTACCAAAAGTTTTTGGCATAGCAGTCTATATATACACATGATTGTTTTAAGATGCTAACCTCTAATTTCAAATGAATTTAAAATATCTTGCATTTGTACTCTCCTCCTCTCATGACGACTGGTCTTGATGCCATATTTTTGTGTGGGTGATTTTCTACCTTTACTCTATTTTTTTTTAACTTTACTGATGGGCTTTCTCAATTTGTAATTTTCTTGTTTTAGTTTTGGCCTTTACTTTTTCAATCATTTGGTGATTTGGTGATTTGGTGGTACTGAAATAAAACTTTTTCTTGTCTATAATACTTTTGATTTCTCCATCAAATCTGAGTGAGAGCCTTCCTGGGTAGAGTATTTTTGGTTATAGGTTTTTCTCTTTCATCATTTTAAATATATTGCCACTCACTTAGGGCCTGAAGAGTTTCTGCTAAAAAAATAAGCTGATAGTCTTATGATCCTTTGTGTATTATTTGTTGCTTTTCCCTTGTTGCTCTTCATATTTTCTCTTTGTATTTAATTTTTGTCTCTTTTGATTACTGTGTGTATTAGCATGTTCCTCCTTGAGTTAATCCCTGTATGGAACTCTCTGGGCATCCTGGACTTGGATAATTTTTTCCTTTCCCATGATGGAGAAATTTTCAGCTATTTTCTCTGCAAATATTTTCTCAGGCACTTTCTCTTCCTATTCTCCTTCTTGACTGCTATAATGCCAATGTTAATGTGTTAGATGTTGTCCCAGAGGTCTCTTAAACTGAACTTGTTTCTTTTCATTATTTTTTCTTTATTCTGTTCTGTGACAGTGATTTCCACCACTGTGTCTTCCAGCTAGGTGATTTGTTCTTCTGCCTCATTTATTCTGCTCTTGATTCCTTAGAGTGTTTTTTTTTACCTTAGTTATTTTAGTCTTCAGCTCTCTTTGATTGTGTTTTATATTTTCTAATTCTTCACTAAAAACTTCTTGTAATTTTTTGCTTTTTTGGGCTGCACTTGTGGCATGTAGAAATTCCCAGGCTAGGGATCAAATTAGAGCTGTATCTGCTGGCCTATACCACAGCCATAGCAACAAAGAATCCAAGCCACTGGATCCTTAACCCACTGAGTGAGGCCAGGTATCGAACCAGCATCATCATGGATCCTAGTTGGGTTCATTACCACTGAGCTATGAAGGGAATTCCCAATTTCTTGCTCTTTGTATTCACTTTTCCTGAGTTCCCAAGTCATCTTTACAATAATTACTCTGAACTTTTTCTCAGGTAGGTTGCCTATCTCCACTTAACTTTTTGTTCTTCTGGGGTTTAGTTTTGTTCCTTTGCCTGGAACATAATCCTTTGCCATCTCATTTCATTTAACTTTCTATTGATTTTTTTTTTTAGTCTTTTCTAGTGCTATACCCGCAGCACATGGAGGTTCCCAGGCTAGGGGTCTAATCAGAGATGTAGCCACCAGCCTATGCCAGAGCCACGGCAACACAGGATCCAAGCTGCATCTGTGACCTGCACCATAGCTCATGGCAATGCCAGATCCTTAACCTACTAAGCAAGGCCAGGAATTGAACGCACAACCTCATGGTTCCTGGTGAGGCTCGTTAACCACTGTGCCACAACAGAAACTCCTCTATTGATATTTTTATGTGTGCAGTCATTTAGTTACATTTCTTGACCTTGGAGAAATAGCCCTCCATAGGGAATATCCTATGTGTCCCAGCAGTACACTCCTCTCTCATCACCCAAGGGCCAGGAGCCAGCTAATTCCACAGTAGGTTCTGACCTGTGTCTGTGGACTCAGTTCCAGAGGCTTCAGGGTCAATATTTTCTTGCTTTTGGGTCTGTCCCAGTGGGTGAGCCTTGTGTAGGCTTCCTGGTGGGAGGGGCAGGTACTTGCCCACTTGTAGGTGGAACTTTGTCTTGGCCCTTGATGGTCAGAACTGAGTCAAGAGGCATATCTAGAGGTATCCGTAGACTCAGGACATCTTTAGGCAGCCTCTCTGGTGATGGGTGGGTCTGTGTTCCCAAGCTTTTTGTTATTTGGCCTGAGGCATCCTAGAGAAGGCTGGGATTGGGCCAGGAACCTAAAGGCTGTTGGATGGGGCCAGGTCTTTGTGCTAATGACCCAAGCAAGATGTCTGCCTCCAGCAAGAGTTCACATAGATGAACACTCCCCTAAATGCCCATCACCAGCTTTTATGACCTCAGAGAGAGAAAGAGCTGCTCCCTGTCTCCCCAGGAGGCCCTCTAAGAGCAGTGGATAGGTCTGGCCCAGGCTCCTATGAAGTCACTGCTTTTACTGGGTCTTGGTGTGCATGAGACTTTGTGTGTGCCCTCCAAGAGTGGAGTCTCTGTTTTCCCCAGTCCTGTGGAGCTCCTGCAGTCCAGCCCCGCTAACCTTCAAAGCCAGATACTCTGGGAGGGGGGTGGTGGTCTTCCTCCATATACTGGAGCCCCTAGGCTTGGAAGCCTGATGTGAGCCTCAGAGCTCTCACTCAGTATATTCTCCAGTTTGTCAGTCATCCACCTGGGTGTTATGAGATATGATCATATTATGAGTGTGCCCCTCCTACTGTCTCACTGTGGTTTCTTCTTTCTGTCTTTGGTTGTAGAATATCTTTTTTGGGTAAGTTCCAGTCTTTTTTATTGATGGTTGGCAGTTTGTTCTAATTTTCATATCCTTATGAGAGGTGGTGAGCTCAGGGTCCTTCTGCTCTACCGTTTTGTCTCTAAACCATCTTTACTTCAGCTTTTATGATATCAAGTGGAAATTAAAAGTAGTATCTACCTGGGAGGGTTGTTATGAGTTTTAAATGAATTAAAACATGCTTTGGACCATGCTTGTCACATAAAACATATTTACTAATACTGTTTTATTATAGTTATTGATATAATTCCTTTTACCTTCTTTTCTTGTCTTGGAATCACTTCAGTGGAAGGTGGATGATCTCTAAGAAAAGACTCCCCCAAAGACCTGCATGACAGCAGATGCCACATGGGATGGTCTGAGAAGCCATGTACTCTTCAGTATTCCCTTACTATTGGCAGAGGTTTTGTCGAGCCTCCATTACAGTTTGAATTCTCCTTTGCCCAGTCCTCTATTTCTTCCTCCTGCCTCCCACAGAGGTTGACTCCTGATAAATACTCTCTGTGCAAGCTCTATCTCAGCATCTGGAGAACACACCATATGAAAATTGACTTACAAAGGATGTTAGTAACATATAGTAGAAAGAGTTTGATCACCAATGACAAAATATGAAAATATTGAAAAATATTTGAATGCTCAGGGTCTCAGCTTCCATATCAACAAAATGAGGATAATTATCTTTAACTTGCAAAGTGTTGTGAGGACTAAGGGAAAGAGTACAGGGCCAAGTCCATAGTATCAAACTGTGTAAAAGTTTGAGACCCCCTCCATTTTAACCTTTTATTTTATTCAATTTACTTTCTCCCCTTCCTTTTCCTAACCCATTCATATTTTTTCTCTTATTTTACACATTAGGTTTCTTCTTCCTTTACTGTATCTCCTCTTTTCACCTCTTTTAATTTTAAATTTTGTCCTTTAATCAATGTTGTTGAGGTCCATTTTACATTCAATACAATGCATACATTTTAATTATGCAGCTTTTTAAAAAATGAATACACACGTGGGTCCATCTTAGCAATCAAAATATAGAACATTTCATCGCCACAAAGGATATCTTTATACCTCTTCCCAATCAGTCCTCATCTCACAATACCAGCATAAGTAACCATTGATCTACCTTCTATCACCATATGTTGGTTTTGCCTTTTCTAAAGTTTCATATGAATGTAATCCTACAGTGTGTACTCTTTTCTGTCTTGACTTTTTTCCTCTCAACATAATGCTTCTTTGATTATCCATGTTGTATGTGCACCATAGTTTGTTCTTTTTCATTGCTATGCAGTAGTATGTATGAATGTATTACATGTTGTTTCTCCATTTACCAGATGTTGGCCTTTGATTGTTTCTAAATTTTGCTGTTATGAATAACTCTGCCATGAACACTTATGTACAAGTCTTTGTGTGGATATATGTCATCATTTCTTCTGCAGTATAAATGCTGAGTCATATGTTAAGTGTATATTTAACTTTATAAGAAAATACCAATATCATGTTACACTCCACCTAAAAAAGTATGCAAGTTTCAGTTGCCCCACAATCTCTCTGGGACTTGGCATTCTCATTCTTTTTTAATTTAGCTATCCTAGTAGGTGTGAAATGAAAGTATCTCATTGTGATTTAATTTGCATTTTCCTGGTGACTAATAATGTTAAACATTATTTTGCACTTTAATGGCTTTTGGTCTGTTTTTTTGTGATGATTTTGTTAAAATATTTTGCCAGTTTTTAATTTTTTTTATTACTGAGTTGTATAATTTTGGCATGAATTTCAGTGTAAATTTTTTCCAAGATATAAGTTTTGTGAATATTTTCCCCCAATTTTTGGCTTGTCTTATGATTTTCTTTAGATTATTTTTTTCAAAGAGAAGTTTTAAATGTTGATGAAGGCCAATTTATTACTTTTTTTATCATGCTCTTTGTGTCTTATTTATAAAATCTTTGTCTACTCCAAGTTTGCAAAGACTTTCTTATGTATTTTCCCCTAGCAGTGGTGTAAGTTTTACATTTTTTTAGTTTTCACATTTAAATATGTAGTCCATTTCAAGTTATATTTTTCACATGATATAAGGTACAAATCTCATTTTTTTCCTTGTAGATACTCAGTTCTAGGACCATCTGTTGAAAAGTCTTTTCCTCCACTGAATTACTTGGCACCTTTGTTTGCTCAAAATTGTATGACTATATATATGTAGTCTATTTCTGTTCCATTATCTAAATTTCTGTCCTTATGCCAGCAACAAATTCTCTTGATTATTGTAGCTTTTAATAAGACTTAAAATAACTCATGTTAGCCCTCAAACTTTGCTTTCCTTCTTTCAGTAGTCTCTAGGCTACATTAGGTCCTCTGCATTTCCATATGAATTTTGGAAACTGCTTGTCAATTTCTGCAAAAATGCCTGCTCTGATTTTCATTGAGATTTCACTGAATCTATTTGGGGAAAACTGGTATCTTAAAAATATTGCCTTCCTATCTGAGCATGATATATCTCTTCTTTAGATCTTATTATTTTTTCTTAGTGAGATAACTTAGTTTTTATGTATATATCTTGCATATCTCCTGAAAAATTTACTCCTAAATGTTTTAGATGTTATGTTAATTTGGTTTAATTTTAATTTAGAATTTCACATTATAATTGTTTATTGCTAGAATAAGGAAATGTATGTGTATCAATATTGTTTCTTGAGACCTTGTTAATTCACTTATTACTTACAGGAGATTTTTTTTAATATTGATTTCTTTGTAGGTACATACAGACAACGATATCATCTGTAAATAAAGACAGTTTAACTTTTAGTTTTCTACTATGTATACTTTTATTTATTTTTCTTGTTGTATTGCACTGGCTAGACCTTCTCTTACAACAGTTGATGAGAACTGGTAGGAGTGATATCCTGTCATAGTCCTCATCTTAGAGGAAAAAGATTCAGTTTCTTACCATTAAGTTAGCTGTTAGTTGTTTGTAAATGCCTTTCATTTGCTTGAAAAAGATTCTTTCTGTTTCTCAGGATTGCTTTGGCGATTCTGGTCTTTTGTGGTTCCATATAAATTTTTGGATTGTTTGTTCTAGTTCTGTGAAAAATGTCATGGGTAATTTGATAGGGATTGCATTGAATCTGTAGATTGCTTTGGGTAGTATGGCCATTTTTGCAATATTGATTTTTTCCAATCCAGGAACATGGAATATCTTTCCATTTCTTTACATCTTCTTTGATTTCTTTGATTAAAGTTTTATAGTTCTCGGCATATAGGTCCTTTACCTCCTTGGTCAGGTGTATTCCGAGGTATTTGATTTTGTGAGGTGCAATTTTAAAAGGTATTGTATTATTGTATTCCTTTTCTAATATTTCATTGCTGGTATACAGAAATGCAACTACTTCTGAATGTTAATCTTATATACTGCTACTTTGCTGAATTTATTAATCAGTTCAAGGAGTTTTGGGGTTGAGTCCTTAGGGTTTTCTATGTATAGTATCATATCATCTGCATACAGTGACAGTTTTATCTCTTCTCTTCCTATCTGGATGCCTTTTATTTCTTTTGTTTTTCTAATTGCTGTGTCTAGGAATTCCAAAACCATGTTGAAGAGCAGGGGTGAGAGTGGGCATCCCTGTCTTGTTCCAGATGTGAGTGAGAAGGCTTTCAGTTTTTTCCCCATTGAGTATTATATTTGCTGTGGGTGTACCATTAATGGCTTTGATTATGTTCAGGAATGTTCCCTCTATGCCCTCTTTGGTAAGATTTTTTATCATGAATGGATGTTGGACTTCGTCAAATGCTTTTTCTGCATCTATTGAGATGATCATCTGGTTTTTGACTTTTTTTTGTTAATGTGGTGTATGATGTTGATTGATTTGCGTATGTTGAACAAGCAGGAGGCATAACTCTCCCAGACTTCAAGAAATACTACAAAGCCACAGTCATCAAAACAGTGTGGTACCGGTATCAAAACAGACAGACAGACCAATGGAACAGAATAGAGAATCCGGAAATAAACCCTGACACCTATGGTCAATTAATCTTTGACAAGGGGGGCAAGAACATAAAATGGGAAAAAGAAAGTCTATTCAGCAAACATTGCTGGGAAACCTGGGCAGCTGCATGCAAAGCAATGAAACTAGAACACACCCTCACACCATGCACAAAAATAAACTCAAAATGGCTGAAAGACTTAAATATACGACAGGACACCATCAAACTCCTAGAAGAAAACATAGGCAAAACACTCTCTGACATCAACATCATGAATATTTTCTCAGGTCAGTCTCCCAAAGCAATAGAAATTAGAGCAAAAATAAACCCATGGGACCTCATCAAGCTGAAAAGCTTTTGCACAGTAAAGGAAACCAAAAAGAAAACAAAAAGACAACTTACAGAATGGGAGAAAATAGTTTCAAATGATGCAACTGACAAGGGCTTAATCTCTAGAATATATAAGCAACTTATACAACCCAACAGCAAAAAAGCCAATCAACCAATGGAAAAATGGGCAAAAGACCTGAATAGACATTTCTCCAAAGAAGATATACAGATGGCCAGCAAACACATGAAAAAATGCTCAACATCGCTGATTATAAGAGAAATGCAAATCAAAACTACCATGAGATACCACCTCACACCAGTCAGAATGGCCATCATTAAGAAGTCCACAAATAACAAGTGCTGGAGGGGCTGTGGAGAAAAGGGAACCCTCCTGCACTGTTGGTGGGAATGTAAACTGGTACAGCCACTATGGAGAACAGGTTGGAGATACCTTAGAAATCTATCCATAGAACTTCCATATGACCCCGCAATCCCACTCTTGGGCATATACCTGGACAAAACTCTACTTAAAAGAGACACATGCACCTGCATGTTCATTGCAGCACTATTCACAATAGCCAGGACACGGAAACAACCCAGATGTCCATTGACAGAGGATTGGATTCGAAAGAGGTGGTATATATACACAATGGAATACTACTCAGCCATAAAAAAGGATGACATAATGCCATTTGCAACAACATGGATGGAACTAGAGAATCTCATCTTGAGCAAAAGGAGCCAGAAAGACAAAGGCAAATACCATATGATATCACTTATAACTGGAATCTAATATCCAGCACAAATGAACATCTCCTCAGAAAAGGAAATCATGGACTTGGAGAAAAGACTTGTGGCTGCCTGATGGGAGGGGGAGGGAGTGGGAGGGATTGGGAGCTTGGGCTTATCAGACACAACTTAGAATAGATTTACAAGGAGATCCTGCTGAGTAGCATTGAGAACTTTGTCTAGATACTCATGTTGCAACAGAAGAAAGGGTGGGGGAAAAACTGTAATTGTAATGTATACATGTAAGGATAACTTGATCCCCTTGCTGTACAGTGGGAAAATAAAATAAAATAAAAGTTTCTTTCTTTTCCTAGACTGCTAAATTTTTATTCTAAGTATTAATGTTTATCAAATGCTTATTTTTATGTCTGTTGATATGATTGCATGTTTTTTCAATCAATATGTTGATTTATATCAATTTTTGTTGAAAATATTATGCATTTCTGAAATGAGTTTGTGCAATAATACTACTTGATAATCTTTTCTGTTTGGAGAAGTTTTAAATTGGAATTCAATTTTTTTTAAACTGATAGAAAGCTAAAGTTTTTTGTTGATTTCTTCTTGAGTTGATTTTGGTTTGTGCCTTTCAAGGAATTTTCTCCTTTCCTATAGCTTGTCAAATCTATTGGCATAAATTTGTTCATAATATTCCCTTACTGTCATATTAAAAATCTATAGTAAAATTACCTTTCATTTCTGATATTGGTAAGTTGTGTCTGCTCTCCTTTCACTTGTTCAGTTTACCTAAGAGTTTATCAATTTTATTTATTATTCCAAACTACCAGCTTTTCATTTCGTTGAGTAATTTTGTTGTTTGTGTTCTATGTCATTGATTTCCATACATATCTTTACTTCGTTCTTCCTGCTTATTTTGGGTTTATTTTGCCGTTGTTTTTTTTTTTTTCCTATTTTCTTAAAGGGAAAGTTTAGATAATTGATTTCAGATTTTTTTCTCCAAAATAACCATTTAGTGATTATTTTCTCTAAGACAGTGCTGGTAAATAGACCATTTCTGTGTGGTCATTTCTCCAAACTGTTTAATAAGGTGGGCACTAGCCTCATATGGTTATTTAGTGCTTGAAATATGGCTGGTGTTACTGAGAAAGTTAATTATAAATTATTAAAATTAAAATATAAAAGTTACATGTGGTTGGTGGCAGTTGTATTGGACAGCACAACTCTAACACTGAATTCCACAAATTTTGATGTGTGTGGGGTTTTTTCTGCTTTTTTTTTGTTTTGTTTTTTAGGGCTATATGTGTGGCATATGAAAGTTCCCAGGCTAGGAGTCAAGTCAGAGCTGCACCTGCTGGCCTATGCCACAGCCACAGTAATGCCAGATCCAAGTTGCATCTGAGACCTACACTGCAGCTCATGGCAATGCTGGATCTTTAACCTACAGTGTGAGACCAAGAATCAAACCCATATCCTCATGGTTACTATTATGATTCGTTACCACTGAGTCACAATGGGAACTCTGATATGTGTGTTTTAATTTTTATTCATTTCAAATTATTTTCTAATTTTTCTTGTGATTTCTTCTTAAATACATGAGTTACATATATGTGTACTGTGTAATTTCCAAATATTTGGGAATTTTTATTATCAGTTTCTAATTTAATACCATTATGTTCAGACAACATACCCTGTATGATTTCAATAATTTTAAATGTATTGTGATTTATTTTATTGCCCAGCATATAATCTACTTTGGTGAGTCAACCATGTACACTTAAGAAAAATGTATATTCTGCAGTTTTTGGTAAGACGTTTTATTCATGTCAATTGGTCAATTTTCTTGATGGTGTTTTTGAGGTATTTTATATCCCTACTGATTTTCAGTATTCATAGTCTTTATCAGAGAGGGGTTTTCACTTTCTAATTGTAATTGTGAGTTTTAAAATTTACCCTTTCAGTTCTTTCAGTTTTTGCTTCAGATGTTTTGAAACTTTGTTGTAATATATATGCACATTTAAGATTGTTCTATATTCTTGAAAAATTGACCCCTTTATGGGTAAACCTCTTTACCCATTGTTGTGATCCTTCTCTTGGAGTTTACATTGTGTGGTTTTAATTGAGCAGTTTCAGTTTTGTTTTGGTTACTATTTGCCATATGTAGCTTTTCTATGCTTAACAAAAGACAAAAAACAAAAAACTACTAGTGTCTTTATATGTAAGATAATTTGTTGAAAATTGCCTACACTTGAATCTTGCTTTTTGTATCCAGCCAACAATCTCTGACATTTAATTGTAGAGTTTGAACTATTTACATTTAGTATATTTATTGATACATTAGATGTTAAATCTAACAATTTGTAATTAGTTTCTTATCTGTCCTATCCTTTATTTCTTCTTTTCCTATCTTTTCAGTTAATTCCTTACTTTTTCTCTTTCATTTTATTTACACTAGTGGTTTATTAGCTATGACCATGTGTTTTGTCTCTTAGGACAAGGGGTGTTTGCTCTAAGCTTTATAATATGAATTTTAAACTTAACGTAGTCTATCTTCAAACTACATAATAAAACTTCACATATAATGTAAGAACTTTACAACAGTATAATTTACCTTCTTTCTTCTCTCTTTTACAGCCTAATTGCTCAACATTTTATATTATAAGCCTTCAAAAACATTGCTTTTGTTATTTTAAACAGTTAGCTATCTTTAATTTTTTTAATGAGGAAAGAATATTTTTTCTATTCATATATGCGTTTACCATCCTATTCCTCTTTATTTAAATTGTCATCTGATATAATTTTTTTCTTGTTCTACTAGCAATGTATTCACACAGCTCTTACTTATATGAAAGTTTCATTTTTGAAAGATATTTTCTCTGGGTATAGAAATTAAGTTTTACATTTTTACCCAGAACTTAAATATTTTATATCCTTAATTTCATAGCTTTTGATGAAAATCTTGCCATAATTTTTATCTCTGTTCCACTTTATATAAGGACGTTTTCCCCCCTGGCTATCTGTAGTGGTTACCCTTTATCCGAGTTTTTTAAAGTAACTTGATTATGATGTGCTGTGGTTTTCCTCATACTTGGCCTACTTGGGGATCATCAAGCTTCTTAGGTCTTGCTATATTTTATAGTCCAAATTTGGAAAAAAAATTTGGCCCTTATATGTTCACATGTCTATGGCCCCACCCCTTATGCCCTAATTTTTTTCTCTTCCTAGATCCCAGTCACCTTGAGGTTGTTGTTGTTTCTTCTTCTCTTCCTTCCCCCTCTTCCCTCCTCCTCCTCCATGTTTTCTTCCTCTCTATGTCATTTTGGAGAATTTATATTCATTTTATTCAAGTCTACTATTTTTCTTTTTTTTCCCCCAGTTTCTAATTTGCTATTAATTCTATCCAGTGAAGTTTCTACTTTAGATGTTATAGTTTCCATATGTAAAAGCTGTATTTCCCTTCACTTTATATTCATTTTCCTCTAAATTCTCAATCATAATTATCATAGCTGTCTTAAAGTTTCTGTCTACTAATTCTACGTCTCTATAATTTCTATATTTGTTATTATAGACTGGTTTTCCTCTGGTTATTGGTTATATTTCCTCTTTTTTATACATGTGTGGGGATTTTTATTGGATTCTGAACACTAAATTTTATGTTATCTGAATGCTGAATTTTGGTGGAGTCCTTCAAAAAGTGTTTGTTGAGCTTCGTTCTAATAATAATTTAGGTTATTGACAGATCAATTTGATTCCTTCAAGGATTATTTTTAAAAGATTTTATTAAGGCATATCCAGAGTAGACTTCATTTATGGCTAGTTAAGCACCACTATTGAGGTTTTACTCTTATGTAGTCTCTACTGAATGCTTTTTCTACATAATAAGAACTTTTTACCCTGGGTATTGTGAACTCAAAATATTTCCAGTGATGTGTGAGCTTGGGTTGTTCTGATTACAACTCCCTGGCAGTTGTTTTCTCCTTAGAAGCTGTTCTTTGCACACTTGGAGTTTCATCCAATGAATGTACAGATTGATATTTAGCCAAATAGTAAAGGGGGTCCTATCCATATTTCTGAAGCTCTTTATCCTTTTCTCCCCCTTACTCTTCCCCACATATTCTAGCTCTCAGATTCCTTGAACTCTGAATTGTATCTACCCAAGGAGATTACTGGAGTCCTCTGGGTTTCCTCTCTCTGTACTGAGTTTGTGAAATTACCTCCAGGTAGAACTCCTAGCACTTGTAGGCTTCACCTTATTAGTTTCCTATATCTTCCTATAACAGGTAGAGTCATTTGTCACCTGTTGTTCAATATCGGAGAATTACTGTTTCATGTATTTTGCTCAACTTTTTAGTTGATTATGGCCTGATAGTAAGCCTAAACTTTGTTTTTTCCTAATGGCTAGAAGCAGAAGTCCTAATTTTAATTTTTATCCAAAGTTATACATGCACAGATATTAAGGGATCAATTTTCCAATGTTTTTATAAAACAAAACAATAGCAGTCCCTTGTCCTTGTCCCCAGTGCTCACTCCCAAAGGCAATCACTTTCAACTCTTCAATTGACTGTTTTCAGTTTACTTCCATTTTGCTTATATTACTATTTCTTGAGATGATTGTTTTTAAACTTTGAATTTCTACCAGAGAATACAGAGATTTGGCTCTTTACCTTATTCTTCAGTTTTACTCCATACGTAAAACATTCCCATCACTCCATCTTTCCAATATCATTATACCATAATTTTGGTTCAGTATTTACATGATTTTGGTATGTGAATATTTTTTATAGCTGGACCATATAACATATTATGATTATTTTTATTTAGTGCACACATTTTTGTTTCCCTGGAGTTGATAACTTGCTTTTTTCTCTCCAGAACCTCCTTTAGTTATATATTTATCCACTTATGTGGTTTCAACACGTCAGGTATTCTATTTATATCTTATTGAAGAAATTTCTAAAGCCTAGAGCATTTTGACCTGCTCTAACTTGGTCTTGTTTTCATCCATGTCCTTTGTACGTTTTTCCTGCATTTTTCTTTACCATTATCATAGTGATTACCTTTGCTTGTTTGTTGGTTTAGATTCCGCTGTTTCCTGTATCCCATATTTCCTTTCTTCTTGATTTACCACCTCATTTTTGGTGGATCAAATCCTCTGGCAACTACCTGATAAAAGATATGTGAGATTTTTTTGGT
This sequence comes from Sus scrofa, assembly GCF_054392235.1. Classification (NCBI taxonomy): domain Eukaryota; kingdom Metazoa; phylum Chordata; class Mammalia; order Artiodactyla; family Suidae; genus Sus; species Sus scrofa. The sequence continues at coordinate 78,841,197 of NC_139397.1, forward strand.
ATTGTTTTGTTATTTGTTTCCTTTTTGTGAAGTTGTACATCTTTATTTTACCTGGATATTAGATCAGTAGTTTTGCAGGCTATATTTTTATAAACACTTTTTATTTAATTAAGGAATTTCTTTTTTTCCTTGTTTTCTAAGAATATTTTTCATAAATAGGTGTTAAATTTTATCAAATGCCTTTTCTGCCTCTGGTTAGAGGAATTTTTTTCCTTAGAACCTGGAAAGCTTTGCTTCATTTTCTTCTAGCTTTCTGGTGGTGGTGTGATATTTTATCTTCTGTTTGTGATCTATTTCTTTTTCTCTCCAGAATCTTTTATGAGTGTTTAATCCCTAGTGTCCTAAAATTCATGATGATATAGTTTTTTACATTTCAACATTGGTTTTCCAGGTAAGAAAGAGTTAAGGTTGTGTGAGTTTCAAATAGAGTTCTGGAACATCCCACTTTTTTATGTAACAGAAAAGCCTCAGGGCAGGAGTCAAGAGGCATGCTGTACTGGCTTGAGGTGAGACATAAGCAAACCTTGTTGGAGCCTGGCAGATCTGGTTGCCATAGCAGTGACTGAAACAAGAGGCCAGGATGATCTGATGTATTACCTAAGAAGTGTCTGATGCAGAGTCTGTCTTTTTGTTTCCATCATTCTGAGTTTTTCATGAGCCCTTTTAGTCGACACGTTGAATTTTGAAAAAATTTCTCAGATTACTTTTAAATGATTCCCACTCCTCATTTTCTCGGTTTTCCCTTTCTTCAATACCAGTTAATCAGATTTGAATTATCTGGATTCATACATCATTTCCATACTATGTCATATTCCCTGAGGTTTTAGAGAAGTTTTCTCAGCCTCACGTCTGATTATTTGTATTTCTTGATTTTTACTATCCTTTAAATTTCTAAAGAATTTTTATTGTATACACACACACACGCACACACACACACACACACACACACACACACACACTCCTGATCTTATCAATGCTTGCAGCATTTGTCTTTGAATCTTCTGGATATTGTTTATAGCTCATGTGTTGTTTTCTAGGTTTTTTTCTTCATAAAAATAAATTCTTTGTTTCCTCTATGCTTTATCTTTTTCTTGTTAGTTTTGACCTCTGTATTTGTAGTAGTGTTGCTCTCCAGGTGTTTGCTGATTGAAAGCTCTCTGCATGAGTGAAATATTTAATTAAAGAGCTTCCAACATCATCTGAAAGATTTTTCTTCTTGGCTGGTCAGATTCCTAAGAGAAAACTCATAATCTTTGACCTGAAGGGCATGTGCCAGGCTGCTAGTAGTCAGGAATCCAAATGGGGCAAAAGGCTGAGAGCAGGACATTTAATATGCAGACTTTTATGCATCTTTTTTTGGGGGGGTGTTAAGAACCCACTGTCAGCTGCGTTGTGAGTCCTAAACCAAATACTCTCTATCTTACCTTCTCTAAAGAATAAACTCTAATTTTCTTCCAAGAGGGAGAGGAAATCTTGGAGGCTGTTTCTTAAACAGATTTGGAACCAATCATCCTAATTTTAATCCCACCTTCATGCTGTCTCTGCAGATACCCTGTGTGAGTAATTTTGAGTCTTTGTATGTTCTACATCATAAAATGAGTTACTTCTCGCTACCAGTTTAGGATTTAGCTTAACCTGGGGGGATTATGGAGAAATACATTGAGTTTTGGGGGAAGAATTTGTGCTTAGTAACCAAATAAATGCAATGACTACTAAAGCAGACTGCTAATTAGCAATCAACCATTGCCTAATCTTAGTGTACTCATTGGTTTCAGTTGCCACTTTGTCAATTTAAGGATGCTACTTTATATACAAAATAGCACAAAGTTTCTAAGGACCTCTAACTTTTTTTCATTCAGAAATGAAATATTTATTGGTCATCCACTACATGCCAGATTGCTAGGCTCTGGTATGTAAGACTGGTTATGATATACTTCCTCACTGTGTGGAGATACAAATGACATAAATGCCAACATAACCCAAAAGCCATGGAGCTACTAGGAACAAAGAGGAAGGAGTGACTCATCCTAAAATTTAGGGAATACTTCAAAAGGAGGTAGCATTTGAGATAGGCTTGTAATTAAAGGATTGACTATATGCTGTTGGCTCCTGATTTCCCCTGATTCACCTTCATGCTTTATTTTTATTTTTAAATTAAAAAAATTGTTCCTTTATAGGTGAAGTATAACAAAAAGCTAAACAAAGGAAGAGTGGGATTTAAAAAAAGAGAATTTACCTATTGTAGTTTAGCAGAGTGTTGAACATCAAAGGAAGAGATATAAAATTTTGAGTAGTTGGAATGATCTAATTATATATTGTGTGGTGACAGCTCCTCTTTTTTTTATTACTGTAATAAGAACACAATATGAGATCTACCCTCTTAACACATTTTTAAGTGTACAATACAGTATTGTTAACCATAGGCATGATGTTGTACAGATCACTAGAGTTTACTCATTTTGCATATTTAAAACTTTATAGTCTTCCTAAAGCAACTCTCAATTTTCCCCTCTCCCTAGACCCCAGCAACCACCATTCTACTCTCTGTTTCTATGAATTTAGCTATTTTTAGATAGCTCATATAAATGAAATCATGTGATTATGTCCTCCTATGACTGATATACTTCACTTAGTATAATGTCCTTCAGGTTCACCCATGTTTTTGCGTATGACATGATTGCCTTTTTTTTTTTTAAGGCTGAATGATATTCTGTTGCATGTATATACCACATTTCCTTTATCCATTCACCCATTAATGAACTTTTAAGATACCTTCATAGTTTGGCTATGAAACTGTGTGAATACTGAGGCAATGAACATGGGAATATAAATATCTCTTTGAGATCCTTTTAAATATGTATCCAGAAATGAGATTGCTGGATCACATGATAGCTCTATTTTTACATTCTTGAGAAACCTCCATACTGTTTTCCAAAGTAGCTGCATCATTTTGCCTTCCCATCAACAGTGTACAAGGGTTTCAGTTTTTGTACATTACCACTAACACTTTTTTAAAAATAATAGTCATTCTAATTGGTGTGAGGTGGTTTTGATCTGCATTTCCCTGTTCATTAGTGAGGCTTAGAATCTTTTCATATCACTGCAGCCCATCGGTATGGATTTTTTGGAGAAATGTCTATTCAAGTTCTTTTCCTATTTTTCTGTTGGTGTGGTTTGATGGTTGGTTGGTTGTTTTTGTTTTGTTGTTTTTTTTTTCTCTGTTTTTTTGGTCTTTTATCTTTTTAGGGCTGCACTTGTGGCATACAGAGGTTCCCAGGCTAGAGGTCTAATCGGAGCTGTAGCTGCCATCCTATGCCACAGCCACAGCAATGCAGGATCCGAGCCTCATCTGCAACCTAGACCACAGCTCACGGCAACGCCAGATCCTTAACCCACTGAGCAAGGCCAGGATCAAACCCACAACCTCATGGTTCCTAGTCAGGTTTGTTTCTGCTGCACCATAGTGGGAGCTCCAATATTTGGGTTTTGTTTGTTTGTGGCCATTGAGTTGTAGGAGTGCCTTATATATTTTTGACATTAACTATTTATGAAATGTATGGTTTGCAAACATTTTCTTCCATTCTGTAGGTTGCCTTTTCACTCTGTTGATTATTTCCTTTAATTTCAAAAGCTTTTTAGTTTAAGTAGCTCCATTTGTCTATTTTTGCTTTTGTTGCTTGTGCTTTTGGTCTCATGTACTGAATGCTCTTTAATTGCCAAATATTTGTTGCATATTTACAAAGTATAATCCAAAGACAAAATGAAGACCTAGAGGTGGTAGAAGCAAACTTATGTTTCTCAAGATAATGTTATAGTCCTTATGTAATGGCCATCTTTGTTGAGAGGCTATATAGCAAAGTGGTAAAAAGTGCAATTCTGGAGCCAGTCTGCCTAGATTTAGTATGTCTTAGACAATGTATTATGTCTCAGTTTCTTCATTTCTACATCCAAGGGTTATTGTGAGAATTAAATGAGTTAATGTATGCTAAATAGTATATTCCTTGACATATAATATTCACTCAAAAAATGTCAGCTTATATATATATATATATATATATATAAATTTTTTTTGCCTTTTCTAGGGCTGCTTCCCACGGCATATAAAGTTTCCCAGGCTAGGGATCTAATCAAAGCTGTAGCTGCCAGCCTACACCAGAGCCACAGCAACGTGGGATCCAAGCTGTATCTGCGACCTACACCACAGCTCACAGCAACGCTGGCTCCTTAACCCACTGAGCGAGGCCAGGGATCGAACCTGCAACCTCATGGTTCCTAGTCGGATTCGCTAACCACTGCGCCATGACGGGAACTCCAGCTTATATTGTTATTCTTTTTTGAAGACCAATAACTAGGCTATATTAATATCTTTATTCAGACTGTTTTATCAGTTTTGATAAATTTCCAGATCATTTTAACTTTAGGCATCCTGGTTAGTCAGATGTGAGACCTGAGTGAGGTTATATGGTGTATCACAGATGATGAGGTTTGCTTATTTTGCCAATAAGGAAAATCTAATTTAAATGCTCTGTCAACCCACCAAATGCTGTCTTTGACCAGCAATGGCAATCTTCTCTCATTTTTGTTCTTTAAAAAAAAAAAAAAAAGGTCTAATTAACATATAGCAAAATGCATAGCTCTTGAAGTATGCAGCTTGATGATTGCCTTTCTTTACCTACTATACCCATGTAACCATCACCCAGATCAAGATACAGAATATTTCTATAACCCTAGAAGGTTCCATGGCCATCCTTAACTCATGCTTTTATAGCAGTGATTGCCAGGTCACCAAGGAGCTTGCTTTCTCTTTGTTTTCATCCCAGCACTGTGCTGCTTTAGGTGACATCCACTATCCCACAAAAGCTTTCCATCTCAGGGCCTATTCACTCAGGACATCTTTTGGTTAATAAATAAATCATTTTATTTCATATAATGTTAAAAACTAGTACTTATTATTTTTACTAGATAATATTTTAAATAAAACATTCCATGTTTTAATTCCCAGAAGTGATCAATGGTAGGAATTTTAGCTATTACTGCAGTATTGTTTTTGCCCAAGAGGTTTTTAATCCTCCTAAAATTACATCAAGTTTGTGGTCATATACACAACTAGCATCATTCAGACTGGCTCAGATGGCACAATCCAGTCAGTCTGAATGATGAATTGAAAGGCAGGGTCAGCAATTTTTTCTGTAAAGGGCAAGATTACAGAGCCTTTTTTGGTTTTTTGTGCTGTACCATTTCTGTCAAGACTTCTCTTGTTACTAATCAACTGCTGTTGTAGGGTAAAAGCAACCACAAGCAAGGGTGTAGAGCTCGGAGCAGCTCTGTTCCAACAAAACTTTGTTCATTAAAATAGACAGAGGGCCATATTTGACCTGAAGACTGTAGTTTGACCACTGCAAACTCAGCTTGGCCTCATACCAGCTCTATGACCTTGGGAAAGCCCCTTAAACTTTTTTTTTTCTTCATCAGTACATGAGAATATTTATTCCATCTCAACTAACTTATAGATATGATAAGAAACAATTAAATTAGATAATTTCATAAAATCACTTTATAAACTGCCTAGTGTCAGAGTAATTGGTTAAAAATAATACATAAATGTTGAGGCTTAACCAAATAATATTAGGCCTCTGGGCAAACTCTCACCTTTGTTTCTTTTCTTCTATCCCCCCATCCTATTCCCTACCTCTTAATACCTGTTCACAACCCCTCCCCCAACAAGCACAAATACTACATCCTTGAAACTCCATTCTCACCTGCTCCAGCTACACCCTAGGGCTCCCATTTCCCATGCACATTCACCAGGCTTGATTTTTGCATGCTCCCTCTCAGCCATTCCTCTTCAGACTAGAGCACTAATGGCAGAATAAATATCATGACTGGCCCAACTTTTTTTCTAAAAGGAGTGATCTGTAAATAAATGGATTGTTCCAAAATACCCTTAGAACATCTCATAAGAAAAGTCCAAAAATTCAAGTGGAAGTCTGTGATTCTAAGTACATTAAATGACTTCTGAGAAATTCACTTATAGCCCAAATAACAACTCAGCTCTGGGAAACTAGAAGAAGTTTGGTTTCAGAGGATGCCCTGTGAAGCTACTTGCACATGTAGAGTTGTATTTATGGAGGGGGCAGGCATTGAAGCTGACACAGGCATGTGGGCCAGGGAGGAGGGCTGAGTCTAGATCCAACATACCACCTGCCAGCTGCTAAAACGTACAAATTAAAAGAAATAGTGGGTTTGTGGCAGTGGTATGCTAGTAAACCAGCTCCCTGAGGGAAAGCAAGAAAGCAAGCCAGCACTCTTTGTAGCACTTATCAATTTCCATGGTGTAAATACTCCCACCAGGAATGATATCAGGCTACCAGTGGGTTAACAACCAACTCACAGAACTGCTGAGTATTTCACAACCACTTGTTCTTGCCAGCGTTGGCACATCACTGGCTGAACTGCTTCAACTATCGGGCAGATTAGGTAAGACAGAATGGTTTATCTCTAATAGTCCCTAGAGGAATAAAAGCTTCACTATTTTCTAACCCAGACCAGATAAGTTCACAGGCAGAAAACTTTCCTCTATTTCTTGATCCTTTGTCCTAAAATGCATACCTATTAAGATCTTCTCTCAAATGAAATAGGACAACTAGTTAACAAATTATTTCATTTACACACGTGCACACATAAACCTTGACATTCTTCATTAACTAATGACTGTTTTCTTTCCCAAGTTATACACTCCATATATTCTCTGTATGTGGTAAGGGGGTTTTTGACAGAACTCTCAGTCCTTTTCATTCAAAATGTGGTTCTCAGATAAGCAGCACGACATCACCTGGGAGCACTTTAGAAAGCAAAATTACAGGTTGCACTCCTATGTGATGAATCAGCTTTTAAACCAGATTTGAATGTACATTAAGTTTGGGAAGTGCTGCTCTGTGCTCCATTCAGTTTACACTTAGAGCCAGCAAATTTCACCAGGGTTTTTGTGTTTACCAGATCACAAAAACAATCAGGCTTGTCTCTTTGTAGTGATGATTTGAAAAATTCTCTATAGATTTATTTTTGATTAAGACATAAAAATATTCCAGAATTACTCTGATTTAAAACATGAAAGGAAACTGTCCTTGGCAGAATCATGGCAGTATACTCTTAGGTTACTACCGAAAATAAGGCAAATTGGAGAAATGTTCTGGTCTTGGTTCAAACCTTCCCCTTCAGCCTTATGTCCATCATTTAATTACATGCTGTGATAGAAAGAGTAGTGCCCCTCCCCCAAGATGGCCATGTCCTAATCCCCCAAACCTGTGAATATGTAACTTTACATGGCAAAAGGGATTTTAGAGATGGAATTAATGAAGTGCTTTGAGCTGGGAGAGTATCCAGGTGTGCCCAATGAGGTCACAAGGTTCTAAAAAGGGGAAAAGGAAGGCAGCCATGTTAAAGGAGTTCTGACCACAGAAGCTGCCGTGGGAGTTGCACAACCACAAACCAAGGGATATAGTCTCTAGAGGCTAAACAATGGAAAAACAACATTTCTCTCCTAGAACCTTCAGAGCGACCATGATCCTACCCACATCTTGATTTCAGCCCAGGGAAATCCATTTGAGAACTTCTGACCTTCAGAACGGTAAGATGAAAAATTATGTTGTTTTCAGCCTAAATGTGTCATAATTTTTTATAGCAGCAATAAAAACCCCAAACACATGCCACTCCCCTCAATTAGACTGTGAGCATTTCGAGAGCAGGACTATATTCTCTGTGTTTTGGTTAACTGCAGTGCCTAATCAGTAAATTCTTCGTAAAGTTTTGGAGAAGAAACGAGTAAAGGGGGTCGTAATCCATTCTCTACAGCATAGCTAACCCTGCTCTCATTCTTTCACTACTTAAAACCTTTCAGTGATTTATCATTATTCTTAGAATAAACAAAACCCTTACCATGGCTGCAGGGCCTGCACAGCCAGACTCAAGCCTTCTGGGCTAGCTTGGCCTCAGCACTCAACTCTCAGCTGCCTTGGCTATTTTTCATATTTGAATCCCTCCCCTCCCCCTTCAGCTCCCCGTGTATGTGATTAAACTCTACTTCTTCCTTCAGAACTCCCTTAACATCACTTCCTCCAGTGAGCTCCTACTTCTTCACTTTGTAGATCCAATTCCTTTCTCTTTTTTAGCAGTAACTTCCATTTGCAAATATAAAAAGGTCTGTCTCCAACACGAGATTCTAGGCTGTATGAGAGCAGAGACCATTTCTAGTGTGTATTTCAGTGCTTTGCAAAGAGCAAGGACCCAGTAGTTATATGTTGAGTGAAATTTTTGCTGTAGGCCACAGGGGAAGTCCTTGAGTGAAATTTTTGAATAAAAAAACTAGTCATTGCATGTATAAAAGAGAAAGTGCTTTAGTGATTTGAGTCTCTCACTCATAAAGAATTTATACATTAGAAAAATCAACCTTAAGAAAAACAAATTCGAAAGTCTCTTTATTACACAGCACCGTTGTTAGATTTCAGTCTCTCACCTCTCATTAGAATCTTCTACATTGAGCTACTATTGCCGAAAATTGGCCTCTGCCCACAAGTGGTGAGTAGAAATGTGGAGACACTTGTTTTGCATGAAGGAGAAAAAAAGTTTTGTTGCTTTGGCAGGCAAAGGGGGCCATAGCAGGCTAATGCCTTAAAGATCAGGCCCTCCTTTGGGGTATGAATGTGGGGAGCTGTATAGTCGAAAGGAGAAAAATAGGGTTGCAGACAAGAATCAGTTTTGGGACAAACATGCATTCTCTCTTTTGGGGAATCTTAGCCGTCGAAGCTGGTGTCAGGAGATCTTAGCGTGATCCTGGTGGTGGTGTTCAGGCTATGGCATCTTGACTTTAACTAGAATAACAATATTTGTGAAAAGGGCATATTGATCAGAGATCACAATAAACTAGGAAAGTTCCCGTAAAATATCATGTGCTTATAACCTTTAATCCAGAGGCAGTTGTGCTCAGGGTGGCTAATCTTTAGTTTACAGGTGATCATGATTAGGGTACAGTCAAATGAGGGAGAAACACAAGGGCTCCAAACTTTTCAATTTTAAACTACTCATTTCTAAGCTATTCATTTCTAAAAGAAGCATAAGGAATATAACTTTTATCTCAGGTGTATAAGATGCCTGTCATCATGTGTGTCCCTTGAGGGAACCAGGATCCTGCCCCAAGCCTATACTATTGTTTCTTGACTGTTCCTCCCTTGTCTTTGCATCCCCTTCCTTCCCTGATCAGCAACTGTCTGAACCTGCCCCTTGGAACTCTGGGAAGGCTAAACGAGGCCCATTTTCTAAAAATAAGAAATAGGGGACACAGAAAGCCTTTTGTGCCCAGGAGCCCCATAGGGCCCTGCTTTGTTTCACTACTGCCCACATTTAACAGTAGTTGATATTTGTCTGATAGAACTGTGAAATGACCTGTCCTGGCTACCCCTCTGCTACCCCCACCCCTCCTGGCTGCCCTTCCTCCCCATGCCTATGCCTACAAACCACTACCTGGAGTCTTTAAGAGGTTTATCAAGTGATACAGAACCTGATATATGAAGCCTTGAGTCATTACCAGGAAATTCTGTTCTGGGGGTACCAATTTTAAATTCACAGTTTCAGATCAGGAACTGAGAAAGTCATGTTTTCTCAAACCTCAATCTATTAAGGAGTCAGTCTCCCCAGTCAACTATGTCTGAGTGGCCTTTACTTTCCTGTAATACTGATACTTCAAGTACAAATAAAGCATTTGTCCTTGTTGAAGCTATACATCAGGTCCTCTTGGGCTAGGAGGCTGTCAGGAGGAAGAAAGGGTATGACAAATCCAAAGACTTTATGTTAATTTGTGTATTTCTTTCATTTAATAGCTGCAAGAGTATGGGCTCAAAGAGTTTAGATCATATAATAAAAACTGCTTATGTATCCCAACTTACATTTCAAGCAGCCTAATGGTTTTGGTCAAGGAAAAGCAAATATTCATCTCCCTTATCCCATAAAGGTCTTGCACCTTAAAGAAAGATAGACAGGACTCCTGTGTTGACCATCTGCCAATTAATAGCCTTAAGTAGTTACCTTCTCTTAAGGTGAAAGAGCTTGTGTAAGCAATTTTTTTTAGGGCTTCAGTTTACTAAAGATTGTGATCTCATCTACCAAATGCTTAATGGGGTGATAAAGTACACAGTCTGTTTAAAGCCTACCAGTGTTCTGCACACAGTAGGGTTTTACTAAATGATAATGATTTTAACCAATTTCTTATCATTGTAAGTGCCTATTAGCATCCATTAATATAAAAGTTAATTTGTTTTCACTCCATTCCCACCTGGTTGAAAAATCTTCCTCTTCCAGCCAGGATATTTCAAATGTTGCTTTAGCTCTTAGAAATAGATAGATATAGAAGAGAGAATTCCATTCTTAGTAAAACTAAGTGCATAAAGGAAAAATTGCACTAATCCAAGGTTAATCAGTAGATTAAAGAACAGACCTTTAAAAGAAACAATAAGGATAAAATTAAAATCAAGAAAATGAATTCTACTAATCTTATTTAGACTTGAATTTCACCTTTAAAATAATGGGCCCTAGGTATTTCTAAATGTCTGAAGTAAGAAATGCTCAATAAATAACAACTACAAGTGACATTTAGTGTACCTAGACTGGGATCTTGAAGCTACAAAGTAGCTTATTTATGAACTACTAGCCTTCCCTAACTTACCCAGCTGTAAGTAAAAGAGAAAGCTTTTTCAAAGTTGATCAGTGAAGAAAAATAAACACATTTGCTTATGTATTATCCAATTTGAAAGTAACTTTTTAATAATATTATTCATAGATAAGTACTTAGCAAAATATTAAAGGGCAATTTTACAGTACCTATTAGAATTTAAAATTTCATTTATAAAGAATACTTTGCACAAGTATATAAAACTATACAAGTGTGTTCTGCTTGGTAAAATACTAATAACCTCATTGTCTAATAAGAAATCTATTAGCTGCTCAACATGGCTAATCATCAGGGAGATGCAAATCAAAGCATAATGAGAGATCACCTGTCAGAATGGCTATCATCTAAAAGAACACAAATAACAAATGTTGGTGAAAATGTGAAGAAAAGGAACCATTGCATGTTGTTTGTGGGAATGTAAGTTGGTGCAGCCACTCTGGAAAACAGTATGGAATTTTCTAAAAAATCTAAAAATAAAACTACCATATGATCCAGCAATTCCATTCCTGTATATATATCCAAAAATAACAAAAATAGTAATTAAAAGGATATGTGCATCCCAATGTTAATAGCAGCATTATTTACAATTGTCAAAATATGGAAAACAACCTAGGTGACCATCAACAGAAGAATGGATAAAGAAGATTTGGTGTGTGTGTGTGTGTGTGTGTATATACATACATATATATGTATATACAGTAGCCTAGAATGGCTAGTACTGCTGATGGAATACTACTCAGTCATAAAAATTAAAAATTTTGCCATATGCAGTAATATGGATATACTTGCAGGTCATTATGCTAAGTGAAATGTCAAACATAGACAAGTACTGTAGGATACAACTTATATGTGGAATCTAAAAGATAGAAAAAGCTAGTGAATATAACAAAGAATCAGAAGTGAATATAAAGAACAAACTAGTTGTTATCAGTGAGGAGGACGGGGAGAGATTTAGGGATGAGGTTGTAGAAGATGCAAACTATTGATTATAAGATAGGCTCAAGGATGATTGTACAACACAGGGTATATAGCCAATATTTGTAATAACTGTAAGTGGAAAGTAACCTTTAAAAATTGTATAGGGAGTTCCTGTCATGGTTCAGCAGAAACGAATCTGACTCACATCCAAGAGGACACAGGTTCAATCCCTGGCTTCAGTAGGTGGAGTGAGGATCCAGCATTGCTGTGAGCTGTGGTGTAAGTTGCAGAGGCATCTCAGATCCCACATTGCTGTGGTGTAGGACGGCAACTGCAGCTCCAATTCGACCCTTAGCCTGGGAACCTCTATATGCTGTGGGTGTGGCCCTCAAAAGACAATTAAAAAATTATATAAAAATAGCTACTGTTAAATTTGGGTATCCTTCCAAAAAATATAAAAATATTTGAAAAAAATTTTAGTAGTTCCTGTTATGGCTCAGCAAAAACGAGTGTGACTAGTATCCATGAGGATGCAGGTTCAATCCCTGGCCTCGCTCAGTGGGTTAAGGATCCAGTGTTGCCATGATCTGTGCTGCAGGTCACAGATGTGGCTCAGATCTGGCATTGCTGTGGCTGTGATGTAGGCCTGCAGCTACAGTTCCAATTCAACCCCTAGCCTGGGAACCTCCATATGCCGCAGGTGTGGGCTCCCCCCCAAAAAATTAAATCTATTAAGTAAATTACAGTACCGTCAGGAGCTGTTTGGAAAAATAAAGTTATTAACACAAATAATGTCCATGCTATGCTGTGCTATGGTAAAACAGATTGTATAGCAGTATCATATATGTGTTTGCTTATACATTGAAAAGTTCAGAATGATATGACAAACTATTCACAGTGGATATATCTAGAAAATGTGATTGGAGAGGAAAAATATTTTTACTTTCTATTTTAATAGACTTCTATATCTCTTAGATTTTATTTTTAAGTTTTTATGACTAACATAAGTATAAATATTTTTATACTGTTTGCATATGGACTCTTAATTCTTTTATGCAGGTACCTGAGTTGTTATATTCCCATTAGCAATATCAAATGTGATGCTATTTGATGCTCTTGTTAGTGGTACATGTTGTTTTTCTTCCTTTTTATATCTACTTTATTTCCTGATTTTTATTTTTCATGCAAACAATATAATAAAAAAATCACCTGAAAATATGACTTTATTTTTTATAATTTTTTTATTAAAGTGTAGTTGATTTACAATGTTCCCTCAATTTATTCTGTACAGTAAAGTGACCCAGCCATATATGTATATATGTATACACACACACTTTTTTTCATATTATCTTCCATCATGTTCTAATCCAAGAGACTATTACATAGTTCCCTGTGCTGTACAGTAAAGCCCCATTATTTATCCATTCTAATTATAATAGTTTACAACTAACCAACCCTAAATTCCCCCTCCTCCCTGACAAACACAAGTCTGCTCTCCATGACCATGATCTGTTTCTGTTTTGTAGGTGGGATCATTTGTGCCATATTTTAGATTCCACATATAAGGGATATTATATGGTATATGTCTTTCTCTTTGTGCCTTACTTCACTTAGTATGAGAATCTGTAATTCCATTCATGTTGATGCAAATGGCATTATTTTGTCCTTTTCTATGTCTGAGGAATATTCCATTGTATATATGCAACACATCTTCTTAATCCTTTCAGCTGTTGATGGACATTTAGGTTGTTTCCATGTCTTGGCTATTGTGAATAGTGCTACAGTGAACATAGGATTGCATGTATCTTTTTCTATGAAAGTTTTGTCCAGATAGATGCCCAAGAGCGGGATTGCTGGATCATATGGTAGTTCTATATTTAGTTTTTTTGGGAACCTCCATACTGTTTTCTATAGTGGTTGTACCAGTTTACATTCCCACAAACAGTTCAGTAGGGTTCCCTTTTCTCCACACCCTCTCCAGAATTTGCTATTTTTTGACTTGTTAATGATGGCCATTCTGACTGGTATGAGAAGGTACTTCATTGTAATTTCTCTAGTCATTAGAGAACTGATGTTGAACTTTTTTTCTATGTGCCTGCTAGCCATCTATATGTCTCCTTTGGAGAAATGTCTATTTAGGTCTTTCATTTGGGTTTGTTTAGTTTTTTGTTGTTAAGTTGTATGAGTTGTTTATATAGTTTGGAGATTAAGCCCTTATCAGTTGCATCATTTGCAAAGATTTTCTCCCATTCTGTGGCTTATCTTTTCATTTTTTAAGATGGTTTCCTTTGCTGTGCAAAAGCTATTGAGTTTAATTAGGTCCCATTGATTTATTTTCATCTTTATTGTCATTATTCTAGGAGGTGGATCAAGGAGATGTTCCTGTGATTTATGTCAAAAGAGTGTTCTGCATGTTTTCCTCCAGGAGTTTTGTAGTATCTGGCCTTCCATTTAGGTCTCTCTCTCTTTTTTCTTTCTTTCTTTCTTTCTTTCTTTTTTTTTTTTTTTTTTTTTTTTGGCTTTTCTAGGGCTGCACACACAGCATATGGAGGTTCTCATGCTGGGGTCTAAACAGAGCTGTAGCCACTGGCCTATGCCACAGCAACACCAGATCCAAGCCACACCTGTGACCTACACTACAGCTCATGGCAATGCTGGTTCCTTAACCCACTGAGCAAGTCCAAGGATTGAACCCACAATCTCATGGTACCTAGTAGCAATCGTTAACCACTGAGCCATGATGGGAACTCTACATTTAGGTCTTTGATCCATTTTGAGTTTATTTTTGTGTATGGTATTAGGCAATGTTCTAATTTCATTCTTTTACATGTAGCTCTCCAGTTTTCCCAGCACTACTTATTGAAGAAACTATGTTTCCTCCACTATATGTTATTACTTCCTTTGTCATAGATTAGTTGACCATAGGTGCTTGGGTTTATTTCTGGTCTCTCTATCCTGTTCCATTGATGTCTACTTCTGTTTTTGTGACAGTACCATACTGTTTCAATGACTGTAGCTTTGTAGTATAATCTGGAGTCAGGGAACCTCATTCCTCCAGTTCCCTTTTTTTTCTTTTCTATATTGCTTTGGCTATTCAGGGTCTTTTGTGTTTCCATACAAATTTTAAAATATTTTATTCTAGTTCTGTGAAGAATGTCCTTGGTAATTTGATAGGGATTGCATTGAATCTGTGGGTCATCTTGGGCAGTATAGTCATTTTGATAATATTGATTCTTCCAGTCCATGAGCATGGTATATCTTTCCATCTGTTTGTGTCATCTTTGATTTCTTTCATCAGTATCATATAGCTTTCAGATTACAGGACTTTTTTTCTCTTTAGGTAGGTTAATTCCTAGGTATTTTATTCTCATTGATGTGATGATAAATGGGATGGTTCCCCTAATTTCTCTTTCTGATCTTTCATTTTTAGTATAGAAAAATGCAATTGATATCTGTATATTAATTTTGTATCCTGCCACTTTACTGAATTCATTAATGAGCTCTAACAGTTTTCTTATAGTGTCTTTCTTGGTACAATATCATATCATTTGCTAACAGTGTTAGTTTCACTTCTTCTTTTCCAATTTGGATTCCTTTTATTTATTTTTCTTCTCTGATTTCCATGACTAGGACTTCCAAAATTATGTTGAGTAACAGTGATGAAAGTGGGCATCCTTGTCTTGTTCCTGATCTTAGGGGAAGTGTTTTAATTTTTTCACCATTGAGAATG
Source organism: Sus scrofa (assembly GCF_054392235.1). Classification (NCBI taxonomy): domain Eukaryota; kingdom Metazoa; phylum Chordata; class Mammalia; order Artiodactyla; family Suidae; genus Sus; species Sus scrofa. The sequence goes on from NC_139397.1 coordinate 78,856,565, forward strand.
ATGTTAGCTGTGGGTTTGTCATATATGGCTTTTATTATGTTGAGGTAGGTTCTCTCTATGCCCACTTTCTGGAGAGTTTTTATCATAAATGTGTGTTGAATTTTGTCAAAAGCTTTTTCTGTATGTATTGAGATGATCATATAGCTTTTATTTTTCAGTTTGTTGATGTGTGTCACATTGATTTGATTTGTGGATATTGAAAAATCCTTGCATCCCTAAGATAAATCCCACTTGATTATGGTGTATGATATTTTTAATAAATATTTGGATGCAGTTTGCTAGTACTTTGTTGAGGATTTTTGCATCTATGTGGGATATTGGCCTGTAGTTTTCTTTTTTGTGGCATCTTTGTCTGGCAGTATCAGGGTGATGGTAACCTCATAGACTGAGCTTGGGAGTGTTCCTTTGCAATTTTTTTGAAAGAGTTTCAGAAGAAAAGGTGTTAACTCTTCTGTGAATTGTTGATAGAATTCACCTGTGAAGCCATCAGGTCCTGGACTTTTGTTTGTTGGAAGTTTTTTAATCATATTTTCAATTTCAGCACTTGTGATATTTTCTGTTTCTTCCTGGTTCAATCTTGGTAGGTTGTACCTTTCTAAGAATCTGTCAATTTCTTCTAGGTTGTCCATTTTTTGTCATACTGTTGCTCATTCTAGTCTCTTATGATCCTTTGCATTTCTCTGCTCACTTGTAACTTTGCCTTTTTCATTTATAATTTTGTTGATTTCAACACTCTCCCTTTTTTTTCTTGATTAGACCGAGGTTTATCAATTTTGTTGATCTTTTCAAAGAACCAACTTTTGGTTTCATTGATATTCTCTATTGTTTTCCTTTTCTTTATGTTATTAATTTCTGTTTTAATATTTATGATTTTTTTCCTTCTACCAATTTTGGGTTTTGTGTATTCTTCCTTTTCTATATGTTTTAGATGTAAGGTTAAGTGGTTTGAGTTTTTTTTTTTTTTCTTTCCTGATTAAATTGTATTGCTATAAATTTTCCTCCCAGAACTGCTCTTACTGTGTCCCATAGGTTTTGGATTGTTGTCTCCATTGTCATTTATTTCTAATCATCTTTCGATTTCTTCAGTTATCTCTTGATGGTTTAGTAGTGTGTTGTTTAGTTTCCAGGAGTTTTGTGTTTTTTGCTTTTTTTTCCTTGTAGTTGATTTCTAGCCTCATAAGCATTGAGGTCAGAGAAAAACGCTTGAAATAATTTCAGTTTTTTAAAATTTACAAAGGCTTGATCTATCAAGGTGTGATCTATCCTGGAGAATGTTCCATGTGCTCTTGAGGAGAATATGTATTCTGCAGCTTTGGAATAGAATGTTCTATAAATATCAGTTAAGTCCATCTGGTTTAGTGTGTCATTTAAGGCCTGTATTTCCTTGTTGATTTTCTGTCTGGATGATCTATCCATTGGTGTAAGGGGGGGGGTTAAAGTCCCCCACTATTATGCTGTTGCTGTTGATTTCTCCTTTTATGGCCATTAGCAGTTGCCTTATATATCATGGTGCTCCTATGTTGGGTGCATATGTATTTACAATTGTTATATCTTCTCCTTAGATTGATCTTTTGATCATAATGCAATGTCCTTTGTCTCTTGTGACCTTCTTTATTTTAAAATCTATTTTGTTTGATATAAGTATTGCTACTCCCACTTTTCTATGATTTCCATTTGCGTGTAATACTTCTTCCATCCACTCACTTTAAGTCTCTGTGTCCTTAGATCCAAAGTGGGTCTCTTGTAAACATTATATATATTGGACTTGTTTTTGTATCTATTCAGGCAGTCTGTGTATTTTAGTTGCACCATTTAATCCATTTGCATTCAGTGTAATTATGGGTAAGTATGTACTTCTTGTCATTTTCCTAATTTTTTTGGATTGCTATTTTGGGTATTTTTACTTCCCTTCCTCTTTTGCTGTCTTCTCTCATGATTTGCTGACCATATTTAATGTTATGTTTGGATTGCTTTTTCTTTATGTGTGTGTCCACCATAGTTTTTTTATTTGTGGTTCCTGATATTTTGAAATAAACATCTATATGTGTGCCCAATTTTTTCTGGCTGCACTCTCAATTTCAGATGCCTTTTCAGTGTTGTGCATTTGTCCTCTCCTCATGCTTGCTAGTTTTGATATCATATTTTTCAATGGATGATTTTTTTACTTTTATGTTATCTTTGCCTTTATTAGTGAGCTTTTTCATTTGTAATATTCTTGTTTCTAATTGCGACTTCTTTTCTGCTTAGAGAAGTTCCTTTAGTAGTTGTTGTAGAGCTGGTTTGAAGGTGCTGAATTTGCTTAGCTTTTGCTTATCTGTAAATCTTTTGATCTCTCCATCAAATCTGGGTGCGAGCTTTGCTGGGTAGAGTATGCTTGGTTCTAGGTTTCTCCTCTTCAGCACCTCAAATATATCTTGCCATTCGCTTCTGGTTTGTACGGTTTCTGCTGAAAAGTCAGCTGTTATCCTTATGGAAGTTCCCTGTATGTTATTTGTTGCTTTTCCCTTATGGCTTTTAATATTTTTCTTTGTGTTTAATTTTTGTCTGTTTGATTAGTATGTGTCTTACTGTGTTTCTCATTGGGTTTATACTGTATGGGATTCTCTGTGCTTCTTCAACCTGAGTGTTTCCCATATTAGGGAAATTTTCAGCTATAATTTATTCAGATGTTTTCTCTGGCCCTTTCTCTCTTCTCTTTTTGGAACCCTTATGAAGCAAATGTTATTACTTTGAATGTTGTCCTAGAGGTCTCTTAGACTCTCCTCAGTTCTTTTCATTCTTTTCTCTTTACTCTTTTCTGTGGAAGTGATTTCCACCACTCTGTCTTCTACTTCATGTATTCATTCTTCTACCTCTATTATCCTGCTATTGATTCCTTCTAGCATATTTTTTCATTTCAGATATTGTGCCATTCATCTTGGTTTGCTTGCTCTTTAAATCCTCTAGCTCTTTATTAAGCATTTCTTTTAACTTCTTTATCTGTGTATCCATTTTTTCCCCAATATGTTGGATCGTCTTTACTATCATCATTCTGAATTCTTTTTCAAGTAGATTGCCTATAATCCTCATCATTTAGTTGTTTTTGTGTATTTTTGTCTTTTTCCTTTATCTAAAAGCTACTCCTTTGTCATCTCATAATGTCTACCTTTCTATCATTCCCTTGACAGCAGGTATGTAGATGAAGCAGCAGGTGCCCAGTCCTGGAATTCTCAGGAGTGGTAGCAGTTCACATGTATGCAGAGTAAGTTATGGGAGCAGCAGTATCACACTACCTCTCCTTGAGCTGGGTGGCTGCTAGGGATGGAGTCTGTGAGGATCTGGAAGTGATTCATAGTTCACAGGATTACTTTCGTAGCACACAGGACCATCAGTGGTCCCTGAAACCCCTCCTGCAACCAGGTAGATCTCAGGACTATTTCCTCTAGCTTACAATGTCCACAGTTGTTGCTCTGGCAGCCTCTCCCTTTGCTGGGGATGTTCTGGGGACTGCTTTTTGTAGCTGTAGCAGCAGGTGCAATTCTGCAGTCACTCCCCTTGTTTGGCCAAACTAGGGATTTCTCTCTGTAGGCCCAAGGATGGGGGCTGCTCCCTAATTGTTGCTAAAAGCCTCTTTCTGTAGCTGCAAGATGTGTACTTCTGGTGGACCCTCCCTGCACTAGGCTGTCAGCAGGAGTGCTCTCTGTAGTCGCCATCGATTGGAATGTACACCAGTGTGCCTCCCACAGATCCCTTGGCATGGAAGCAGTGTCACTGGTGCAGGCCCCCACACAGTGACCAGCAGGAACCACAGAGCCCAAGCTTTTCTCCAGCTGGGCAGCCCATGGTTCCTGTAGGAAATAGGTGCTGGCAGCCCTCTTGAAACACCCCCGGCACTGAACAGGTACTGCTAGTGTGGGCCCCCACAAGGCCACTGGGAAGAGCCATGGAACTTGTGCTTTTCCTGATTGAGTGGTTTGTGGCTCCACAAGGAATGTGCATCTGTGACCCTCTCTCAACTCTCCTGGCATGGAATGGGTGCCATTAGTGCAGGAACAACTAGCAGGAGTGGCAGAGCTTGTTATTCTCCTGGGCCATAATTCCACCTGCTCTCAGTGCTCTGTAGCCCTAAGGGCAGGGCTGCTCCCCGGCTGTTGCTAGGCAGCCACTGCTGCTGAGTGGCTATGAGAGCTGAAGCAGATAGTGTCCTGCAGCCTGAAAGCACTCGCTGGGAACAAGGCTATAGTGGTGGATCCCACTGCTTCCCTCCAGCATCCCAAACAATGTCACATAGACTCTAAATCCAATGGTGTTGCCTCAATTTATGCCCTGAATTGTGCTCACCCTATTCTCTAGTCCCTCCAGGCTGTTTCCACATGGCCAAACCCAGTTTATTCCCACATAACCAAGTCATAGGTCTCTCTCTGAGTCTGATCTCTAAGGCCCAGGTTTTAGTCCATGACATTTTCTGGCACCAGCATGTGGTTGCTGGTTGCCATAGCACTGATTGTTTGTGAAGGATTGTTCCTGTTTTAACTGCTTCACACCAGTTGGTGTGTTCTCCTCCAATACTCTAAATTTTCTCCTCTGTCCCAGCTGATCTCTTCACTGTTGGGGGAAATTTTCCAGGGTGCAGGAGCTTTTCCTCTTTCTAGCTCCCTCCTAGGGAGTGCAGATCCTGTCTCAACTTCTTTCCTCTTTCTTTTCTTTTTTTCTTTCTTTCTTTTTTCTCTTTCTTTCTTTCTTTCTTTCTTTCTTTCCTGTCCTATGTGGGTTCATTAAGTTTTACTTGCTCTATCATAATTCATAAAAATTGTTTAGCAAATTTTTGTGTGAATAGTTCCACAGGTAGATGCATTCTCAGTGTATTTGTGGAAGTAGGTGAGTATCACGTCCTACTACTCTGCCATTTTCCTCTCCACCTGCTGTTTTTCACTTCTATTTCCAACTATGGGCTGCTAGTATATAAAAATACATTTGATTATTATAAATTGGTCTGGCTAAACTTATTTATTCTACTGGCTATTTTTATGTTCCTTAGAATTTTCTGTCTACATGATCATGTTATTTAGGAATAAATATAGTTTTTACTGCTTCCCTTCTAATCTGTTTTTTATTTTTTCTTGCCATATTGCCTGGCTGGGACCTTTTGTATAGCACTAAATAGAGAGATAGAAAGGTATGTTCCTGTCTGGTTCCAGTCATTTGGAAAAAGAAACGTAATATTTCATCTTTAAGTATGATGTTAGCTGTAGGCTCTTTATGGATGCCACTTAGTCAGGTTGAGAAAATTCCCTTCTGTTCCTATCACTGAGGCTTTTTATCATAAGTTTTGTCAAATATATTTTCTATACCTACTAAAATAATCATGGTATTTTATTACCCTTTTAATATAATGAAATACATTGATTTTTTTCAATGATTAACTTACATTCTTGAAATCAACTTAATTTTTATATATGGCTAGATTCAAAATATGTTACTGACAATCTTTTTATCTCTCTTCCATGCTTTATTAAAATATAATTGACATGTAACATCATATTTAAGGTGTGCAAAGTAATGATTTTACATTTACACTTTATGAAATGATAACCACAATAAATTTAGTTAACAACCATCACCTCACATTTTTATATACTTTTTGTGATGAGAACTTTTAAGAACTACTTTCTTAGTAAGTTTCAATTATGTAATACAGTACTAGTAACTGTAGTCAACATGCTGTACACTACATCCTAAGAACATTTTTTTCCTGATTATATTCCATTATAGGTTATTATAAGATACTGAATATAAATTACTTGCTATACAGTAAATCCTTGTTGCTTATCTATTTTATGTATAGTAGTTTGTTTGTTAATCCTATACTCCCAATGTGTCCTTCCACTCCTACCTCTCCCTTTTAACTATAAGTTTATTTTCTAAGTCTGTGTATATGTTTCTGCAACTATAAGTTTATTTTCTAAGTCTGTGTATATGTTTCTGTTTTGTATATAGGTTAATTTACATTTTTTAAGGTCCATATATAACTGATATATAGTAGTTCTCTGATTTACTTCGCAAATATTCTCTAGGTCCATCGATGTTGCTGCAAATATTTCATTCTTTTTATGGCCAAGTAATATTCCATTGTGTGTATATATATCACATTTTCTTAAGCAGATTGTCTGTTCATGGGCAGTTGGGTTATTTCCCTATCCTGGTTATTGTAAATAGTGATACTATGAACATTGGGGTGCGTGTATCTTTTTGAATTATGAGTTTTAATTTCTTCCAGATAGAAGCCCAAGAGTGGGGTTGCTGGATCAATCATATGGTGCTTTAGTTTTTCCAAGGGACCCGGATCCTATTTTCCATAGTGACTGCACCAATTTACATTCTCATCAACAGTATACTAAGGCTCCCTTTTCTCTGTATCCTCTAGAGTGTTTATTATTTGTAGACATCTTGATTATAGCTATTCAGGTTGGTGTGAGATAATACCTTATTGTAGTTTTGATTTGTATTTCTCTAATAATTAGTAATGTTAAGCATCTTTTCACTTATCTGTTAACCATATGTAGATATTCTTAGGAAAAATGTCTATTCAGTTCTCATTGTTGATTGGCTTGTGTTTTTGATATATGAGTTGTTTGTATATTTTGGATATTAACATCCTGTCACATCATTTAAAAATATTTTCTCCTTTCAACATTTTCTCATTTAAAAATATTCTGTAGGAATATGAGAAATTGAACGAAATTGTCTTTTCATTTTGTTGATGGTTTCCTTTGCTGTGAAAAATTTAAGTTTGATTAGGTCACATTTGTTTGTTTTTGCTGTTATTTTTTGTGCCTTGAGAGACTGATCTAAGAAAATTGTTTCTGTGATTTATGTCAGAATGTTCTGCCTGTACTCTCTTCTAGGAGTTTTAAGGTATCATATCTTATATGTCTTATATTTAGATCTTTAAGCCATTTTGAGTTTGCTTTTGTATATGATGTGAGGGAGTATGCTAATTTCATTGATGTAAATATAGCTGTCCAGCTTTCCCAACACTGCTTGTTAAAGAGACTGTCTTTTCTCTCTTGCATTTTTTGCCTCTTTTGTCATAGATTAATTGACTGTAGTTCATGGGCTTATTTCTGGGCTATTCTATTATGTTATTTATGTAACTGTTGTTGTGCCAATACCATGCTGTTTTGATTGTTGTAACTGTATTGTATAGTCTGAAGTCATAAGGGATTTTTATTTTCTCAGGATTGCTTTGGCAACTCGGGGTCGTTTTTGATTCAATAAAATTTTACCATTTTTTCTAGTTCTGCAAAAAATGTCCTCAGTACTTTGATAGAGACTGTATTAAATCTGTAGAATGCTTTGTGTAGTAAGGTCATTTTAGTAATGTTGATTCTTCCAATACAAGAGCATGGGATATCTTTCCATTCCTTTGAATCATCTTTAATTTCCTTCAGTGTTTTGTAGTTTTCACAGTATAGGTATTTCACCTCCTTAGTTAACTTTACCCCTAGACATTTTATTTTTTTGACACAATTCAATTTAAATGGGATTTTTAAAAAATGTTCTCTCTCTGATATTTCATTATTAGTATAAAGAAATGCAACATATTTTCTATGTATTAATCTTATATCCTGCTACCTTGCTGAATTCACTTATCACTTCTAGTAGTTTTAGTGTAGAGATTTTTAGAGTTCTCTATACAGAGTATCATGTCATCTGCAAACAATGACATTTTACTATTTCCTTTCCAATTGGGAGTCCTTTTATTTTTTGTCTGACTCCTGTGGCTTGGACTTCCAATACTATGTCAAACAGAAGTAGCAATAATGAGCATCCTTGGCTTTTTCCTGAATTTAGTGGGACACCTTTTCACCACTGAGTATTAGATGCTGACTGTGGATCTGTCATAAATTACTTTTACTATGTTGAGATGTTCCCCAATATCCACTTAGAATTTTTTTATCATATCATGAATAGATGTTGAATTTTGACGAATATTTTCAGCACTTATTGAGATGATGATGTGGGTTTTTTTGTTGTTGTTTTTTTTTTTTTTTTTGTCTTACCTTTTGTTAATGTGGCATATCACATTGGTTTTGGCATGTGTTGAACCATCCCTGTGACTTTGGAATAAATTCAGTTTGGTCATGGTGTATGATCTTTTTTTGTATTGTTGGATTTGGTTTGGGTAATTTGTTGAGGATTTTTGCATCTATATTCATCAACGATATTGGCCTGTAATTTTCTTCTTTTATAGTGTCTTTGTCTGGTTTGGGTATCAGGGTGATAGTGACCTTATAACATGAAGTACTCTATCCTCTTCAATCTTTGGGGATAGTTTGAGAAGGGCAGGTATAACTTCTTCTTTATCTGTTTGGTAAAATTCCCCAGTGAAGCCATTTGGTACTGGATGTTGTTTGCAGGAAGCTTTATTTATTACAGGTTCTGTTTTACTTATAGTGATCAGTCTGCTCAAATTGTCTGTTTCTTCCTGACTCAGTCCTGACAGCTGGTATATTTCTAGAGGTTTGTCCATTTCTTCTAGGTTGTCCAGTTTGTATCTCTGTGGCATCAGTTATTTCCCTCTTTTATTCATCATTTTGTTTATTTGGGTTCTTTCTCTTATTTTTGGTGAGTCTGGCTAGAGATTTGCCAGTTTTTGTTTATCATTTCAGAAAACCAGCTCTTGATTTAATTGATCTTTTCTATGAGTTTTTAATCTCTTTATTTACTCTTTGTTCTTTATTTCCTTCTACTGACTTGGGTTGTTGTTGTTCATCTTCTATTTCTTTTAGGTGGTAGGTTAGTTTGTTTATTTGAAAATTTTCTTGCTGCTTAAGAAAGGCATGCATAACTATGATCTTCCTTCTTAGAACTGCTTGCTATATCCCATAGCTTTCGGAAATTTGTGTTTTCATTTTCATTTGTCTTGGGATATTTTCTGATTTATTTTTTGATGTCATCATTTTTAGTAGCATGTTATTTAGTCTCCATGTGTTCTTATCACTTTTTCTTTAGTTAATATCTAGTTTAATACCATTATAATCAGAAAAGATCCCTGAAATAATTTCTGTCAAATTTGTTGAGGGTCCTTTTTTCATCCAGTGTGTTGTCAAACGTTCTATGTGCACTTGGAAAGAATGTGGGTTTTCCATATGCACTTGGAGAGGTCGTGGGGTTTATCATGTCTTGTAGATGTCAATTAAGTCTAACTGGTCTAGTTTGTTATTCAAGATCTCTGTTGTCTTACTGATTTTCTGTCCTAATGATTGTTCCGTTATTGTCAGTGAGGTGTATTTAAAGTCTCATATTGTATTTTATACAATTATATGTCAGTATTTGTTTTATATATTTAGGGTCTCCTACATTGTGTACACATGTTAACAAACATAATCCCTTTATATAATCCCATTATACAATGGCTTTTTTTGTCTTTGTTATGGCCTTTGTTTTAAAGTCTTTTTTTGTCTAATATGAGTATTTCTATACCTGATTTCTTATTTCCATTTGCATGAAATATCATTTTCCATGCCCTCACTTTCAGGTTATGTCTTTTGTCTTGAAGGGAGTCAATGTAGGCAACATATTGTAGGTTCTTGGTTTTTGACACTCTGTATCTTTTGATCATAGTATTTAATCCACTAACATTTAAAGTAATTATTGATAGGTATGTACCTATTGGCATTTTAATCCTTATTTTCCAGTTGTTCTGTAGGTCTTCATTGTTTTGTTTTTTCTCATTATTACTTGATTTTCTTTTGTAATGTTTGAACTCCTTTTTTTTGTGTGTGAATCTGTTGTATATTTTTGATTTTTGGTTACCACATAGACCAAGTATGCTAACCCAGATCTACTTGCTGTAAACTGATAGCCAGAAAAATTCAAACACATTCTAAAAGACCTACATTCTTATACCCACTCATTTTGTAATATTGATGTTCTATTTACAACTTCATGTTTGTCCTTTTATTCTTCTTGTTATAATTGTTTTTATGCACTTTTTAAAAATCTATGTTTACTGTCTTATTTAAGTGATCTTTGGCCCTTTTATATATTTGCATTTCGTATTGTGATCTTTCCTCTTCTAATAGATTCTTGCTGTTTTTCCACTGTGAGAAGACCCTTCAATATTTCTTTTAGATGTTTTATTATTGCTGAATTCTTATAGTTTTTGCTTATCTGAGTTCTTTTTCTATCTAAATGATAATATTTGCTACATAAAATATTCTAGGTTTCAGGTTTTCTTTCAGGACTTTGCATATATTATGCCACTCTCTTCTGGCCTGCAAGGTTTCTGGAGAGTAATCAACTAATAGTATTTATGGAGGTTCCCTAATAACTGACTCTGTTTATCTCCTGCTGCTCTTTAACTTTTTCCATTTTAATTATGAAATGACTTGGTGTTGGTCTGTTTCAGTTCATCTTGTTTAGGACCCTCTCTTTTTCCTCTATCTGGATATCTATTTCTTTATTTAGGTTTGGGAATTTTTCAGCCATAACTTCTTCAAATACATTTTGATCCCTTCCCTCCTGTAAACCCTGTTATAGGTAGATTGGTGTTGTTTATATTATTTCATAGATCTTATATGTCACTTTAATTTTTTTAATATGTCTTTCTGTCTTTTGTTCTGATTGGATAATTTCCATTCTGTATTCCAGATCACTTATTGTTCTTCTTTGTCATTTAGTATGTTCATTCATCTTAAGATTGATTTTTATCTTGGCAATCGAATTGTCTGTTTTTGAGTTCATCTTTATGGTTTCTAGTTCCTTGTTAGTGATCTGCATTTCTATTGATAATCTTAATTCATTTAGCATTTTTTTATTACCTCCTTTTGAACTCATGCTCTAGTAGACTAGTGAGCTATATTTCATTATTTTCTCCTTCAGGAGATACCTATTTTTTAAATTTGGAGTAGTTCTGCCTTTTCATTTCACTTAACTTTCTCTCTATATATATGTTTAGGAGAAACAGTTATCTACTGTGGTCTTGAAGTGGTGTTTTTTATGTGGGAGTATACTTGTTAAACCGTATATCCAGTGTTTTTGGTGAGACTTTTTATCTAGTGTTTTTGGTGCAAGGTCTGGTTTGGGCATGGATGCCAGCCACTTCTTTCTACAGCTTGTGCTGGCTTGATAGGGGGTGTGGTTGGTGTTTTAGTAGCCAGAGCCTGTGCAGGATATGAGGTGGGGCTTCCTTTGTTCTGTGACTATAGCTGCCCTGTTGGGGTGGGGTCTGCTCCTCAATTATTGTATTATGAGTACTAAGGGTCAGATTCAGTCATGCTCCATTGACCTTGAGTGTGTGAACTCCCCAAAGGAGGTAATTGCTGAAACAAGTATGATCACAGAGAACCTTTGTGGTACCTGTGTAGACATCCACGTTTCAGCTCAGAAACAGCCCAAGGTTATATCCCTTTCTGCTGTGTATGTCCTGGACCTAGTGCAAGGCTACTGTGAAGTAGGCTGGGGCTGCGGATTAAGATACTGTGGGTGCAGGAATTGATGTCAGTGTGCTGGCACCTGAGATTTGGGCTATCTCTGTGGCAGTCTTCTCCCAGGATCTGTCTGCCCAAGATCTAGTTCTAAGCTGCTGTATGTAGTGGGGAGGGCCAGGGTGCTCTTCCTGGGAGAACTTCTGTGTACTACTTTTATTATTGTTGTTGGGTATCTTTTTAATTTTTTTGAAGTATAGTTACTGTCCAATACTATCAGTTACATGTGTACAATCTAGTGATCCTTAATTTTTAAAGATTATACTCCATGTATAGCTTATAAAATATTGGCTATATTTCCTGTGTTATACAATATATTCTTGTTTCTTATTTTTATAACTATTTTGTAATTATTGTTTGTATCTATTAATTCCCCTGCTCCTAAATGTCCCCTCCCCGTTTTCCCTCCCCACTTATAACCACTAGTTTGTCCTCTATATATGTGAGTCTGTTTTTTGTTATATTCTCTAGTTTAATGTATTTTTAGGCTCTACATATAAATGTTATTATAGAGAAGCATCTTGAATGGGATAAAATATTTGCAAATGATATGACCAATGAGGGATTAATACCCAACGTATATAAACAGCTCATACATCTCAGCACCAAAATATCAACCCAATTTAAAAATGTGCAGAAAAACTGAATAGACATTTTTACAAAGAGAAAATGCATGTGACCAACAAGCACTTGAAAGAGATGCTCAACATCACCTATCAGGGGAGTGAATATCAGAACCACAATGATATATCACACTTATGTCAGAATGGCTGTCATCAAAAAGAACACAAAAAACAAATGTTGGTGAAATGTGGAGAAAAGGGAACCCTTGTACATAGTTGGTGGTAATGTAAATTGGTGCAACCACTGTAGAAAATCAAATCATCATCAAGATTGATGTCAGAGCTGAGCCTTGTGTCATATTTTAGGAGTTTATATTTTCATATGTTATGTTCAAGTCTTTTATCCATTTAATAATTTTGTGTGTATGGTGTAATATAGGGGTCCAGATTTATGTATTTTTTGCATAGAGTTATTTCCCAGAATCATTTATGGAACAAAATTAGTATTTCCCCATTGTATATTCTTGGCTCCTTTGTTGTATATTAATTAACTATATATGCATGGGTTTACTTGGGGCCTCTCCATTCTGTTCCATTGCTATGTGTGTCTGTTTTTATACTAATACCATCCGCATTTTATTAAAGTATACTTGATTTACAATGTTTCATCAAGTTCTGTTATATAGCAAAGTGACCCAATCATACACATTTCCCTGTGCTGTGTAGTAGGGTCCTATTGCACATCCATTACAAATAATACCATGTTATTTTTTTTAATTAATTAATTTATTTTTTATTTTCCAACTATACAGCAAGGGGGTCAGGTTATCCTTACATGTATACATTGCAATTACAGTTTTTCCCCCACCCTTTGTCCTGTTGCAACATGAGTATCTAGACATAGTTCTCAATGCTATTCAGCAGGATCTCCTTATAAAATCTATTCTAGGTTGTGACTGATAAGCCCAAGCTCCCAATCCCTCCCACTCCCTCCCCCTCCCATCAGGCAACCACAAGTCTCTTCTCCAAGTCCATGATTTCCTTTTCTGAGGAGATGTTCATTTGTGCTGGATATTAGATTCCAGTTATAAGTGATATCATATGGTATTTGCCTTTGTCTTTCTGGCTCATTTCACTCAGGATGAGATTCTCTAGTTCCATCCATGTTGCTGCAAATGGCATTATGTCATCCTTTTTTATGGCTGAGTAGTATTCCATTGTGTATATATACCACCTCTTCCGAATCCAATCATCTGTCGATGGACATCTGGGTTGTTTCCATGTCCTGGCTATTGTGAATAGTGCTGCAATGAACATGCGGGTGCATGTGTCTCTTTTAAGTAGAGCTTTGTCCGGATAGATGCCCAAGAGTGGGATTGCAGGGTCATATGGAAGTTCTATGGATAGATTTCTAAGGTATCTCCAACCTGTTCTCCATAGTGGCTGTACCAGTTTACATTCCCACCAACAGTGCAGGAGGGTTCCCTTTTCTCCACAGCCCCTCCAGCACTTGTTATTTGTGGATTTCTTAATGATGGCCATTCTGACTGGTGTGAGGTGGTATCTCATGGTAGTTTTGATTTGCATTTCTCTTATAATCAGCGATGTTGAGCATTTTTTCATGTGTTTGCTGGCCATCTGTATATCTTCTTTGGAGAAATGTCTATTCAGGTCTTTTGCCCATTTTTCCATTGGTTGATTGGCTTTTTTGCTGTTGGGTTGTATAAGTTGCTTATATAGTCTAGAGATTAAGCCCTTGTCAGTTGCATCATTTGAAACTATTTTCTCCCATTCTGTAAGGTGTCTTTTTGTTTTCTTTTTGGTTTCCTTTACTGTGCAAAAGCTTTTCAGTTTGATGAGGTCCCATGGGTTTATTTTTGCTCTAATTTCTATTGCTTTGGGAGACTGACCTGAGAAAATATTCATGATGTTGATGTCAGAGAGTGTTTGGCCTATGTTTTCTTCTAGGAGTTTGATGGTGTCCTGTCGTATATTTAAGTCTTTCAGCCATTTTGAGTTTATTTTTGTGCATGGTGTGAGGGTGTGTTCTCATTTCATTGCTTTGCATGTTGCTGTCCAGGTTTCCCAGCAATGCTTGCTGAATAGACTTTCTTTTTCCCATTTTATGTTCTTGCCTCCCTTGTCAAAGATTAATTGACCATAGGTGTCAGGGTTTATTTCCAGGTTCTCTATTCTGTTCCATTGGTCTGTCTGTCTGTTTTGATACCAGTACCACACTGTTTTGATGACTGTGGCTTTGTAGTATTTCTTGAAGTCTGGGAGAGTTATGCCTCCTGCTTGAATACCATGCTATTTTAATCACTATCCCTCTGTAATAGATTTTGAAGTTTGAGTGTGCAATACATCCATCTTCTTCCTTTTAAAGATTGCTCTATTTTTGGTGTTTTGTAGTTTTATACAATTCTTAGGATTGTGTGTTCTATTTCTGTGAGAAATGCCATAGAAATTTTATAGGGTCTGATAAATCTATAAATTGTTTCAGGTAATAACACATTGGAAGAATTATTGTTAAAACCTATGGGCAGAGAATATCTTTCCACTTATTTCTATTTTCAGTTATATTGATCAATGTCTTATCAATGTACAGGTCTTACACCTCCTTGGTTAAATTTATTCCTAAGTATTTTGTTCTTTTTGGTACAACTGTAAATGGGATTTCAGTTTCTTGTAGCTTATTATTAATATATAGAAAAACAATTGACATTTGTATATATATTTTTATATTCTGCAACTTCAGTGAATTCATTGATTAGCTATAACAGTTTTTTGGAGTCTTTAGGGTTTCTATATATAAAATATCTGCAAATAAAGATTTTAATTATTTCCAATTTGGAAACCAGTGAAAAACCAAATTTGCATTCTGGGAATGTGCCCCACTTTTATATAAGTTGGATTCAAAATATGTTGTTCAAACCAATTTCTATTATCATAAATATTTTTATCTATGTCCATGAGAAATTTTGGCTTATGGTTTATTTGTAATGTCTTTGGCTGTGTTAATAAGATAATGTTATCATCACATAATACATGGACAGCCTTCCCTTATTTTTAAAGGGTTTTGTAGGAATGTTTTTTTTTTTTTTGTCTTTTTGCCTTTTCTAGGGCTGCCCCTGCAGCATATGGACATTCCCAGGCTAGGGGTCTAATCGGAGCTATAGCCGCCAGCCTAAACTGGAGCCACAGCAATGCGGGATCTGAGCCACATCTGCAACCTACACCACAACTCATGGCAACGCCAGATCCTTAACCCACTGAGCAAGGGCAGGGATTGAACCCGCAACCTCATGGTTCCTAGTCGGATTCATTAACCACTGAGCCATGACGGGAACTCCAGGAGTGGTATTTCTTACTTAAATACTTGATAAAAGTTACCAGTGATATTTGTGCCCAAGTTTTCTTCACAGTCAGGTTTTTTTTAAATATACTTTCAACTTATTTGATATAAGGTTGTTTAGATTTTATATTCCTTCTTGAATTCATTTTCATGATTTGTTTTTCAAAGAATTTTTTTATTTTACTCTGGTCATCAAATTTATTGACATAAGTTTGTCCATATATTTTCTTATTATCCTTTGATTGTATGTCTACATATTTTGTGATAGTTCCTTTTATGGTTCTTATACTGATAATTTTTATCTTTCCCCTTTTTTCTTGACAAGTTAGTTTTATACATTTTATTGAGCTTTTCAAAAAACTTGAAGAAATAATGAACACAGAAATATAACAAGGATTAGAAAATATAAAGAACCAAACAGAGCTGAAAAATACAACTGAACTAATATACTACAAGGGATCATCAGTAGAATAGATGCAGAGGAGCAAATCAGTGAACTGGAAGATACAGTAGTAGAAATCACTGAACAGAAAAAAATAATGAGGACAGTTTGAGACCCCTGGGAAAACATTAAATATATTAACTTTTACATTATAGGGGTCCATGAAGAAGGGGCAGTGAACTTACTTGAAGCAATAGTTACTGAAAACTTTCCAGCCTGGGAAAGGAAACATTCAGGTCCAGGAAGCACAGAGACGCCCAAACAAGATCAACCCAAGAGATCCATACCAAGATACACTGTAATTAAAATGTCAAAAATTAAAGAGAGAGAATCTTGAAAGCAGCAAGGGAAAAGCAACTAGTTACATACAAAGGAATGCCCATAAGCTATAAGCTACCTTTTTGGCAGGAACTGAAGGGCAGAAGTTAGTGGTATTATATATTCTAAAAACCTGCAACCAAGGATATTTTTTTCTAGCAAGGCTTTCATTCAGATTTGAAGGAGAGGTAATGAATTTTACAAACAAAAGCCAAAAGAGTTAAGAACATTAAACTGGTGCTATAAGAAATTTAAAAACTTTTTAAGTGGAAAAGAATAGACCAGAAGTATAAAGATCATCAAAGAAAATCTCATTGTTAAATGCAAATACAGCTCACATTCTGCAGTGGCTACAGAAGGGTAAAAAAAAAAAAAAAATGCAAATACACCAAAAGGGCGATAGATCTACCACTTATACAAGCTAGTAAGAAGATTAAAAGATGAAAGTAGTAAAATTATCTATACCCACAATAAGTAGTTAATAGATACGTAAAACAAAAAGATGTAAAATACAATGTCAAAAACAGTAAACGTGGAGGAAGGGGTACAACATAAGGTTTTTAGAATGCATTCAACCTTAAGAGGTCATCATCTTAAAATAATCATATATATATTCCTTTATGTAAACCTGACGGTAAGCTCAAACCAAAAATTCATATTAGGTAAAAGGGGAAGGAATCAAACATAATGCTAAATATTTGTCATCAAATCATAAGGGAAGAGAGCAAAACAAAAAAGGAGAAAAATATAAAAACAACCACCAAAACATTTAACAAATGGCAGTGAGTACATACCTGTCAAATCTACTTTAAATGTAAATGCACCAAATGGTCCAATCAAAAGACAGCGGCTGGCTGAATACCAAAATAAGACCCATATAGACCCAGACAGACAACACTTCAGATGTAAAGACACACACAAACTGAAATGGATGGGATGGAAAAGGGCTTTCCATGTAACTGGAAATTAAAAGAAAGCTGGAGAAGTAATATAAGAAGAGAAAAAGGACATTATGGAGATTAAAGTGGAGGGCAGAAATGAGAAAAAACTAAGATGAAACTATTCATAGAAGCAATAGAATTATAGTGGTGCAGAAACAGAACATGGACACTGGAATCCCTGAGTGTGGGATTGAGTCCCAGATCTGCCGTTTACTAGCTCTTGAGTAACTAGACCTTGAATAACTTCATGGCACTCTTTGTAACTCAGTTTCCTTATTCTGTAAAATGGATTAATATGGTACTTTCTTTACTCCATAGTTTTGGGGAATAATTACTTAAAACATGTAAAGGAGCTTAAGACAGTGCTTCATAAATAGCAAGATTCAAAAGTTTATTATTTTTAGGATTTCATACTTATATTCGTCTAGATTTGCTTTTAGGTTCTTGTCCTTAAATTTTCTTCAACAGTTGAAATAATTTAGTTGACATGATTTGAAGTTCATTTTCTAAATTATGGCACATCTTAAATACTTTAAATTAAAAGAATGATAAGCAATTAGTGCAACTGATTCTATAAAGAATTCTTGAATTCAAATAATATTAAGGTCTACTCTTTATTATTTGAGACAGGTTATATAAATATTAACCTTCATATTAAACTGTCCATATTTACATATTTTTCACCATTTCTTTGGAACATTTTCAGATGTGGTACTTCTAAAATCTAAATATAGAAATTCAGATTTTAAAAGATTGCCTAATGATTTTCAAAAAGAAAAAAGCTATTTTGTTTTGAGAAAGAGAAGTATACTTCATTCATAGAGCAGTGAAGTCATGCTATAAGTTTTGTATTTAGGCATTACTATTTTTTTCTTTTCCTTTTTTGTTTTGTTTTGGCTGGGCCTGTGACATGTGAAGTTGCTGGGCCATGGATTGAACCCAAGACACAGCAGTGACATCAAATCCTTCACCACTAGGCCACTAGGAAACTCCCAATTAGGCATTACTTTTGAATTGCACAATGGCACTTTATGTAAATCAAAATTTACATAATTTTCATAATACAAAATTATATTTCTATAATAAAAATTATATAAATGTAATATTTTACACATTATATGTTTAATATTACATAAATTATTATCAAACTGATATAGATTCCATAGTATATCGTAATTCATAATTTCAACTGGTTCTTTAAACTTATATCTTTGGTTTTACAGTGATATATAAATTTAATAAGCCTGATTTTTCCAGTTTTCCAGGGTGCCAGTTATGCTTAGAAAAATTAATTGCTATTATTTTGAAATAAACATCTTCGTTTATTATTCACACTGGAAGATTTATTATGCAAACTTCTATGGGAACTGTTGAGGAGTACCAGTTGCCTTATTATGACATGGTGCCATCAGAAACTTTTGAGATAAGTATCAGGGAGGTTTTTAGAGGGCTTATAATTCTTTTCTCTTAATCTAGGTGTCTAATTCATTTCATGTATATAAGTATTTGTTTTTGTGTTCAACTTTGCATGTTCACTTTTGAGCATGATATTTGCTGTGGGTTTTGTTCCTAAAAACTTCATTTACGCTAGATGAAATTTGACTGCAGTTTGATAAAATCTTTCTTATCTATGAGGTGATGATATGACATTTCTGCTTTAGTATCTTAATGTAATAGATGCATTATAGATTTTCCACTCTTAAACCAATCATGCATTCCTAGAATGGGCCTGTCATTTTTTTATATGATCAATTTTCTAAGTGGCTGATATATGCAATCTTTGTCCATGTTGCCCAGCATTTTAGTTTCTATTTTGTTTTGTATTAATCCTATGTGTTAGGGAGTTCCCGTCGTGGCACAGTGGCTAACGAATCCGACTAGGAACCATGAGGTTGTGGGTTTGGTCCCTGCCCTTGCTCAGTGGGTTAAGGATCCGGCATTGCCATGAGCTGTGGTGTAGGTTGCAGATGTGGCTCGGATCCCGCGTTGCTATGGCTCTGGCGTAGGCTGGTGGCTACAGCTCTGATTCAGCCCCTAGCCTGGGAACCTCCATATGCCACGGGAGTGGCCCAAAGGAATAGCAAAAAGACACACACAAAAAAAATCCTATGTGTTAGATATGTGTAATTTTATACCATCATTGTTTTTCTAGAATCATTAACATGTTTATTTGGCCTTTAAAGCCAAATTTTATGTGGCTCATCTTTCTGGTAGAGAAATCTTTGGCTGGGAGCCTGACTGGCTTCTTGTGGAGAACCTCTGCAATTGTAATTACCCTCCTGTTTGTGGGTCACCAACCTAGGGGGATAGGTCTTGACTCCGAACACATCTCCTTTCCTGCCTGATTGTGGTTCCTTCATTATCTCTTTAATTGTAGATGTTTTATGCTTGTCTTTCAGTTTTTTCTCATCAATAGTTATTCTAGGAGTTCCCGTCGTGGCGCAGTGGTTAACGAATCCGACTAGGAACCATGAGGTTGCGGGTTCGGTCCCTGCCCTTGCTCAGTGGGTTAACGATCCGGCGTTGCCGTGAGCTGTGGTGTAGGTTGCAGACGCGGCTCGGATCCCGCGTTGCTGTGGCTCTGGCGTAGGCCGGTGGCTACAGCTCCGATTCAACCCCTAGCCTGGGAACCTCCATATGCAGCGGGAGCGGCCCAAGAAATAGCAACAACAACAACAAAAGACAAAAAAAAAAAAAAAAAAAAAAATAGTTATTCTATAAATCATTGTGGCGTGCACATGGGAGGAGGTGAGCTCAGTCTCTTCTTAGTCTTCTTGGCCGCTCTCCCTTTCCCCATCAATTGTCTTTAATTTTTTTGTAAATAAGAAAGTCTTTTTTCATTGACTGATGCATTTACCTTTTCTAGTGATCTTCATTCCTTTGTATAATTCCAGGTTTCTATCAAATGTTATTTCCCTTGACCAGAGGACTTCCTTTAGCATTTTGTAGGTAGTGTAAACTACTGCTGATGAAAACTTTCAACTTTGTTTATTTTAGGTTTTATTCAACTTCATTTTTAAACAATTCTAGATCATCATAGTGGTTTGTTTTTTGGGGTTTTTTGTTTGTTTGTTTGTTTGTTTTATTAGCACTTTGAAAATGTCACTCCAATAACCTCTGGCTTGCATAGTTTCTAATGAAATGTTTGCATTATTCTTTGCTCTTCTGTACATAATGTACTTTTTTCTCCTCTGTTTTAATATGTTAATACTGATTTTCAGCAATTGGCTTATGACACAGGTCGGTGTGTTTTTCTTAGTGTTAACTGGGTTTCATTTGTGTTTGGTTTCTTACATTTTTGATGGTTTTCATTGAGTTTTTTGAATTTGTATGTGTATGACATTCATCATATTTGGAAAATCTTTTTTTTTTTTTTTTTTTTTTTTGTCTTTTTAGGGCCACACCACAGCATATAGAGGTTGCCAGGCTAGGGGTCTAATCAGAGCTATAGCTGCTGGCCTACGCCACAGCCACAGCAACGCCAGATCTGAGCCGCATCTGCAACCTACACCACAACTCACAACAATGCCGGATCCTTATCCCACTGAGTGAGGCCAGGGATAGAACCATAACCTCATGGTTCCTAGTCAGATTTGTTTCTACTGGGTCATGACAGGAACTCCTGGAAAATTTTTAGACATTATTTCCTCAAATATATTCCTTCCTCTCAGTAATTATCTGTGACTTTTTACACATATTTTAGAACACTTGATATTGTCCCCAAATCACTGAAGCACTCTTCATTGTTTTCAGCTTTTTTCCTTTCTTGGTTTCATTTTGGGTAATTTTTATTACAATATATTCGATTCTACTGAACTTTTGGGATTTTTTGTGTCTAATCTGCTATCCCACCAGTAAAATTTAAATTTCTTACATTGTAATTTTCATCTCTAGAAATTCCATTTAGTTTTTTATATATATCATTTCTCTCCTTATGTTCATATTTTCTCTTAAGTTTATGACAATGTTAATCATATTTAGAATTTTTTAGCATCCTTGCCTCATAATTCCATCATCATTGCCATTTCTGAGTCTACACATATATAGTCTCTTTTTTCCTCTTGGTTATAGCTTATATATTTTTCCTACTTTTTTATGTGTAATAATTTTGTTGTATGCTAGACATTGTTAAATTTACATTGTTGTGGGTATTGGGATTTTTGTTATTACATTCTTTTAAAAATGCTTATACTTTGATCTGGAGAGTAGTCATTAATCACTGCAAAATTAGGATCATTATTTTTTAGAGTAGGTCTGTGAGAACCTTTCACCCTACAGTTAATTTAGCCCCACCACTAAGGCACAGTCTTTGTGAAGTCTCTATGGAATATTTTATGTATTTAATAAAGATCCTTCACTCTAGCTATTGTGAATAATTTGTATCCCTGTGTGAGCTTGGGGAATTCTTTAGCTTATAGATTCCCTGTGGGTTATTTCTTAGAAATTGTTATTGTGTAGTCTAATGAAGTTTTACCCTAAACAATGTGCAAGCAGAGATTCAGCCAGAGATTCAAAAACACCTCTATAAACATTTTTTAATGTTCTTACTCTGCATAATTTCCTCCTCTCCGCTATACTGTTCCACACATTCTAGTTGCCTTAATTTCTCCAGTCTGATCAATTTGGAAATTCTTAAAGGATTTGGGAGGGGAGGTCAGGGGGCCTTCCACTTGTACATTAAAAAAAAATCTGAAGTATATATGCTTAATCTCACTTGTAAGAATTACTTCATGTGGCTTCTTTTTCTCTACAGTGGAAAGCTGGTGTGATAATGGGACTTACCTCATTTGTTTTCCTTCTCAAGTGTCACATTTCTGTGCTGCCTATTGTCTGTTATTAGAAAACATTCATATATTTTGTTCCATTTTATACTTACTCAGGAGAGTAATTCTGCACTTTGTTCCTCTGTCATGGTCAGAAGTGGGAGTCTATACTATGTTTTAAATGAACCTTATTAACATTGGGCAACAAGTTTAATTGAATAATTTTAAGGTTTATTAGTTTATACTTGCTGCCATAACAAATTACTACAAACATACTGGCTTAAAACAACAATTTAATATGTTACAGTTCTAGAGGTCAGAAGCCTGAATAGGTCTCACTGAGCAAAAATAGCTGTTGGGTGGGTTGCATTCCTTTCTGGAAACTCTAAGGAAAAATTTATTTCCTGACCTTTTACAGCCTCTAGCAGTCACCTTTCTCCATCCTCAAATCCAGGAACATTTTATCCCCAGTGTCCTCCTTCCATAGTCTTATCTCCCTCTAGCTATCCTCTTCTGTTTTCCTTTTTCATTTTTAAGGACCTTTGTGATTACTGTGGGCCCATCCAAATAATCCAGGACAATCACCTTATTTCAAAATCACCTGAATAGTATCCTTAACTCCATTATGCCCTTAATCCTTCTTTTCCATTAACATATTCATAGTTCTGGGACTTAGAAGGGGGATGTAGTTCAGGGGCTGTTACGCTATTTCAAAAGGCAAGTAGTCTACCATGTCTTCCAATTTTTGATAAATAGTTTTGGCTTTAGAGCTAAATCAAAAAGAGTAACTTCTTATGCAACTTTAAAACCCTATAAATTTACAGTCTTGAGATTACCATTGTCAATAGACTTTAAAAAATAGTGAACTTCAATTTATATTTTTGTGAACCAGAAAATAGATGTTAAAACAAATTTGAAATTCTGATTTATCAATTTCCATGATTATAACTTTTATTTTTCTTATATTCCCAAGTTATATTAAATATATAAGTAGAATATAGATATAATATCACTAGAGTATACCTCATGTATAGCACTTGCAAATCTTACTATAAAGCCATGTGCTAATATCAAAGCACAGTTCCTTTTCCTAAGTATGAGACCCTTCTGTGTGTGTTTATTTCCCAATGTATTAGTATATAAAGCTATAATTGACATATGGGACTATGTATGTTTAAGTTGTACAGCGTATGATTTGATTTATACTCTGAAGCAATTGCAGCAATAAGTTTGGTGAATATCCATCTCATATAGATACAGGGGGAAAAAAGTTATTTTTCTTGTGATGAGAACTCTTGGGACCTACTGTCTTACCAACTTTCAAATATACCTATAGCAGTATTAACTATAATCATTAGGTTGTACATTATATCACTAATACTTATATATCTTGTAATTGGTATTTTCTACCATTTGACCACCTTCATTCAATTTCCCCTCCCTCCACCCTCTGCCTCTGATAACCACAAATCTGATCTCTTTATTGGTTCAGTGGCAGTTGTGGTTATGGTTTGTTAGATTCTCCACATAAGTGCGATCATACTGTATTTCCCTTTCTCTATCTGGCTAATTTCACTTAGCATAATGCCCTCAAGGTCCATCCATGCTGTCAGAAATGTCAAGGTTTCATTGCTTTTATGGCTCAGTGGTAAACCTCTGTGTGTGAGACATCTTTTTATTCATTCTTTAATGGACAATTATGTTCTTAGTTATTAAAATAAAGCTGCAGTAAACATGCAGGTGCAGGTATCTTTTTAAATTAGTGTTTTAGAAGTTCCCACCGTAGCTCAGCAGTAACACACCTGACTAGTATTCATGAGGACATGGGTTCTGTCCCTGGCCTTGCTCAGTGGGTTAAGGAACCAGCATTGCCAGCAGCTGTGGTGTAGATTGCAGACGTGGCTCAGATCCTGCATTGCTGTGGCTGTGGTATAGGCCAGCAGTTCTGATTCAACCCCTAGCCTGGGAACTTCCATATGCCACAGGTGCAGCCCTAAAAGACAAATTAAAAAAATAAATAAATAGTGTTTTATTCTTCAGGTAAATACACAGAAGTAGAATTGGTGGATTGTATGGTAGTTCTGTTTTTAATTTTTTTTAATGAAGCGCTATACTCTTTTCCATAGTGACTGTACCAGTTTACACTCCTACCAATAGTACACGAGTTCCTTTTTCTGTACATCCTTGCCAAGATTTGTTATTTTCTTTTGATATAGCCTTTCTGATAGGTGTAAGGTTTTTATTTGCATTGTGGTTTTTATTTGCATTTTCCTGATGAATAGTGATGTTGAGCACCTTTTCATGTGCTGGTTGGCCATTTGTATGTCATCTTTTGAAAAATGTCTATTCACATTCTCCGCACATTTTTTACTTTGGTTCTTTAAAAAAATATTTTTGCTTTTGAGTTCTATGTGTTCTTCACATACACTGTGGATATTAACCACTTACAAATGATTTGCAAATATTTTCACCCATTCAGTAGTTTGCTTTTTTATTGTATTGCCTTTTTATTACTTTTTTTCTTTTTGCAGTCATGCCTACAGCATATGGGAGTACCCAGGCTAGGGGTTAAACTGGAGCTGCAGCTGCAGGCCTATGTCACAGTCACAGCAGCACTGGATCCAAGCTGAATCTATGACCTACATCACAGCTTTTGGCAACACTGGGTCCTTAACCCACTGACCAAGGCCAAGGATTGAACCCACATCCTCATGGACACTATGTTGGGTTCTTAACCTGATGAGCCACAATGAAAACTCCTTTGTTTGGTTTTTTCTTTCCTCCTTCCTTCCTTTCTTTTTTTTTTCTTTCTGTATTTACAATGTTAATTCTTCCAGTCCATAAACACAAGATACTTTTCTTTTAATTTTTGCCTTCTTGATTTGTTAAATATCTTAGAGTTATCTCTGTAGAGATCATTCACCTTCTTTCTTAAGTTTATTGTCTTTTATTTTTGATGCTGCTGTAAATGAGATTGTTTTCATTATTTCAGATTATTTGTGTATAGGAACACTTCTGACTTTTGTATGTTAATTTTTATCCTGCATCTTTCTGAATTCATCAAATAGCTCTAACAGCTTTTTCGCTTGGTTATTAGAATTAATGATCAACTGAAGTGTATTTGCTTTACAATATTGTGTTAGTGTCAGAGGTACAGCATAGGTATTGAATATTTTTGAACATTATATTTTGTTACAGGTTATTACAGGATAATGCATATAATTTCCTTGCTATACTGTAAATCATTATTGCTTATCAATGTTATGTATGAAAGTTACACCTAACTTGTTCCTTTCTACTTTCTTCTACACTTTGATAATCACTAGTTTGTTTTCTATGTCTGTTAGTCTGTTTCTGCTGTGTAATGTGCATTCTTTGTATTATTTTTTAGACTCAACATATAAATCATATCATATAGTGTTTGTCTTTCTCTGATTTATTTCACTAAGTATAAGATTATCTACATTCATCCACATTGCTTCAAATGTCAGTATTTTTTTTTCTTTTTATGGCCGAGTAATAATCCATTAAAATATCACTTCTAAATCCAGTCACATTTTCATGGGCATTTGAGTTGCTTCCATGTCTTAGCCATTGTGCATGCTCACAGTGCTGCTATGAACACTGGGGTGCATTTATGTGTATCTTTTTGAGTTAGAGTTTTCATTTTTTCCAGATGTATATCTAGGATGAGAATTACTAGATCATATGGTATCTCTTTTTTTTGTTTTTAAGGAAACTCCATTATCTTTTTCATAATGACTGTACCAATTTACATTCCAACCAACTGTGTAGGAAGGCTCCTTTTTGTCCACATCCTCTCCAGCATTTATTATTTGTAGACTTTTTGGTGATAGCCATTCTGACTGGTGGGAGGTGATATCACATTGTGGTTTTTTTTTTTTTTTTTTAAATTTTTTTTTTCCCACTGTACAGCAAGGGGGTCAGGTTATCCTTACATGTATACATTGCAATTACAGTTTTTCCCCCACCCTTTGTCCTGTTGCAACATGAGTATCTAGACATAGTTCTCAATGCTATTCAGCAGGATCTCCTTATAAAATCTATTCTAGGTTGTGACTGATAAGCCCAAGCTCCCAATCCCTCCCACTCCCTCCCCCTCCCATCAGGCAACCACAAGTCTCTTCTCCAAGTCCATGATTTCCTTTTCTGAGGAGATGTTCATTTGTGCTGGATATTAGATTCCAGTTATAAGTGATATCATATGGTATTTGCCTTTGTCTTTCTGGCTCATTTCACTCAGGATGAGATTCTCTAGTTCCATCCATGTTGCTGCAAATGGCATTATGTCATCCTTTTTTATGGCTGAGTAGTATTCCATTGTGTATATATACCACCTCTTCCGAATCCAATCATCTGTCGATGGACATCTGGGTTGTTTCCATGTCCTGGCTATTGTGAATAGTGCTGCAATGAACATGCGGGTGCATGTGTCTCTTTTAAGTAGAGCTTTGTCCGGATAGATGCCCAAGAGTGGGATTGCAGGGTCATATGGAAGTTCTATGGATAGATTTCTAAGGTATCTCCAACCTGTTCTCCATAGTGGCTGTACCAGTTTACATTCCCACCAACAGTGCAGGAGGGTTCCCTTTTCTCCACAGCCCCTCCAGCACTTGTTATTTGTGGATTTCTTAATGATGGCCATTCTGACTGGTGTGAGGTGGTATCTCATGGTAGTTTTGATTTGCATTTCTCTTATAATCAGCGATGTTGAGCATTTTTTCATGTGTTTGCTGGCCATCTGTATATCTTCTTTGGAGAAATGTCTATTCAGGTCTTTTGCCCATTTTTCCATTGGTTGATTGGCTTTTTTGCTGTTGGGTTGTATAAGTTGCTTATATAGTCTAGAGATTAAGCCCTTGTCAGTTGCACCATTTGAAACTATTTTCTCCCATTCTGTAAGGTGTCTTTTTGTTTTCTTTTTGGTTTCCTTTACTGTGCAAAAGCTTTTCAGTTTGATGAGGTCCCATGGGTTTATTTTTGCTCTAATTTCTATTGCTTTGGGAGACTGACCTGAGAAAATATTCATGATGTTGATGTCAGAGAGTGTTTTGATTGCTGTTTGTCTAAGAATTAGCAATGTTCAGCATCTTTTTCATGTACTTGTTAGCCATATGTATGTCTTCTTTGAAAAAGTGTCTTATTTGTGGGAGTTTCCATTGTGGCTCAATGGTAATGAACCCAACTAATATCCATGAGGATGCAGACCTCACTCAGTGGGTTAAGGATCTGGCATTGCAGCAAGCTGTGGCATAGGTCACAGATGTGGCTTGGATCTGGCATTGTTGTGGCTGTGGTGTAGGCTGGCAGCGGCAGCTCTGATTCAACCTCTGGCCTGGAACTTCTATATGCTGCAGGTGTAGCCCTAAAAAAGACAAGAAAAAAATGACTATTCAGGTCTTATGTCCATTTTATTTATTGGATTTTTTGTTTTTTTGATACTGAATTTTATGGGCTATTTGTATATTTTGGATATTAACCCATTGTCAGTCACATCATTAGAATTTTTCCTCTCCTTCGTTAGGTTGACTTTTTGTCTTAGTGCTCTGCAATGCAAAAGATGTAAATTTAATTAGATGACATTTGTTTATTTTTGCTTTTATTTCCTTTGTTTTAGGAAATGGCTCTAAGAAAATACTGTGACAAATTTAATGTTAAAGAGTGTTTTTCCTGTGTTCTCAGAATTTTACGGTTTTATGTCTTACTTTAGTTTTTTACACTATTTTGTGTTTACTTCTGTATATGGCATGAGGGAATGTTCTAATTTCATTGTTTTATATGTAGGTATCCAATTTTTGCTGCATCACTTGTTGAAGAGATGTCTTTTCTCCATTGTATATTCTTGCCTCCTTTGTGGTAGTTTACTTGACCTTAGGTAGGTCAGTTTATTTCTGAGTTCTCTATTCTGTTCCACTGATCAATGTGTCTGTTTCTTTGCCAGTATCATACTGTCTTGTGCCAGCATCCACTGTAGCTTTCTAGTATAGTCTGAAGACATAGAGAATTGTACTTCTAAGTTTTATTTCCCCTCAGGATTGCTTTGACAACTCAAGTCTTTTGTAGTTAAATACAAATTTTAGGATTATTTTGTTCTAGTTCTCTGAAAAATGGCGTCAGAATTTTGATAGGGATTGAGCTAAATCTGTAGAATGCTTTGTGTGGTATGGTCACTTTAATGATATTGATTCTTCCAATACAAGAGCATGGGATATCCTTCCATTTCTTTGAATTATCTTTAATTTCATTCATCAGTGTTCTATAGTTTTCAAAGTATAGGTGTTTTACTTCCTTAGTTAAGTTTATTTCTAGGCATTTTTTTTGGACATTATTTTTAATATTTTTTTTTTACTTTCTCTTCTGATATTTCATTATTAGTGTAAATAAATGCAACAGACTTCTTCATATTAATCTTGTATCTTGATAACCTTGCTAAACATGTTTTTCCTAATAGTGTGTGTGTGTGTGAGACTTTATGGTTCTCTATTAGTATATAAAGTCTTTTAAAGAGTGATTTTTATTTTCTTTCCAATTTGGATTCGTTTTTATTTTTCTTGTCTAACTGCTTTGGCTAGAACTTACAATATTATGTTTCATAGAATTGATGAGAGTGGACATCCTTGTCTTGTTCCTGAATTTAGTGGGAAAGCGTTCATCTTTTCACCACTGAATAGTACATTGGCTGTAAATTTGTCATAAATTAAATTTACCAAGTTAAGATATGTTCCCTCTATACCTTTCACTTTGGTGAGAATTTTTATAATGAATGATTGTTGAATTTTGTCAAATGCCTTTACTGCCTCTATTGAGATGATCATGTGTTTTTTTGTCTTTCCTTTTGTTAATCTGTATCACTTTGATTTTGCACATGTTGAACCAATCTTGTGACTCAAATAAATTCAACTTGATTGTGGTGCATAATCCTTTTAATATAATGTTGGATTTCATTTGATAACATTTTGAGGATTTTTGCATCTACATTTCATCAAATATATTGGCCTGTAATTTTCTTTTTTTTGTAGTGTCTGCCTGGTTTTGATATTGGGGTGATGGTGGCTATATAGAATAAAATTGGCAGTGTTTCCTCCCTTTTGGTTTTTTAGAATAGTTTGAGAAGGATAAGTATAATTTATTTGTTACATTTTTAGTAACATTCCCCCAATAAAGCTGCCTGATCTGGACTTGAGTTTTCAGAGAGTTGTTTTTTTTTTTTTTTATTACAGATTCTATTTCACTTCTAGTGATGAGTCTGTTCAAATTATTTCTTCTTGACTCAGTCTTGACAAGCTATATATTTCTATAAATCTCTTTCTTCTGGGTTATCCAATTTGTTGCATTATGTGTAGCTCCTCATAGTATTGTCATATTTTTTTTGTATCTCTGTGGTATTGGCTGTTATTTCTCTTTTATTTCTTAGTTTATTTGGTTCCTCTGTCCTTTCTCCTTGATGATCCTGGCTAAAGGCTTATCAGTTTTTGGTTTTTTTAATCTCTCCAAAAGATAAAACAGGGAGTTCCCATCGTTGCAGTGGTTAATCCGACTAGGAACCATGAGGTTGCGGTTTGATCCCTGCCCTTGCTCAGTGGGTTAATGATCCAGCATTGCTGTGAGCTGTGATGTAGGTCACAGATGGGGCTCAGATCCTGCATTGCTGTGGCTGTGGTGTAGGCTGGTGGCTACAGCTCTGATTTGACCCCTAGCCTGGGAACCTCCCATATGCCGAGGGAGCAGCCCAAGAAATGGCAAAAAGACCAAAAAAAAAAAAAAAAAGATAAAAAAAAGAAAAAAGCAATTCTTAGTTTCATTATCTTTCCTATTGTCCTCTTATCTCTATTTGATTTCCTACCTGATCATTATTTCTCCCTCCTGCTGACTTTGGGCTTTGTCTTTTTTCTAATTCTCTTAAGTGGTGTAGGATTTTAGGCTGTTTATTTGCAATTGTTCCTATTGCTTAAGGAAGTCCAGTATCAGTATAAACTTCCCTCCTAGTACTGCTTTTGCTCCATCTTACAGACTTTTGGAAGTTATTTTTTCAATTTCATTTGTCTCAAGGTATTTCCTGATTTTTACTTTGATTTACTCATTTTATCTATTTATTTTTTTAGTTTTATACCATGCTGGTTGGAAACTATTTATATAATTCGTCTTCTCAAATTCTCTGAGGCGTGTTTTGTGTCCTAGTATATGGTCTGTCCTTGAGACCACTTCATGTGCACTTGAAAACTTGTATTCTACATTTTTTTGGATATAATGGTCCTATAGATGCCTATTAAGTGGAACTGGTCTATTGTGTCATTTAGGACCTCTGTTGCCATATTGATTTTCTGTCTGGATGATCTGTCTATTGATATTAGTGGGTTGGTAAATTTGCCTACTATTACTGTATTACTGTCTATTTCTCTTTTTATGTCTGTTAGTATTTGCATTGTAAATTAGCTGCTCTTTTATTGGATGCATATATTTTCACAACTGTAATATCTTTTTGCTTTGATCCATTTACATTATATATAATGCCCTTCTCTGTCTGCCTTCATAGCCTTTGTTTTAAAGTCTATTTTGTCTGATAGTATTGCTGTCTCCATGTTCTTGTCATTTCAGTTTACATGAAAATATGTTTTTTTCATTCCCCTGTTTTCAGTCTGTGTGTGAATCTTGTAGGCAACAATTTGAACGGTCTTTTTTTTTTTTTTTTAGTTAAATAAGCCACCCTATGTCTTTTAATCAGAGCATTTACTCCATTGACATTTAAAGTAATTGATAGTTATGTGCTTACTGTCATTTTATTCCTTGTTCTTTATTTTTTAGTTCTTCAGTGTTCATTTTTTTGTTTTTCCCATTGTGATTTGATCTTCTTTTGTAGTGTGCTTGAGTTCCTTTCTTTTATTAAATTGAAATATAGTTTATGAGTAACATATAAATTATAGGTGTAAATAGTGATACATATAGTTATTATAAAATAGGCTATTGCCCCATATCATAAAATATAGCTTGTGGCTTAATTTATACCTAATAGTTTGCACTTCTTAATTCCCTACCTCTGAAGTGTCCCTCCCCACTTCCCTCTCACCATTGGTAACCAGTAGTTTGTTATCTGCATGTCAGTGTCTGCTTTTTTATTTATTCACTATTTTGTTGTAGTTTTTATATTCCTTATATAAGTGATATCATACAGTATTTCTTTGTCTCTCTGGTTGGTTTCACTTAGTGCAGTGCCCTCCCTACAAACCCATCCATGTTGCTGATAATGGCAAAAATTTAATTCATTTTTGTGGCTGAGAAGCACTTAATTGTATTTACCTATATCATATATTCTTTATCCATTCATCTGCTGATGGACACTTAGGTTGCTTACATATCTTGGAAATTGTAAATAATGCTGTTATGAACATTGGGATGAATGTATCTTTTCAAATTAAGGTGTTTTTTCTTCAGTTATATACCCAGGAGTAAGATTCCTGGGTCATATGGTAGTTTTATTTTTAGTTTTTTGAGAAACCTACATACTGTTCTCCACAGTGGGTGCACCAGTTTACAGTACTATAATGTGTAAGTATGATTCACTTTCTTTAACATCATCTTGAAAATGTATTATTTCTGTTCTTTGTGATGATTGTCACTTGAAGAGGTGTGAAGAACTCTCATTGTGGTTTTGATTTGCATTTCCCGAATGATTAGCCACATTGAGCACCTTTTCATGTGCCTGTTCATCATCTGTAGGTCTTCTATGGAAAAATGTCTATTTAGGTCTTTTGCCCACTTTATATTTGGGTTGTTTTGTTTTTTTCTTTTTTTACATTGAGTTGAACGAACTGTGTACATGTTGGGTATTAACCCCTTTAGGTCATATCATTTGCAAATATTTTCTTCCACTCAGTAGGCTCTCCTTTAGTTTTGTCAATGGTTTCCTATCTTGTGCAGAATTTTTTAATTAGGCAAAATTTGTTTATTTTTGCTTTAATTTTCTTTATTTTAGGTGACAGAGCCAAAAAATTATTACTATGATTTATGTCAAAGAATGTTCTGAATGTTTTCCTCTAAGATTTTTATAAACATCTGGCCTTGCATTTAGGTCTTTAATCCATATTTGAGTTTATTTTTGTATATACTATGAAAATGCCTTAATTTCATTTTTTACATGTAGCTTTCCAGTTTTCCCAGCACTACTTGTTGAAGATGGTAAATAATTCTTTTCTTAATTTTTTTTCTGATAGTTTGTTGTCTCATTTATAGAAATGCAATAAATTTCCATATATTGTGTTTCTCAATCTCAACAAGTTCAAGGATAAGCTTTAGTAGTTTTCTGGTAGATCTTTAAGATTAACTATACATAGTATCATGCCATCTGCAAGTGGTGACAGATTTACTTCTTCTCTTCCACTTTAGACACCTTTAATTTATTTTCCTTCTAGGATTGCTGTGACTAGACTTCCAGATCTGTATTGAATAAAGGTGATGAGAGTGGGCATTCTTGTCTTGTTCCTGATTTTAGAAAAAATACTTTCAGCTTTTCATAAATGAAAATAATGTTAGTTGTGCATTTGTCATATGTGGCCCTTATTATATTGAGGTGTGTTCCCTTTATACCCACTTTCTGGAGAATTTTTATCATGAATGAATGCTGAATTTTATCAAAAACATTTTCTGCATCTATTGAGATGATCATGTATGCTTTTTATTCTTCAGTTTGTTAATGTGGTGTATCACATTGTTTGCTCTGTGGATATTGAGAAGTCCTTCCATTCCTAGGATAAATCGCACTTGATCATGGTGTGTGATGCTTTTAATGTATCACTGAATTTGGTTTCCTCTTATTTTGTTAAGGATTTTTGCATCTATGTTCATCACTAATACTCATCTGTAATTTTTTGTGATATTTTTGTCTAGTTTTAGTATTAGGGTGATGTGTGCCTCATATAATGAGTTCAGAAGTGTTCCTTCCTCTGCAAATTTTTGTAATAGTTTGAGAAGGATAGAAACTAACACTTCTCTAAATATGAGGTTGAATTCACTTGTGATGCCATCTGGTCTTGGACTTTCATTTGTTGGGAGTTTTTTAATTATTTACTCCTGGTTCAGTCTTGGGAGACTGTACCTTTATAAGAATCCATCCATTTCTTCTAGGAAGGCCATTTAATTGGCATATAGTTCTTAGTAGCCTTATGAGTCCTTGTGTTTCTATAGGGTTTATTGTAACTTCTTTCCTCTTTCTGATTTTATTGATTTGGGCCCTTTTCTTTTTTTCCCTGATGAGTCTGGATAAAGGTTTATAAATTTTGTTCATCTTTTCAAAGATTCTTCTTTTACTTTCATTGATTTTTCTATTGTGTTTTTAGTTTCTGTTTCATTTATTTCAGCTTGGACCATTATGATTTTTTTCCTTCTACTAACTTTGGGTTTTGTTAGTTCTTCTTTCTCTAGTTTCTTTAACTGTAAGGTTAGAGTGTTGTATTTGAGGGGGTTTTTTTCCTGTAGTAAGTTTGTATCATTATAAACTTCCCTCAAAGTGATTTTGCTGCATCTCAAAGATATGGGATTGCTGTGTTTTCATTTTCATTTGTCTTTTGTAATGTTTTACTTCTTTTATTTCTTCAGTTATCCTTGGATTATTTAATAGTGTATTGTTTGTGTTATTTAAAAATTTTCCCCTGTAGTTGATTTCTATTCTCATAGTGTTGTGGTTGGAGGAGATGCTAGATATGATTTCAGTTTTTTCTGAAAATTTATCTAGGCTTGTGTTGTGGCCTAGCATGTGCTCTGTCTTGGAGAATATTCCATGTGCACTTGAGAAGAATGTGTATTCTGCTGCTTTCAGATGGAATGCTCTATATGTGTCCATTACGTCCATTTACTCTAATGTGTCATTTCAGGTCACTGTTATATTATTGATTTTTCTGAGTGATCTGTCCATTGATGTAAGTGGGTTGCTATTGATATATCCTATTTTGTTGGTTAATCTTTGCCTTACATATAGTGCTTCTTTGTTGGGTGTATATATATTTACAGTTGTATTTTCTTCTAGGATTGATCTTTTGATCATTATATGTCCCTTCTCATATAACAGTTCTTATTTTAAGGTCTATTTTGTCTGACCTTTAAGTATTGCTACGGGCTTTCTTTTGATTTCCATTTGCATGGAATAAAGTTTTCCATCTCCTCACTTTCAGTCTGTGTATATCTCTAGATATGAAGTGAATCTTTTTTAATTCAGTGAATTTTATTATATTTATAGTTGTACAATGATCATCACAGCCCAATTTTATAGCATTTCCATCCCAAACCCCAGCCCTTCACCCAACTGCCATTAACATGTCTCCTTTGGAAACCAGAAGTTTTTCAAAGTCTGTGAGTCAGTATCTACTCTGCAAAGTTCATTGTGTCTTTTTTTAGATTCCACATGTAAGTGAAAGTATATGATGTTCATGTCTCACCATCTGACTAACTTCACTTAGCATGATAATTTCTAGGTCCATCCATGTTGCTGCAAATGCCGTTATTTCTTTCCTTAGTACTCCATTGTGTATATGTAACACATCTTCTTTATCCACTCCTCTGTCAATGGGCATTTAGGTTGTTTCCATGTCTTGGCTATTGTATATAGTGCTGCAGTGAACATTGGCATACATGTATCTTTTCAAGTCATGGTTTTCTCTGGATAGATGCCCAGGAGTGGGATTGCTGGATCAAATGGTATTTCTATTTTTAGTTTTCTGAGTAATCTCCATACAGTTTTCCACAGTGGTTGTGCCAATTTCCATTCCTACCAACAGTGTAATAGGGTTCCTTTTTCTTCATACCCTCTCCAGCACTTATCGTTTGCAGACTTTTTGATGATGGCCATTCTGACCAGTGTAAGGTGGTACCTCATAGTGGTTTTGATTTACATTTCTCTAATAATGAGTGATGTTGAATATCTTCTCATGTGTTTTTTGGCCATCTATATATCTTATTTGGAGAATTGTCTGTTTAGATCTTCTACCCATGTTTTGATGGGGTTGTTTGTATTTTTGGTATTGAGATGAAGGAGGTGTTTATAAATTTTGGAGATTAATCCCTTGTCAGTCACTTTGCAAATATTTTCTCCCATTCTGTGCATTGTCTTTTTGTTTTGTTTAGGGTTTACTTTGCTGTGCAGAAACTTTTAAGTTTGATTAGGTCCCATTTGTTTATTTTTATTTTTACTGTCATTACTCTAGGAGGTGGATCTGAGAAGATATTGCTGTCATTTATGTTGGAGAGTGTTTGGCCTATGTTTTCCTCTAAGAGTTTTATAGTATCTGGTCTTATAACTAAGTCTTTAATCCATTTGGAGTTTATTTTTGTGTATGGAGTTAGGAAGTGTTCTAATTTCATTCTTTTACATGTAGCTGTCCAGTTTTCCCAGCACTATTTATTGAAGGGACTATTCTTGCCTCATATGTCATAGATTAGTTGACTGTGTGGGTTTAATTCTGGGCTTTCTATCCTATTCCACTGATCTATATGTCTGTCTTTGTGCCAGTACCATATGGTTTTGATGACTGTTACTTTGTAGTACATTTTGAAGTCAGGGATCCTGATTCCTCTAGCTCCATTTTTCTTTTTCAGAATGTCTTTGGCTATTCTGAGTCTTTTGTGCTTCCAAACACACTTTAAAATATTTTGTTCGAGTTCTGTGAAAAATGTCCTTGGTAATTTGATAGGGATTGCATTGAATCTGTAGATTTCCTTGGGTAGTATAGTCATTTTGATAATATTGATTCTTCCAGTTCAAGAGCATACTATGTCTTTCTATCTGTTTGTGTCATCTTTGATTTCTTTCATAAGTGTCTTATAGTTTTCAGAGTACAGGTCTTTTGTCTCTTTACGTAGGATTATTTTTAAGTATTTTATTCTTTTTGATGCAATGGTAAATGAGATTGTTTCCCTAATTTCTCTTTCTAATCTTTCATTGTTAGTATATAGAAATGCAGTCAATTTCCGGGTATTAATTTTGTATCATGTGACTTTGCTAAATTCATTGATGAGCTCTAATAGTTTTCTAGTAGAGTCTTTAGGGTTTCTTTAGGTATAGTATCATGTCATCTAAAACAGTGGTAGTTTTACTTCTTCCTTTCCAACTTGCTTTCCTTTTATTTCTTCTCTGCTGTAGCTAGGATTTCCAAAACTATGTTGAATAGTACTGGTGAGAGCAGACATCCTTGTCTTGTTACTGATCTCATTGGGAATTCTTTCAGCTTTTCACCACTGAGAATGATGGCAGCTTGGGTTTATCATATATGGCCTTTATTATGTTGAGGTAGGTTCCCTCTATGCCCACTTTCTGAAGGGTTTTTTAATCAGAAATGGGTGTTGGATTTTGTCAAAGGCTTTTTCTGCATCTATTGAGAGGATCTTTTGGTTTTTATGCTTTGGTTTGTTAATGTGGTATATCATACTGATTGATTCATGGATATCAAAGAATCCTTGCATACTTGGGATAAATCCCACTTGATTAAGATGTACAATCCTTTTAATGTATTGTTGGATTTGGTTGCTAGTATTTTGTTGAGGATTTTTGCATGTATGTTCATCAGGGATACTGGCCTGTAATTGTGTGTGTCGGGGGGTAGCTTTGTCTGGTATTGGGGTATTGGTATCAGGGTCATGGTGGCCTCATAGAATGAGTTTGGTAGTATTCCTACCCCTGAAATTTTTTGGAATAGTTTCAGAAGAATAGGGGTAAGCTCTTCTCTAAATGTTTGATAGAATTCACCTGTGAAGCCATCTGGTCCTGGAGTTTGTTGGAAGTTTTAAAATCACAGTTTCAATTTCAGTGCTTGTGATTGTTCCATTCATCTTTTCTATTTTGTCTTGGTTTAATCTTGGAAGATTGTACTTTTCTAAGAATTTGTCCATTTCTTTTAGGTTGTCCATTTTATTGGCATATAGTTGCATCTTAGTAGTCTCTTATGATCCTTTGTATTTCTGGGATGTCAGTTGTAACCTCCCCTTTTTCATTTCTAATTTTTATTGACTTGAGTCCTCTCTCTTTCTTGATAATTCTGGCTAAGGGTTTATCAATTTTGTTGATCTTTTCAAAGAAACAGCTTTTCCTTTCATTGATCTTTTCTATGGTTTTCTTTGTTTCTATTTCATTTATTTCTGCTCATATCTATGATTTCTTTCCTTCTGCTATCTTTAGGTCTTGTCTGTTCTATCTCTAGCTGCTTTAGATGTAAAGTTAGGTTGTTTATTTGAGATTTTTCTTGTTTCTTGAAATAGGCTTGTATTGCTATAAACTTCCCTCTTAGAACTGCTTTTGCTGAATCCCATAGGTTTTGGAGTGTTGTGTCTGTGTTGTTATTTGTTTCTAGGTATTTTTTAATTTCTTTGATTTATTCAGTGATCCATTGGTTGTTGAGTAGCCTGTTGTTTAGTCTCCACATGTTTTGTGTTTTTTTTTAGTTTTTTCTTATGTTTGTTGCTTTCCAGTTGTATAGCACTGTGGTCACAAAAGATGCTTGATATGATCTCAATTTTCTTACAGTTACTGAGGCTTTATTTGTGGCCCAGAATATGATCAGTCATCCCATGTGCACTTGAGAAGAATCCCTGCATATTCTGCTCCTTTTGGATGGAATGTTCTATAGATATCTGTTAAGTCCATCTGGTGTAATGTGTCATTTAGGGCCTGTGTTTCCTTACTGATTTTCTGTCTGGATGATCCATCCATTGCTGTAAGTGGAGTGTTAAAGTCCCCCACTATAATTGTGTTATTGTCAATTTCTCCTATTAAGGTTGTTAGCAGTTGCCTTATATATTGAGGTGATCCTATGTTGAGTGCATATATATTTATAATTGTTATATATTCTTGTTGGATTGATTATTTGATCATTATGTAATGTGCTTCTTTGTCTCTTATAATATTCTTTATTTTAAGGTCTATTTTTTCTGAGTACAATACCGATTTGCATGGAATATTTTCTTCCATCTTCTCACTTTCAATTTGTGTGTGTCCCTAGAAGTGAAGTGGGTCTCTTGAAGACAGCATATGTATGGGTCTTGTTTTCATATCCATTCAGCCAGTGTATATCTTTTGGTTGGTGCATTTAGTCCATTTACATTTACGGTAATTATTGATATGTACATTCTTATTGCCATTTTATTAACTTTTGGATTTTGTTTTTGTTCTTTTTTCTACCCCTCTCTTGTTCTCTCCTCTTGTGGTTTGATGACTATCTTTAGTGTTGTATTTGAGTCACTTTTTCTTATTTGTGTGTGTATCTCGAAGGAGTCTTTTATAGGCAGGATATATATGGGTCTTGTTTTTGTATCCATTCAGCCACTCTGTCTTTTAATTGGAGCATTTAGTCCATTTATATTTAATCTACTTATTGATCTGTTTGTTTATTGCCATTTGTTAATTGTTTTATTTTCGTAGGTCTTTATTCTTTCTTTTGTTCTCTTGTGATTCATCGACTGTCTTTATTGTTATATTTAGATTTTTTTGTGTTTCTCATAGATTTTTGGTATGTGGTTACCACAAAATATATACATATGTGATTGCTTTAAGGTGCTGATCTCTTAATTTCAAATGCATTTTTAAAACTTAGCATTTGTCCTCTCCTCTTCTCATGATTACTGTATTTGGTATCATACTTTACATCTAATTGTTTTGTGTATCTCTTAACTGCTTATTGTGCATATAGATGATTTAACGGCCTGTCTTTTAACCTCTCTATTTGCTTGTGTGTGAATGATTTCCTACACTTACTGTTATGTTTGCCTTTACCAATGTTCATTTTCATTTCATAATTTGCATGTTTCTAGTTGTGGCCTTTTCTTTTTTGCCTAGAAATTTCATTTAATATTTCTTATTAATCTACTTTGATAGTGCTGAACTCTTTTAGCTTTTGCTTATCTGTACAGCTTTTTTTATCTCTTGATCAAATCTGACTGAGAGCCTTGCTGGTTATACTATCTTTGGTTCTAGGTTTTTGCCCTATCATGACTTTGAATGTATTGTGCCTTTCTTCCAGCATGCAAAGTTTCTGATGAAAAATCAGCAGCTAGCCTTATGGGAGTTCTCTTATTTACTATTTCTTGTTTTTCCTTACTACTTTTAATATTCTGTCTTTATCTTTAATTATTATCATTTTAATTACAATGTCTCTTGATGTGGGTTCATCCTATATGGGACTCTTTGTGCTTCCTGGTCTTGGGTTACTGTTGCCTTTCCCAGCCTAGCCAAGTTTTCCATTACTATATTTTCAACTATTTTTCTCAGCCCCATTTTTCTCTCTTCTCCATTTGGAACCCCTGTATTGTGAATATTAGTGTACTCAATGTTGACCCTGAGGACTCTTAAATCATCCTCATTTCTTTTCATTTTGCCATTAGTGGTAATGATTTCCACTGCTGTTTTCTAGCTAACTGATTCATCCCTCTGTATATTAAGTGTATGGTTGGTTCCTTCTAGTGTATTTTTCACTTCAGTTATTTTATTCTTCATCTCTTTTAAAAAATTTTTCTCTT
This sequence comes from Sus scrofa, assembly GCF_054392235.1. Lineage (NCBI taxonomy): Eukaryota > Metazoa > Chordata > Mammalia > Artiodactyla > Suidae > Sus > Sus scrofa. The sequence goes on from NC_139397.1 coordinate 78,895,929, forward strand.
TTGTAAAAGCTTCTAACTTCTCATTCTGTGCATCCATTCTTCTCCTGAGTTCTTTGACCATCTTTATGGTCACTACCTTAAACTCATTCTTGGGTAGATTGCCTGTCTCTACTTCACTTAGTTTTTCAAGGTTTTACTTTGTGCATTCATCTGGAATATATTCTTCTGCCATCTCATTTTGTCTAAGTTGCTATTTATAGTTTTATGTATGTGTAAGGTTAATTACATTTCTTGATCTTGAAGAAGTGGGCTTCTGTAGAAAATATCTTATGTGTCCCAAGTATGTACTTTTCTCTCATCACCAAAGCTATTTGCTGTAAGAATTCCCCTTAAGAGGGCTGTGGGGTCCTTCTGTTGTGGTGGGCTGATTATGCAGGCAGTCTGGTAGGCTCAGTTGACCCCTAGGTTGGTTAATTGTGAGCCTCTGCTTTGTGTGAATGCTGCTGTTAGTTAGGTTAGGAGGACCTGGTCAGGTAGTGGCTGACTCCAGAATCCCAGGGGTCCCTGGGGCTAGTGCTAAGATGGCAGCCACCACCAGCAGTGTCCAGGTGGTAAAAGGCTCCCAAATATGGCTGCCACCAGTGTCTTTGTCTCCAGGGTAAGTTGTATTCACCCCCCACCTCTCAAGGAAACTTCAAGACTGGTAGGTAGGTCTGGCCCAAGCTCATATCAAATTATTTCTTTGGCCCTGGATCCCAGCACATGAGACTTCATGTGTACTTTTTAAGAATTAAGTCTGTTTCTCCAGTCACTTAGAATTACCAAAAGTAAGCCCCACTGGCTTTCAAAACCAAACGCTCTGGGGGCTCATCTTCCTAGTTCAGGATCCCCAGGCTGGAGAGCCTGACATATGGCTCACAATCTTATTCCAGTGGGAGAAGCTCTACAATATAATAATTTTCCAGCTTGTGGGTCACCTACCTTAGGAGTATGGGATTTGATTGTATCACAGTTATACCCCTCCTATCTGTCTTGTTTTGACTACTGCTTTATGTCTTTAGTTGTAGAAGGTTTTTTTTTTCCTCAGTCTTTTTCATAGGTTTCAGTCTTTTTCATAGGTTGTTCTGTGGAAGGTTTTGATTTTCATGTCCTCCTGAAAGGAAATGAGCTAAGGATCTTTCTACTCCATCTTTCCAATTCCACACTTCAAGTTCCTTTCTTTTTTGTTTTTGTGTATCTGTTTTAGGTTTTTGGTTTGTGGTTACCATGGTATTCATATATGTGAAGGCATAGTTATATTTCCTTGCTTTAAACTGATAGTCATACAAAGTTCAAACACATTCTAAAAGCTTTATATTTTTACCTCTCTTCCCCACATTTTGTGTTTTTGATGTCATATTCTCCATCCTTTTTTTTTGTAGTTTTTTAGTTGCTTTTGCAATTCATTGTGTTAATCAACATACTGGCTTATTTCAATGATATTCAGTTCTTGCTAATATATTTACCTTTCCTATTTGGATTTTCTCTTTCCTATATATTCTTACTACTCCATTTAGAGAAGGTCCTACAAAATTTCTTTTAGGGTAGGTTTAGTATTGCTTACTTCTTTTAGTTTTTGCTTGTCTGAGAAATTCCTTATCTCTTCTAGTATTCTAAATTATCATTTAGGTGTAATAATATCCTAGGTTGCAGAATTTTTTTCTTTTTTGAAGTTTTAAGTATAATTTGCCACTCTATTCTTGCTTACAAAATATCTGCATAGAATCCATGTGACACTCCTTTGACAAACTTGCAACTGATTTTTTTTAACTTCACTGCCTTATCTTTCACTTTTGCTGTTTTAATTGTGATATGTCTTGGTGTGGGTCTGTTTGGGCTTTTCTTGTTTGAGACCCTCTGTTCTTCCTGAAGCTGGATATCTACTCTGTTTTCCTCTTTGTGTTTGGGAAGTTTTCAGCCATAGTTTTGTTCAAATAAATTTTCAATCATTTTATCTCCTTCTTCTCCTTTTGAAGCCCCATTACGCATAGGTTGGCATTTTTATATTATCCCGTAGGTCTCATTTGTTGCTTTTTCTCCCTCCCTCTCTCTTTCTTTCTTTTTTTTTTTTCTTTTCTGATTAGATTATTTCCATTTTTCTATCTTCCAGGTCACTTACACTTTCTTCTGTGTCATTTAATTTGCTATTCATTGCTTCTAAAATGAATTTTTCTCAGGGATTGAAATGCTCTTGACTTGGTCATCTTTACAGTTTCTAGTTCCTTGCTAAAATTGATCTGCATTTATATCAATATTTTTTAATTCAGCTAGCATTTTTAATTCCAATTTTATGAGCCCAGTTTCCAGTAGACTAATTTTTTAATTTTTTTCAAGGGTTTTCTCTTGCTCTTTCAATTGGGAGTTGTTCCTCTGTCTTTTAATTTTTCTTAGCTTTCTCTGTACCACCGAAATTCATAGAAACCATTATTTGATGTGGTCTTAAAAGGGTTTTTTATATGGGAGCATCCCTACGTAGACTGAATGTGCTCATGTCTTTGGTGCATGGGCTGGATTTGAGGTGGATATGAGCCACATCTTTCCTCAGGATGCTCTATCCACTGTAACCTTGATATGGAGGTATAGTTGGTATTGGAGAAGCTACAGCCTGCACAGTTAAGTAGGACTTCCTCTCTGCTCTGTGGTTATGGCCACCCTGTTAGGGGTGATGTCCACTCCCAGTTGCTAAAGGGGGATCCCTTTGGGTCATGCTTGAGTGGGCTCTATTCCCTTTAAGTGTGTGCTATGCTTTCTCTCTGCACTTGGATCTTTGCCTTAAATGGTGGGAATGATGGAATGAAGCTTGTACACTCATAGAGCTTTGATGCATTATCTGTGGAGGCATCTGTGGTTCCTTTCAGACACAGCCTAAGTTTGTATCCTCATCCCTGTTGTGATTGTCTTAGATCTAGTGCAAAGTTTTGGCTTGGAGTGGGTGTGGGTGGAGTATTTTCTTGGCTGAGACTGTGGTTTAGGGCTTGTAGCTGCAGGAACTGAAGTGGCTGCATTGCCATCAGAGGTCTGGGCTGCTTTTGGGGAACTCTTTGAGATAGTGCTAACACTCGCTGCCACCACCCCGCCTGAACCACACTCCAAGCCCTTTAGCCTCTTCTGCATCTCTAGATGGAGCCTTTTCCAAGGACCCAGATCCAAACCAGGATCCAGCACCAAACCATGGTGTGAAGTGAATGGGCCTGTACTGTTAAGTATGGTGGGAGTGGCATGTTGATTGTTGGGGTTTGGTTGGCTGCACTGCTATCAGAGGTCTGCACTTCTTCCATGGTGCAGACCATGGGCCGAGAGTATCCACCACTAAGCAAGGGCCAATAGTAGCCACCACTGCTCCTCCCAGATCACATCCCAGTCCCTAAGGCCACCTCTGTGTCCCTATATCAAGTCTTCTACCAAGACCTGACAGCCCTTGTTCCAATGCCAAGCTGTGGTATGGAGGGGGAGTGTCATGGTGTTCTCTCAGCTGGGAGTAGGGATTGTGGCATAGGGATTCGTGTGGCTATATTTCCACCAGAATTCTGTTCTGCCTCCATGATGCTGTTCGAGGAAGCACCAAAAATGGCTGCTGCCTTTCTGGAACCACTCCCCATACCCCCTGGCCATCTCTGTGTCACTAGATCAAGTCTTTTCCCAGGACACAGCTTCCCTAGATCCCACAACAAGGCATGGCATGGAAAGAGCTAGGCCAGAGTGTTTACCCAATTTGGACTGGGAAGTGTGGCAGAGCAATAGCCACAAGTGTAGAGTTTTCTCTGCCCTGTGGGCAAGCCAGCAGTTGCACATTCCTCTTGAATGGAGTCAAGACTTCTCCAGCTCTTCTGTCTTTACCAGCACTTCTCCAAGAAGCAAAAGGGGCTTGTCTCTCCTAGCTAGGACCCCAGGACTGGGACACCCACTCTGTGGCTTATTCCCCAGAGAGAGCGTCTACCCATATGGTCTTTCTCTTCCTCTAGACCCCTCCAATGGTGTAGATCCTGACCTGATTTTTTTCTGTCCTACCTGGTTACATGAGGATTTTTTTTGCATCCTTGATTGTATAGAAGTTCTCTTGCCAGTTTATAGTTAGTTCTCCATGAGAATTTTTCCACATTTTTGATATGTTTGTTGGGGACTGTGAGTTCCACATTCTCTTACTCTTACATCTTGATCCCCCTTTCAGGATTTTTCATATATAAAATTGTGTCATGTGCAAATAGAGACAGTTTTACTTTTTTACTTTCCAATTCTGATGGCATTTATTTACTTACTTACCTGGTTGCCGTGGCTAGAACATACAGGACTGTGTTGAACAGGAGTGATGAGAATGGGCACCTTTGTCTTATTTCTGATCTTGAAAAACTTTCAACCTTTCTCATTGTGTGTGATGTTACTTGTGGGCATATCACATATGCCTTTTATCAGGTTGAGGTACATTTCTTCTATATCTAACTTGTTTAAGGTTTTTATCATGAAGAATTGGTTTTATCATGAATTTTGTCAAATGCTTTTACTGAATCTTTTGAAATGATCATGAGATTTTACTTTTCATCCATTAATGCGATGTATCTCACTGACTGATTTGGGTATGTTTAAACATTCTTACATTACAGGGATAAATCCCACATATAATGCTGAACTAATTTTTTAACATGGTACTGATATTATTTTATTGAGAATTTTTGCATCTATCATCATCAAAGTTGTTGGCCTATAACTTTCTCTCCTTGCAGTGTCCTTTTCTGGATTTGGTAACAGTGTAATTCTGACCTACTCAAATGAGTTTGAGGGTGCTCTCTCCTCTTTGTTGTTGTTAGTTGTTGTTTTTTTAGAAGAGCTTTAAAAGGATTCTTTATAATTATTTTCTAAATGTTTGGTGAAGTTCACCAGTAAAACCACGTGGTTCTGAATTGTTTTGTTTTGTTTTTCCCCATTGGGAACCTTTTCATTACTGATTCAGTCTCCTTACTTGTAATCAGTCTTTTCCAATTTTCTATATATAACCAATTAAGTCTTAGTAGAGTGTATGTTTCTAAGAATTTTTCCACATTTTAGGTTGTTTAGTTTGTTAGTGTATAGTAATGCATGGTAGCTTCTTATTGTTGATTTTCTGTGGTGTTAGTTGTAAATTCCTATTATTGGCTTATAATTCGTTGGTTTTGTCCATTTCTTTATTCCTTCACTAGTATAGTTTGCCAATTTTATCTGTTTATCTTTTCAAAGAAGCAAACCTTAGTTTTATTTATCTTTCCTATTTTCCTATTCTTTATAACATATATAAATGAAATAATATTATTTCATTCCTTCTGCTACTTTTGAGCTCACTTTGTTATTCTTTTCACAAGTCTTTGAGGCATAGTTATGTTACTAGAGATTTTGTTTCTTACTGGAGGCATGTATCGTTCTGAATTACCTCTAGACTACTTTGTGATATCCCAGAAGTTTTGGTGTGTTGTTTCCATTTTTGTTTGTCTCAACATGTTATTTCCCCTTTGTTTTATTCTTTAATGCTTGATCAATACAGTCTTGTTTAATATCCATTTGTTCATGAGTTTCCAGTTTTGCTCTTATTACTAATTTTTAGTTTCAAACTTCGGTAGTCAGAGACAATATTTGGCATGAATTCAGTCTTCTTGAGTTTGTTAAGACTTGTTTTTTGGCCTACTATGTGATCTATCCTAGAAAATGTTCTTCATTTGCTTGAGAAGAATGTTATTAGATAAAGTGTTCTGTATGTTTGTAGGATCAATTTGAGCTAAATGTAGTTAAAATCTGTTTCCTCATTTATTTTTTATCTGTATGATTGGTGATAATATGGTGAGAATGTGGTATTAAGATCTCCAAGTATTGTATTGCTATTTATTTATCCTCTTAGCTCTGTTAGTTTTTTCTTTTTGCATATGAATTGTCCAATGTTGGGTGCATAAATATTTATAGTTATCTTCTTGATATACTGATCCCTTTATTATAATAGAATGAACTTTTTTCTCACCATTTTGTTTTTGTCTGAGTACATGTAACTCTTTTTTGGGGGGTGGGAGGAGAGGTATTACTACTTGCTTGAAGTATTTCTTCCCATTCTTTCACTTTATATGTAATTTAAGGCTAAAATGAGCCTCTTGCAGGCAGCATTTGTTAGACCTTGCTTTTTTAATCCATTCAACCATTCTATGTCTCTTAACTGGAGAATTTTTGTTTAAAGTTATCCATTTATATTTAAAGTAACTGTAAATAGATAAGGACTTATATTGCCATTATGTTAATTGTTTTTCTGGCTGTGTTATAGGTCCACTATTCCTTGTTGCTTCTCCTGCACTTTTGTTGTTTTGATGGTTTTGCATTTTGCTTTTGTTTGTATCAGTATGTTTTGACTTTTGAATGTTCTTTTGCGTAATAAGTACAGGCTTTTTCCTTTGTGGAAATCATGAGTCTTACCTAAATATCTTAAAATGTATAATATCCTATTTGAAACTGACAAGTTCACTAGAACACGTGTTAAAATTTTATTTCTTCTTCCCTCACATTTTAGATTATCATGTTAGAGTTTATATATATTTTATGTTGTACATCCAATAACAGATTATTGTAGTTATGATTATTTTCACCAACTATCTTTTAACTCTTAAACTGTAGTTGTGAGATACATTTTACAGATTCAAACTTTTACTACATATTTACTATCAGTAAGTTTTATGCTACCTTAACTTTTTATAATGATAGTGTCCTTCCTCTCAAAGGACTCCTTTTAGCATATTTTGTAAGACATGTCCAGTAGCGATAAACTCATTGAGCTTTTGTTTGTTTGGGGAAATCTGTCTTCTTCATTTTTGAAGGACAGCTTTGCCATGTGTAGAACTCTTGGCTGAGTTATTTTCTTTCAATATTTTGGATATGTCATACTACTCTGTCCTTTTTTGGAAAGTTCTTGTTGAGAAATCTGCTGATTATCTTACAGAGGTTTACTTACATGTAATTTTTCTCTTTTCTCTTGCTGCTCTTAAAATTCTTTCTTTGACTTTTGATAATTTGATTATAATGTATCCTCAGTGTAGCCCTATTCAGGTTCAACTCATTGGGGGTCTTTGGGACCTCATGAGTCTAAAAGTCAATTTCTCTCCCAGTTTTGGGAAGTTTTCAGCCATTGCTGCTTTAAATATACTTTTGGTTCCTTTCTCTTTCTCTTCTTGAATTTCTATAATGCAGATATTGGGGTTTTAATTTTTTTTAAATTGTATCCCATAAGTCCTGCAGGCTTTCTTCACTCTTTGTCATTATTTATTTTTGCTTTTCTTACTAGATAGTTTTAAGTATCTTGTCTTCCAAGTCATTGATTGTTTTCTTTATGGTCCAGTTTTGTTTTTGAAGCTCTCTGTTGAGTTCTTCAGTTCACTTATAGTATTTTTCAGCTCTAGAATCTCTGAAGTTTTTAGCAGCTTTTATTTATTTGTTGAACCTCTTGTTCATGCATTGTTTCCTAATTTCATTTTTTCTCTTTCTGTGTGTCTTTATATTTTGCTACATTTAAGAGGATTTTCTGAGTTCATTTTCTGGCATTTCATAGGTCTTCATTTCCTCAGGGTCAGTTATTGGAGCTTTATTAATAGCTTTTGTTATGTTTACCTCATTTTTTATGATTTTTTATGTCTTACATTGGTATTTATGCATTTGATTAAGTAGTATCATCTTCCCAGACTTTATAGGTTTACTTTGGTGGGGAGAGCTCTTCACCAGTCAGCTCAATTTGTATTTCTGGGTGTGTCAGCTGATAAAATCCTTGGGCAGATGGAGCTTGCCATCATTATCTATCATTGGGTGTGGCCACTGCCCAAGCGCTGAGTTTGGAAGAGTTGCCACTGGTTCAGAAAAGATGAACAGGACAGCTGGCTTGAACACTGTGTAGAATGGGCTCCAGCATTGCCCATCATTGTTCTGGTTTCCTAGGTGGTAGGAACGGTATTGAATTCATAGTAGGCAGTGCTATGTATTAGCAAAACTGACCCCAAGGCCCACATGGCTTGTTTTTTGGGGACCCAAATAAGGGAAGCTATGCACTGAATTTCCTGACCAGATAAAGTCCTTGTTCTTTTCTGTAGATGAGGAAAGCCATGGATTATGCTCTCTGTTAAGGTACCTTTGTAATCATGGCTTTCAGTAAAATATGTAGTTTCTGTTGTGCTCTGGTTAGATTCTCTGGGTTGGGTAGGATGAAGGCTATAGATGGGGCTATGAATTAGTTTCCTTTCCAGGCAGAGCAGGAGAAGCAAGCCTTTCCATTTGTGGTCTTAACTCAAACTGACTAATGCCCTAAGTTTCCTGGCAGAACAGGTCTGCTGGCCTTACTCTGCAGATAATCAGCTCTGCCTGTTGGACCCTTTTCTAGTGTTGCTGGGCTAGGAAACTTTCTGGGTGTTATGGTCAGTCTTAATGTTCAAGCAGGGCTCAGAGCTGTACTTATCAGTAGGTGGGGCTATGAATTAGCTCCCCTGCCTAGGTGGAACAGGAGGGCCAACTTCAAACAGCTTCCGAGTTGTCCCTGATGAGGCTTTCTTGTTGTGAGGAACCAGGAGCTATACTCAGCAGTAGAAATGGTTATTAATTAGCTCCTCTACTTGGGTGCAGTAGGGGAAGCAACTCCAAGCCTAGCAAGGTTCTTATTTGTGGACTTAAGCCACTCCCAAATTTCCCTGGAAACTGCTGTGCTATGTGGACAATCATCTCTACCTGCCCTACTCTCTACTCTAGAATTGCTGGCTACACATTTTCTAAGTGTTTTAGTCTACCTTTCTGGTCAGGCTTAGCTAGTAGGAGTTATACTCAGCTGTGGGCCAGGCTATGACTGCCATTCCCCGCCTGAGCAGGGGTAGACCGGAGTCCAGGGTTGGCATTACTCTTCATTAAGTACTCTAATCAAGCAGACCCAAAATCCACCACATTCCTTGGTCAACTTAAAACCACTGACTTGGTTCTGCAGATGATCAAAGCTTCTGACTGGTATTACTACTTTTGCATTGTCAGTAGGAACATGGTCTGCCAAGATCCAAGTGCTGATTGTTGCAAGCCCCCACTTTGTTCTCCATCACAATCATATTTACAGTGATCAAGTATGCAGACAGATTTCCCAACAATTTCTTTGGGGTGAAACTGGAATGAAGATTCCCAAGAAATGACCCACAATGCTAGGGAAACTAAATGTCCACTCCAAGTACTCTCTTCCCCTGGAGAAGCTTAAGGCTGAGGAGAGACCTTTAAGTGTTATGCTGTGCTGGTCTGGGGAAGAAAAAGGTAGTATGTAACTATTCTTTTTACCCTTCTAATATAGCCTGTCTTGGTCTTGGTGGTGCAGGGCATGCTTCAATATCACCCCCATGTTCTAGGATTTTTTTCAGCAGTGTCTGTCCATGAATAGTTGTTGGTTGTTCTGCCTGGGGTGGGGAGGGGTGAAGAGAGGAATGATTTATATGGTTATCTTAGTGATGTCACTCTGGTTTTTAGTTAGTATTCTCACTTTTCATGTATGTCAACATCTAATCTGATCTTGAATATAATAATAACAGTTAGGAACACATTTGAGAATGATATTATTTTGAGTTCATATTGTTTTTGTAGCAAGTGACAAAAGTTAATGGGACCTAGGCCTTATTGAATATTAAAATAAGAGGAAAAAATCTAACTTTGTTTTGAAACATTACAGACTTCAAGAGTATATAAAGAATAGCCTTCATGTGTGAAAAGACATTGGCAAAGAGATTCTTGGTCAAATGTCATAATGCATATTTCCTTCTCTGATTTCTCTCCTTTCCTCATTCTCATTTTGCAATTTCTTTGAACATACTCCCCTACAGCTGGCTCCATTTCTTCCCAAACCAGTTGTACATTTCTGAAAAGATAGACATCACAGCTTTTATTTTTTGTCACCCATCTTTGCTCAGTTAGTTATTTACAGCCATGCATGGTGCATAATAGATGTTGAAGAAACATTCATGAAAATTAGCAAATGCTTCTCCATCTCCTGAAGATTGTACCATCATTGAAGAAATTCTCAGCAAATTCTATATGAACCTATGGTATTTCAAAATTCATCTTTTTGTGAAAAAATATCCTTTTAAAACTGGTGTGTGTTGTGGGTCTTGCTCATAGGAAACTTATATTAATAAAGATTGTGGGTATGATTGCAGGAAAAAGGAGTTTCTAGAAAACACATCCACAAAGCAGGGGGTTGCCAAGTAAACAACCCAGCAAAACATCCTGCCACACTCAAAAACAGATGGAGTTGCCACCCTGTCACTTTGACACCACAATAACAAGGCATTATACCCCCTTAGCTATATCCTATGAATGTTAGTCTGAGAATGGATTTGATGAATGCTCTATTTGAGCTAACAATTAGATTTTCTATATTTACCCCTTTTTATCCCAGATCTGTTTTCATTGGTCTCTATCTTTCCCTAACTATTCTCTATACTTTTGAAATCTTTGCTTCTATCTACTAGCCTCATGATTGATTCATTTGATCTGGCTCTGTTAGTGCATGCTATCATAAACTGCCATTTTTTTTGAGTGCTCATATTTGTGTCTCTGTCTCTCATGCTAAACAAATCATCTAAAAAACTATTCTTTTTTTAAAGTAAAATATGTAAGATGCATGTAGAATTTGGACTTGAGATTTTCTTGATTTGGTAGTATTTTTAAAGTTGGCAAATTTTATGTTACAATCAATTGTTCTGACTTATCTTGAAAAATTGTAAATTTTGGTAGTGTGGGGTTATCATTTTTGTAAGGGAGCAGTTGGCTGGAAATGAGTAACCATTGCCTCCTTTGATTTGGGTACACTTTTCAGTATGTCTCATTCCCCACTATTCCACCATGTATTACCCTCAGCTTACCTAACTTATTTAAATGTAAGAGCCCTAAATTAGACAAAGCTACCAATTAAGGCAGCTACTACAGGAAGGTCCAGTATTGTTTAAGATATATCCGTTCAACATATACTGCAAAAGGAGGAAAAAAGAAATATTAAATATCAAGTATGTGCCAAGTTATCCCTGTTATCAAACAGCTCACATCTAAAGGGAGAGATAGCCAAGGAAACAAACAGCCCAAGTGTAATAAGATGTACACTAAGATCCGGGTATGAAACATGTTCTTGTTTTTTTTTTACTTTTGGGGCCTGCACTGGTGGCATATGGAGGTTCCCAGGCTAGGTGTCAAATCAGAGCTGCAGCTGCAAGCCTATGCCACAGTGTCAGCAACACTGGATCCCAAGATGTGTCTGCAAACTACACCGCAACTCATGGCAACACTGTATCCTTAACCCACTGATCAAGGCCAGGGATAGAACCCACATCCTCATGGATACTAGTTGGGTTTGTCACCACTGAGCCACAGTGGGAACTCCAGAAATGTCATCTTGTTTGCAAACAGCATTCCTCTAGGCAGAAACTGGCAGTGATTCCAGCAGCAGATGTAAACTCAGGCATGGATTTACAAACATCTGAATTCAGGACAGAGCTCCAAAAACAAGATGAGATTGTCACTGCAAGGCAGGAATGAGGATTACTTACATTTTCCATACCTAAATTTTCTCATCTGTAAATAGGGATAATATTGGCCTAAAATCCTCTCATTAAGTTGCTATAAAAAATCAAAGGAGTTGATGTATTAGAGAATGTTTACATAGATTAAATGGATTATAAATACTAGTTATTAAATTACTAGTACTAGTTATATTTATATTACATAGTAATTTTAAGATGGGGCTCTAATGTAGGAACTTGATTATAGTGGCAGTGGTGAAATGAGGGTGTGTGGGGATAAGAGACCAACACTTGGTTATAGGGTACATTTGCATATTTCTGAAAATGACTGTATCCTGACAAAAGAGACTATATAGACCCTGTAGCAATAAAGAGCTCCTGCCCCAGCACTCCTATTACCCTGAGAGTACCCTTTGCATTTTTGCACGTCTGTCTTCTTTAAAAGCCTGATGGCACTTTTTTTTTTTTCAATGTTGCCTAGCACCTGGTACAAGCTTGACTCTTAGTAAATCACCAATAAATGGTCATTGAGAAAAGTATATGAACAATTGTGGAAACTTGAAACTAGATTAATATCAGAATCTTGAGAATGGCAGGGCTATGCATAGAGAAGAGGATAAAGGGGGCCCCAGCTGGGGGACTCTACAGTTCTATGGGCAAAGAATACATGGTACAATTCCTGAGTACTCACAACTTTTGGGCAATTGTGTATATTGTCCAGCAATTAGAAAAATCAACCATGTATTTCATACTACCCAAGGTATTCCTTAGGCTGCCAATCTTTCTTCCCAAATTAGAGTCAATTCAGGAAGTGCCTGAATTAAATAGGAATAAATTTGTTTGGCAAGGAAGAAGCAAACTACTTACAGAAACAAATAGAGCAGCAAATTTTTTCTCTTCTTTCTTGTCCTGTTGTTAACTGGCAGAGAGAAGAGGCAGGACCATCATGTGGCCAAGAGAGACAGAGTAAGGCCTTTTGGACAAACAAATCTTGCCCGCCTGGGGAACTGAACCACTGCTGTTGAAAGGCCAATTTTTTTTCAAGATAAAATGATTTTGCCCAATATTGTTGCAACTCTTGTCCAGTGTACACTGCCCTATGGCATGGACTCCTCTCCCCTTTTTTGATGCTGCCAACTTACCCTCTGGAGCCAATAGCCTGTGTACCAGACATGGCTTTAAGGACCAAGAAATCTCAAAAGCTGTGGGCATGGTCCCTGAGCACAGTCTCTTAGCTTGTGTCCCTCGAAAGCCTTATGTACATAATTAGATTAGTTACTGCCAGTGCCCAAATCTCTACAACTTTCTTTCCTCAAACTCCCTCTGCTATAAAAGAAAAGGAAATGTGGAAAGAATTTCCTAATGAAGAAACTTTCCAAGAAGAAAAACTGTTTTCTGCTTTTTATATTCTCTTCATCTTGAGTAACCTCTGTCACCTTCCCCTTTCTACAAGATTAGGGCCAACTTGTGTGCAAGTGAGATGAACAGCTGTATGATTATGAGGATTTGATGGCACTTGAAATTTTACCTAAGACTCCTTCCCTCTTTGCTCAAACTGTGTGTTATAAGGCTTTGGCTCTCAAATTTAGCATCCATTAGAATTACATGGGGGGCTTGTTAAAACCCAGATTACTGGCTCCACAAAGTGCCTCCACATCTGGAGTTTTCCAATTCTGAGATGCAATCTAATAATTTTTCATTTTCTAATAAGTTGCCAGGTGATACTGATATAATTGATATAGGAACCACATGTTGAGAACCACTGTCATAATGTAGAAACTCAATCTAAAAACTTCATCACTAGGCACTGTAGAAAATATTTGCCATGTAAAACAGCATAAATATTTCAAATGACATCTTCTGGAAGCAAAGTACATTACGTGAATAATATTCAGCTGGTTACTGATCAGTGCATATACGTGAAGAAACTATCCAAAGCTAGAAAAAGAACAACTTAAAAGGATGAGAGGCAGCTGCTCTTGGTCTTCACTCAGGGCCATAAATAATGCCTATTTCTAAGGTTGAAAACTGATAATTCATGGGGCATAAAGTAAACTACATAAGAGTCTTGCTTCAGTATTGGTGAATAACAATCCCCAAGAAGAGCATAGCCTCAGACCCACCTAACAAATTTTAAAAGTGAGAACTAAAAGGACTAAAGTGTTTTCAAGTAACAACTGTAAACCTAGGGAAAAAATTATAAATGTTTAAAAGAGTTTTTTAAAAATATGACATCCAATAAGGTTAATTCACTGTGTGACATCCAATAAAAATTTATCAGGATCGTAAAGAAACAAGAAAATATGACCTATAATAAGAAAAATCAATGAATTAAAACCATCCCAGGATTGACATGGATATTAGAATTGACAGACAAGGACATTAGAGCAGTTATTTTAATGGTACTCCACATGGAAACTTTTTTAGACATGGAAAATTTTTTTAATAGTCATTTTAGAGGTAAAAAAATAATGGGAGATAAACTGCTGGTGGGAGATAAAAAACTGCTAGGTGGAGTTAATGGCAGATTGGATATCATGGAAGAAAAGATTAGTGAACATGAAGATGGAGCAATAGAAACCCACAAAACAGAATGAAAATAATTTTTTTAATGCACAGAAAATCAGCAAACTATTGGACTTCAGGTAGACAAATATATGCATAATTGAAGTCTTCAAAGGAAAGAAGAGCATAGGCACCTAAAGAAATTTGAAGCAATAATGGAAAATATCCAAATTTGATGAAAATAGTATATTCACAGATTGAAGACACTCAATACATCCTAAGAACAAAAAGAAGAAGAAAAAAAGCCACACCAAATTGCATTAAAGTCAAATGTTCAAAAGCAGTGATTTAAAAAAAACAATCAGAAGGGTTTAAAAAAAAAGGACATGTTATTCTAGATAGAGCAGACTTCTCATAGGAAAAAAAATGTCAACTGAGAATTCTATACTTTATGAAAGCATTTCAAAAGTGAAGATAAAATACTTTTTCAGACATAAAAAAGCTGAGAGAATTTATCACCAGCAGATCCACACTGTAAGAATTGTCAATGAAAGGAAAAAAATGTTAGAAGGAAAATGTTACCAGATGAAAGTCTGGCTCTACATAATGGAAAGAAAAGTACTAGATATTATATAGATATGTAGATAAATATATAAATAAATATATAATATATAATTTCAATTGTTATTTTAAAATTATAAACCTACCCACTAGGTTTCTCTGGTTAGCAGGAATTATCAATATTGAGCTATTTTTCCTCAATTTCTCACACCAATGCAGAAGAAAATAAAGGAGGGAAGACACTGTGAAAAACTTATGTGAAACATGAAGCCAATTGGCCTGTATAGTTTTATTGAGATATAATTGTTATAAAATATTTCAAGTGTACAATAAAATGATTCCATTTCTGTATGTACTAGGAAATGATCACCACAGTAAGTCTAGTTAACATCCATCACCATATATATTTACTGTTTTTTTCTTGAGATGAAAACTCTTAAGATCTACTTGCTCAGCAACTTTCAAATATACAATGCAGTGTTATTATAGTCACCATGTTTTAGCTACATCTTCAGAACTTATTTATCTTATAACTGGAAGTTTGTACCTTTTAACCACTTTTCGCTTATTTTTGCCTGTATTTTACCACCTCTGGCAAACACCAGTCTTTTCTCTGTGTGTATGAGTCCAAGGTTCGTTTCTTTCTTTCTTTCTTCCTTCCTTTCTTCCTTCCTTCCTTCCTTCCTTTCTTCCTTCCTTTCTTCCTTCCTTTCTTCCTTCCTTTCTTCCTTCCTTTCTTCCTTCCTTTCTTCCTTCCTTTCTTCCTTCCTTTCTTTCTTTCTTTTCTTTTCTTTCTTTTCTTTTCTTTCTTTTCTTTCTTTTCTTTCTTTTCTTTCTTTTCTTTCTTTTCTTTCTTTTTTTTGATTCCACATATAAGCAAGATCACATGGTACTTGTCTTTGTCTGATTTATTTCACTAGCATAATGCCCTCAAGATCCATCCATGTTGTCACAAATGGCAAGATGTCATTCCTTTTTATGGCTGAATAGAATTCCTGGGCATATTAAGTGTATGCGTGTGATATCACATTTTCTTTATATATTCATTGATCAGTGGATTGATTATAATTATATGAGCATGTTATAAATAATGCTGCAAGAACATGGAGATGCAGAAAGTTTTTTCAAATTAGTGTTTTCATTTTCTTCAGATAAATGCCCAGAAGTGGAATTGCTTGATCATATGGTAGTTCTATTTTTCATTGTTTGAGGGACCCCCATAGTCTTCCATAGTGGCTATACCAAATTACATTCCTGCCAACAGTCAACAAAGTTCTCTTTTCTCCACATCCTCACTAACACTTGCTACCTCTTGTCTTTTGAATTCCATTCCAAAAAGTGTGAGATGATTTCACTGTATTTATGATCTGCATTTCCTTAATGATTAGTGATACTGAGCATCTTTTTGTGAGCCTGTTGGCTTATCTGCATAACTTCTTTGGAAAAAAGGTCTATATAGGCTCTCTTTCCAATTTTACACAGATTGCTTTTTTGTTGTTGAGTTGTATGAGTTCTTTATATATGTTGGATCTCAACCTCTTAGCAGAGATATGACTTGCAAATATTTTCTGCCATTCAGTCTGTTGCTTTTTCAGTTCGTTAATGGTTTCCTTTGCTGTGGAGAAGCTGTTTAGGTTAATGTGGTCCCACTTGCTTATTTTTACTTTTAAAGCCTTTGCCTTTGGAGTCAGACCCAAATAGTCTTTACTAAGACCAATGTCAGGGAGCTCCTAGTCATGTTTTCTTATAGAGTTTTATAGTTTCTGGTCTTACAGTCCCAGTTTTTAATCCATTTTTGAGTTAATTTTTGTGTATGGTATAAAATAGGGGTCTAGACTCATTCTCATGCATGTAGCTCTTCAGTTTTCCCAGCTACATTTGTTGAAGAAACTGTAATTTTTGTGTATTCTCTCCCTATTGTATATTTTAGCTCCTTTGTATTAATTCACCATAAAAGCATGGATTTGTTTCTGGGCTGTCTGTTCTCTGCCATTGATCTAGGTATCTGTGTTTGTGCCAATACCATAATGTTTTTATTACTAAATCTTTGTGATATACCTTGATATGGAGAAGCATGATGCCTCTGTTCTTTTTTAAGATTTCTTTGGCTATTCAAGGTCTTTGTGGTTTCATAAAAATTTTTAATTGTACATTCTATTTATGTGAAAAATAACATTGGAATATTGATATGGATTGCATGGATTGAATTCATAGATTGCTTTTAGTAGGTATGGACATTTTAAAGTGTTAAGTCTGTCAGTCAATGATAACAAGACACCTTTCCATTTATTTGTTGTCTTCATTTTTTTTTTCAGTACAGGTCATTCACTTGTTAGATTTATTCTTAGGTATTTAATGCTTTTTTATTTAATTGTAAATGAGATTTTTTTCTTAATTTTTCCTTCATATAGTTTTTTAGTATATTTAAATGCAACATAATTTCTGAATTAATTTTTGTATCCTTCAACTTAACTGTTAGAACTAATAAATGAATTCAGTGTTTTGGTGGAGTCCTGAGAATTTTCTGTATGTAATAACATGTTATCTAAATATTGACAATTTTATTTCTTCCTTTCCAATTTGAATGCCTTTTTGAAATCAAAGTGTATTTGATGTAAATTTTTATACAAGCTAGAGGTGTACAAAATAGTGACTCACAATTTGTAAAGGTTATACTTCATTTACATTTATGATAGAATGATAGCTATATTCCCCTGTGCTGTACAATATGTCCTTGTTATTTATCTTACACACAGTAGTTTGTACCTCTTAATTGCCTGTCTCTATCTTGAGCCTTCTCTGCTTCTGTCTTCCCACTGCTAACCACTAATTTGTTCTCTGTATCTGAGTCTATTTTTGTTTTTTTATATTCACTAGTTTGTTTTATTTTTTGAT
Organism: Sus scrofa; assembly: GCF_054392235.1. Classification (NCBI taxonomy): domain Eukaryota; kingdom Metazoa; phylum Chordata; class Mammalia; order Artiodactyla; family Suidae; genus Sus; species Sus scrofa. The sequence goes on from NC_139397.1 coordinate 78,913,388, forward strand.
TCTACAGAGAAGTGATATCATATAGTATTTGTCATTCTCTTCGATTTCACTGAGCATGATGCCCTCCTAGTCTGTCCTATTGTTGCAAATGGCAATATTTCATTCTTTGCTATGGCTGAGTAGGATTCCATTGTATACATAAACAACATCCTCTTTATCCATCTGTTGATAGACACTTATATTGCTTGTATATCTTGGATATTGCAAATAATGCTACTATGAACATTGGGGTACATGTATTTTTTAAATTAGTGGTATTTTTAAATTTCTGGACATATACCCAGAAATTGGATTGCTTGATCATATGATAATTCTATTTTTAGTTTTTTGAAAAAGCTCCAAACTGTTTTCCACAGTAGCTACCCGAAACTACATTCTCAACAACAGTATACAAGGATAACATTCTCTACATCATTGCCAGCATTTATTATTTGTGTTCTTTTTGATGTTAAGTCTGAAAAGTTTGAGATAGTATATCATTGTGGTTTTAATTTGCACTTCCCTGATGATTAACAATGAGCATCTTTACATGTGCCAGTTGGCCATCTGAATGTTCCCTTTGGCAAAATGTCTATTCAGGTCTTCTGTTTACTTTTTATTCATTTTTTTAATATTGAGTTGTATGAGATGTTTATATATTTTGGATATTACCTCTTATTGGTCATATCACTTGAGACATTTTCTCCCATTCTAGAAATTTTTCTACTACCACACACCAGTCAGAATGGCCATTGTTAAAAAGTCTACAAATAACAAATGCTGAAGGAAGTGTGAGAAAAGGGAATCTTCCTACACTATTAGTGGGAATGTAAATTGGTATAGCAACTATGGAAAACATCATGGAGTTTCCTCAAAAAACTAAAACCAGAGTTGCCATATCATACAACAATCCCACTTCTGAGGATATATCTAGACAAAACCATGGTTGGAAAAGATACACGTACCCTATGTTCATAGAAGCACTATTTACAATAGCCAAGACATGGAAACAACCTAAATGTCCATCAACAGATGACTGGATATAGAAGATGTGGTATGGGTATACATACACATACAATAACTATTACTCAGTAAAAAAGAATGAAATAATGCCATTTGTAGCAACATGGATGGTCCTAGCAATTATCATACTAAGCAAAGTAAGTCAGAAAGAGAAAGAAAATGCCCTACAATATCATTTACATATGGAATCTAAAATATGACCCAAATGAGTGAGTATATCTATGAAACAGAAACAGATTCACAGATATAAAGAACAGACTTGTGGTTGCCAAGGGGAAGGAAGGGTTGGAAAAAAGGATTAGGAGTTTGGGATTAGCAGATGAAAACTACTGCTTTTAGGATGGATAAACAAGGTCCTACTGTATAGCACAAGGAGTTATATTAGGTATTCCTTGATAAACCATAATGGAAAAGAAAAGAATAAGTGATTCAGATATCTGAATCACTTTTCCGTACCAAAGAAATTACCATAACACTGTAAATCAACTATGCCTCAATAAAAAATTTTTTAAATAATTGTTTTCTCAGTAGTTTTCTGTGCAAAAGCTTTTAAGTTTGATTAGGTCCCACTTGTTTGTATTTGCTTTCATTCCATTTGCTTTAGGAGACAGATCCAGAAAAATATTGCTATGACTTATGTCAAAGTGTGTTCTGCCTATGTTTTTCTCTGAGAGTTTCATGGTTTATAGGCCTGCATTTAGGTCTTAACCAATGTTTAATTTGTTTCTGTAAATAGTTTTACAGAATGTTCTAATTTCATTCTTTGACATGTAACTGTCAAGTTTTTCCAGCTCCACTTTTTGAAGAGACTATCTTTTCTCCATTGTATATTTTTCTTTCCTTTATCATAGATTAATTGACCGTAAGTGCATGCATTTTTTTCTGGGCTTTATATTCTGTTCCATTTATCCATGTATCTGTTTTTGTCCTAGTACTATACTGTTTTGAATACTGTACCTTTGAAGCATAGTCTGAAGTTGAGCATGATTTCTCCAGTTTTGTTCTTTCTCAAGTTGTTTTGGCAATTTGGGCTCATGTCTGTTTCTATGCAAATCTTAAAACTATTTTTTTTTTAGTTCTGTGAAAAGCAGCATTGGTATTTTCAGAGGGATTGCAAACCTGTAGATTGCCTTGGGTAGATGGTTATTTTAACAATATTAATTTTTCAAGTAAAAGAACACAGTATTTTTTCCACTAGTTTGTGTCATCTTTAATTTCTTTCATCACTTTGATAGTAATCAAGGTATAAGTCTTTTACCTCCTTAGGTAGGCTTTTTCTTAGGTATATTATTCTTTTTGAAGTGATGGTAAATGGGATTGTTTCATTAATTTCTCTTTCTGATTTTCATTGTTACAATGTATAAATGCAACATATTTCTGTAAAAAGTCTCAGCATTGTGTTTGGAGAAGTTGCAGATATGATTTTTAATTTTTAAAATTACAAGTTTGTTTTGCAGCCTAGCATGTAATCTATTCTAGAGAATGTTCATATTCTATTGAAAATAATGTGTATTCTGCTGCTTTGTGATGATATATTCCATCACATTCCATTGGATGTGAATGGAATATTGATGTGGAAAATTGGATGGACCATTGATATATATATATCAAATCCATATGATCTAATGTGCCAATTAAGGCCAGAGTTTTTTATTGATTTTCTGTCTAGATGACCTATCTATTGATGCAAGTGGGATGTTAATGTCAACTACTATGTTATGTTACTATTTCTCCCTTTATTTCTATTAATATTTGCTTTATGTATTTAGGTGCTCCTACGTCGGGTTCCTATATATTTGTAGTTGAAATCTTCATTATTCGAGATTGTTATTTTTTCTATTATAAATGATTTACAATGTTTTGTCAATTTCTGATGTACATCAAAGTGACCCAGTCATATATATATATATATATATATATATATATATATATATATATATGTGTGTGTGTGTATATATATATGTGTGTGTGTATATATATATATGTGTGTGTGTATATATATATATGTGTGTGTGTATATATATGTGTGTGTGTGTGTGTATATATATATATTCACACATACACACACACATATATATATATATTCTTTTTCTCACATTACCCTCTGTTGTGTTCCATCACAAGTGACTAGGCATATTTCCCTGTGCTATATAGCAGGATATCATTGCTTATCCACTCCAAATGCAATAGTTTCCATCTATTAACCCCAAACTCCCAGTGCATCCCATCCCATCCCCTCTCCCTTGGCAACCATAGTCTGTTCTGTAAATCCATGAGTTTGTTGTTGTTGTTTTTTTCTGTAGATGGTTCATTTGTGTTTATTAGATTCCTGATATAAGTGATGCCACATGGTATTTGTCTTTTTCTGACTTACTTCGCTTAGTATGAGTCTCTAGTTCCATCCATGTTGCTGCAAATGGCATTATTTTGTTCTTTTTTGTGGCTGAGTAGTATTACATTATGTATATATACTACATCTTGATCCATTCATCTGTTGATGGACATTTAGGTTGTGTCCACTTGGCTATTTTGAATAGTGCTACAATGAACATAGGAGTGCATGTACATTTTTAAGGAAAGTTTTGTCCGGATATATGCCCAGGAGTGGGATTCCTAGGTCATATGCTAATTCTATATTTAGTTTTCTGAGGTACCTCCACACTGTTCTCCATAGTGGTTGTACCAATTTACATTCCCACCAGCAGTGAAGAAGAGTACCCTTTTCTTCACAATCTCTCCAGCACTTGCTTTGTTGACATGTGAATGGTGGCTATCTGACAGGTGTGAGGTGGTACCTCATTGTAGTTTTGTATCGCATTTCCTAATTAGTGATGTTGAACATTTTTTTAATGTGCCTATTGGCCATCTGTATATCTTCTTATACAAAAATGAATAAAATGTTCTATTCTTATACAGAATTCTATTCTTATACAGAATATTCTAGAATATATATATATATATATATAAGAATATTATGCAGAGATGAGTATTCATTTTCTTATACAAAAATGAATAGAAAAATGTCCATTTAGGTCTTCTGCCCATTTTTTTTTTGATTGGGTTTTGGCTTTTTTGCTGTTGAGTCATATAAGTTCCTTGTATATTTTAGAGATTAAGCCCTGTCAGTTGCATCTTTTGAAACTACTTCCTCCCAATTCATAGAGTGTCTTTTTATGGTTTCCTTTCCTGTGCAAAAGCTTGTCAGTTTGATTAGGTCCCATTGATTTATTTTCATTCTTATTTGTGTTCCCCTGGGAGACTGACCTAAGAAAACATTTGTACAGTTGATACCAGTGAATGTTTTGCCTATGTTCTCTTCTAGGAGTTTGATGGTGTCTTATCTTATGTTTAAGTATTTAAGCCATTTTGAGGTTATTTTTGTGCATGATGTGAGGGTGTAGTCTAGTTTCATTGATTTACATGTAGCAGTCCAGTTTTCCCAGCACCTCTGCTGAAGAGACTGTCTTTTTCCCATGTCATATTCTTGCCTCCTTTGTCAAAGATTATTTGACCATAGGTGTCTGGGTTTATTTCTGGGCTCTCTATTCTGTGTCATTGGTCCATATGTCTGTTTTAGTACCAGTCCACACTGTCTTGATAACTGTAGCTTTATAATATTGTCTGAAGACTGAAAGAGTTATATCTGTTGCTTGTTTTTTTTTTTTCCCCCACTCAGGATCGCTTATGGTTCCATAAAAGTTTTTGGATTGTTTGTTCTATTTCTGTGAAAAATGTCATGGGTAATTTAATAGGGATTGCATTGACTCTGTAGATTGCTTTGTGTAGTATGGCCATTTTATGACATTAATTTTTCCAACCCAGGAGCATGGAATATCTTTCTATTTCTTTGAGTCCTCTTTAATTCCATTGATTAATCTTTTATATTTCTCAGAATATAAGTCTTTCACCTCCTTGGTCAGCCTTATTTCTAGGTATTTAATTTTTAGGGGTGTGATTTTAAAAGGTATTGTATTTTGGTATTCCTTTTCTAATATTTCATTGTTAGTATTGAGAAATTTGACCAATTTCCGAATGTTAATCTTTCATCCTGCTATTTTGCTGAATTCATTGATCAATCACATTTTTGTGTGGAGTCCTTAGGATTTTCTATATATAGTATCATGTCATCTGCATACAGTGAGAGTTACCTCTTCTCCAATTTGAATACCTTTTATTTCTTTTGTTTGTCTGATTGCTGTGGCTAGGACTTCCAATACTATGTTGAAAAACAGTGGTGAGAGTGGGTATCCTTGTCTTGTTCCAGATTTTAGTGAGAAATCTTTCATTTTCTCCCCATTGAGTGTTATATTGGCTGTGGGTTTGTCATAAATGGCTTTTATTATGTTAAAGTATATTCCCTCTACACCCACTTTGGTAAGAATTTTCATCGTGAATGGATGTTGGATTTTTGTCCAGTGCTTTCTCTGCATCTATTGAGATGATGATCATGTGGTTTTTTACTTTTCTTTTGTTAATGTGGTGTATGATGTTGATTGATTTGCATATGTTGAATCATCCTTGTGAACTTGGGATGAATCCGGCTTGGTTGTGGTGTATTATCTTTTTTATATATTGTTGGATTTGGTTGACTAAAATTTTGTGGAGAATTTTTGTGTCTATATTCATCAGAAATAATGGCCTATAATTTTCCTTTGTGTTAGTATCTTTGTCTGGTTTTGGTGATGGTGGCTTAACAGAATGTCTTTGGGAGTGTTCCTTCTTCAACCTTTTGGAAAAGTTTAAGAAGGATGGATATAAGTTACTCTTTGTATATTTGGTAGAATTCTCCTGTGAAGCCATCTGGTCCTGGACTTTTATTTGTAGGAAGTGTTTTTATTACATATTCAATTTCATTTCTAGTGACCAGTCTATTCAGTTGATCTGTTTCTTCTTGATAAGTTTGGAGAGCTGTAAGTCTCTAGAAAGCTGTCCATTTCTTCTAGGTTATCAAATTTGTTGGCATATAATTGCTCATAGTATTCTCTTATGTTTTGTTGTATTTCTGCAATACCCATTGAGATTCTCCTTTTTCATTTCTCATTTTGTTTGAGTAACTTCTCTTCTTGGTGAGTCTGGCCAGAAGTTTGTCAATTTTTTTACCCTTTCAAAGAACCAGCTCTTGGTTTTATTGAATTTTTTTCTATTATTTTTTGTATCTCTTTTATTAATTTCCTCTGATCTTTATGATTTCCTTCCTTCCGCTGACTTTAGGTTTTGTTTTTTCTTTTTCTAATTCTTTTAGGTGGTGGGTTAAGTAGTTGATTTGGGATTTTTCTTTATTGAGGAAGACTGTATCACTATGAACTTCCCTCTAAGCACTGCTTTTGCAGCATCCCATAGATTTTGAATGGTGGTGTTTTCATTATCATTTGTCTTGAGGTATTTATTTTTTGTCTTTTGTCTTTTTAGGACCGCACCTGCAGCACATGGAGGTTCCCAGTCTAGGGGTCTAATCGGAGCTGTGGCTGCCACCCTATGCCAGAGCTATAGCAATGCCAGATCCGAGCTGCATCTGTGACCTACACCACAGCTCACAGCAAGGCTGGATCCTTAACCCACTGAAAAAGACCAGAGATCAAACCCACAACCTCATGGTTCCTAGTTGGATTCATTTCCACTGCACCATGATGGGAAATGATGTCTTGGGGGTATTTTTTAATTTCCCTTTTGATGTCCTCATGACGCATTGGTTTTTTAATAGCACATTGTTTAGTCTCCATATATAGTCAAGTTTTTTTTCTCTGTAGTTGATGTCTAGTTTCATGCCATTGTGGTCAGAGAAAATACTTGAAATAATTTCTATACTCTTAAATATATCAAGTTTATTTTTGTGCCCCAGTATGTGGTCAATCCCTGAGAATGTTTAATGTGCACTTGAAAAGAATGTGTATTCTGATTTTTGTGGATGAAATGTCCTGAAAATGTCAATGAAGTCTTACCTTTTCTATTGTGTCATTTAGGGTCTCTGTTGCCTTATTGAGAGGATCTGTCCATTGATGTAAGTGGGGTGTTAAATTCTCCTACTATTATTGCAGTCCCATCAATTTCTCCTTTTATGTCTGTTAGTATTTGTTGCAGGTATCTGAGAACTCCTATATTAGGGGCAAATATATTGACGATTGTAGTATGCTTTTCTTGAATGAATCCTTTTATCGTTAAATAGTGCCTTTCTTTATGGCTTTCATTTTAAGGTCAATTTTGTCTGATATGAATATTGCCATTCTTGTTTTACTGTCTTTTCCATTTGCATGAAATGTCTTTTTCCATCCTCTCACTTTCAATTTATATGTGACCTTTTCCCTAAGGTGAGTCTCTCATAGACCATATATTATAGTCTCGCTTTTTTATCCAATCTTCCACTCTGTCTTTTGATTGGAGCATTCAGTCCATTGACATTTAAGGTAATTATTGATAAATATGCATTTATTTCCATTTTAAACCTTCTTTTCCAGTTGATTCAATGTTACTCCTTTGTTCCTTTCTTTTTTTGGTTGGATGATTTATTTAATTTTATGCTTGTGTGCACTTCCTTTTAGTTTTTGTGAATGTAATGTTTGGTTTTGATTTGTGGTTGCCCTGTTTTTCAGGTATGTTAAGCCCTTCCTATATCTGCTTACTTTAGCCTGATAGTCATATAGGCTTAAACACATTCTGAAAAAGTGCCTAGGTTTTCTTATTTTCTTTCCCCACATTTTATGATTTTGAAGTCTTTTTTTTTTTAACACCTTCATGTTTGTCCTTTTGCTGTTCTTGGTTTTACCGTTACTTTTATAATTGTTTTTTTTTTTCCTTTTCAATCTGTATACTGGCTTATTTAAATGATTGCTTTCCAGTTGTAATTTCCTCCATCCTATGTCGTCCTGCTTCTTTTTTATTTAGAGGAGCCCTTTCAGGATTTCTTTCAGAATAGGTTTAGTATTGCTGTACTCTTTTAGTTTTTGTTTATTGGAGAAAACCTTTATTTTTCCTCCTACTTTAAATGATTTTCTTGCTGGGTAGAGTATTTTAGGCTGCAGATTTTTTCCTTTTAGAACTTTGAATATATCTTGCCACTCTCTTCTGGCCTATAGTGTTTCTGTAGAGAAATCAGTTTATAGCCTTATGGCGTTCCCTTATAATTAAGTCTTTGTTTTGTTTTTTTGTTTGTTTTTCTCTTGCTGCCTTTAGAATCCTCTCTTTAACTTTTGCCATTTTTATTATAACATGTCTTGGTGTGGGTCTGTTTGGGTTCAACTCGTTTGGGTCCCTCTGTGCTTTTTGTATCTTGATACCTTTTTCATTTATATTTGGAAAGTTTTCAGCCATAATTTCTTCAAATGTATTTTCAGTCCCTTTTTCTTTTTCTTCTCCCTTTTGAAACTCTGTTATACCTTGATTGGCCCACTTTATATTATCCCATAGATCTCTTATTTTGCTTTTGTGTTTTTGCATTTGGTTTTTCTGTCTGCTGCCCTGATTGGGTGATATCTATTATTCTATCTTCCAAGCTACTAATTCATTCCTCTGCATTATTCATTCTGCTCTTTAATGCCTTTAACTCAGCTTTTGTCCCTGCAAATGAATTTTCTAATTTTTCTTGGCTCCTCCCTATATTTTCTATCTCCTTTCTAAAATAATCTGCATTACCATTCATATCTACTCTTAATTCCTTCATATTCACTCTTAATTCCTTCAGTATTTTCACTATCTCTTTTTTGAACTCAATGTCTGTTAGACTGCAGAGGTCTGTTTCATTGTTTTCTCCTTCAGGTGAATTTTCTTGTTCTTTTCACTGGGACTGGTACCTGAGCATCTTCATTTTGCTTACATTTTTCTTATTCTGTGAGTTTAGAGAAAATAACCACTGTTGTCTTAGAGGATTATTTATATGCATGAGTGCCCCTGAGTATTTTGTGAGAGCTTACTTTTTGTTTAAGGTGCTGTGTGTGCTTCCAGGGAGATAGAGGCAATGGGCAGGGTGAGTAGCTAGTGCCTGGTTGCTGGACTGTTGACAGTGGCAAGGACCCATGGGAAGGTGGTACAGGCTGCTCCTAATTGCAGGGCCCTGGGAAGTGATGGTGATTAGACACGTGTAGGTGGTGCCTGGAATATTTGGCAGTGGCAGCAGCAGGGCGGATGAGTTTCCAAGGAAGTCATAGCAACAACAGGTGGTACTCGGTTACAGTCCCCTCTTCTTTGCTGACCTCTGAAGTGCCTGGGGCTGCTGGTGGTGCCTGATCACAGACCCCCAGTGGTGGTGGGCCCACCTCTGGTTTCTGAGATGACTGCTGTGTTTTGCGCCTGCTACCTGTAGACCATGCACGAGGGGCCATGTTGTGCTTAGCCCCTGCTGCCCTTAGCCCACACAAGAGTTGCCCAACCACCTGAAGCCTGCATAAGAGTCAACCTGTCACCTGTAGCCAGCATGTGGTGCTTTGCCACCTGTGACCTGCTCCAGAGGTGCCCCACCCTCTAAAAGTCCACATGTGATTAGGGAAAAATATTCTTATGGTGGTCCACCCCTCCTCCTCTTGCCCTCCCCAACGATGGCACCCTTCTTCTCCTGCAGGCCCACACCTCCTCCCATGTTCTCTGAGCTATGGTGCTTGGCTCCCCAGGCCATGGTGCACTGCTCCCTAGCCCCTCAGACTGTCTCTGCACAGCCACCCCTAGTCCTCTCCCCGGAACTGACCTCCAGAGCCTGAGTCTCAGCACCCAGCCCCCACCTGAGCATCTCAGGCTGTGGTGTCCAGAGGCAGTGGTGCAGGTGGTCTGTGCAGTTCTCACTTGGCTTTTCCCTCCTCAGTCCAGCTGATGAACTTTTCTCTGCAACTTTGAGATCCCTCCATCCAGGCTGATCTCCCCATCAGTTCAGTGGCTTCCCAGGATGTGGGTTCTTTTCCTCTTTGACAGCTCCCTTACAGGAGTGCTAGTTCCATCCTGATTCTTTTTCTCTCTCCCTTTCTATTTTTTTTTTTCTTTTGTTCTACCCAGTTATGTGGAGAGTTTCTTGCCTTTTTTTTTTTTTTTTTTGAGCTTTAAGGTCTTCTGCCAGCATTTAGTAGATGTTCTGTGCAAACTGTTCTACAAGAAGATGGTTTGTGTGTGTGTGTGTGTTGTGGGAGAAGATGTGTGCCACATCTTGCTCCTCCTCTGAAATCTTCTTGATCATTATGTAGTGTCCTTATTTGTCTCTTTAACAGTCCTTATTTTAAAGTCTATTTTGTCTAACATAAATATTGCTACCCAATGTTATTTTGATGTCTTTTACATGGAATATCTTTTTCCATCCTCTATTAGTCTGTGTCTTTAAATTGTGTATTAAAGTGTAGTATATTTACAGTGTTGTGCCAATTTCTGCTGTATAGTAAATGATCCAGTCATATATTCATTCATATATATGTATATATATTCAGATATGTGTGTGTGCTGTACAATTTCTGCTGTATAGCAAATGATACAGTCATATATTCATTCATATGTATATGAATCCATATATAACCCTAACCTATATATATGTGTACATATATATTAATATATAACCCTAACCTATAGTATATGTACATATATATTCATTCATATATAACCCTAACCTATATATATATATATATATATATATGTACATATATATTTTCTTTAGATATATACACACACACATTCCCTTTATCTTTCTTCTCTATCCCAGGAGACTGGATATATTTCCCTGTGCTATACAGAAGGACCTTATTGCTTATCCATTCTAAATGTAATAGTTTGCATCTACTCAACCCAAACTCCCTGTCCACCCTACTCCATACCCTCTTCCCCTTGGTAATCACAAGTCCATTTTCTTTTTTTTTTTTTTTTTTTTTTTGGTCTTTTTTTTTTTTTTACTATTTCTTGGGCCGCTCCCACGGCATATGGAGGTTCCCAGGCTAGGGGTCAAATCGGAGCTGTAGCCACTGGCCTACGCCAGAGCCACAGCAACGCAGGATCCGAGCCGCGTCTGCAACCTACACCACAGCTCACGGCAACGCCAGATCATTAACCCACTAAGCAAGGGCAGGGACTGAACCCACAACCTCATGGTTCCTAGTCGGATTCGTTAACCACTGCGCCACGAAGGGAACTCCCACAAGTCCATTTTCAATGTCTGTGACTCTGTAGATATTTCAGAATCCACACATATGTGATATCATATTGTATTTGTCTTTCTCTTTCTGACTTACTGCAATAATCAAGACAGTGTGGTACTGGTACAAAAACAGACCTATGGATCAATGGAAAAGAATAGAAAGCCCAGAAATAAACCCTGACACCTATGGCCAATTGATGTTTGACAAAGGAGGCAAGAATATAAAATATTTGTGTCTTTAGATCTGGAGTGAGTCTTGTAGATGGCACACCTACAGATCTTATTTTTGTACTCATTCAGTCAGCCTGTCTTCTGATGGGAGTATTTAGTGCATTTATATTTAAGGTTATTATTTGTATCAATGCTCTCATTGCTATTTTGTTAATTATTTGTATGACTTTTTTTCCCCTTCTTTTGTTCTTGTCTCTCTTGATTCGATGATTGTTTTTAGTGTTATATTTGGACTCCTTTTTCTTTTTTGTATATATTGATTGTAGCTTTTTGGCCTTTGGTTACCATGAGGTTTTTGCATAGCAATTGCATGCATGTGTGTGTGTGTGTATACACGTATATACACACACATATATATTTTAATGTTTTAAGTTGATCATCTTTTAATTTCAAAAGATCATAAATATCCCATGTTTTTTCTCTCCTCTCTTCACCATTACTACTTTTGGTATATTTTACCTCTGGTCATTTCATGTATCCCTTAACTGCTTATTGTGGATATAGAGGATTTTACCAGTTTTGTCTTTTAACTTTCATACTAGCTTTGCGTTTGGATGATTTCCTACCTTTACTGTATGTTTGCCTTTACTGATGATTGTTATCATTTTGTAATACTCATGTTACTTGTTGTGGAACTTTCTTTTTCACTTAGAGAAGATCCTTCAACATTTCTTATTAAGCTTGTTTAGTGGTACCAAAATGTTCTAGATTTTGCTTGTCTATAAAGCTTTTGATTTCTCTATCAAATCTAATCAAGAACCTAACTTTTCTAGATTTTGCTTGTCTATAAAGCTTTTTTTTTTTTTTTTTGTCTTTTTGCCATTTCTTTGGCCACTCCCATGGCATATGGAAGTTCCCAGGCTAGGGGTCAAATCAGAGCTGTAGCCACCGGCCTACGCCAGAGTCACAGCAACACGGGATCCGAGCTGCTTCTGCGACCTACACCACAGCTCACGGCAACGCCGGATCGTTAACCCACTGAGCAAGGCCAGGGATCAAACCCACAACCTCATGGTTCCTAGTCGGATTCGTTAACCACTGTGCCACGACGGGAACTCCTATAAAGCTTTTGATTTCTCTGTCAGGTCTAATCAAGAACATTGCTGGTTAGAGTATACGTGGTTTTAGGTTTTTCCCTTTCTTCATCTCTGTTTTGTTCTTCATATTTTTTAACTTTGTTAAAAACTTCTAACTTTTTGCTCCATGCATCCATTCTTCTGAATTCTTTGTTCAGCTTTATGATCACTACCCTGAATAAACTATTTCTCAGGTAGAGTGCTTCTCTCCACTTCTCTTAGTTCTTTTGGGGTTCCATCTTTTTCTTTCATCTAGAACATGTTCTTCTATTGCCTTATTTTACCTAAGTTGCTATTTTTATTTTCATGTATCTGGCAGGCTAGTTTTTTTTCCCAGCCTTTGAGGGGTGGCCTTTTGTAGTAGACTTTCTGTGCATACTTACATTGTACTCCCTTCTCATCACTAAAGCAATGTGCTTCTGAGATTCCCCAGATTAGGGCTGTGTGGGTCCATCTGTTGTGGTGAACTGACCATGTGGGTGATCTGGTAGGCTTGGTTAGCCCTTGGTTTGATTAATTTCCAGGTTATTGCTTGTGCAGAAGCTGCTGGTTGTTGGGACTGGGTCACAAGGCAGCTAACTGCTGAACACCAGAGGGCCCAGGAGCTAGTGCTGGTCACTTGTAGTAGAGTCAGAGTCCAGAAGACTCCAAACCTTTTGCCTGTCCACTGGTGGGAGAAGTTAGTTCTTGAGGTAAATTCCAGATTACCAGCAAGCAAAGATGGCTCCTGGATTCTGGTTCAAGGATCCCAGATTTGGTATCAGATCACTGGTTGGGGATGGGGGGATGTGGTTCATGACACAGTTGGATATGGTGTACAGGATGTCCTGAAGCTTTTGTTTGGCCTGCCAGTGATCAGGGCCAGCACCCAAATGGCCTACTGTGGGCAGGCTGGGTCTACAGGCTACAGGATTGTGGTTTTCTTGCATCTGGTCTGCCCCTGGTGTATGAGGTTGGTCCCAAGGCTAGAGCAGTCTTCCTAAAGGGCAGGGATTTTGAAGCTTGTACCTGCACACTGGTGGGTGGAGCTGGGTCCTGTGCCCTCTGGTAGGCAGGACTCTTTCTAGAGATGGCTGTAGGCTCAAGAGACCTTTAGACAGCTTGTCTGCTGATGAGTGAGACTGTGTTCTGACCCTGGTTCCTTGTCCTGAGGTATCCTAGCACTAGCACTTATATTGCTGTTGGCGGGAAAGGGATATGTCTTGGCACTTATGAACTAAACAGAGGACTCCACAATGGCATCTACTAGCACCAGCATGTACTAGCACCAGCTTCCACACAGTAGAAGGGTACCCTAAGAAGAGCTGCCACCAGCATCCCGTTCCCAGTGTAAGCCATAGCTGCCAGAAACTTCCCCGGGAGACTATCCAGTACCAGCCGGATCCTATCCAATTACTACTTTTGCCTTGGGTCCTGGAGTTTTGAGAGTTTATTTGTGCCCTTTAAAAGTAAATTCTCTATTTCCCCCAGCCCTTTGGAACTCCCAAAATTAGAGGGCTCATCTATCTAATTCAGGACCCTCAAGCTGAGGAGCCAGATATGAGGCTCAAAACCCACACTTCTATAGGAAAACCTCTGCAATATTATTCTTCTCTAGTTTGTGAGTCACCCTTATGCTGGTAAAGGACATGAATAAATTGTGAATCCACAACCCCTACTTGTCTCATTGCAGTTCCTTCTTTATATATTTAGTTATAGGATGTTTTCTGGATGGCTCCAGTCATTTTCATCCATGGTTCTTCCACAACTATTGATGATTTTGTTGTGTCTGTGACAGGAGATGATGTTGAGTCATCCTTCCATCCTTGGAATAAATCTCACTTGATCATGATGTATAATCCTTTTAATGTGTTGTTGAATTTTGTTTGCTAATATATGGGAAGTAATTTTTTAAAAATTTTAAATTTCTGTGATCCTTTGGTTGTTCAGTAGTATGTTGTTTAATCTTCATATATTTATGAATTTTCCATTTTTCTAGTTTTGTACCATTGTGATCAAAAAGATGCTTTATATAATTTCAGTCTTCTTAAATTTGTTAAGACTTGTTTTGTGGCCTAAGGTAGGATATAGCCTGGAGAATGTTCTATGTGTATTTAAGAAGAATGTGTGTTTTGAAGCTTTTGTATAAAATAGTATGTCCATATATATTAAATCTATTTGGTCTGACATCTTTTAAGGCTGATATTTCCTTATTGATTTTATGACTGGATGATCTATCCATTTATGTAAGTGGGATGTTAAAGTCCTCTTTTATTGAATTTCTGTCTGTTTCTCACATTAGGTCTATTAATAGTTGCTTTATATATTTAGGTGCTCCCATGTTGGGCACATACACATTTACAAAGGTTATATCCTCTTGTTATGCAGTGGACTTCCTTGTCTATTATTATAGCTTTTGTTTTAAGGTGTATTTTTGTGTTATATAAGTATACCTACTCCAACTTACTTTTGGTTCACATTTCTATGGAATATCTTTTTCCATAACTTCATTCTGTTTGTGCCCTTATATCTGAAGTGAGTCTCTTGTAGGCAACATATAAATAGACCTTTAAAAAAATCCATCCAGACACTGTCTTTTGATTGGAGAATTTAGCCCTTTTACATTATAGTGATTATTGACAGGTATATACTTATTGCCATTTTCTTACTGTTTTCTGACTGTTTTATACTTGCTCTGTTATTTGTTCTTACTCTTTTCCTCTCTGCTTTTTCATTTTCTTTAATGACACACTTAAACAAAAGATAATTAGAAAGAAATATGTCTCCTCTAGGTTTTTACTTGGTGGTTACCATGAGGCTTACATATAACAAGTTGTATGTATGAAAGTCTACTTTAAGGTGATAAGTTTGAGAGCACGCTATAAACTCTCTCCACCCACATTTATGTTTTTGATGTCACATTTTACCTCTTTTAATCTCTAGTATCCTTTATCTAATTGTTATGGTTATTTTACTTTTGTATTTAAACCTTCATACTAGATTTAAAAGTTAATAATAATCTACTACAAATACTGTATGTTTACCTTTACCAGTGAGAGATATACTTTCATTTTTTTTAACTCATTAGCACCTTTTTTATGTCCCTGTAATATTTCTTACAAAACCAATTTAATGATAGTGAAGCCCTTTAGCTTTTGCTTGTCTGGAAAATTATTTATCTCTTTATTTTTCCTTCACTGATAAATGATAACTTTGTTGGGTACATTATTCTTGGTTGGCAGGTTTTTTTCTTTCAGCATTTGGAATATATTGTGCCATTACATTTGGGTGTACAATATTTCTGTTGAAAAAAATCAACTTACATTGATGAATCATCTCTCATTTATAAGAGGTTGTTTTTCTCTTATTGCTTATTTAGGATTTATCTTTTAACTTTTGATATTTTAATTATAATGTGTCTTGATGTGGCTCTCTTCAGGGACATCATATTTGGAATTATCTGGCTTTCCTGGATCCTGGATGTCTGTTTCCTTCCCCACATTAGAGAACTTTTCATCCATTATTTCCTCAAATAAGTTTTCTGCCACTTTCTTTCTCTTTTCTTTTCTGAAACTCTCTCTCTTCTCCTGATACTCCTATAATGCAAATGTTAGTCCACATGATGCTGTCGTAAAGTTCCTTAAGCTATCATAACTTTTATTTTATCCTTTTTTCATTTTGCTGCTCTGATTGAATGACTTCCTCTGCAGTCTTCAGGTTCACTAATCTGTGCTTCTGCTTGTATAGTCTGCTATTGAATCCCTCTTTTGTCTTTTAGTTCAGTTATTATTCTTGAGCTCTGTGACTTCTGTTTGGTATTTTCTTGTTTTATATCTTTGTTGTAATTCTCACTAAGTTCATCCATTCTTTTCCCAAGTTCAGTTAAAATATTTATGACCATTGCTTGGAACTCTTTATCAGGTAAGTTACTTAGTACCATTTCATTGAGGTTTTCTCTGAGGTTTCATTGTGCTCTTCTGTTTGAAACATAGTTTTCTGTTTCTTCATTTTGTTTGACTCTCTGTGTTGATTTATATACATTAGATGAAATGACCACCTCTCCCAGTTTTAAAGAGTTTGTCTTGTGTATGACATGAATCTTATTCAACCCTTCCCTACCTCATGATTGTCTCTCAAACATTTGTGGACATTTTTTTAATAGCTCCTAGTTGTTGAGGATATGTTTATACCAGTCACTGTCTGAAAGGAGAGGATCTTGGTCAATAATTAGATTCAGGCTAATTAAATCTCAGGCATTCAAGAAGTGTTTTTTGGTTTTTTGTTTGTTTCCTTTTTTGGCCACCACATGGCATATGTTTTCCTGGGCCAGGGATCAAATCTGAGCCAGAGTTGCAACTGACACCACAGCTACAGCAACACTGGATCCTTAACCCACTGCACTGGGCTGGGTGTTGAACCTGTGTCCCTGCCACTGCAAAGACACCAGTGATTCAATTGCACCAGAGTTGGAACCCCAAACAGTGGCTTTTAAGGTGTGCAGATATATACAGTGTTGTGGGACCACAAGCATATACCCCCACTGGCCAATAGAGACACATGATCTGGAGATGTCCCCTGAGTGGCTCTCAAAAAAAGTGGGAGTCCAGGTGAGTATACAAACTCCTTTCTTGGAGATTCCAAGCTCTATCAAGGTAGAGAGAGAATGAAATGATGGTGCTTCCTGGCCTACATTCCCTGAGAGAACATCCAGAACTTCTAGTTAGGGCCAGTCTTTAGTTTTTTACACAAGGCTGAAGCTCCAGGACAAGCTAGTAGGCCTTGTTCACGATAAGACTGCTGATATCTTTTGGTCTATCTGTGCAGTGCCCTGGTGTTGATAGTCTGAAAAAGCTATTTCTCTGATAGTTACAGTCCTGTAGGAATGCAGAATGCAAACCCAGGGCCAGGCAATTAAGGGTACCCCCTGAATGGCAGGTGCAAAAAAAAGCATTAGATGCAAAAACTGGGAAAACAGACACACATAGAAAGTCCCCTTCTAGAGATGTGGCACTCAGAAGCACGGCAGAGTAAGTGCAAGGACAACACCTGCCATCTGAGGTCTTGGGATAAGTTTATAGGCAGCTTTTATATGTGTATTGTAATTAGAAGTTTGCATCTCACACTACAGTCAAGATTTCTACTTAATAGGCTTTTTACAGAGAGACATAACTCCTGAGAATGTAGCTTATTGCTATGTCCTGGGGTGGTACCTGTTTAAGAACTCTTCTCCAAGGTGTCAAGAATGTTTTTGAAGAAATTATAGCTGAATATTTCCAAACCTAAATAAGGAAACAGATATCCAGATACAGAAAGCACAGAGGGTCCCAAACAATATAAACCTAAACAGACTCACACAAAGATATACCATAATTAAAATGTCAAAAGTGAAAGTTAAATGGAAAATTCTAAAGGTAGCAATAAAAAAAATAGAGCTATATACAAGGGAAACTCCATAAGTCTATCAGTTGGTTTCTCTGAAGAAGCTTTTTAGGCCAGAAGGGAGAGACATGATATGGTCAAAGACTTGAAAGGGAAAAATCTGTAATCTAGGATACTCTACCCAGCAATACTATTATTAAAATAGAAGGAAAGAAAAAGAACTTCTCAGATAAGCAAACACTAAATTAATTCAGCAATACTAAACCTACATTAAAATAAATGTTGAAAAGTCTTTTTTAAATGGAAAAGAGATAAGAATATGTAGGAAAGTGAATGCCAATAGGGAAAAAAATATATAAATAAAGGATTAAATGTCACTTAAATAAGTAAGTACATAGATTAAAAGACAAAATATTTATTTTTGTGTGTGGTGTCATAGAGTGGTCTACTTTCATTCTTTTACATGTAGAGTCCAGTTTTCCCAGCACCACTTATTAAAGAAAATATCTTTTCACCATTGTATATTCTTGCCTCTGTTGTCATAGATTAGTTTACCATAGGTATATGGGTTTATTTCTGGGCTTCCTATCCTGTTCCATTGATCTGTGTTTCTGTTTTTGTGCCATTACTATACTTTTTTTTAGTAACTGTAGCTTTGTAGTATAGTCTGAAATCAGGAATACTGATTTCTCTAGCTCCATTTTTTTTTGTCATAATTGCTTTGGCCATGCTTCGTCTTTTGTGTTTCCATAGAGATTTAAAATTTTTTGTTCTAGTTATGTGAAAAATGCCACAGATAATTTGATAGGGATTGCATTGGGTCTGTAGATTGCCTTGGGTAGTATAGTCATTTTGACAATATTTATTTCTTCCAGTCCAAGATTATGGTGTATCTTTCCACCTCTTTATGTCATCTTGATAGTGATAAGAATAGGCACAGGTAGTTGTAGAAGTCCCAATAAAGGATCATAGATAGGGAGGGAAATCTAGGGGATGTTGGGAGATCACTGTAAGTTAATAAATTGCTCAAAAAAGCCATCAGAACAAGGCAGGCTTGCTTGACTAGTAGAGGTGTGAGAATTGCCTCAGGTGGGGGATGGAATGAGGCCTGCATTCAGATTCAGACCAAGGGCAGGAGTTTGAGGATGGCCCTTCTGCTGATTTGAATACACACCTTACCAGATACCAAGGAGGAGACACTACTCCCAGAAGAGAAGAGGCAGGCTTTTCCAACCCCTTCTCGCCTTGGATGATAAAACTATAGCTGACTGGATCCTCGGGGCAGAGCTTCTGTGCCTGACTTCTTGCATTTGTCATGAGTGTCCTAATGTAATAAATCTATTTCTTGCCTATCACTTTGTTGCTTGCTGAATTCCTTCAGTGAAGAGTCATGAAGAACCTGAACCTCAGTGAGTCCAGACACCAGGTGAATGATTCTAATTTAAAACCATGGGTCCAAGTCCCAATCTGGGTTTAGGCTGAGTTCAAGTCCCAGCACATGGGTTCAAGTCCCAATCTGTGTTCTGGCTAGGTTCAGGCTGTTAGTGCTATCAGTTTCAATCTTCAATTTCTTTTATCAGCATCTTGTAGTTTTCAAAGTTCAAGTCTTTTGTCTCTTTAGGTACATTTATTTCTAGGTATTTATTCTTTTTGATGCAATGGTAAATGGGATCATTTCCTTAATTTGCCCTTCTCATCTTTCATTGTTAGTGTATAGAAATGGAAAATATTTCTGTGTGTTAATTTTGTATCCAGAAACTTTACCAAGTTCACTGATGATCTCTTGTAATTTTCCGGTGGTGTCTTTAAGATTTTCTATGTATACTATCATGTCACCTACTAACAGTGACAGTTTTATTTCTTCCTTTACAGTTTGGATTCCTTTTATTTCTTTTTTCTTGTCTGATTTCTGTGGTTAGGTCTTCCAAATATATGTTGAATAAAAGTGGAGAGCATGGACATCCTTGACTTGTCCTTGATCTTAGAGGAAATGCTTTGTTTTTCACTACTGAATATATTAGCTGTAGGTTTGTCTTATATAGCCTTTATTATACTGAGGGTATATGCCCTCTATGCCTACTTTCTGGAGATTTATCATAAATATATGTCGAGTTTTATCAGAAGCTTTTTCTACGTCTATTGAGATGATCACATGGTTTTTATTTTTCAGTTTGTTAATGTGGTATATCACACTGATTGATTTGCTTATATTGAAAAATCCTTGCACCCCTGAGATAAATCCCACTTGATCATAGTGTATGATCCTTTGAATGCAATGTTGGATTCAGTTTGCTGATATTTTGTTGGGGATTTTGGTGTCTATGTTCATTAGTGATATTGACCTGTAATTTTCTTTTTGTGTGTGGTATCTTTATCTGGTTTTGATATCAGTGTGATGGTGGTGTCGACATAAAAAATGCACAACCTAAAAGTTGAAAGTTAAGTTTTATTTGGGGCAAAATTAGAACCTAAGCCCAGGAGAGAGCTTCTCAGGTAGCCCTGAGAAACTGCTTGAGGCAGTGAGGGAGGAGCTAGGATATAGAGGAGTTTTTGCAACAAAGTGCCCGGAGCAGAAACGAAAGAGGCCTGGGCTTACTGAAATCATTCCTTTGATATGCACCTCCACTTTCAGGACCAGTATCCTGAGTTTTCACAGACTGCAGGACTCACCAGCTCTCACTCTTTTTTTTTTTTTTTTTTTTTTTTTGTCTTTTGTCTTTGTTGTTGTTGCTATTTCTTGGGCCGCTCCTGCGGCATATGGAGGTTCCCAGGCTAGGGGTTGAATCGGAGCTGTAGCCACCGGCCTACGCCAGAGCCACAGCAACACGGGATCCGAGCCGCATCTGCAACCTACACCACAGCTCACAGCAATGCCGGATCGTTAACCCACTGAGCAAGGGCAGGGACCGAACACGCAACCTCATGGTTCCTAGTCGAATTCGTTAACCACTGCGCCACGACGGGAACTCCAGCTCTCACTCTTGAAGGTGACTACATTCATGAGTGATTGTGACATTCTTTGTTTTATCCTTAACTGTAGACCAGCTGAAAAACTACCCAAGGAGGAAAAGGGAAATATCCGGATATGATAGAGATGAGGGGAAAATGCACGCAGCCATATACACATTTTACAAAAGTGACTTGATTTTCTGAAGGTTACTACCCATCACAAGGAGCAGACATCACCATGGAGAATTTTAGTGTTTTTCTAGATATGAGGAGATGCAAGAATTGAGCATATAAAATCTTCCCCTAAAATTATCTATCTAAAGACCTGTTCTTCCAGTTTTCCCAGAACACAGAGTGCCTCACTCCTGATTTTCACTCTGAGCTCCACTCAGGGGGGTGCTGTGGGTTGGCAGCTGCAGTGGCTCATGACTTAATCCATTTAGAGGCTCATGGCAAGTGCCAAACTTCAGTTCACAGTGATCTCATATAATTTGTATATTTTGGAAATTAATCCCTTGCAGTTTTTGGAAAAAGTTTCAGAAAAATTGATGTTAACTCTTCTCTAAATGATGGAAATCACCTGTGAACCCATCCAGTCTTAGACTTTGCTCGTTGGACATTTTTAAATCACAGTTTCAATTTCATTACTCAAAATGGATTAGAGATCTAAATATAAGACTGGATACTGTAGAACCCTTAGAGGAAAACATAGGTAGAACAGCCTCTGACATAAACTGAAGCATACTTTTCAGTTCCTCCTCCTCGTATAATGATAACAAAAACAAAAATAAACTAAGGGACCTAAATAAACTTAAAAGATTTTACACAACAAAAGAAACCATAAATAAAATGAAAAGACAACCTACAGAAAAGGAGACAATATTTGCAAGTGAAGCACCTGACAAGGGATTAATCTCCAAAATAACAAATGATTCATGCAGCTCAATATCAGAAAACAAACAATCAAAAGATGGGCAAAGGATCTAAACAGACATTTCTCCAAAGATATACTAAAAAACACATGAAAAGATGATCACCATCACTAATTATTAGAGAAATGCAAATCAAAGCTACTATGAGGTACTACCTTACACCAGTTAGAATGACATCACCAAAGAGTTAATGAACAATTTAAGAGGAGAGGATGCAGAGAAAAGGCAACTTTCTTATGCTGTTGGTGGTAATGTCAATTGACACAACCACTATGGAAAAGAGTATGGAGGTCCCTAAAAAAACTAAAAAGCAGAACTACCACATGATCCAGCAATCCCACTCCTGGGCATCTATCCAGAAAATACCATAATTCAAAAAGATACGTGGAGTTCCCATCATGGCGCCATGGAAACGAATCCAACTAGGAACCATGAGGTTGCAGGTTCAATCCCTGGCCTCGCTCAGTGGGTTAAGAATCCAACATTGCTATGAGCTGTGGTGTAGGTCACAGACATAGCTCGGATCTGGCATTGCTGTGACTGTGGCATAGGCTGGCAGCAACAACTCCAATTAGAGCCCTAACCTGGGAACCTCCATATGCCATGGGTGTGGCTCTAAAAAGACAAAAGACAAAAAAAAAAAAAATACATACACCCCAGTGTTGATTATTTACAATAGCCAAGACACAGAAGCAACCTAAATGTCCATCAGCAGAGGAATGGGTAAAGAATATGTGGTACATATATACAGTGAAATATTAATTAGCTGTAAAAAAAAGAATGAAATAATGTAATATGCAGCAACATAGATGGACCTAGAAATTATCATACTAATAAAATTATACAGTGAAAGTCAACAACATATGATATCACTTATATGTAGGATCTTAAAAAAGGGGTTCAAATGAACTTATTTGCAGAACAGAAACAGACTCACAGACTTTGAAAGCAAAGTTATGGTTACCAAAAGGGACAGGTTGGACTGGGGGTTTGAGATTGGCATATGTACACTGTGGTATATGGAATAACTGACCAACAGGAACCTGCTATGTAGCACAGGGAACTCTACCCAATAGTCTATGAAAATCTTTATGGAAAAAAATCTGAAAAAGAATAGATATATATATAACTGAAACACTTTGTTGTACAGCAGAAATTATCAATGTGAATCAAATACAATAAAACTTTTTAAAAATTTTAAAAAGTCAAAAAATGTAAAAGCAACAATAACTACAATAAATAGAAATAAGCAAGAAAATGTAAAACATGACATTAAAAAAACACAAAATGTGGGTGAGGAGAGCAAAAATGTTGATTTTTAGAACTTAAATGATTATCAGGGTTTTTTTGTGTGTTTGCTTGCTTTTTAGAGCTGCACCTGTGGCATATGGAAGTTTCCATACTAGGGGTTGAATTGGAGCTGCAGCTGCCAGCCTATACCATAGCCATAGCAACACAGGATCTGAGATGTATCTGTAAATTACACCACAGCTGATGGCAATGCTGGATCTCTAACCCACTGAGCAAGGCCAGGGATTGAAGCTACATCTTCATGTATAGTAATTGGGTTCATAACGTGCTGAGCCACAAATGGAACTCCTGATTATCAGTTGAAATCGAATAAAGGTCATTATGGGTCAACATAGGAGCCTCATGGTAACCAGAAATCAAAAACATACAAAGATACACAAAAAAAAAAACAAAAAGAAAGGAACCCAAGCATGCTGCAAAAGAAGTCATCAAACCACGATGAGAGAAACAAAAATAAGAAGTAGGAGTTCCAGAGTTCCCAGAGTGGCACAGTGGTTAACGAACCCGACTAGGAACCGCGAGGTTGTGGGTTCGGTCCCTGCCCTTGCTCAGTGGGTTAATGATCCGGCGTTGCCGTGAGCTGTGGTGTAGGTTGCAGACGCGGCTCAGATCCCGCGTTGCTGTGGCTCTGGTGTAGGCCAGTGGCTACAGCTCCAATTAGACCCCTAGCCTGGGAACCTCCATATGCCAAGGGAGCTGCCCAAGAAATGGCAAAAAGACAAAAAAAAAAAAAAAAAAAAAAAAAAAAAGAAGTAGGAGTTCCTACTGAGAAATGGAATTGTTGACATCTTGTCAGCATCAGGATAAAGATTCAACCCCCAGCCTGGCACAGTAGGTTAAAGAATCTGGCATTGCCACAGCTACATTGTAGGTCACAACTGTGGCTTGAATACTTATCCCTGGCCAAAGAACTCCATATGCTACAGGGCAGCCAAAAGAAGAAAAGAAAAGAAAAACAGAACTTCGAAAACAACCAGAAAACAAGTACTAAAATGACACTAAGTACATATCTATCAATTTTCCTGTATTCTGATGAACTAAATGCTCCATCAAAAGATATAGGGTGGCTGATTGGATTTAAAAAAAAGAACCTACAGTATGCTGCCTACAAAAGATGTGCTTCAGGGCAAAAGACACACATAGGCCAAAAGTGAGGAAATGGAAAGTTATTTCATGAAAATGGAAATAAAAAAGCAGGGATAGCAGTATTAATGTCAAACAAAATAGACTTGAAAACAAAGGCTATAACAAAAGACAAGGAATGGCATTATATAATTATGATGGGGTCGATACAAGAGAGGATATTGTTAACACTTGTCAACTTATACACATGTAGTACATGAGCACCTAAATATATAAAGCAAATACGTAAAGGGAGCAACCAACAACATGAAGCAATTTGTAGGAGAGTCTAACACCCCACTGACATCAGTGGACAGATCATCCAGACAGAAAATAAGGCAACAATTGTCTTAAATGAAACAATGGACCAGTTGGATTTAGTTGATTTCTACTGGACATTTTATCTAAAAGCAGCAGAACAAACCTTCATTTCAGGCACACATGGATGTTTTCCATTAACACTAGATTACAAATCAAGCCTCAACAAATTTAAGAGAATGGAAATTGTCAAGCATTTTTTCTGACCACGTGACTAGAAAGTAGAAATGAACTACAGAAAGAAAAAGGGGAAAAGAACAAACATGTAGAGATGAAATAACATGCTACAAAATAAAACCCTAGTTGGCCAATGATGAAATCGAAGAGGAAATCAGAAAATGTCTCAAGACAAATGAAAACACAACTTTCCAAAATCTATGGGGCTCAACAAGGAGTTCTAAAAGTGGAAGTTCATAGCAATGCAAGCTTTCCTCAAGAAACAAGAAAAATCTCAAACGAATGAATCCATCACCTAAAAGAATTTGTAAAAGAAAAACAAAGCCCAAGTCAGAAGGAATGGAATAATAAAGATCAAAAATGAAATAAATGAAACAGATTTTAAAAGCAATAGAAAGGATCAGTAAAATGGAGAATTGGTTTTTTGAAAAGATATATGAACTGTTATATGCCCACAAATTGAACAACCTAGAAAAAAAATTAATTTCTAGAAACATATAGCCTTTCAAAACTGAGTCAAGAGGGCAATTTGAACAGAATAATCACTACAAGTGAAGTTTAATCTGTAATAAAATAAATGCCTAGCAAACAAAAGTCCAGGACTGGACAGCTTCACAGGGGATTTCTATCAAACATATCAAGAAGAACTAATACCTATAATTCTCAAACTATTCAAAAAATTGAAGAGGAGGGAATGCTTCTAAATTCATTCTATGAGGTCATTATCACCCTGATACCAAAATCAGACAAAAACACTAGAAAAAAAGAAAATTACAGTCATTATCTTTGAATAGAGGAACAAAAATCCTCAACAAAATATTAGCAAACTGAATCCAATAGTATTAAAAGGATTACACAGCACGATTTAATTGGATTCACTCTAGGGTCTCAAGAATGGTTCAACATTCACAAATTAATTAATGTTATCCACCACATAAAAGTTATGGAAAAAATCACATGATCATCTCAATAGAGGTAGAAAAAGCACTTGCACAATTCAATATCCATTCATAAAAATGCTCACCAAAGTGGGTATAGAGGGAACATAAATCAACATAGTCAAGGTCATTTACTTCAAGCCTACCACCAACATAATACTCAATGGTTAAAAGGTGAAAGCCTTCCTACTAAATTCAGTAATAACCCAAGGACACCCACTCTTTCCACTTCTATTTAACATAGTATTAGAAGTTCTATCTACAGCAGTCAGATAAGAAAAAGAAAAGATATTCAAATTGGAAAGTAAGTGGTAAAACTGTTACTATTTTCAGATGACACACTTTATATAATGAACCCTAAAAGCTGAAAGCTTTTAGAACTAATGATTGAATCTATTAGTTTCAGGATGCAAGATTAATATACAGAAATTCATTGAATTTCTATATACTAATGAAATAGAATGAGAAGAGTTAAAAAACTGTTATAATCACATTTAAAAAATACTTTGGGAGTTCCCGTCGTGGCGCAGTGGTTAACGAATTCGACTAGGAACCATGAGGTTGCGGGTTCGGTCCCTGCCCTTGCTCAGTGGGTTAACGATCTGGCATTGCTGTGAGCTGTGGTGTAGGTTGCAGACGCGGCTCGGATCCCGTGTTGCTGTGGCTCTGGCGTAGGCCAGTGGCTACAGCTCCAATTTGACCCCTAGCCTGGGAACCTCCATATGCCGCGGAAGCAGCCCAAAGAAATAGCAAAAAGACCAAAAATTAAAAAAATTTAAAAAAATAAAAAATACTTTGAAATATTACTGAACCAAGAAGTTGAAAGACCTGTATACTGAAAACCATCAAGTATTGATACAGGAATTGATGACAATTCAAGAAATGGAAAGATATCCTATGATTCTGGTTTAGAAGACTTACTATTATTTAAATGGCCATACTACCCAAAGCAATCTACAGATTTAATGCAATCCCTATCAAAATACCCCAGACATTTTTCACAGAACTAAAGAAAATAATCCTAAAATTCATGCAGGAACACAAAAGACCATGAATTGCTAAAAAAAAAAATCTTGAGAAAAAAGAACAAAGCTGGAAGTATAACCCTCCTAGACTTCAGACTATAATACAAAACTATCAACGAGTAAACAAATTAGCAAAGTACTGGCACAAAGACAGACACATAGATCAGTGGAACATAACCTAGAGCCCAGAAATAAACTCATTTACCTATGGTCAATCTACAAAAAAGAAGGTAAGAATATACAATGGAGAAAAGACAACAAGCAGCGCTGGAGTAAATGGGACAGCCGTATGTAAAACAATGAGATTAGAACATTCCCTCACATCATATACAATAATAAACTCAAAATGGTTTAAAGACCTAACTGTATGACCTAAAACCATAAAACTAGAAGAGAACATAGGCCAAACACTCTGATATAAACTGTAGCAGTGTTTTCTTAGATTAGTCTCTAATGCAAAAGAAATAAAAGCAAAAATAAGCAAATGGGACCTAATAACACTTAAAAGCTTTTGGACAGCAAAGAAAACCATCAACAAAGGAAAACCTACTGAATGGGAGACAATATTTGCAAAGGATGCAGCCAAGAAGTGATTGATATCCAAAATATATAACATTTCATACAATTCAATATAAAAAAAATCCCAATTAAAAAATGGGCAGAAGACCTGGATAGACATTTTTCCAAAGAAGATACAGAGTTAGCTAACAGGCACATAAATCTATATATAAGTAACAAAATATACTGTATAACACAGGGAATTACATACAGTATTTTGTTATAACATAATGGAGTATAATCTGTGAAAATACTCAATTGCTATGCTGTATACCTGAAACTAACAGAATATTGTAAAGCAATAATACTTTAATTTAAAAAAAAAAAAAGAACTCTTTCTCCATTGGCTACAGTCTTGTGAGATCCATGAGCATAAGCCTCACATTAGCAGCCACCAGAGCCAGGAGATGTAGAGGTGTCTCTTGGAAAACGTTATTAAAAATTCAGAGTACCAGACAAGGATATAACCTTCTTTCTTGAAGATGTTGGTGAGCTCAAGCAAGGCAGAGGTAGAATGCAAAATTTGTAATTACCTCCATTCCCCAAGAATATCTCTTTTTTTCTTTTTTTGCCTTTTCTAGGGCCGCTTCCTGCAGTATATGGAGGTTCCCAGGCTAGGGGTCTAATCAGAGCTGTAGCCAACGGCCTACACCAGAGCCATAGCAATGTGGGATCTGAGCCACAGCTGCGACCTACACCACAGCTCACAGCAACACTGGATCCTTAACCCACTGAGCGAGGCCAGAGATTGAACCCTCACCTCATGGTTCCTAGTCGGATTCATTTCCACTGCGCCATGATGAGAACTCCCCCAAGAATATCTCTTTAAGCTTCTACAAATGTGTCATACCAGAAGCCTGCCCCTCAGCCCAAAGCTCCTGGACAAGCAAAGAGGCCGCTTTCTCAGAAGCACAGGTGAGTTTCATTCTACCATCTGTGCAGTGCCTGGAGGTGATAGTTGGCCAAAACCTGTCTCTCCAACTGTTACATTCCCTTGAGACCCAGGAACACAACCCCCTCCACCACTGCAACCTCCAGAGTTAAGGAACAAGATGTATCTCCTGAGAGGCAGCAATAGAGACAGGGTCACTAGACAAAAGCCAGAGCACCAAACGGGGCTCCCTTCCAGGAGATTCTGGTGCTCTGGAGCACAGCAGAGGGAGAGTAACAAAGATGGCAACTGCTGAAAAAGAAAAGGGAATAGGAAAAAAGGAAAAGAAGAAAAAGGGGAGAAATTTTGCAAGAGAGGGAGAATAAATGGATGGCACTCACCGGCTTTAGAAGGCAGTAGAGGGCACAAAAGATGGTGCCCACCAGCTGAGCATAAAGATGGCACCAGCTAAAAAGAAAAAAAAAAACAAAAACATAAAAGGAAAAAAAATGTGGCACCTGCTAGCTTTAGCAAAACAAAGGGAAAACAGAAAAATTATATCCACCAGCCTCTGTCCCCAAAGAGTATTCCAGCAGGCTCTTGCCACTAAATCCAACACTTTAAAATTAGCAAATGAGGAGTTCCCATCCTGGTGCAGCAGAAACGAATCCCACTAGGAACCATGAGGTTCAATCCCTGGCCTCGCTCATTGGGTTAAGGATCCAGCATTGCCATGAGCTGTGCCATAGGTCACAGATGCAGCCCGGATCTGGTGTTGCTGTGGCTGTGGTGCAGGCTGGCAGCTGTAGCTCTGATTAGACCCCTAGCTTGGGAACCTCCATATGCCACAGGTGCAGCCCTAAAGACAAAATTAGAAAATGAGTCTTTTTTTTTTTTTTTTTACAAAATCTGGTCAATTTTCAAAGAACTGCTTCTATGCTTGGCCCCTATGTGGGTGAGTCTGCCCATGAGCTATTTTAGAGCTGTTTCTCAGTTTGCAACAGCCTCATGGATTTCATGAGTGGAAACCCACTTGGGCTTCAAAGCCAGATATTTTGGGCTTATCTCTGGTGGATGACTTAAAAGTTGGGGTGTCCAATGTGGGGTACAAAACATTAATTCCTCTGGGAGAAACTCTGAATTTTGAGTTTCCTCCCAAGGGGTACAAGGGGTGGAGTTTATGGTAAGATTGTGTCTCTGCTTTTCCTGCCTGCCTCAATGTGGTTGTTCTTCTGTTGCCTGATGTGAAGGTTGCTAGGCTGGTTTTTAGAGGAACATGTTCCATGTATAGCTGTATATTGTTTTAGGGGAGAAGTTGAATTCAGGATCTTCCTACATTGCCATCTTGAAATGGAATCTCTCCTTTCCTATTAAGTAGATATCCATCCTCTGTCGATGTAATAGCAGGAAGTCAACGCCTGAGGAAAAAAAAAAAAAAAAAAAAAAGATGCCAAAATGATCAGGAAACCCCAAGGAAGCAGTTACTTTCTGGAAGGCAGTTGCTTGAATAGAGAACCTCTCAATGTCTGAGATGACCAAACAAGTAGCACTGAGTCCTTCATAGCTCTAAGAGCAATCATTGCTCTTTGAAGAGCCAAACCAAAAATTCATAAAACTGCCATACTATAAGAAAAATACAAGATGAAGTGTAGAAAGAGAACAAGATTTTGAAGGTCATGATGGTCCTCACAGTACAATTCTTCTCTTTAGATACCCTTTGCCAACCGTAGTAGTCATCAAATGTATTACAAACATGTTATATCTGGCTTGCATGACTGATGATTTAAAAATCTACCATTGGGAGAAGGTGGGACAACCGGCTTTCAAGTGGCCGCTTCTCTGTTGTGTGCAGTGAAAAAACAATTTAAAAATGGGTGATGTTGAGAAAGGCAAGAATATTTTTGTTCAGAAATGTTCCCAGTGCCATACTGTGGAAAAGGGAGGCAAGCACACATCTGGCCCAAACCTCCATGGTCTGTTTGGATGGAAGACAGGTCACGCTCCTGGATTCACTTACTCAGATGCCACCAAAAACAAAGGCAACACCAGGGGTGAGGAGACACTGATGGAGTACTTGGAAAATCCCAATAAGTACATCCTTGGAGCAAAAAGGATCTTCACTGGCATTAAGGAGAAAGACTTGGTAGCTTATCTCAAAAAATAGTTGGCCACTGCCTTATTTATTACAAAACCGAAATGTCTCATGACTTTTATTTATTTTTATTTTTTTAAGCTTATATAAACATTTTATTTTTTTTTACAAAATAAAATACATATATTTAAACACAATTACATTCACACAGATTATTATATCATGGATCTTAAACAGATTGACTCCCTCTGGAGAAGTGGAATGGAAAATATGCTGAGACAAATAGGAAATTTATTCTATACTTTATCCCATTTTGTATGGCTTTCATCTTTACTATTTAGTATTATCTATTACATTTCAATTTTTCTTTAAAAATTAGCATTATATTAAAAGTGTGTATATTATGCAACTAAAATTTATAAAGAAGAAAGCCTTATATACCATCAAATATTTTATATAGCATAATAAAAAGAATAACTGGTAAGAATAACGAAAATAATACACCCTCTGAAAATAAGTAAAATATAACATGAATAAATTGGTTAAAAAACAGTGTGACTATATAAATATGTCCTCACAATTTGTTACATCTTATTGATTCTTCAATAAAGGCATTACACCATTCTAGGTGATGTGATAAACAAGACATTATAGACTTTACATTGTACCATGAAGAGAAATGGTTATTAATAATACAATTGTAGAATTATATTATTTAATTGTACAGTTGCATTATTTAATTATAATTATCATAAATTCTTTGATGGAGAGGAAATCAGAATTGGTTCTAAGAAGACGTCAGCATTCCAAGAATGATGTCAAATGACCCCCCTCATGGTGTATTATGCACTTATTTACTATGAGATATATTTCTTCTCCAGAGATTCCCTGTTTGTGTATCAATTGTAGATTTTTGGTTTGCAGTTATTCTGAAGTTTTGATGTAAGAGTCTATATGTATGTGAGATTGTTTTGTTATTCTCTTAATTGAAAGTTCATCTCCAGTGTCCTGCATTTGTACCCACCTCTTCTCATGATTTCTGATTTTGGTGGTATAATTGTGCATGGATGATTTCGTATCTTTACTGTACAAATACCTTTACTGGTGAGCCTTGTCATTTGTGGAATTTTTGTTTCCTGTTGCTGTCTTGTCTTTTCTGCCTAGAGAAGTTCCTTTAGTATTTGTTGTAAGGCTGGTTTAGTGTTGCTGAATTCTCTCAACTTTTGCTTATCTGTGAAGGTTTTGATTTCTCCTTCAAATCTGAATGAGAGCCTTGCTGGATAAAGTAATCTTGGTGGGAGGTTTTTTCCTTTCATCACATTAAGTATATCATGCCACTCCCTTCTGGCCTACAGAGTTTCTGCTAAAAAATCTGCCAATAACCTTATTGGGGTTCCCTTGTATGTTCTTTGTTTCTTTTCCCTAGCTGCTTTCAAGATTTTCTCTTTGTCTTTAATTTTGGTCAGTGTGATTATTATGTGTCTTGGTGTGTTCCTCCTTTTATATGGTACTTGTTGTGCCTCCTGGATTTGAGTGAGTGGTTCCTTTCCCATGTTAGGGAAATTTTCAGCTATATCTCTTGGAATATTTTTTCTGTCCCCTTCTCTCTCTCGTCTCCTTCTGGCACCCCTATAATACAGATGTTGGTGTGTTACACGTTGTCCCAGAGTTCTCTGAGACTCTTCTTCATTTGTTTTCAATCTTTTTTCTCTTTTCTATTCTGCATCCGTAATTTCCACCAATCTGTCCTCCACCTCGCTTATTTGTTCTTCTGCCTCCTGTATTCTGCTGTTGGCTGCTTCTAGTGAATTTTTTATTTCAGTTATTGTATTTTGCATCACTTCTTGTTTAAGTGTTATATCTTGTATCTCTTTAGTCAGTGTTTCCTCTAAGTTATCCATCTTTGCCTCCAGTTTATTTCCAATGTCCTGCATCATCTTCAGCATCGACAGTCTAAAGTCTTTTTCCTGGAGGCTGAGAATCTCCTCCTGGCTTAGCTGTTTTTCTGGGGTTTTTCTTTTCTCCCTCATCTGAGTTATAGTTCTCTGTCTTTTCATTTTTATAGGTTTTTGGTGTGGTGATCTTTTTACAGATAATAGAGTTGTAGCCTTGCTTACTTTTGGTGTCTGCCCCCCTTGTGGCTGAAGTGAGTATGGAGGCTTGCTGTAGGCTTCCTGATGGGAGGGGCTGATGCCTGCCCACTGGTAGGTAGAGCTGATTCTAATCCCTTTGGTGGGTGGGGCTTAGTCTCTGGATGGGATTAAATGCAGCTGTGTGCCTGAGGGGTCTTTAGGTTGCCTGTTTACTGAGGGGCAGGGCTGTGATCCCACCTGATTGTTGTTTGCCTTGGGGCTTCTCAGCACTGACTGACAGGTGGGGCCAGATTTTCCCAAAATGGCCACCTCCAGAGAAAGGCACACTGCTGAATATTCCTGAGAGCTTTGCCTTCAATGTCCTTCCCTCACAACAAGCCACATTCACCCCTGTTTTCCCAGGATGTCCTCCAAGAACTTCAATCAGGTTTGACCCAAATTCCTATGGAGAGCTCGGTCTGCCTTGGGATCCAGTGCACGTGAAAGTCCATGTGCGCCTTTTAAGATTGGGGTCTCTGTTTCCCCCAGTCCTGTGGAGCTCCTGTGCACAAGCCCCACTGGACTTCAATGCCAGATGCTCCAGGGGCTCCTTCTCCCAGTGCCAGATCCCCACATGTGAGGGTTTGATGTGGGGCTCAGAATTCTCACTCCTGTAGGTGAGTCTCTCTCTGTGGACCAGTTAGTTTTCAGTCTGTGGAGCTGCTCACCCAGGAGGTATGGGGTTGTTTATATCACGAGATCTCCCCTCCTACCTGGGGATGTGGCCTACTCTTTTTCTTCTGGAGTAGGGTATCTTTTTTAAGGTTTCCGGTCCATTTGGGTGGAGATTGCTCAGTCTTTAACTCCCTGCCATTGCTGGCTTGGCTCTTCCTAACTCCCCTGCATATGCATTTCAAACTTACCATAGGAGTTCCCTTGTGATGCAGGGGGTTCCCACATTATGCTTGCAGCAGCTCAGGTAACTGCTGTGGTGCAATTCAATCTCTGGCCCAGGAACTTCTGCATGCATGCCGCAGGTGCAGCCAAAAAAAAAAAAAAAAAAAAAACCTCAGCCATAGCTGCCAACCTTAGATTTCTGTTACTCTAAGAAGTCTCTGAGTCTCTATGTTTATTTGCTCTTCCCCTTTCCTGGGTTCTTCCACATAGGTAGCTCATTTAGGGCCCTGTTTAAAAGTCAGCAAAGTATCTGTTTGAAATTTTTAAAATCTACCATTAGGTGATAAATGTTTTTGTTGTCACTAGTTCAATTTCAGTTCAGTTTCTGACTATGGATTGACACACTGAGTAATTCTTAAGGATTATTTCCCATGGACCTCAATGTTTAAGTTTCTGTGCAAATAGAGATAGCCTACTGCTACAAACACCTTGGCTCATAGAAATATTAATGTTAATTCTGAATTTTCAACCCATCCATTGAGGGGGAAAAAGACAACTTATGCTATACAGGTGATTAACATTAGAATGTTAACCATAAGGAGGGCCTTAAAATAGATCATCTCTCATCCAGTCTTTCAGTTTTACTGAGTAGAAACATAAAGAAAAGCCAAGTGCCTTACCCAGATAAGTAGCCTGGCAAGAAGATACTGGAACTTGGAACTCTTGATTCTCTGTCTAGTGTTTTCCCCCTACTAGTAGTTCCATAGTGAATGGGATGACAAAAACTGTCTTCGAATCACTAAAAAAAAAACAAAACAAACAAACCACAAACTCCTGGAGTCTAGACAAGATGACATACTAGTATTATAATCAGGGAATCCATGTTTTTAATTCTTTAGCACCCAAGAAGCTTGATATGCAGTTGGATTTCTAATTACTGCCTCTTCCTGCTTGGGATCTGAGTTAGTTGGCCCAGTGATATAAAAGAAGTTTTCCAAAAGAGAAGACTATGGGGTCCACATATTGCAGAGATGCATAAGATAACCCACTGATGTGTAGAAAGAAATTTATATATATTTATATATATTAATTATATAATATATATATATATGAACTGGAAAAAGATTTTAAGCATTACTAATACTAACCCAGGGGTTGGTACTAACAGTGTTACAAATAAAAGTGGAGGATTCATTGTATAAGGGCTGACAGAGTAGCCCTCACCACAAGCATTTGTTTGCATTTAGTGTATTGAAATGACTTGTTCTTAAGTTTTATCCTGTTAAGTGGATTTATTAATTATGTGTCTCCATCTATCTGAATTAACTGTTATAAAATAGCAGTTGACTTAAAAGGATTCATATAGGGAAGTTTCAGTTAAAATATAATAATAATAGTGCAAGCAAAACTGAACAAAAACACAGAAAAGATCTCACTTATCCTTTTTTTTTGGTGGCAGGATGAGCAACCAACTTGATTTTTTTACGTTTTTTCATGAGATACAGTTGTTGTACAAGGTTATATAGTTTCAGTTATATGATATAATGGTTGACAGTTTTTGAATGTTATATTCCACTTACAAAATATTAGTTATATTCTCTGCTGTATAATAAGGTCTTTTTGTTTATTTTATATGTGGTAATTAGTGCCCCTTAATTCCCTGCTCTTATCTTGGCCTTCCCCACTGGTAACCACTGGTAACCACTGGTTACCCACTGGTAACCATTCATTTATTCTCTGTGAGTCTGTTTCTTTTTTGTTATATTCACTACTTTCTTGTATTTCTTAGATTCTACATATAAATGACGTCATACTGTATTTGTCTGTTTCTGACTTATTTCACTTAGTCCTTCAAGTCCATCCATGTTGTTACAAATGGCAGAATTTCACTTCAGTTGCTTCTATGTCTTAGTGATTGCAAATAATGCTGGTGTGAACATTGAATACACATATCTTTTAAAATTAATATTTTCTTAATATTTTTGTGTTTACACCCAGGAGTGAAATTGCTGGATCATACGGAAGTTCTACTTTGCATTTTTTTTGTCTTTTTTTTTTTTTTTTGGTCTTTTTTGGCTATTTCTTGGGCTGCTCCCGCGGCATATAGAAGTTCCCAGGCTAGGGGTCTAATCGGAGCTGTAGCTGCTGGCCTACGCCAGAGCCACAGCAACGCGGGATCCAAGCCGCGTCTGCAACCTACACCACAGCTCACGACAACGCCAGATCCTTAACCCACTGAGCAAGGGCAGGGATGGAGCCCGCAACCTCATGGTTCCTAGTTGGATTCGTTAACCACTGTGCCATGACGGGAACTCCTACTTTGCATTTTTAAAGGAATCTCCATACTGTTTTCCATGGCGGCTGCACCAATTTACCAACAGTGTACACGGCTAGCATTTTCTCCACATCCTTGCCAACGTTTGTTTTCTTTTAAGCCATATCCACAGCATGCAGGAGTTCCTGGGCTAGAGATTGAACTGGTGCCTCAGCAATGACAACTGCCAGAGCCTTAATCTGCTGAGCTACCAGGGAACTCCTGTTGTGTTCTTTTTGATGATAGCCATTTTGACAGTTGTGAGGTAATACTAAAATCATTGAGATTTTTATTTGCATTTTCCTGATGATTAACAGTGTTCAACATTTTTTTCTTGTGCCTGTTGGCCATTTGTATGTCTGGAAAAATGTCTATTCAGGTCTTCTGCCCATTTTTTGATTGGATAGTTTGTTTTTTTGGTGTATATGAGCTAGTTATATATTTTGGATATTAATTCCTTATCAGGTCATATTATTTGTAAATGTTTTCTCCCATTCAGTAGGATGTCTTTTCATCTTATCAATGGTTTCCCTTGCTGTTCAAAAACTTTTAAGTTTAATTAAATTGCATTTGTTTATTTTTGTGTTATTTCCTTCAGGAAACAGAGCTAAAAACCTATCGTGATATATGTCAAAGAGTGTTCTGCCTATGTTTTCCTCTAGGAGTTTTATAGTATCTGGCCTTACGTTTAGGTCTTTAATAGATTTTGAATTTGTTTCTGTAAACAGTGTTACAGATTGTTCTAATTTCAAACTTTTACATGTAGCTGTCCAGTTTTCCCAGCACCAAGAGTTGAAGAGACTGTCTTTTCACCATCGTATATTCTTGCTTCCTTTGTCTTAGATTAAGTGATCATATATGCATGGGTTTATTTCTGGGCTTTCTACTTTTCTTTTCTAGGGCTGCACCCACAGCATATGGAGGTTTCCAGGTCAGGGGTCTAATTGGAGCTGTAGCCACTAGCCTACGCCACAGCCACAGCAATGTGGGATCCGAGCCGCAACTGAGACCTACACCATAGCTCACAGAAACACCAGATCCTTAACCCACTGAGTGAGACCAGGGATTGAATCCACAGCCTCATGGTTCCTAGTCAGATTCATTAACACTGAACTACGATGGGAACTCCTGGGCTTTCTATCTTGTTCCTTTGATTTGTGTATCTGTTTTTGTGCTAGTACCATACTTTTTTGATTGACTGTAGCTATGTAGTATAATCTGAAGTCAGGGAGCCTGATTTTCCCAGCTCCCTTTTTCTTTCTCAAGATTGCTTTGGCTATTCAGGGTCTCTTGTATTTCCATACAAATTTAAAATTGTTTTCTTCTAGTTCTGTGAAAAATACCATTGGTAATTGAATAGAGATTTCATTGAATCTACAGATTGCCTTAAATAGTGTAGTCATTTTGACAATATTGATTCTTCCAATCCAAGAACATGTCTTCAGTTTCATCCATCAGTGTTTTATAGTTTTTGGAGTACAGGTCCTCCTTATGTAGGCTTATTCCTAAATCTTTTATTATTTATGATGCAATGGTAAATGGGGCTGTTTCCTTAATTGGCCTCTCTGATAATTTTTTATTAATATTTAGCAATAGTTTTCTTATTTAATTTTGTATTCTGCAACTTTACTGAATTCATGAATGAGCTGTAGTAATTTTCTGGTGGCATCTCTGGGACTTTTTTTTTTTATGTATAGTATGTCATCTGAAAGAGTGGCAGTTTTAGTTCTTCCCTTTCAATATGGATTCCTTTTGATTTTCTTCCCTCTGATTCCTATACCTAGGAATTCCAAAACTATGTTGATTAAAATGGGTGAGAGTAGGCATCTTTGTCTTGATTCTGATCTCAGTTTTTCACCATTGGGTATTACGTCAGCTGTGGGTTTGTGATATGTGACATTCACTGTGTTGAGGTGTGTTCCTTCTTTGCCTGCTTTCTGGAGAGTTTGTATCACAAAGTGATGTTGAAATTTGTCAAAAGTTTTTTCTGCATGTACTGAAATGATTATATGGTTTTTATTCTTGAATTTGTTTATATAATGGATCTCAATCTGTGGATATTAAAGAATCCTTGCATCTTTGGGATAAATGCCATTTGATTATGATTTATGATCCTTTTGATGTATTGTTGGATTTTATTTGCTAGTATTTTGTTGAGGATTACTGCATTTATGTTCATCAGTGATATTGGGCTGTAATTTTCTTAGGATATCTTTGGTTTTGGTATAAGAGTGATGCTTGGCTCATAGAATGCGTTCAGAAGCCTTTCTTTCTCTGTAATTTTTTGTAATAGTTTGAGTAGGATAGGTATTACTCTAAATGTTTGGTAGAATTTACCTGTAAAGCTATCTGGTCCTGGACTTTTGTTTGCTGGGAGTTTCTAAAGTACTGATTCAATTTTAATATTGGTAATTGGTTCATATTTTATATTTCTTGGTGGTTTAGTCTTGGAGGTTGTACATTTCTAGGAACTTGTTAATTTCTTCTTGGTAGTTCCTTCTATTGACATATAGTTGTTCATGCTAGTTTTTTTTTAATTTTTTATTATAGTTGATTTACAATGTTCTGTCAATTTCTGCTGTATCACAAAGTGACCCAGTAATATATACATATATATATATATGTACATATATATGCACACACACACACATTCCTTTTTTTTTTTCACATTATCCTCCATCAGGTTCTATATTATATATAGTTCCTTGGGCTATACAGCATACTAGTTTTTATGATCCTTTGTATTTCTGTAGTATCTGTTGTAATTTCTCCTTTTCCATTTCTGAATTTATTGATTTGGACTTCTTTTTCTGGATGAATCTGGCTGAAAGTCTATCAATTTTGTTTATCTTTTCAAAGTACCAGCTCTTAGTTTCATTGATTTTTTTTAATTGTTTTTAGTCTCTATTTCATTTAGGTCAGCTCTGATCTTGGATTTCTTTCCTTTTACTACTTTTGGGTTTTGATTGTTTTTTTCTAGCTCCAATAGATGCAAGGTTAAATTGTTTATTTGAAATGTTTTTTGCTTCCTGAGGTAAGTTCAAATAACTGTATAAATTTCCCTTTTACAATTGCTTTTCCTGCATCTCATAGTTTTGGGATCATTGTGTTGTTTTCATTTATCTCCAGTAAATTTATTTCTTCTTTGATTTCTTCAGGGATTCATTCTTTCTTTAGTAGCATATTGCTTATTAGCCTCCATGTGTTGGTGTTTTTGCAGTTTCTTATAGTTGATTTTTGTCTCATGGTGTTGTGGTTGGAAAAAAATGCTTGATGTTATTTCAGTTTTTTTAAAGTTACGAAGTCTTGTTTTGTGGCCTAGTATGTTATCTGTCCTGGAGAATGTTCCATGTGCATGTGAAAAGAATGTGTAATCTCCTGCT
Organism: Sus scrofa; assembly: GCF_054392235.1. Classification (NCBI taxonomy): domain Eukaryota; kingdom Metazoa; phylum Chordata; class Mammalia; order Artiodactyla; family Suidae; genus Sus; species Sus scrofa. The sequence goes on from NC_139397.1 coordinate 78,952,107, forward strand.
TCTGGATGGCATGTTTTATATATGTGTGTGTATTATAAAATATTAATATAATAATATATATTAATATATATATAAGTCCATTTAAAGTCATTTAAAGCCAATGTTTCCTTTTTTATTGAAGAACAGTTGATTTACATTATCATTTAAAGCCAATGTTTCCTTTTTTATTGAAGAATAGTTGTTTTAGGTGGACAGAAAATTGTTTTATATATATATTATTTTCAACTTTAGGTTATTAAGGAATATTGAATATAGTTCCCTGTGCCATACAATAAACCCTTGTTCCTTATCTACTTTATATATAGTAGTTTCTATCTTTTAATCCCATACTCTTAATTGATCCTTCCCCTTTCTCCTTTGGTAATCATAATTTTGTTTTCTATGTCTATGAGTCCATTATTGTTTTGTATATAACTTCATTTATACTATTTTTATGATTCCACATATAAGCAATTTCATGTAATATTTGTCTCCCTCTGACTTACTTCACTTGGATTAATATGCTCTAGGTCCACCCATGTTGCTGCAAATGGTGATATTTAATTCATTTTCATGACTGGGAAATATTCCATTTTATAGACACACACACACACACACACACATACACACACACATACACACTATATCTTTATCCATTGATCTATCAATGGATATAGGTTTTTCCATGCCTTGGCTATTGTAAATAGTGCTTTAGTGAGCATTGAGACACATGTATCTTTTCAAACTATGGTTTTATTTAAGATATATGCCCAGGAGTGGGATTGCTAGATCATATGGCAGCTCCATTTTTAGTTAACTTAAGGAACCTCCATACTGTTCTCCATAATGGCTGCAAAAACTTATGTTTCCAGGAACAGTGGAAATGTTCCACTGTTCACAACATTTCTCCACACCTATTCTAGCATTTATTATTTATAGACTTTTGATGATTGCAATCCTGAACAGTGTGAAGTGATACGTGATTGTGGTTTAGATTTTCATTTCTCTAATAATTAGTGATCTTGAGTATATTTTCATTTGCCTGTTACCAATCTATATTTTTCATTGAAGAAAAATCTACTTAGGTTTTCTGCTCATTTTTTGGTTGGGTTGTTTGATTTTTTTATATTGAGTTATATGAGCTGTCCATGTATTTTGGAATTAATCCCTTTTACATCTTTTGCAAATATTTCCCCCATTTTGTATGTGGTATTTTTAAAAAGTTTTTAATGGTTTCCATGTTGTGAAAAAGCTTTTAAGTTTGATTAGATCATATTTGTTTATTTTTGCTTTTGTTTCTTTTGCCTTGAGAGATTGATTTAAAAAAAGATTGCTATGATTTATGTCAAAGAATATTTTGCCTATATTCACTTCTAAGAGTTTTATGGTTTCAGGTCTTAGATTTAGGTCTTTAATCCATTTTGAGTTTATTTTCTTTCTTTCTTTCTTTCTTTCTTTCTTTCTTTCTTTCTTTCTTTCTTTCTTTCTTTTGTCTTTTTTGCCTTTTCTAGGGTCACTCCCACAGCATATGGAGGTTCCCAGATTAGGGGTCTAATCAGAGCTGTAGCCGCTGGCCTACTCTAGAGCCACAGCAGTGCAGGATCCGAGCCATGTCTGTGACCTACACCACAGCTCACAGCAATGCCAGATCCTTAACCCACTGAGCAAGGCCAGGGATCAAACCCACAACCTCATGGTTCCTAGTCAGATTCGTTAACCACCAAGCCATGATGGGAACTCCTTGAGTTTATTTTCTATATGATGTGAAGGAGTGTAATAATTTCATTAATTACATGATGTTCAGCAATACTTGCTGAAAAGAATGTCTTTTCTCCACTGTGTATTTTTGCCTTGCTTATCATAGATTAATTTACTAGAGGTATGTAGGTTTATTTCTTGACTCTCTATTTTGTTCCATTGACCTGTATGTCTGTTTTCATGCCAGTACCATACTGTTTTGATTATTATAGCTTTGTAGTATTGTTTGAAGTCTGGAAGGGTTATGTTTCCAGCTTTGTTCTTCTTCCTCAGGATTGTTTTGGCAATTATGAGGCCTTTGTGGCTCATATAATTTTAGTATTTTTTGTTCTAGTTTTGTGAAAAATTCCTGGAGTATTTTGATAAGGATTGCACTGTCTGTAGATTACTTTGGATAGTATGGCCATTTTAATAATCTTCCAATACAAGAGCATGGGATATCTTTCCATTTCCTTGAATCATAGTCAATTTCCTTTATCAGTTTTTTATATTTTTCAGCATATAAGAATTTCACCTCCTTTGTTAAGTTTATTCCAAAGTATGTATTTCTTATGCAATTTTAAACCAGAGTTTTTGTTGTTGTTTAGTTTTTGTTTGTTTTTGTTTTTACTTTCTCCTTCTGACATTTTACGTTAGTGTAAAGAATGGCAAGGATTTCTGTATTTTAATCTGGTATCTTGCTACCTTGGTGAATTCATTTATTCTAATAGTTTTTGTGTGGAGTCTTTAGGGTTATCTATCTAGACTATCATGTCATCTGCAGATAGTGGCAGTTTTACATCTTCCCTCCCAATTTGAATAAATTTTATTTCTTTTTTTCGTATGATTGCTAGGGCTAGGATTTCCTACACTGTGTTGAATAGAAGGGGTGAGTGGGCATCCTTATCTTGTTCCTGAATTTATTGGGAAGGCTTTTTTTTTTTATGTTCATTTTCCTTTTTAGGGCCACATCAGCAGCATATAGAAATTCCCAGACTAGGGGTCAAATCAGAGCTGCAGCTGCCAGCCTATACCACAGACACAGCAATGCAGGATTCGAGCCACACATGTGATCTATACCACAGTTCATGACAATACTGGGTCCTTAACCCACTGAGTGAGGCCAGGGACAAACACACATCATCATGGATAATAGTTGGGTTCTTAACCCACTGAGCCACAATGGGAACTCCTGGGAAGGCTTTTAGCTTTTCACTTTTCAGTATTATATTGAGTGTGGGGTTTATTGTAAATGGCTTTTATTATGTTATTATGTTTAGATATGTTCTAATACCTACTTTGGTAAGATTTTAATGAATAGATGTTGAATTTGGTCAAATGTTTTTTCTTTCTGTATTGAGATCATGATGTGGTTTTGTCTTTCTTTTGCCAATGTGATGTATGACATTGATTTTGAGTATGTCGAAGCAACCTTACAACTCTGGAATGAATCCAACTCAATCATGATCCTTTTAATATATTGTTAGATTCAGTTTGCTAATATTGTGTTGAAGATTTTGCATCTATATTTGTCAAAGATATTGGACTATAATTTTCCTTTTTTGTAGTCTTTGGTTTTGGTATTTGGATAATGGTGGCCTGGAGTGAATTCTGGAGTGTTCCCTCCTATTCAGGCTTTTGGAATAGTTTGAGAAGAATATCTATAAGTTCATTGGATGTTTGGTAAAACTCTTCCAGGAAGCTGCCCAGTCCTGAACTTCTGTTTTCAGCGAGGCTTTTATTTTATTATAGATTCCATTTCACTTCTAGTGATTGGGATCTCAAAACTATTTCCTTCTTCTAACAGTTTTGGCAGGCTGTATGTTTATAGAAACTTGTCCATTTCTTCTAGGTTGTCCAGATTGTTGGTATATAACTGTTCATAGTATTCCCACATAATATTATTTATTTCTGTGGTATTCACTGTTTTTTTCCTCTTTAATTCTTTATATTATTTGGATCCTTTCTTTTCTTGGTGAGCCTGGCTAGAGGTTGGTCAATTTTGTTTATCTTATAAAACAGCTTTTGTTTTATTAATCTTTTCTATTACTTTTAAATCTCAATTTATATCCTCTTTTTTAATTAATTTCCTTCTTTCTGCTGATTTTTGGGGTTGTTTGGTTTTATTTCTAACTCTTGTAAGAGATAGGTTGTGTTGTTTATTTGATTTTTTCTTATTTCTTGATGAAGGCTTATATTGCTATGAACTTCCCTCTTTGAACTGATTTTTCTGCATCACATAGATTTCATAAGATTGTGTTTTAATTTTGTTTGTTTTGGTGTATTTTCTGACTTCATTTTTTATTTCATCTACTGACCTATTAGTTTTTTAGTAGCATGTTGTTTAGTCTCCATGTTAATGTTTGTTTGTTTGTTTTCCTTTCTGTGGTTGATTTCTAGTTTCATAACCTTGTGGTCAGAAAAGATTCTTGAACTAATTTCTATCCTCTTAAATTTGTTGGAGCTCATTTTGTCACCTAGGATGTGGTCTCTCCTAGAGAAAGTTGCATGTGTACTTGAAAAAAAAATGTGTATTCTGATTGTGTTTTCTGTTTTGGGGTTTTTGCTGTTGTTTCTTAGATAGGTTGTCCTGGAGATATCAATTAAATCCAACTGGTCTATTGTGTCATTGAGGACTTCTGTTGTCTTATTGATTTTGTATGAATGATGTGTCCATTGATGTCAGTGGGTTGTTAAAATCTCCTACTTATTGCTTTCTTGTCAATTTCTCACTTTTTGTCTGTTAGTATTTATCTTATATATTTAGATGCTCTTATACTGGGTGTTTGTATATTGAGCATAATATCCTCTTGTATTGATTCCTTTATCGTTACATAATGTCTTTTTTTTGTCTTCTTATGGACTGTAAAGTCTATTTTATACGTTATAAATATTGCTACCCTTGCTTTTATCATTTCTATTTCCATGAAATATCTTAGTCCATCCCCTTTTTTCAATCTGTATGTGGCTTGCATTCAGAAATGAGCTTCTTTGGAGTTCCCGTCGTGGCGCAGTGGTTAACGAATCCGACTAGGAACCATGAGGTTGAGGGTTCGATCCCTGGCCTTGCTCAGTGGGTTAACGATCCGGCGTTGCCGTGAGCTGTGGTGTAGGTTGCAGACGCGGCTCGGATCCCGCGTTGCTGTGGCTCTGGCGTAGGCTGGCGGCTACAGCTCCGATTCAACCCCTAGCCTGGGAACCTCCATATGCCGCGGGAGGAGCCCAAGAAATAGCAACAATAACAACAACCAAAAAAAAAAAAAAAAAAAAAAGAAATGAGCTTCTTTGAGGCAGCATGTTGTAGGTATTTATATTATTTTATCCAACCTGCCACTGTATTTTGATGGGAGAATTTAGTCCTTTGAGCTTCAGAGTAATTATTGATATATATGTACTTATTGCCATTTTATTTTTTAATTTCATATTTAAATGATTTTTCATTTTTTCCATTATAGTTGGCTTATAGTGTTCTGTCAATTTTCTAGTGTACAGTAAAGTACCCTGGTCACACATGCATATATACAGTCTTTTTCTCACATAATCCTCAATCATGCTCCATCATAAGTGACTAGATATAGTTCCCAGTGCTATACAGCAGGATCTCACTGCTAATCCATTCCAAAGGCAATAGTTTGCATCTATTAACCACAGACTCCCAGTCCATCCCACTCCCTCCCCCACTTCTCCCCCTGGGCATCCACAAATCTGTTCTCCAAGTCCATGAGTTTCTTTTCTATGGAAAGGTTTATTTGTGCCATATATTAGATTCCAAATCAAAGTGATATCATGTGGTATTTGTCTTTCACTTTCTGACTGACTTCACTTAGAATGAGAGTTTCTAGTTCCATCCATGTTGCTGCAAATAGCATTATTTTGTTCTTTTTTATGCTTGAGTAGTATTCCATTGTGTACATATACCACATCTTCCTAATCCATTCATGTGCCAATGGATATTTGGGTTGTTTCCATGTCTTGGCTATGGTGAATAGTGCTGCAATGAATATATGGGTACTTGTATCTTTTTCAAGGTAAGTTTTGTTGGATATATGGCCAAAAGTGGGATTTCTGGGTCATATGGTAGTTCTATGTATAGTGTTCTAAGGTACCTCCCTACTGTTCTCCATAGTGGTTGCACCAATTTACATTCCCAGCAACAGTGCAGGAGGGTTCCTTTTTCTCCACACCCCCTCAAGCACTTGCTATTTGTGGACTTATTAATGATGGCCATTCTGACCAGTGTGAGGTGATATCTCATAGTTTTTATTTGCATTTCTCTAATAATCAGGGATGTTGAGCATTTTTCATGTGCTTATTGGCCATCTGTATATCTTCTTTGGAGAAATGTCTATTCAGGTCTTTTGCCCATTTTTCAATTGGGTTGTTGGATTTTTTGCTGTTGAGTTGTATAAGTTGCTTATACATTTTAGAGATAAAGCCCGTGTCAGTTGCATCATTTGAAATTATATTCTCCCATACTGTAAGTTGTCTTTTTGTTTTCTTTTTCGTTTCCTTTGCTGTGCAAAAACTTGTCAGTTTGATTAGGTCCCTTTGGTTTATTTTTGCTTTTATTTCTGTTGCTTTGGGAGACTGACCTGAGAAAACATTTATAAGATTGATGTCAGAAAATGTTTTGCCTATGTTTTCTTCCAGGAGTTTGATGGTGTCTTGTCTTATTTTTAACTCTTCAAGCTATTTTGAGTTTATTTTCATGCATGGTATGAGGGTGTGTTCCAGTTTCATTGATTTACATGTGGCCGTCCAGGTTTCCCAGCACCATATCCTGAGAAGACTTTCTTTTTTCCATTTTATGTTCTTGCCTCCTTTGTCAAATATTAATTGACCATAGGTGTCAGGGTTTATTTCTGGGTTCTCTATTCTCTTCCATTGGTCTGTATGTTTGTTTTGGCACCAGTACCACATTGTCTTGATTACTATGGCTTTTTTCCTGAAGTCAGGGAGAGTTATGCCTTGTGCTTGGTTTTTGTTTCTCAGCATTGTTTTGGCAATCCTGGGTCTTTTGTGGTTCCATATAAGTTTTTGGATTATTTGTTCTAGTTCTGTGAAAAATGTCATGGGTGATTTGACAATGATTACATTAAATCTGTAGGTTGCTTTGGGTAGTATGGCCATTTTTATGATATTAATTTTTCCAACATAGGAGCTTGTCATATCTTTCCATTTCTTTGAATTCTCATTAATTTCCTTGATTAATCTTTATATTTCTCAGAATATAAGTCTTTCACCTCTGGGATCAGGTTTATTCCCAGGTGTTTATTGGGTTGCAATTTTAAAAGGTATTTTATTTTGGTATTCCTTCTCTAATATTTCATTGTTAGTATACAGAAATGCAACTGATTCCTGAATGTTAATTTTATGTCTTGATACTTTGCTGAATTTGTTCATCAGTTCGAGTATTTTGGGGGTTGAGTCCTTAGGGTTTTCTATATATATTATCATGTCATTTGCATGCAGTGAACATTTTACCTCTTCTCTTCCAATTTGGATACTTTTTATTTCTTTTGTTTGTCTGATTGCTGTGGCTAGGACTTCCAATACTATGTTGAAAAACCGTGGTGAGAGTGGGCATCCTTGTCTTGTTCCAGATTTTAGCAAGAAAACTTTCAGTTCCTCTCGATTGAGTATTATATTGGCCATGGGATTTTCATAAATGGCATTTATTATGGTAAAGTATGTTCCCTCTATACTCACTTTGGTAAGTGTTTTTATCATGAATCGTGCTGGACTTTCTCAAATGTTTTTTTCTGCATCTATTGAGATGATTATTGGTTTTTGACTTTTCTTTTGTTAATGTGGTGTATGATGTTTGATTTGCATATGTTGAACCATCCTCGTGAACCTGGGATGAATCCCACTTGGTCATGGTGTATGATCTTTTTTTATATATTGTTGGATTTGGTTGGCTAAAATTTCATGGAGAATATTTGTGTCTATATTCATCAAGGATATTGGCCTGTAATTTTCCTTTTTTATAGTATCTTTGTCTGGTTTTGGAATTAGGGTGATAGAAGGCTCATAGAATGTCTTTGGGAGTGTTCCTTCTCCAACATTATGGCAAAGTTTAAGGAGGATGGGTTTAAGTTCCTCTTTGTATGTTTGGTAGAATGTACCTGTGAATCCATCTGGTTCTGGATTTTGGTTTGCAGGAAGTGTTTTTATTACATATTCAACTTCATTTCCAGTGGTGGATCTGTTCAGTTGATCTGTTTCTTCTTGCTTCAGTTTTGGCAGGCTGTAAATCTCTAGAAAGTTGTCCGTTTCTTCTAGGTCATCAAGTTTATTGGCATATAATTGTTCATAATATTCTCTCTTTTTTATTCATTCCTGCAGTATCTTTTGTGATTTCTCCTTTGTCCTTTCTTCTTTTGTTTATTTGGGTTTTTCCTCTCTTCTTGGTGAGTCTGGCCAGAGGTTTGTCAATTTTGTTAACCTTTTCAAAGAACCAGCTCTTGGTTTTGTTCATTTTTTTTTTCTATTGTTTGTTGAATCTCTATTCATTGATTTCCTTCCTTCTACTGACATTAGGGGTTTTTCGTTGTTGTTTTTATAATTCATTTAGGTGGTGGTTTTTCGTTGTTGTTTTTATAATTCATTTAAGTTGTGAATTGGAACTTCTCTCTCTCTCTCTTTTTATTTATTTATTTTTATTTTTATTTTTATTTTTTTGAGGAAGGTCTGTATCTCTTGAATTACCCTCTAAGCACTGCTTTTTTTTTTAATTTATTTTTTTCCTACTGTACAGCTAGGGGATCAAGTTATCCTTACATGTATACATTTTCTCCCCCCACCCTTTGTTCTGTTGCAATATGAGTATCTAGACATAGTTCTCAATGCTATTCAGCAGGATCTCCTTATAAAATCTGCTCTAAGTTGTATCTGAAAAGCCCAAGCTAGCAATCCCTCCCACTCCCTCCCCCTCCCATCAGGCAGCCACAAGTCTTTTCTCCAAGTCCATGATTTCCTTTTCTGAGGAGATGTTCATTTGTGCTGGATATTAGATTCCAGTTATAAGTGACATCATATGGTATTTGTCTTTGTCTTTCTGGCTTATTTCACTCAGGATGAGAGTCTCTAGTTCCATCCATGTTGTTGCAAATGGCATTATGTCATTCTTTATATGGCTGAGTAGTATTCCATTGTGTATATATACCACCTCTTCTGAATCCAATCATCTGTCGATGGACATCTGGGTTGTTTCCATGTCCTGGCTATTGTGAATAGGGCTGCAATGAACATGCGGGTGCATGTGTCTCTTTTAAGTAGAGTTTTGTCTGGGTATATGCCCAAGAGTGGGATTGCGGGGTCATATGGAAGTTCTATGGATAGATTTCTAAGGTATCTCCAACCTGTTCTCCATAGTGGCTGTACCAGTTTACATTCCCACCAACAGTGCAGGAGGGTTCCCTTTTCTCCACAGCTCCTCCAGCACTTGTTATTTGTGGACTTATTAATGATGGCCATTCTGACTGGTGTGAGGTGGTATCTCATGGTAGTTTTGATTTGCATTTCTCTTATAATCAGCGATGTTGAGCATGTTTTCATGTGTTTGCTGGCCATCTGTATATCTTCCTTGCAGAACAGTCTATTCAGGTCTTTTGCCCATTTTTTCCATTGGTTGATTGGCTTTTTTGTTGTTGAGTTGTATAGTTGCTTATATATTCTAGAGATTAAGCCCTTGTCAGTTGCATCATTTGAAACTATTTTCTCCCATTCTGTAAGGTGTCTTTTTGTTTTCTTTTTGGTTTCCTTTGCTGTACAAAAGCTTTTCAGTTTGAGGTCCCATGGGTTTATTTTTGCTCTAATTTCTATTGCTTTGGGAGACTGACCTGAGAAAATACTCATGATGTTGATGTCAGAGAGTGTTTTACCTATGTTCTCTTCTAGGAGTTTGATGGTGTCCTGTCGTATATTTAAGTTTTTCAGCCATTTTGAGTTTATTTTTGTGCATGGTGTGAGGGTGTGTTCTAATTTCATTGCTTTGCATGCAGCTGTCCAGGTTTCCCAGCAATGCTTGCTGAATAGACTTTCTTTTTCCCATTTTATGTTCTTGCCTCCCTTGTCAAGGATTAGTTGACCATAGGTGTCAGGGTTTATTTCTGGGTTCTCGATTCTGTTCCATTGGTCTCTCTGTCTGTTTTGATACCAGTACCACGCTGTTTTAATGACTGTGGCTTTGTAATATTTTTTGAAGTCTGGGAAAGTTATGCCTCCTGCTTGGTTTTTGTTTCTCAAGATTGCTTTGGCAATTCTGGGTCTTTTGTGGTTCCATATAAATTTTTGGATTGTTTGTTCTATTTCTGTGAAAAAATGTCATGGGTAATTTGATAGGGATTGCATTGAATCTGTAGATTGCTTTGGGTAGTATGGCCATTTTTACAATATTGATTTTTCCAATCCAGGAACATGGAATATCTTTCCATTTCTTTACATCTCCTTTGATTTCTTTGATTAAAGTTTTGTAGTTCTTGGCACTTGAGTCCTTTACCTCCATGGTCAGGTGTATTCCGAGGTATTTGATTTTGTGAGGTGCAATTTTAAAAGGTATTGTATTTTTGTATTCCTTTTCTAATATTTCATTGCTGGTGTACAGAAATGTGACTGACTTCTGAATGTTAATCTTATATCCTGCTACTTTGCTGAATTTATTAATCAGTTCAAGTAATTTTTGGGTTGAGTCCTTAGGGTTTTCTATGTATAGTATCATGTCGTCTGCATACAGTGACAATTTTATCTCTTCTCTTCCTATGTGGATGCCTTTTATTTCTTTTGTTTGTCTAATTGCTGTGGCTAGGACTTCCAAAACTATGTTGAAGAGCAGGGGTGAGAGTGGGCATCCCTGTCTTGTTCCAGATTGGAGTGAGAAGGCTTTCAGTTTTTCCCAATTGAGTATTATATTTGCTGTGGGTTTATCATAAATGGCTTTGATTATGTTCAGGAATGTTCCCTCTGTACCCACTTGGGCGAGGGTCTTGATCATGAATGGATGTTGGACTTTGTCAAATGCTTTTTCTGTGTCTATTGAGATGATCATCTGGTTTTTTACTTTTCTTTTGTTAATGTGGTGTATGACGTTGATTGATTTGCATGTGTTGAACCATCCTTGTGAACCTGGGATGAACCTAACCTGGTCATGGTGTATGATTGTTTTGATATGTTGTTGGATTCGGTTGGCTAAGATTTTGTTGAGAATTTTTGCATCTATATTCATTAAAGATATTGGCTGATAGGTTTCTTTTTTGGTGGTATCTTTGTCTGGTTTTGGAATTAGGGTGATGGTGGCATTCTAGAATGTCTTTGGGAGTATTCCTTTTTCAACCTTTTGAAAGAGTTTAAGGAGGATGGCCACCATTTCCTCTTTATATGTTTGATAGAATTCACCTGTGAAGCCATCTGGTCCTGGACTTTTACTTGTAGGGAGTGTTTTATGACATCTTAATTTTCATTTCTAGTCATCAGTCTGTTCACTTGGTCTGTTTCTTCTTGATTCAGTTTTGGCAGGCTGTAAGATTCTAGAAAATTGTCCATTTCTTCCAGATTGTCAAATTTGTTGGCATATAATTGTTCATAGTATTCTCTTATGGTTTTTTGTATTTCTGCAGTATCCGTTATGATTTCTCCTTTTTCATTTATAATTTTGGTTATTTGAGTTCTTTCTCTCCTCTTTTTAGTGAGTCTGGCCAGGGGTTTTTCAATTTTGTTTACCTTTTCAAAGAACCATCTCTTAGTTTTATTAATTTTCTCTATTGTTTTTTGAATCTCTATTTTATTGATTTCTTTTTTTTTTTTTTTTTTTTTTTGTCTTTTTGCCATTTCTTGGGCCGCTCCCGTGGCATATGGAGGTTCCCAGGTTAGGGGTCGAATCAGAGCTGTAGCCACTGGCCTATGCCAGAGCCACAGCAACGCGGGATCCGAGCCACGTCTGCAACCTACACCACAGCTCATGGCAACGCCAGATCATTAACCCACTGAGCAAGGGCAGGGACCAAACCCGCAACCTCATGGTTCCTAGTCGGATTCGTTAACTACTGCGCCATGACGGGATTTCTTCTTTGATCTTTATAATTTCCTTCCTTCTGCTGACTTTAGGTCTTTTTTGTTCTTCTTTTTCTAATTTGTTTTGGTGGAGGTTTAAGTTGTCAATTTGGGATCTTTCTTCTTTTTGGAGAAAGGCCTGTATCGCTATAAACTTCCCTCTGAGCACTGCTTTCGCAGCATCCCATAGATTTTGAGAGATTGTGTCTTCATTATCTTTGTTTCAAGGTATTTTTTAATTTCCTTCTTGATTTCCTCATTGACCCATTGGTTTTTTAGTAGCATGTTGTTTAGTCTCCATGTAGTAGGTTTTTTCTCATTTCTTTGCCCATGGTTGATTTCTGATTTCATGGCATTGTGGTCAGAGAAGATACTTGAGATAATATCTATGCTCCTAAATTTGTTGAGGTTAGCTTTGTGTCCCAATATGTGGTCGATTCTTGAGAATGTTTGATGTTAATCACTGCTTTTGCAGCATCCCATAGATTTTTTTAATTGTTATTTTCCCAGTACAATTTTTTTCTACTCTACAGCATGTTGACCCAGTTATACATACATGTACACATTCTATTCTCACACATTATCATGCTCCATCATAAGTGACTAGACATAGTTCCCAGTGCTACACAGCAGGATCTCATTGCTTCCATTCCAAAGTCAATAGTTTGATTCTATTAACCCCAAGTTCCCCATCCATTCCACTCCCTCCTCCTCCCCTTTGGCAACCACAAGTCTATTCTCCAAGTCTACGAGTTTCTTTTTTTGTGGAAAGGTTCATTTTTGCCGCATATTAGATTCCAGATATAAGTGATATATGGTATTTGTCTTTTTCTTTCTCTTTCTGTCTTTCTTCACTCAGTACGAGAGTCTCTACTTGCATCCGTGTTGCTGCAAATGGCATTATTTCATTCTTTTTTATGGCCGAGTAGTATTCCATTGTGTATATGTACCACATCTTTCTAATCCAATCATCTGTCGATGGACATTTGGGTTGTTTCCATGTCTTGGTTATTGTGAATAGTGCTGCAGTGAACATGAGGGTGCATGTGACTTTTTTAAGGAAAGTTTTGTCTGGATATATGCCCAAGAGTGGGATTTCTGGGTCATATGTTAATTTTAGGCATCCCATAGATTTTTGAATGGTTGTATCTTTATCATTTGTCTCAGGTATCTTTTAATTTCCTTTTTGACTTCCTCATTAACCCATTGTTTTTTTACTAGCATGTTGTTTAGTTTCCATGCAGTCAGTTTTTTTCTCATTTCTTTTCCTGTGGTTGATTTCTATTTTCATGCCATTGAGGTCAGAGAAGATACTTGAAATAATTTGTATATTCTTAAATTGTTGAGGTTAGTTTTGTGCCCCATTATGTGCTCAATCTTTGAGAATGTTCTATGTGCACTTGAAAATAATGTATATTCTGATTTTTTTTTTTTTGGATGTAATGTCCTGAAAATGTCAATTAAGTCTAATTCGTCTATTGTGCCACTTAGGATCTCTGCTGCCTTATTGATTTTCTGTCTAGAGCATCTGTCCATTGATGTAACGAGGGTGTTACAGTCTCCTAATATGATTGTATTACCACCAATTTCTCCTGTTATGTCTGTTAGTATTTGTTGTAGGTATCTGGGTGCTCCTATATTAGGGGCATATATATTGATGATTATAGTATGTTCTCTTTAATGGATCCTTTTATCATTAAATAGTGTCTGTCTTCATGGCCTTCATTTTAAGGTCTATTTTGTTTGACATCAGTATTGCAACTCCCGCTTTCTTGTCATGTCCATTGGCATTTAATGTCTTTTCCCATCCCCTCACTATCAATCTATATGTATCTTTTGCCCTACAGTGAGTCTATTGTAGACAGCATATTGTAGGCTTTTGCTTTTTTATTCCACTGTGGGTCTTTTGATTGGAGCATTCAGTCTATTGACATTTAAGGTAATTATTGATAAATATGTACTTATTCCCATTTTACACCTAGGTTTTCAGGTGGTTCTGTTCCTCCTTTGTTTCTTTTCTTTCTTTCTTTCTTTCTTTCTTTCTTTTTTTTTTTTTTGTTGGATGTTTTCCATTATTTTATGGTTGTGTACTTTTTTTGTAAATATAATGTTTGGTTTTGATTTGTGGTTGCCCTGTTTTTCAAGTATGTTAACCCCTTCCTATATTTCCTTGCCTTAGTCTGATAGTCATATAGGCTCAAACACATTATTTTAAAAAAAGAGTCTAGGTTTTCTTACATCCACGTTTCTTCCCCACGTTCTATCATTTTGAACTCCTTTTTTAACATCTTCGTGTTTGTCCTTATGCTGTTTCTTGTGCTTATCATCACTTTCAGAGTAGGTTTTATTTTCTCCCCTTTTAATTCTGTATACTGGCTTAATTAAGTGATTTGCTTTCCAATTGTAATTTCCTCCATCCTATTTCTTCTTACTTGCTTTTTACTTAGAGAAACCCTTTCAGTATTTCCTTTAGAATGGGTTTAGTATTGCTGTACTCTTTTAGCTTTTCTTTGTTGGAGAAATTCTTTATTTCTGCTTCTATTTTAAATGATATTCTTGCTGGGTAGAGTATTCTAAACTGCACGTTTTTCCCTTTTAGAACTTTGAATGCAGCTTGCCATTCTCTTCTGGTCTGTAGTGTTTCTGTAGAGAAATCAGCTGATAGCCTTATGGGAGTTCACTTGTAATTAACACTTTGTGTTTCTCTTGCTGCCTTTAGAATACTCCCTTTTAACTTTTGCCATTTGTATTATAATATGTCTTGCTGTGAACCTGTCTTGGTTCAACTTGTTTGGTGCCCTCCATGATTCCTCTACCTTGGTATCTTGTTTTCTTTAGATTTGAAAAGTTTTTATGCCACAATTTCCACAAATATATTTTCGATCCCCTTTCTTTTCCTTCTGGAATTCCTATGATTCATGGACTGTCCCACTTTATATTATCCCATAGATCTCTTAAATTGCTTTCATGTTTTTTCATTTGGTTTTCTGTCTGCTGTCCTGATTGGGTAATTTCCATTATTCTATCTCCCAAGTTATTAATTCATTCCTCTGCATTATTCATTCTTCTTTTTATTGCCTTTAGCTCAGTTTGCATCTCTGCAAATGAATTTTCTAATTTTTCTTGACTCCTCCTTATATTTTCTATCTCCTTTCTAAAGTAATGTGCATTACTGTTTATATCCACTCTTAATTACTATGTATTTACCCTTAATTCCTTCAGTATTTTTCACTATCTCCCTTTTGAACTCAGTGTCTATCAGACTGCAGAGGTCTGTCTCATTGTTTGCTGCTTCAGGTGAATTCTCCTTTTCTTTTAACTGGGAATGGTTCCTGAGCATCTTCAACTTGCTTATATTTTTCTTTTTCTGTGAGTTTGGGGAAACCAAACTGTAGTCTTGGAGGGTTATTTCTATGCAAGATCACCCCTTTGTATGTTGTGGGAGGTTACTACTTATTTTTGGCATGGGAGCTTGTATATTTGCTGTTTCTTTCTTCAGTGTGAGCAGGCCATTATCCTCAGGGTGCTGAGTGTGTTTCCAGGGAGAAGGAGGCAATGGGTAGGGCTAGAATTCACTGCCTGGTTGCTGGACTCTTGACAGTAAAGACCTTCGGGAAGGTTGCACAGGCTACACCTTTTTGCAGGGCCCTGGGAAGTGGTCATGGGCCTCAAGCAGATTTAGGATATGCCCAGAGCATTGGTAGTGGCAGTGGCAGGGTGTGTGAGTTCCCAGTGGAGTGAGAACAACAACAAGTGGTGTTCAGTCATAGTGCCCTCCTCTGTGGTGCCCTCTGAGGTGATTGGGGTTTGCAAGTGGTGCCTTTTCACATACCTCTAGTGGTGGGGGGCCACGCCCACCTCTGGAGTCAGAGATAACTGTGATGGTTTGCCCCCACCACCTATAGACCATTCAAGAAGAACCCATCTTGCTTAATCCATACAGGAGGTGCTGCACAGGCTCCTCCTAGTTGCAGAGACCTGGGAAGGGACAGTGATCAAGCATCTGGGTGCTGCCTGGAGCATTTGGCAGTGGCAGCAGAAGGGTGGGTGTATTCCCAGGGGAGTGGGAGCAACAACAGCTGGTTCTCAATGCAGTGCCTTTTTTTTTTTCTGACCTCAGAGGTGACTGGGGCCACAGGTAGAGCTTGTTCACAGACCCCTAGTGGTGGCAGGCCACACCTCCCTCTGGTTTCTGGGTTGACTGCTATGGTTTATCCCTACCACCTGTAGATCTCATAAGAGGCCCCATGTCATGCTTAGCCCCTGCTGCCTTTAGCCCATACAAGAGATGCCAAGTCACCTGTAGCCTGCATAAGAAGTGCCCAGTCTCCTATAGCCTGAGCAAGTGGCCTCTTGCTACCCATAGCCAGTGCCAGAGGTGCCCCACCCTCTGAAAGCCCACACAGGGATGTTCCAATGGCAATCCACCCCTCCCCATCTTGCCATCCCCAACAATGACACCTTGCTTCTCCTTCAGGCCCAGACCTCCTCCCAGGTTCCTTTGGCTGTGGAGTTCCACTCCCCAACTTGTGTTCCACTCCCCAGCCCATGGCACATCACTCCCTAGCCCATAAGGCTGTCACCAAACAACCAATCATAGTCCTCTCCTGGGAACTGTCCTCCAGAGACTTGAGCCTCAGTGCCCAGCCCCTGCCCAATTGTCTCAAGCTGTGATGTCTAGGATGGTGGTGCAGATGATCTGTGCAGCTCTCACTCTGCTTTGCCCTCCTCAGTCCAGCTGCTGTGCTTTTCTTGGTGACTTTGTGGTCCCTCCATCTCGGCTGATCTCCATGTCCGTTAGGTGGCCCCCAGGGTGTGGGTTCCTTTTCTCTTTCTCAACTCCCTTTTATGAATGCTAGTCCAGTCCTGATTCCTTTCGCTCTCTCTATCTTTTCTTTTTTTCTTTGTTCTACCCAGTTATGTGGAGGGCTTCTTGCCCTTTTTGAGGTTTAAGTTCTTCTGCCAGCATTCAGTAGATGTTCTGTGAAAAATGTTCTGTGTTTTTTGGTGTGTTTTGGGGAGAAGGTGAGTGTGACATCTTACTCCTCTGCCGTCTTGATCCTTCCTCCCCACCCTTATTGCCATTTTAAACTTTGTTTTCCTGTTGATTGTATAATTCTTCTTTATTCATATTTTCCTATTTTTCTTTTTTGTGGCTTGATGATATTTTTATATTATGCTGAATTCCTATCTTTTATTTTTGTATATCTATTGTAGGTTTGGTTTTGTGGTTACTATGGGGCTTATATATGACTTATGATTATATCTACTTGATTTAAACTGATACTCATTTAAGTTCAAACACATTCTAAAAAAATCTACGTTTTTACTCCCCCTTCCCATTTTGTGTTTTTGATGTTATATTTTAACATCTTCATGCTATCCCATTACTATTTATTGTAGTTACAATTGCCTCTAAAATTTTGTCTTTTAATCTGTGTACTCACTTATTTAAGTGAACTTCAACCCATGCTATATATATTTGCCTTTCCTATTTGGATTTTCTCTTTTCTGTAGATTCTTGCTTCTTTTCCATTTAGGGAAGATCCTTAAACATTTCTTTTAGGGTAGATTTAGTATTGCTGAGTTCTTTCAGTGCTGGCTTCTATAGGAAGTTCTTTATCAGGGTTCCTGCCATGGTGCAGTAGGTTAGGAATCCATCTGCAGTGGCTCTAGTTACTGCAGAGGTGTGAGTTCAATCCCCAGCCAGGTGCAGTGGGTTAAAGGATCCACCTTTGCTGAAGCTGTGGTGTAGGTTGCAGCTGTGGCTCAGATTCATCCTTGGCCCAGGAATTTCCATATACCATGGGTGTGGCCATAAATTTTTTTGAAACATCCTTATCTCTCCTATTCTAAATGATAATCCTCCTGGGTAGAAAATCCTAGGTGCAGTTTTTTCCCTTTCATGCCTTTGAATATACCATGTTTCTCCCTTCTGGCCTGCAAAATTTCTGAGAGAAATCAGTTGATAGCCTTATTGCAGTTCCCTTGTACATGACTCTGTTTTTCTCTTGCTGCCTTTAGAGTCATCTCATTATCTTTAACATTTACCAGTTTAATTATGATATGTTTCGGTATGGGTCTGTTTAGGTTTATCTTGTTTAGGACCCTCTGTGATTCCTGTACCTGGATATCTGTTTCCTTTTTTAGGTTTTGGATGTTCTCAGTCACAATTTCTTCAAATGCATTTCCAATTCCCTTCCCTCTCTCTTCTCCTTCTAGAACCCTTCTTATGCACAGGTTGGCACACTTTATATTATTCCTTAGTTCTCATATTTTGCTTTTATCTTTCTTAACTTGTTTTTGTGTCTGCTGTTCAGATTGAGTAATTTCTGTCTTCTGCATTATTTAGTCCACTCTTCATTGCTTCTAGATTGGTTTTTATCTCATCAATTATCTAATTCTGATTGGTTCATCTTTATAGTTCTTAGTTCTTTGTGACAGTGATTTACACTTCTATTGACAATCTTTCTTAATTTCATTACCATTTTTATTACCTCCTTTTTGAAATTAGGGTCTAGTAGACTGATGAGGTCTGTTACATGATTTGTTCTTTTAGAGAATTCCTCTTGTTCCTTTGAGAGTAGTTTATCTGCTTCTTCATTTCACATTTTCTGTCTCTATGAATTTAGGAGAAATGCTATCTACTGTGGTCCTGAAAGGGCATTCTTACATGAGACCACTCCTCTTTAGACTTTGTGAGCCCAAAATTTTTGGTACATTGGGTGTTTTTGGTATGGACTCCAGACACATCTTCCCTCAGGGGGTGCTGGTCATTATCCCCTTGATAGGGGATGTGATTTGTACTGTAGTGACAGAGCCTGCACTGGATGTTGGACAGGGCCTCCTCTTTGCCCAATGTCTGCCACAAACCTGTTGGAGGCAGGGTCTTCTCCTCAATTGTTGGGGTAGAAGATACAAAGGTTGAGTTTTAAAATGTTCTAGTCCCCTTGAGTGCCAGCTCTATAAAAGGAGGTGACTGCTACACAGCAAACCTATGCACCACCTGTGCAGGCATCTTCAATTCTGCTCAGAAGTATCCCAGGGTCATGCCACTTTCTCTGTTGTATTTGGCCCAGACCTCACCCCAGGACCTCCTGGATGTCTCTTTCCTGGACCTGTCACCCCAGGACCTCCTGGATGTCTCTTTCCTGGACCTGTCACTCAGTGCATAGGTACTATCAGCCCTACCTGGGTTGGTGTGCATTTTGGAATGGGAAGTGCAGTGGGGTAGCAGCCATAAGCACTGATTTCTTTCTTCCTTGATTGCTAGCAAGCCAGCATGCACAGGCTCCTAATGAGAAGTACCCAGGCTCTGCCAGCCCCTTTATCTGTTCCAGCAGACTTCCCATCAGGCAAGGGGGCTTCCCAGGCAAGGCCCTGCCCTTGTGGACATTTCTTCCTACACAGATCCCTCCCAACAGTTCTAGTTCCATCCTTGTGACTTTTTTTTTTTTTTTTTTGGTCCTTTCTTGTCATATGGGGACCTTTCTCGAAGCTCTGAAGTATAGGAGATCCTCTGCCAGTTTCTAGTTAGTTTCCTTTGGGAATTGTTCCACATGTAAATGTATATTGGTTTTCTGTCTGGAGAGTCTGACCATTGATGTAAGTGGGGTGTTGAAGTCCCTTATTATTGTTGTGTTACTGTCAATCTCTCCCTTTTTATCATTAATATTTGCTTTATGTATTTAGGTGTTCCTATGCTGGGTGCATATTTAACATTATGATATCTTGTTCTTGACTTGGTTCCTTAGTCATTATGTAATATACTTCTTTGTCTCTTATAACAGGATTTAATAATGTCCATTTTGTCTAAGTATTGCTACTACAGCTTTCTTTTGATTTCCTTTTGCATGGAATAACTTTTTCCATTCCCCACTTTCAATCTGTATGTCTTTAGATCTGAAGTGAGTTTCTTGTAGGCAGCCTGTATACAAGTCTTGTTTTTATATCCATTCAGCCACTCCACATCTTTTGATTGGAGCATTTAGTCAATTTACATTTAAGGTGATTATTGATATGTATGTTTTATTGCCACTTTGTTTATTGTTTGGGGGTTGATTTGTAGGTCTTATTTTTTTTCATTTTTTCTTTTCTACTCTTGTATTTTGATGACTATCTTTATTGTTATGATTCCTTTTCCTTTTCTGTATACATCTATTATAGTTTTTTTAATTCCTGCAACCATGGCATATGGAAATTCCCAGAGTAGGAATCAAAGCCAAGCTGCAGATGCAACCTGTGCCACAGCTGTGGCAGTGCTGGCTCCTTTTAACACAGTGCCAGGCCAGATATCAAACCTATGCTGCCTCAATCAGGAACTCCCTATTATAGATTTTTGTTTTGTGGTTACCATGGGCTTTTGATCTAGTAGTCTATATGTATGATTGTTTTAAGTTGCTGATCTCTTAGTTTCAAATGCATTTGAACAACCCTACATTTG
Source organism: Sus scrofa (assembly GCF_054392235.1). Lineage (NCBI taxonomy): Eukaryota > Metazoa > Chordata > Mammalia > Artiodactyla > Suidae > Sus > Sus scrofa. The sequence continues at coordinate 78,972,316 of NC_139397.1, forward strand.
TATTATCCTCCCTTCATTATTACTGTTTTTGATATCATATCTTATGTCTAATTGTTGTATGTATCCCTTAGTTACTTATGTGTATATAGATGATTTTACTACTTTTGTCTTTTAACCTCCGTACTAAATTTGAGAGTGGATCACTTCTTAACTTTACTGTATGTTTGCCTTTACCAGTGAGCTTTTTCATTTTGTAATTTTCTTGCTTCTAGTTGTACCCTTTTCTTTTTGGCCTAGAGAAATTTCTTTAACATTTCTTGTAAAACTGGTTTGGTGGTGCTGAACTCTTTTAGTTTTTGCTTTTTTGTAAAACTTGTGCTCTCCATCAAATCTGAAAGAAAGTCTTGCTATATAAAGTATTCTCGGTTGTAGGTTTTTCACTTTCATTACTTTATTTTTTTAATTTCCCCAATACATTATTTTTTTTCTACTGTACAGCACGGTGACCCAGTTACACATACATATATAATTCTTTTTTCTCACATTATCATGCTCCATCATAAGTGACTGGATACAAATGAACCTTCCCAAAGAAAAGAAAATCACTTTCATTATTTTAAATATATCTTGCCATTCCCATCTAACCTGCAAAGTTTCTACTGAAAAGTCAGCTCATTGCCTTATAGGAGTTCCCTTGTATGATGTTTGTTGCTTTTTCCTTGCTGTTTTTAATATTTTCTCTTCATTTTAATTTTTGCCATTTTAATTAGATGTATCATGTGTTTCTCTTTGGGTTAATCCTGTATCTTCCAACACACAGTTCCTCTATATCATTTAGTGTACTGTTGATTCCTTCAAGTGTATTTTTCATTTCAGTTATTGCATTTTCCATCTGTTTAGTTGTTCTTTATGTTTTCCAACTCTCTGTTAAAAACTTCTAACTTTTCACTCTGTGCATCCATTCTTATCCCAGGCTCTTTTGATCATCTTTATAGTCATTATTCCAAATCTTTCTTAAGCAGATTGCCTAAATCCACTTAATTTTTTCTCTGGAGTTTTGTCTTTTCCTTTGGAATATATTATTCTGTCACCTCACTTTTACTAAATTGTTGATTTTATTTTTACATATCTGTTATGTCAGTTACATTTCCTAATCTTGGAGAAGTTGCCTTTTATAGGAGACAACTTATGTGTCCCAGCAATGTACTCCTCTCTCGTCCCTCAAAATATGTGCTCTAGGGGTTCATCCTATGAAGGCTGTTTGGGTCCTTCTGTTGTGGTGGGCTATTTGGGCAGTCTAGTAGGCTTGGCAGGCCCCTGGTCTAGTTAGTTGCCAGGTCCTGCCTTGTGTGGAGGCTCCCAGCTGATAGTTTGTGGGACTAGGTCACAAGGAAGCTGACTCTGGAACCTCCAGGACCCTTGGGGCTAATGCTGGCTTACTTGGACAGAGCCATGTCCTGGAATCTGGTTGCAGGGCCCACTGATGGATGGAACTGGTTCCTGATATAGTTGGCTACGAGGCCTATTTTGTCTTGAAATTTGTTGTGGCCTGGTAGTGGACTGAGCAAGGGCCCAGATGGTCCCATGGCAGGATGTGGTCTTGTAGTGGGCACACTGTTTCTACAGGCTATGGTTTCCTTGCAGCTGGTGTCTTCTGGTTTGTGAGGCTGGTCCAGAGGTTAGAACAGGCTTACCAGTGGGCAGGCTGTAGCCTATCCAGTTCCATTCCAGGGAAGAACATGAATTGCTTTGTAGTAGGCTGGATCCACAGGCTATTTACCTAAAGTTTTCTTGTGGCTAGTGTCTGCCCACTGATGAGTGAAGATGGCCCCAGGCTAGAACAGGCTTGCTTCTTGCTCATGTCATTTTTATTACCTCCTTTTTGAAGTCAATGTTTAGTAGACTGATGAGGTCTGTTTCATTTGTTGTTTTTTCAGAGGATATCTCTTGTTCTTTTAATTGGGAGTAGTTTCTTTGCTTCTTTTTTACTTTTTCTGTCTTTATGAATTTAGGAGAAATAGTTATCTACTATTGTCTTGAAGGAGTGTTTTTGTGTGGGATCATACCTGTGAAGACTGTTAGGTCCAGTATTTTTGGTACTAGGGCTAGTTTGGGGATGAATGTCAGCCACTTCTCTCCATAGCATATGCTGGGTTGATAGGAGTTGTTTGTGGTGTTGTGGTGTCTAGAGCCTGTGCAGGATGTGAGGTGGGGCTTCCTCTCTACTTTGTGGCTATATCTGCCATTTTTGGGGTGGTGTCTGCTCCTTAGTTGTTGTATTAGAAGCCCTGAGGGACAGATTAAACCATTCTCCATTGCCCTTGAGTGTGCATCCTGCCCAAAGGAGGTGATTGCTGAAACAAGTGAGTAAATTAGAATATTGTCAAGAAGTAAAATAATATTGAAGAATATATTTTATGAGATATATACTAAAATACTGAGAAATGAAAACTGCAACATGTTAGAAGATGAAACTGCAGAAATATTAATAGCTAATATTTATTGAGAATTTACCATGTATCAGGCACTAAGTACTTTACAAGTATTAATTTTCACAACAAAACTGTGAGATGGGAAGTATTATCCCCATTTTACAGAGGAAGAAACCAGAGCACCAAGAAGTAAACTGACTTGCCCAAAGTTACACAGCTACTATGTAGCAAGACTAAAATAAACATTGATGGCAACTGTTTATAGAGTCAGTGTTCTCAATCTTTAAGGTAAGATAAAGATTTGGAAAGTAGGAGATTAAAAGTTTGTTTCTTTTTTTTAATTAGAAGACTAGCCCAGAAGGTTCAACATCCAAATAATAGGAGCTCCAAATATAGAACTGTGAGGACAAGGATAAAATCCTAAAAATTCTACCATGGGAAAAAAAATGTCAATTACAAAGACCAATAATCAGATGACATGAATTTTCATTATCAGCATACAAAGCTAGATGATGTCATAATACCCTCAAAATAAGAGAAAGGTCTAACTTAGAATTCTATACACAGCCTAATCCTTAATTTGATGATACAATGGAATAAAGGAGTCAAGACCTAAAAGGTCTCAAAAAATTATTAACACACTCTTTCTCAAGAATTTCCTAGAAGATGCACTTCAACAGAACAAGGGAGTAAATGACAAGGAAGATAATTAGAAACCGGAACAAACCAAGGGAACAAACCAAGGAAAGTTCATAAAATAATTTGTAAAGGGAGATCCTAAGAGGACAGCAGTAACAGTTCAGGTAGCAACCAGTTCAAACTGGAGCAAGAAGACAGAGGGCTCCAGGAAAGGGGGTATGTTCATGAGAAAATATTGATAAATTACTTTATGTGAATGGGTGAAAGATTAATACACTGGCAGCATGTTTGGTTAGGAATTAAAGTTTGGATATTGAAAACTAAGCAAATGCAAATAGAATAAAATAATCGACTTCAGAGAACACAATCTTATAGGAAAGGAAAGGTAATCATTGGTTAGTATAATGATAATAAACAGTAGATACTGAAAACCTAAAATTACACTCTAAAAGTTTATGAGAGAAGAGATTTTAGTTTGTTTTTTTATCACTACTTTTTTCTTGACAATCAGAGGTAAGATGAAGGTGAGAAGCTAGTAAGAGAGCTAAATGTTCAGCTTCTCTACAAGTTGATAGATGGTTATATTTCTTGCTTAAATTGTAGATAATATGCTATTTAGAAAAACAAAGATGTAGATCAGTAGAGACAATTTTAAAAGTAGAAAGTGGTTGTTCTATAATGGAAAAACAGAATTGGGAAATGGCATAAAATTGCTACTTTTTATTTTATTGATTATTTATAGTGACATAAAGCACTGTATAAGTTTAAAATGTACAGCCTAATGATTTGACTTACATATATCATGAAATGATTAATACATTAAGCTTATTTAGCATCCATATCTCATGCAGATACCAAAAGTAAAAAATTCCTTGTTATAAGAATTCTTAAATTCCTTGTTATAAGACTTCTTAGAAGTTGCTCTCAACAATTTTCATATATAGCACAAAGTAGTTTTAGATCTAGTCATCATACTGTATATTATATTCCTAGCACTGATCTTATAAATGGAAGTTTGTGTCTTTTGACCACATTCATTCAATTCTTGCTCCCACAACACCCTTGCATATAGTAATCACATATCTATTCTTTTACTGTGAGGTTTTTTATATTCTCTATATAAGTGAGATCATACTATAATTGTTTTTCTCTATCTGGTTTATTTCACTTAGCATATTTTATTTCACTTAGCATAATGCTTTCAAGGTCCATCATGTTATTGCAAATGACAGGATTTCCTTTTTAATGATGGATAATATTCCATTGTATACATGTTTCACATTTTCTTTATCTATTCCTCTCTTAATGGACACTAAGGATGTTTCCATGTCTTGGCTATTGTAAATAATGGTGCAGTGAATAGGGTGTTCGGGGGGGTTATCTTTTCAAATTAGTGCTTTTTTTTTTTTTCCCCAAAAATACCAAGATGTTGAATTGCTGGATCGTATGGTAGTTTTACTTTTAATGTTTTGAGGAACTTCCATACTGTTTTCCATAGCAGCTGTACCAATTTATGATCCCACCAACAGTGCGAAAGTGTTCCCTTTTCTTCACATTCTTGCTTGAATTTATCTCTTGTCTTTTAATGCTAGCCATTCTAACGATGTGAGGTGATATCTTATGGTGGTTATGATTTACATTTCCCTGATGATTAGTGATGATCATCTTTTCATGGGCCTGCTGGCCATTTGTACATTTTCTTTGGAAAAGCATTTATTCAGGTAATTTTGCCATTTTGATTGAATTATTTGTTATTTGTTGTTGAGTTATATGAGTATGTATTTTGGATATAAGTACCTTATCAGATACATGATTTGCAAATTTTTTCCCATTATTTTGTTGATGGTTTTCTTTGCTGTGCAGAGGGTTTTTAGTTTGATGTGGTCCACTTTATCTTTTGTTGCTTACACTTTGTGTCATATTCAAAAAATCATTGTCAAGACCCCAGTCATGGAGTTTTTTTCTTTTGTTTTCTTCTAGGAGTTTTGTGGCTTCTAGTCTTACATTTAAGTCTTGAATCCACTTTGAGTAAATTTTTGTGAGTGGTATAAAATAGGAGTCTCGTCTCATTCTTTTACATGTGAACATCTGGTTCTCACTGCACCATATATTGAAGAGATTGTCTTTTCTCCATTGAGTATTCTTGGCCCCTTTGCCAAATATTCGTTGACTGTAAATGCATAAGTTTATTTCTGGGCTCTCAATTCTTTTCCATGGGTTTTTGTGTCTCTTTGGGGGCTAGAAGTATCATACTGCTTTTTAATTATTATTTTAGCTTTATGATATAGCTTGGAATCAGCAACTGTGATGCCTCTCTCTTTGTTTTTCTCTCCCCGGATTGCTTTGGTTATTCAAAATCTATTCTGGTTCCATATAAATTTTAGGTGTTTTTTTGTTTGTTTGTTTGTTTGTTTGTTTTTTGCTTTTTAGGGCTCCACCCATGGCATATGGGGGTTCCCAGGCTAGCTGTCCAGTTGGAGCTACAGCTGCCAGCCTACACCACAGCAGCACAGGATCTGAGCTGCACCTGTGACCCACACCACGGCTCGTGGCAACGCTGGATCCTTAACCCACTGAGCAAGGCCAGGGATCAAACCTGCACCTTCATGGATCCTGCTTGGGCTTGTTAACCACTGAGCCATGAAGAGAACTCCCAAGATTTTTCTATTTTTGTAAGAATGCTATTTAATCTTGGTACTACACTGGATCTATAGATGGCTTTGGGTAGCATGGACGTTTTAATAACATTAATTCTACCAGCCCATAAACACAAGATACATTTATCTTGTCTTTTCTTCTATTTTTCATTAATGTCTCATAGTTTTCTTTCTTAAATTTTTTAATAAATATTTTGTTTTTGATGCTATCATAAATGACTTCATTTTATTTAGATAATTTATTAACATATATAAAAACTATTGATTTTAATGTAATTTTGTATCCACATTTTCCTGAATTTTTATTAGTTTTTTCTTAAAGTTTTATCAAGCTGTAATTAACATATAACATAATGATTTGATTTACATCATGAAATGATGATCACAATAATTTAGTGATCACCTGTCATCTCATATAGATACAAAATTAAAGTAGTGGAATTTTTTTTTTCTTGAACTCTTAGGATATACTCTCTTAACAACTTTTGTATATAATATACCCCAATGTTAATTATATTTATTGTGCTGTACATTACATACCTAGTATTTATTTATCTTATAGCTGAGTCTGTACCTTTTGAATGCCTTTATCCCATTTCTCCCTTCTCCCATCCCCTGCCTGTGTTAACCACAAATCTGTTTTCTTTTTCCTAAAATTGTTTCTTTTTTGAAGTATAATTGATCTACAACATTAGTTCCTATTAAACAACATAGTAATTCAGTATTTCTACACATTTTCAAATGATCAACATCACCATACAAAAATACCTAGTTAATAACTATATTTCCCATGCTGTGTATTTCATACTGTGACTCATCTATTTTGCAACTGTAAAGTTTGTATGTCTAATCTCCCTTACGTATTTCTTTCCTCCTCCAACCCCCTCCTCTCTAGCAACCACTTGTTTGTTCTCTGTATCTGTGACTATTTCTGTTTTATTGTATTTGTTGTTGTTTGGTTGTTTTTTTTTTTTGATTTCACATAGATGTGAAATCATTCAGTATTTGTGAATTAGACTTAATGGCTTTTCAGTGGAGTACTTAGGGTTATCTACATGGGAAATCATGTCATCTGCAAATAGAGACAATTTTACTTCTTTCTTTCCAATTTGTATGTCTTTTATTTCTTCTTTTTGCCCAATGCTCTGGCTAGGACTTCTAGTTCTATGTTGAATAAAAGTATTAAGAGTGAGCATCCTCCTCTCATTGTTGATTGCAGAAGAATAGGTGTCAGCCATTTCACCATTGAGTTTGATGTTAGCTGTAGGCTTGTTGTATATGGCCTTTATCATTTGAGGTAGTTCCTCCGATACCTAAATTGTTAAGAGTTTTTATCATGAACAGATGTTGAATTTTGTCACAATGTGTATATTTCTATATCTATTGAAATTGTTTTTTTCTTTCACTCTGTTAATGTTTTGGATCACATTGATAGGCATATATTGACTCATCTGTGCATCCTAGGGATAAATCCCACTTGATCTTTTTTAATGTGCTACCAAATTCAGTTTGCTAGTGTTTTATTGAAAATTTTGTGTACTTAATATTCATCGAGGACATTGGCCTGCATTTTTTTTTTTTTTTTTTGTAGTATCCTTTTCCGTCTGGGTAATGCTGGCCATGTAAAATGAGTTTGGGAATGTTTCCATCTCCTAAGGTTTTGGGGGGGGTTGTTTTTTCCTTTGTTTTTGAAAGAGATTGAGATGGACTGTTGATAGTTCTCCTTTAAATGTTTAGTATACTTCACCAGTGAAACCATCTGGTGCTGAGCTTTTCTTTTTGGGGTGAGTTTATTTTTCATCAAGTCTCCTTGCTAGAAATTGATCTCTTGATTTTCTATTTTTTTTTTTCTGATTCAATCTTGTTAGATTTTATGTTCCTAATAGTTTTTCATTTATTCTAGGTTGTCCAGCTTGTTGATGTGTGGTTGTTCATAGCAGCTTCTTTTAATCATTTTGTATTTCTGTATTGTCAGCTATAATATCTTCTATTTGATTTATAATACTGTTGGTTTGAGTCCTTTCTACTTTTCCTTGGTTAGTATAGCTAAGGTTAGTCAATTTTGCTTATCTTTTCAAAGAAACACTCTTAGCTTTATTCATCTTTTCTATTGTTTTCCTGTTCTTTATTTATTTTTGCTCTAACCTTTTTTATTTCCTTCCTTCTGCTAACTTTGGGCTATTTGTGCTCCTCTTTTTCTAGAACCTTGGGGCATAGGGTTACATTGAGATCTCTAAAGATCTGAGGTTTTTCATTTCTTTTTTTTTTTTTTTTTTTTTTTTTTTCTTTTTTTTTTTTCTTTTTTTTTTTTCTATTTCTTTGGGCCGCTCCCGCGGCATATGGAGGTTCCCAGGCTAGGGGTCCAATCGGAGCTGTAGTCCCCGGCCTACACCAGAGCCACAGCAACGCAGGATCCGAGCCGCGTCTGCAACCTACACCACAGCTCACGGCAACGCCGGATCGTTAACCCACTGAGCAAGGGCAGGGACCGAACCCGCAACCTCATGGTTCCTAGTCGGATTCGTTAACCACTGCGCCACGACGGGAACTCCCGGTTTTTCATTTCTTAATGTAGGTATTTATTACTAGGAACTTCCCCTTGTATATTTTTGCTATGTCACATAGGTTTTGATGTTTTGTTTCCATTTTCATTTGTCCCAAGATACTTTTTTTTTTTTTTTAATCTTTCAGCCACACCCACAGCATATGGAACTTCCCTAGGCCAGGGATCAAATACGAGTTGCAACTGTGACCTATGCCACAACTATGGCAATGCTGGATCTTTAATCCACTGTGCTGGGCTAGGGATCAAACCTTCACCACCACAGAAACAATGCCAGATCTTTAACCCTCTGCACCACATCAAGAACTCCGCCAAGATAGTTTGCAAGTTTTCTCTTTAAATTCTTTTTTGATCCATTGGTTGTTCAAGAGAATTGTTTAATTTCCCTGTGTTCTTGGGTTTTCCAATTTTCCTTCTGTTACTGATTTCTAGTTTTATACTATTGTCGGTCAGCATATACTTTGATCTTCTTGAATTTCGTAAGGTTTATTTTTGTGACCTAAAATATGGTCTATCCTAGAAAATGTGCCATGTGCATTTGAGAAGAATATGTATTCTGATAGAATGTTCTGTATGTGTTTATTGGGTTCGTTTGGCCTATAGCGTCTTTCAAATCTGCTCTTTCCTTAATAATTCTCTGGCTTATATATATCCATTATTGAAAGCATGGTATTAATCAGTTGTTTATTGCTTATTTATTTCTTTTTCAGCTCTGTTTTTGCTTTATATATTTGGTTTTTCCAATGTTGAGTGTATAAATATAGTCATTGCTGCTTCTTGATCTTGATGGTTGATCCCTTTGTTATATATTGACCTTTTTGTCTTTTTTTTTTAAACCACTTTTAGTTTAACATTTATTTTGTATGATATAAGTATGCCTCCCCCTGCTTTGGGGGGATTACCATTTGCTTGAAATAAGTTTTTCCATCCCTTCACTCAGTCTATGTGTATATTTAAGGCAAATATGAGTCTCTTAGAAGCAGCATTTTGTTGGATCTATTTTTTAAATCCATTCAGACATTTCATGTTTTTTTATCAGAGACTTTAATCCATTTAGAGTTAAATTCATTATTGATAGGTAAGAACTTACTATTGCCATTTTGTTCATTGTTTCCTGGCTGTTTTATAGATCTGTTTTTCCTTTCTTATCCTACTGCTTTTTGTTTTCTTTTGATATCTTTGGTATCAGTAAGCTTTGACTTTTTTATTATGTCATGTAATTACTAAAGGTTTTTTCCCTCATAGTTACATAAGTCTTACATAAGATGTCTTAAAATTATAACAGCCTCTTAAATTGATATCAACTTAAGTTCAATAGAATTGCTATACTTTACACTATTATTTCTCCCACTCACATTTTAGGTTATTTATTGTATAGTTTAGCTTTTTTAAAAATATGTATCCAGAAGTTCTGCTGTGGCACAGTGGGTTAATGACCCAGTATTGTGTCTTTGGCCACATGGATTCAATCCCTGGCCTGGCACAGTGGGTTAAGGATCTGGCATTGCTGCAGCTGGCATAGGTTGCAGCTGTGGCTTGGATTCATCTCTGGCCTGGGAATTTCCATATGCCGTGGGTATGGCTGGAAAAGAATGAATGAATAAATAAATAAATAGATAAATAGATAGATAGTGTATCCAATTACAAATTACTGTTGTTATGGTTACTGTTACCATGCTTTTTAAAACTTTTAAGCTAAAATAGTGAGTGAATTAACACACTGTATTACCATATTATAGAATTTAATTTGACTATACATTTACTATTCCAGTGAGTTTTATGCTACCTACTTATATTTTTTTACAATGTTAGTTAGTAAATCCTTTTACTTTCATTCAAACAACTCCCTTTAGCATATCTTAAAAGGTAGGCCTAGTAGTGATGAATTTCCTGAGTTTTTGTATGGGGAAGTCTTTATTTCCCTTTCACTTCTGAAGGGCAGCTTTGCCATGTATAGAATTCTTGGTTGACTTTTTTTTATTCTTTCAACATGTTGAATAAATCATAACATCCTCTCCTGGCTTGAAAAGTTTCTCTGATAAAGTCTGATAGTCTTATGGAGGGTCATTTGCATAATTTCTTTTTTCTCTTGATGCTCTTAAAATTCTTTGCCTTTTCACAATTTAATGCGTCTTGGCATGCTCTATTTAGATTCAACCTATTTGGGATTCTTTAGGCCTCGTGGATTTGGCTACTTGTCTCCCCAGGTTTGGGAAGTTTTCAGCAATTATTTTTTTAAGTATATTTTCTATCCCTTTCTCTTTTCTTTCTGGAACTTTCATAATGTGGATATTGTTTATTTTGATTGTGTGCTATAAGTTCTGTAGGCTTTCTTCATTCTTTTTTCTTCTCTTGCTATGTAATGTCAAAGGTCATATGTTTTAAGTCACTATCTTTCTTTGGCATGGTTGAGTCTGTGCTTGAAGCTCTCTACATAGTTCTTCAGTTTAGTCATAGCATTTTTCAACTCTAAAATATGTTTGTTTGACTTGATGGTTTCTATTCTTTGAACATCGTATTTTGCTAATGCATTGTTTTCCTAATTTTGTCTATGTATTCTTGTATTTCATTATTTTAAAAGGATTATTCTTCACTTTTTGTCTGAGAGTTCATAGATCTCCATTTCTTTAGGGTCAGTTATTAGAGCTTTATGTCTTTGCTTTTGTGGTGTCATGTTTACCTGAACATGAACCTCGATGGCTAATTTTGGTATCTGTGCATTTGAGTAAGGAATTTCCTCTTCCAGGCTTTACAGGTTCACTTTGGCCAAGATAGTCCTTCACTATTGTTCAGTACAGATTTCTGAACATGACTGCTGAGAAAGTCCTAGGGCAGGTCAGGCTTTCCATCAAGGTTTTGTTTTGGGTGAGACCACTGCTTAGGCTCTGAATTCAAGGAGGGAAGAGAGGTACCACTGGCTGAGAACAGTTGGATAGGACTGCTGGCTTTTTTTCTGTCCTAAGCAAAGGTTTTAGGATGGGCTCCATTATTGCCTGAGTCCTTTGATGAGACTTTCTAGACTAACCTCAGCAGCAATTGGGGCTATGAATTACTTTCCCTGCCTTGATAGGTCATCAGATGTGTTCCAGGGCCTGCAGAGCTTATTTTGGTGATATAAATAAGAGAAGGCACTGAATCTTGGACACAAAGGGCCTTGTTTTTCTTTGCTTATGGGGAAAGCCATAGGCTTTGTTCTATGTACAAGTGCCATTATAAGCAAACTTGTTAGATGAACTGTGCAGCTTCCTGTTTGATCTAGTTAGGTTTCCTAGTCGAGTAGGCTAAAGGATGTATTCAATAATGGACAGGGCTATGAGTTGTTTACTACCTGGGCACAGTAGGAGAACCAGATCCAAAGCTGATAAGGCTCTTTGTAGTCTCAACTCAAGCTGACCCATGCCCCAAGCTCCATGGCCAAACAGGGTCACTATCTTGGCTCTGCAGCATATCAGCTCTGCTTACTGTACCCTTTGCTCAAAAATTGCTGGGCTACGTGCATTCCAGATGCTCTTGGAAGCCTTTCTGGTCAGACATTGTCAAGAGGTACATTCAGTACTTGGTCAGACCATGACTTAGCAGGCCAGGCTTGAGGGCTTGATAAGTCTTTGTTTGAAGACCCAAATTTGACAGACTTGCACCCCATCAAGTATCCTGGCCATCTGTGTCAATAAGTTGGTTCTGAACATGAGCAAAGCCTCGGTTGGGACAACCACTTGGGTACCGCAGGTAGGAATTTGGTCTGCCAACATCCAATTGCTGTTTGTTGCAAGCTCCTTCCCTTTTCTCTATCACAATCAGATTCCCAGTGGTCAAGTCCCATGGATCCTCCTGCAGTTCATATGGTTGAGACCAGAGTGGGGGCTCCCAAGGAGCAACCCACAATACTGGGGGAGTTGTTGTCTATCTTGAGATCTCTCTTTTGCCCCTGCTGGAATGTGGCTCAGGAAAGACCTCTCTGTGTGATGTTGCTGGAGGATGGGTAATGCAATTACCATAAATTGCTCCTAATTCAGGCTGCCTTAGTCTCTGTGTTGCAGGGGGTTGTTGGCCTCATCCCTATGTTCTTGGATTTTCTCAGTGGTGTTTTGTCCATAAATAGTTGTTAATTATTTTTCTTGGTGGGAAGGAGAGTACAGTCAGGAATGTTCTGTGTCACCATCTTGGTGACGTACTCTGGACTGCTAGTTTTTATTTTAAACCTAGTAGAGCTATTAATCTTTGTAAACAATATGTATAACTTAAACAAAATGAAATTACAGATTCACTAAAAGAAATATTAGTCACCCACTAAGTCTCTTGGTAATTAGCAGACTAACCTGACTTCCCAAACCACCAGAAAATTGCCATTCTTTCAACATCCCATAATGCATTCTCATTATAGAAAAATTGAAAAATATAGAAGATATGAATAAATAACCTAGAGTAGAGCCACTTAAAATAAGATTTAAATATTTTTGTATAATTTGAGTTTTTCTAGGCAATTTTTTCAACAACTGAGTTCATATCTGGCAAGTGCATTTGTGTCCTATATTCATATCTAAAAATGTTGAAACTATATAAGAGGAGATTATTTATTGAAAAAAGTCAACCTCTCATAATCATAATACAGCAATCTGGAGTTCTTGCTGTGGTTCAGTGGAAACAAGTCTGACTAGTATCCATGAGGACATGGGTTCAATCCCTGGCCTTGCTCAGTGGGTTAAGGATCTGGCATTGCCCTGTGGTGTAGGTCACAGACACAGATCTTCAGTTGCTGTCATTGTGGTGTAGGCTGGGGGCTACAGCTCTGATTCAACCCCTAGCTTGGGGACTTCCATATGCCATGGACATGGCCCTAAAAAAAAGCCAAAAAAATTGCAGCAAATTGCTATACATATTCTACTGAAAAGTGATATATCATTTTATGCCAGAAAAAAGACAATATGAGTAATTTCTTTGAACAAGCAGCAGTACATAGTATATTAAGAGCACGGGTGCTGGAATCAGTGAGCCTAGGTTCAAATCCCGGCTCTACTGCTTTTTGGTTGTAGATTGGACGCTTTCAAAATTGCCTTGAGCCTCAGTTTCTTTCTCAGTTAAAAAATAATAATGCTAACTGCCACTTTTGCTATGAGGAGTAGCTGTAAAATAGCACAGCGCCTGCCAGATAGTGAACATTCAGTAAACATGGTGATGATGATGATGATGAAGGAGGGGAAGGGGGAGAAGAAGAAGAAAGAGGGGGAGGAAGACCATCTAGTGGGTAAAATTTACACCACAAAAATATATAATATCAGGCAGAATGAAGAAAGGGTTGTAACTAAAACAAACACAAAAAGTCATCTGTGTGAGAGATGACCTTTCCTCTCTAGAAAGGCTTAGCTTACCCTCTATGTGTATTTATTAAATAACTTTAACAGAAACGGTAAAGATTTTTGGAGTGATTTTGGTGACATCTGATTTGGGGATGAAGAAATGATTGCATGGGGATAACTATTTATGGTGATTCGGCTAGTGAAAACTGTCAAAATCAGACTGCAGTCATGAACTCAAGAGTATAAGTCTTTCGTGGCAGGACATCTCCTGAAATATGTGGATTAATTAGGTCTTGAAAAACTGTGCCTTTGGTCCCTGACTGAGGGAGAATGTAAGACAGAGAGCTTTAGAAAGAAAGCTTGGGAACAAAGTGCTCAGAAATAATATAGCCCTCTAGTAATTGAGAGAATCCTTAGGGCATTCCTATTTAAGTGGAGAAATTGCCATTTATTTAGGGATGGGGTCAGGGGAGACTAGAAGAGCCTCTCTGTGGAGAAGCTAATATCCTAGAAAAGAGATTAGTCCAGGGTATGTGTCACTTGATCAAACAGTAAGAAATAAAACAATGAACGCTGGGCCAAATGACATTCCTTTTCTTAGTCCTTAGAGAGATACCTAAATTGGTGGGTGAAGGTGTGAATAAGCAAGAAGGAATCATAAGATAACTAAGAGAGTTCTGGGCTAAAAGCTTAAGAATCTGATTTCAGTTCTGTTACTAATTAGCTGAACCATCACACTTCACTACTGCCTCAGTTTTCTGATGTATAAACTGGAGATGTAATATATGTTCCACCCAGAAAATATCAGGAAAGAGGTAATGGGATATATTTCTATCAGTCAGAGTTCAGTCAGAGGACAGAGAACATACCAGATTTGGGGGATTTTTAGAAGAGAGAATAGTTAAGTAGGTATAATAAAATTTTAATAGGGTAACCAAAAAGGCCAAAAGACACATTAAAGTATGATGGAGGAAGAAACTACCAGAATCAGCTATCTGCCTAAAAGTTGAGCAACAAAGAGAAGAGGGTGGAATTATTAGTACTTAAAGGTTTAAAAAAAGGGGAGGACACAGAGCTGATACTAGATCTCAGAAGAGGGTGTCCTGAGGGGCTGGTGCTGGTTCCCATGACTTTAGAGATGGTGTCCCACACAGCTGGTCTCTGCCCTTTGAGGAGTGAACGCTTGTCAGTTGGTGCTGGTGTCTGGAGGTGGGGGCATAAGAAAGCTACTTCTGCAAAGATGGGAATAACTGCAAACTGGATCTCCCTGCTGCTACTGGAAGGCACTGCCAGCGCTGAAGTTAAGGGAAGGCTAAAATGATAGTGTGACATAATAGGAAGCAGGCTGCAACAAGCGAGTCTCCCCTTCTTTGTACTCTTGCCTTCTAGTCTCCCTCTAATGCCGCATCCCCCTTTCACCTACCATGATGGCAGAGCAAATCTCTTATTATCTTAGCCCAAGCATCACAAAGTAGCATATGAAAAGGGAGAGTTTTCAGCTGGGAGATGAGAGCTACAATGCCTATAAGAGATTGCCTGTCTTTTATTATAGGTTCTTTGAAATAGGACTATATTAGAAAACAACTGGGGGGCTGCTTTAAGGAAATGAGCAAGCTAAATGTGTCCTCAATCACCCCAGAGCTTTCAGTACTGATTATGCACCTCAGAGAATGCAACCCAATGAAATGAAGATAGAAGAGTTTAATTTGGAGGGAGGACTGAGGTGTGGCCTAGAAAAAGCGTACCCTGGTTTAGAGCCAAAAGTCTAATCCTAACAACCAGTAAACCTCTTGGGCTTCAGTTTCCTTGCTGGACACCAAGATAGTATGATTCTGTACAAACCTGGCTTCTAAAAGGACCTATTGTGTTCTATTGTCTTCTAAGCTCAACCATTCCCTGGCCCCTTCAAAGATATAAAGTGGAAAATCAGACCCTACTCCTCCCACCCATCATGTTCTTGAGAAGACTAACCAAATCATGCCACTGACCAGAACTGCTTAATTCCTTAGGTGAGGTTAGGTTTCAAGGTTAACAAAGTAAAAGGGAAATCAGCTGTGGTCAAAATTGCCTGGAAATATGCCATTTTGAGACTCATAACCTATCAGTATACACAGCCAGATTAATCTCCAGAGTTGGAACAACTCTTCCAGTGGGTGAGTACCAGAAGAAGTTAGATTGTTCAAGATTCATGTTGTATTAAAAAAAAAATGTGGGAGTTCCTGTTTGCTCAGCAGGTTAAGAACCCAACATATAGTGTATGTGAGGATGCAGGTTTGATGCCTAGCCTCACTCAGTGAGTTAAGGATCTGGCATTGCCACAAGCTGCGGCATAGGTCTCAGATGTGGCTCGGATCTTGAATTGCTGTGGCTGTGGTGTAGGCCATCAGTTGCAGCTCCAATTTAACCCCTAGCCTGGGAACTTCCATGTGCTGCAGGTGCAACCTTAAAAAAAATGTGTATCCCTAAATGCTAGATTCACAGTCAGCCAGCATATGGAAACTGAGACCTGCATGTTTATGTTGAAGAACTTGTTTACACATGAGTTCTTAAGTCTCTAAGGAGAATAGTAAGAGATATTTATAGTATCATTTACTCACTCTATCCCTTTTGTTTCTTTGTTTTGCTGAAATATGCACTCAACACCCAATAGAATGACTAAAATGAAAAAAAATTCTAAAAATTTCTAAGTGTGATTGAAGATGCAGAATAACCAGGACTCACACAATCTGGTGGGAATATAAATTGAACAACACCTTTTTAAAAATGTGAACATATACCAAACATTATACCCCTCCTGCATACATATTCACAAGCATTCATATTGTATGATTTCATTAAATGTTCAATGATACTTGAATACAGTCTAATAAGAGTCAGGATAGTAGTTATTCTTGGGGTCAGAAGTGAGGAGCAGAAGGGAGGCTTCTGGAGTTCCAGTAATGTTCTGCTTTTTAAAAAATTGAAATATATTTGACATATTGCATAATTTTAATGTATAATGTTAATTTGTTACATTTACATATTATGATTGCCATTGTTCTGATAATTAACACCTCTATGTTACTACATAATTCTCCTTTTTTTAGTGGTTGGAATGAAGTTCTAATGTCTTAACAAGTTTTTAGTTTAAAATATAACATTATCCTCTGTATCTACTATTCTGTGAATTAGAGCTCTAAGACTTAATACTTGTAAATACTTTTTTTTTAACAACAAACATTTATTTCTCTTTATTATTTCCGGAAGTTAGGATGGCTACACTTATGGCATGCAGAAGTTCCCAGGCCAAGTATCAAACCGAAGCCACAGCAGTGACAATGCTGGATCCTTAACTTGCTGAGCCGCAAGGGAACTCCTTCTTATCTTCTTGTTAATAGCCATTCTGATAGGTGTGAAGTGATATCTCATTGTAGTTTTGATTTGTGTTTCCCTGATTATTATGTTGAGCAATTTTCATGTCCCTGTTGGCCATTTGGATGTCTTCTTTGGAAAACTATTTAGCTCCACATATTTTTCAATTAGATTTTTTTGTTATTGAGTTGTTTGAGTTCTTTATATATTTTGGTTATTAGCCCTTTGTTCAGTATATGGTTTGCAAACATTATCTCCCATTCTGTAAGTTGCCTTTTGATATGAGTGTTTCTTTCCACTGTGAAAAAGCTTTTAAGTTTGATGTAGTCACATTGCTTTGGTTGTTTTGCACTTTTGGTGTCATATCCAAAAAATCTTTGCTAAAAACAATGTCAAGGAACTTCTTTCCTATGTTTTCTTCTAGTAATTTTATACCATCAGTTTGTGTGTTTAAGTCTTTGATCCATTTCAAGTTAATTTTTGTGAGTGGTATGAGAATAGGGATCCAATTTCATTGTTCTGCATGTGTTTATCGGATCTTCCCAGCACCATTTGTTGAAGAGACTATCCTTTCCTCATTGAGTTCCTTGACTCCTATGTCAAATATTAATTGACCATATATGCAGCCATTTAATTCTGGGCTCTCTGCTCTGTTCTATTGGTCTATACCTATTTTTGTGCCAGTATCCTATGATTTTTATTACTATAGCATTCTAGTATACTTCAAAATCATGAAGTGTAACACCTCTAACTTTGTTCTTTTTCTTTAGTATTGCTTTGGCTATTTGGAGTCTTGTGATTTCATGCAAATTTTAGTGTTGCTTTTTCTATTTCTGTGAAGAATGCCAATGGTATTTTGAATGAGGGTTACATTGAATCTATAGATGACTTCAGGTATTATGGACATTATGATAATACTAATTCTTCTAATCCAGGGACACAAGATGTCTTTCCATTTGTTTGTGTCTGATTTCTTTCAGCAAAGGCTTTTGGTCTTCATTGTGTAGATCTTTCACTTCCTTAGATAAATTTATTCCTAAGTATTTTATTGTTTTTGATCCTAAGGTAAATGGGATAATTTTCTTTATCAGATGTTTCATCATTAGTGTGTAGAAAAGCAATTGATTTCTGTATGTTGATTTTGTATTCTGCAACTTTAACTTAAAATTATTGATTAGTTTCAACAGTTTTTTGGTTTAGTCTTCAGGATTTTCTATATACAAAATCATATCATCTGCAAAGGCCAACAGTTTTACTTATTCCTTTCTGATTTGGATGCCATTTACTTCTTTGTCCTAACTAATTGCCCTAGCTAGGACTTATTATATTTAATAAGAGGGGGGAGGGAATGGATGGGGGTTTGGGATGGAAATGTTGTAAAATTAGGTTGTGATGATGGTTGTACAACTCTAAATATAATAAAATTCATCAAATTTAAAGAAAGAGGGAGAATGGGCATTCTTTCTATTTATGTTTTATACATAGATCTGTTTGTATCATTTTTTCAATTTCACGTGTCAGTGATATCATAAAGTACTTGTCTTTCTCTGTCTCACTTCACTAAGTGTTTATTCTCTAGGTCCATCTGTGTTGCTGTAAATGGCAATACTTCATTAATTTTCATGGCTGGTAATGTTCCATTGTGTGTGTGTGTGTCTAAGTATATAACTTCTTAAACCAGTCTTCTGTTGATGAGTACTTAGATTGTTTTCATGTCTTGGCTACTGTAAATAGTGCTGCTGTAAACATTGCAGTGCATGTACTTTTTCAAATTAGAGTTTTTAACCTTTTCTGGATATATACCCCGGACTGGGATTGCTGATCAAATGGTAGCTCTACTTTTACTTTTTTAGAGAACCCCCATACTGTTCTCCATAGCGGCTGCACCAATATACATTCTTAGTTGTAAAAGTGTTCCCTTTTTTTCATACCTTCTCTAGCATTTATTCTTTGCAGACTTGATGATAGCCATTCTGACCCATGTGAGGTTATACTTCATTGGGGTTTTGAAATAATTAGTGATGTCGAGCATCTTTTCATGTGCCTGTTGGCCATTAGAATGTATTTGGGAAAAAAAAATGTCTCTTTAGATCTTCTGCCCATACTTTGGGTAGTTTGTTTTTTTGATATTGAGTTATATGAGCTGTCTGTATATTTATTATATTAAAGCCTTGTTAGTTGCATCATTTGCAAATATTTTCTTTCATTCATCGGCTAACTTTTCATTTTGTTAATGCTTTCCTTTGCTGTGAAAAAGCTTTTAACTTTAATTAGATTCCATTTGCTTATTTTTCCTTTCTCTCTTAGGAGATTGACCTAAGAAAATATTGCTACAATTTATGTCTGAGAATATTTTGCCTACGTTCTCTTCTGGGAGTTTTATGGCATCATGTCTTATTTTATTTAAGACTATAAACGATTTTGAGGGGGGATTTGTATATAGTGGGAGGGAGTGTTCTAATTTCATTGACTTATATGTGGCTGTCCAGTGTTCCCAATACCACTTGTTGAAGAGACTGACTGTTCTCCATTGTATATTCTTACCTCCTCTGTTGTAGATTAATTGGCCGTAGGCATGTGGTTTATTTCTGAACTCTCTATTATGTTCTAATGATCTAAATTTCTGTTTTTATGCAGAAAACATGCTATATTGATTACAGTAACTTTGTTTAGTATGTCTAAAGTCTGGGAGGGTTACACCTCCAGGTTTTATCTTTTCCCTCAGAATTGCAGAAGCAATTCTCTGTCTTTTGTTGTTCCATGTAACTTTTATTTGTTCCAGTGCTATGAATAATGTCCTGGGTGTTTTGATTGGAATTGCATTAACTCTGTGGATTGCTTTGGATAGTATGACTGTTTTAACAATATCAGTTTTTCCAATCCAGAAGCATGAAATATCTTTCCATTTCTTTGAATCATCTTCAGTTTCCTTTATCAATATTCTATAGTTTTCAGCATATAGGATTTTCACCTCCTTGACTAAGTTTACTTCTAGGGTTTGTTTTTCATGTGATTACAAATGCAATTTTTTTTTTTTTTTACTTTCTGATATTTCATTATTTGTATAAAGAATGCTATAGATGTCTATTAATTTTGTATCCTGCTCCCTTGCTGAAATCATGTATTAGTTCTAACAGCTTTTGTGTGGAGACCTTGGGTTTTCTATATAGATTATCATTGTCATTGCAAATAGTGACAGTTTTACCTCTTCTCTTCTAATTTGGATATGTTTTTTCTTTTTGTTGTCTGATTATTGTGGCTAAGATGTCCAATACTATGTTAAATAGGAGTGGAGGGAGTAGGTGTCTTTTTCTTCTTCCTGACTTTAATGGAAGGGCTTTTAGCTTTTTACCATTTAGTATTATATTGGCTGTGGATCTGTCATGAATGGCTTTTAATATGTTAAGATATGCTCCCTCTGTACTCATATTAGTGAGAGTTTTTATCATAAATGGATGTAGAATTTTATCAAATGCTTTTTCCACAGCTATTGAAATGATCATGTAGTTTTTGTCTTTCACATTGTTAATGTGCTGTAAAACATTGATTTATATATGTGGAACCATCCTCGAAAACCTGGAATGAATCCAACTTGGTCTTGGTGTATGATCTTTTTCTCTGTATTGTTGGATTTTGTTAACTTTTCATTGTGGGTTTGTGTATCTATATTTATCAAAGATAGTGGCCTGTAAGTTTTTTTGTAGTATCTTTGGTTTTGATATCAGGGTAATCATAGCCACTTAGAATGAATTTTTGGGTGTTCCCTCTTGGTCAGTTTTTGGAATAGTTTCAGAAGGATAGGTGTAAGTTCCTCTTTGTATATTTGGTAGAATTTCCCACTGAAGCTGTCCATTCCAGGACTTTTGTTTGCAGGGAGTTTTTATTATTATTATTACTACATTAACTTCTAGTGAAGAGTCTGTGCAGATAATTTTTTTTTTTTTTTTGTCTTTTTGCTATTTCTTTGGGCCACTCCCATGGCATATGGAGGTTCCCAGGCTAGGGGTCTAATCGGAGCTGTAGCCACTGGCCTACGCCAGAGCCACAGCAACGCGGGATCCGAGCCGTGTCTGCAACCTACACCACAGCTCACGGCAATGCCGGATCGTTAACCCACTGAGCAAGGGCAGGGACCGAACCCACAACCTCATGGTTCCTAGTCGGATTCGTTAACCACTGTGCTACGACGGGAACTCCCGTGCAATTATCTTGACTTAGTTTTGGCAGGCTATGTTTCTAGAAACATATTCATTTATTCTGGATGGTCCAATTAGTTGATGTATAATTGTTTATAATGTTATCATATTTTTGTATTTCTGTGGTACTAGGTGTTATTTCTCCTCTTGCATTTCTCATTTTTGCCCTCTTTCTTCTTGGTGAGCATGTTGATTTGTTTTTTTTAATCTTTTAAAGAAACAGAACTTGGCTTTGTTGATCATTTCTCTCTTGCTTTTTTTTTTTAATCTCTATTTCACTTATTTCCTCTCTGATCTTTATTATTTTCTTCCTTCTGCTGACTTTGGGTTATGTTTTTTCTTCTTTTTCTAATTCTTTTAGGTGGTAGGTTAAGTTTATTTTTTTGTTGTTTTTGCTTTTGTTTCCCTTTTTGGCTGTACTCACAGCATGTGGAAGTTTCAGGGCCAAGAATCACTGTGCCACAGGAGTGACTCAAGCAGCAGCATTTGCATGCTGGACCTTTAACCTTCTGAGTCACAGGAGAACTCCTGACTAGGTTCCTTTTTTTTTTTTTTTTTTTTTTGAGATATATTATTTCATGAGGAATGGCTTATATCACTCTGAACATCCCTCTTAGATCTGCTTTTGTAGCATCCCCACATATTGTAAGTTTCTGTTTTCACTTTCATTTGTCTCTAGGTATTTTCTGACTTGTTCTGATTTCATCATTGACCTGCTGGTTTTTTAGTAGCATGTTGTTTAGTCTCTATGTGTTTGTTCTTTTCCCATTTTTCTCTCTGTGGTTGATTTCTAGTTTCATGCCATTGTGGTCAAAAAAGATACTTGAAATAATTTTTTGTCCTCTTAAATTTGTTGAAGCATGCTTTGTGACCTAATTTGTGGTCTGTCCTAGAGAAGATTCCATGCATGCTTGAGAAGAGTGTATATTCTGTTTTTTCTTGGATTATGTATACTGTACATGTAAATTAAATCTAACTGGTGTATTTGTCATTTAGGACCTCCTTTGCCTTCTTGATTTTCTGTCCAGATTATCTGTCCATTGATATCAGTAGGGTTTTAAAGTCTCCTAGTATTACTTTTGTCAATTCTTACCTTTATGTCTGGTAGTATTTTATGTATTTAGGTACTCCTATATTGGATGAGTATGTTAATAAATATAATATCCTTTTCTTGTATTGATTCCTTTATTAAAATATCTTTTTTGCCTTCTTTATGTCCTTTAAGTCTATTTTGTCTGATATAAGTATTGCTTGCCCCCTTTCTTGTCATATGCATTTGCATGAAGTATCTTTTTCCATCCCCTCCCTTTCAATCTGTGTCTTTCACCCTAATGTGAGTCTCTAGTAGGCAACATAAAGATTTGTTTTCTTTTATCCAATCCGCTCCTCTTTTAATTGTAGCATTTAGTCCATTAACATTTGAAGTGATTATTGATAACTATTGTTATTTTAATCTTGTTTTATAGTTGTTTCATAGTTTATTCATTTCTTGTTTTTCTTTGTGCAATTTGATTATTTTTCCCTTGTAGTATGCTAGAGTTTCCATGAATCTATTATGTTTTTGATTTGTGATTGCCATGGATTTCAAGTCTTTTGACTCATGTCCATATGGATTTGCTTTAAACTGAGTCATTCAAGTTCAGATGCATTCTAAAAGATCTATGTTTTTCACTTTTACAGAATTTTTTTATTTTTTAATCTCTGTACCGTCAAGCCTCACTCCTTTTATTTATTTGGCTTTCCTATTGTGCTCCTCCATTTCCCATAGATTCTTACTTCTTTTCTATTTAGAGAAGACCCTTTAATATTTGTTAGAGTAGGTTTAGTATTGCTTAAGTCTTTAGTTTTTGTTTGTCTGAGATATACTTTATCTCTTCTTCTATGCTAAATGATAATATTGCTGGGTCAAATATCCTAGATTGCAGATTTTTCCCTTTCAGTACTTTGAATATACCATGCCATTCCCTTCTGGCTGTCAAAGTTTCTGGAGAGAAGTCAACTGATAGCTTTAAGGGGGATCCCTTGAAACTGATGATTTTCTTACTTTTTTTTTTTTGTTTGTTTGTTTGTTTTGTTGTTTTGTGTTTGCTTTTTAGGGCTGCACCTGAAGCATATGGAAGTTCCTGGGCAAGGGGTCAAGTTCGAGCTTCAGCTGCCATCCTATGCTACAACTACAGCAATACGGGATCTGAGCCACATCTGACACCTACACCACAGCTCACCTGATGGCAACACTGGATCCTTAACCCACTGAGCAAGGCCAGGGATCGAACCCATATCCTCATGGATACTTAGTTGGGTTGTTACTGCTGAGCCACAATGGGAACTCCTCTTGCTGCCTTTAGAATTCTATCTTTCACTTTTGCCATTGTAATTATATGTCTTGGTGTGGGTCTGTTTTGGTTCACCTTGTTTGGACTCTCTGCTTCTTGGACCTCTGAAACCCCTTTCATGTATAGGTTGGCACATTTTGTATTATCTCATAGATCTTATATGTTTCTTTCATCTTTTTGTATTTCTGTCAGCTGTTCTGATTGATTTCCATTATTTTATCT
This sequence comes from Sus scrofa, assembly GCF_054392235.1. Classification (NCBI taxonomy): domain Eukaryota; kingdom Metazoa; phylum Chordata; class Mammalia; order Artiodactyla; family Suidae; genus Sus; species Sus scrofa. The sequence goes on from NC_139397.1 coordinate 78,995,943, forward strand.
TCAAGATCACTTATTTTTCTGTCATTTTAGTCTGTTATTCATTGCTTCTGGATTGTTTTTTATCTCCGCATTTGAGTTAGCTATTTTTGATTGGTTCATCTTTAGGGTCCTTGTCACAATGATCTGCATTTCTATCAACAATTATTCTTAAATTAATTACCACCTTTTTAAACTAGGGGGTCTGTGGACTGTTGATTTCTGTTTTCATTATTTGTTCTTTAAGGGGATTTCTTGTTAACTGGAATTGGTTCTTCTGCCTTTTCATTTACTTATCATTCTCAGTTTCTCTGAATTTAGGAGAAAACAGTTCTACTGTGCTCTTGAAGCAGTGTTTTTATATAAGAGCACGCCTGTGCAGACTGTGTTGCCCAATGTTTTTTGTGCTGTGGCTGGTTTTAGTGTGGATGCCAGCCATATCTTTCCTCGTGGTGTGCTGGCATTATAGGTGTGGTTGGTGTTGTGTACTGAAGGTCTGTGCAAGATGTGAGGCAGGGCTTCTTCTCTGCTCTGCAGCTGTCATAGTCCTGTCAGGGATCTGCTCCCTAGTTGTTGGATTAGAAGTCCTGAGATTCAGATTCAGTCAGATTCTATTGCCCTTGAGTGTGTTCTCTGCCCCAAAGGAGGTGAATGCTGAAGCAAGTGAGGTCCATGTGGCTACAGAGGACCCATGCACTATATAATGTTATACAGTTCCACTTTCATGGAAGATCAAAGTCATGTCCCTTTCTGTGTTATGTTTATCCCATTTCTAGTACAGGGCCATGACTTGGAGTAGCTGGAGTGGGGGGTTGAGACATTATGACTTCAGGAAATGAGGTGGCTGTGCCAAAGTCTGAGATCTGGGCTGCCTCTGTGGCAAACTTCTCCTAGAACCTGTTTACCCCAGATCTAGCACTAAGCTGCAGTGTGGAATAAGTGGAGCAGGGGAAATCACCCTGGGAGAATTATTAGTCCTGGGCAAGCTAACAATGGCTCTTGCCACTCCATTCAGACCACACCTTCCAGGCTGTGTCTGCATAGCTAGATGAATCTAGCTGCCCAATATTCTGTGCTTAGTCACTGCAGACTCTTGTGGCACTGCCCCGGCTCCTCCTGATCACACCCCAAGCAACTTGGTCTGTCTCTTCACAGCTAAACCAAGTCTTTGCCCAAATTTCATGCCAGGCTGTGGTGTGAAATGAGCGGGGCCAGGGAATTTGCCCCTTCAGATTAAGAAGTACAGTGAGGCAGCAGCTGCCAGTGCATGGCTTCTCCAGCCCTCTGTCTCAGTGGATTTCCCTCAGACAAGGGAGCTTATCTCCTCTGAGCAGCACCCCAGGACTGAAATGCCCAGATTGTGGTTCAGCCTGGTCACTCTCCAAGGCAAGTTTCTGTCTGTGTGGACCTTCTCTTCCTTACATATCCCTTCCAAGAGCACACGTCCTAGCCTGATGCCTTTTTTCCCTCTTGCCTTACCTGGTTATGTGGAGCTCTTTGGTTGTTCTGGTTGTGTAGTGATTTTGTACCTATTGGTTGTGTAGTGATTCTGCCAGTTTACGGTTAGTTTTCCATGAAAACTATTCCACATATCGACATATTTTTGATGTGTTTGTTAGGAGGTAAATTTCACATCTTTCTATTCTGCCACCTTGATCCTCCTCCTTTTTTGTGTTGGAATAATTAATAGCTCTTAGCTTCATAGACCTGTTGTGCAGTTCCTACCCCAAGTTTGGAAAGTTCTCAACTATTAAGTAAACTCTTTGCCATATTGTTTCTCTCTTCTCCTTCTGGTACAATTAATCTTATATTTCATTTTCTGATAGAATCTGATAGCTCTCATAGATCTTCTTCACCTTTTAAAAATCTTAGTTTTATCTTCTACTTAATCATTTCTAAATTCCTAAACTTTAAGTCACTTATTCATTCTTCAGCTGCAGAATATTTAGCTCTTTTCAAAAACTTCAATTTCTTTGGTAGAGAAGTCCTTATAATCATTAAATATATTCCTGAGTTCACCGTATTATATTTCTGAATTTTCTTATAGCTTGTTGAATTTCTTCATAATATCTATGCTGCATTCTTTATCAGTTAGATCACAATAGATCACAATAGCTTTGAATTCAGTTGCTGAGGAATTATCATTTTCTTTTTATGGTACCATATTTCCTTGATTTTTTCATAATGTTTGAGGTTATGTGCCTCTGCTTTTGCATTTGAAATAGCAAACATTTTTCTTAGTGAAGGATTTTTTAACTTTGGCTATTATAATTCAGTAGGTGGCAATTATAAACCTTTATTTTGTGTTCCATAGGTGATGCTATAGCTCATGTTTTTTGTTTTTCCTACCAGAGTTGATTCTAAGGGATACATTCAAGAGCACACAAAAAGAGATGAGAGCTTTGGACTTAGCATCCAGGACTTTAGGGGTGCCCCTGATGTGACTGGGAAATCCATAAGTGGGAAACTCCCAGAGATCCATGAGTGGGACACCAGCTGAAATCCCAAAGCAAACAGCAGGAAACACACTTTTTTCAATATCCTTTGGCATTCTTGTCTGCCTCTTTCCACTTGCCCTCAGTTACAAAAATGCCTTCTCCAGCTGAAACCCACACAACCAGGCAGCCTGTCACTCACCACTTGCAATTTCTACCTTCTCTGATGCTGACAAAAGCCTAGCACATTGCAATATGGCCTGCAGGGGAAGGCTACCTCGGTAGGCTCTCTGCCTTCAAATTCATCTCGCTCCAGCTCTGATGGTATGCTGGAATCTCCCACCAGGTTGCCTGGACCCCCACAAATTCTGTCTCCCATGACCATCCACCCACTTTTGCACTTTCCAGGTTCCCCTTTTCCTGATCATGGCAAGTTGGAGTTACAGCAGACTCTGACTCCTTTGGATCCAGAGTCCCCTCTGAGGTCCCATCTATTCTTCTCTCATGCAGAGCTGGGTAGTAATCACCCAGTGTTCTCATATAATGCACAAGTACACTTCTGTTCAGTTATAGATGTCTAATGAGTTATAAATGGAAAAGGGGAGGAAAAAGGAACAACTCATGCTGCCATGATCCTGACATCACTCTAGATAAGTCAGGGTTCTGCTTCTTGATCTAAGTGCTGTTTCCATGGGTGCAACAAATTTAATTAAATTTATAAAATACATTAAGCTGTATGCACTTTTATATATGTACATAATACTTCATCAAAAGTTAAATGTGATTCCACTCCACTTTTTGTGGGTATACAGCCAAAATAATTGAGAGAAAGGACTCAAAGAGATATTTATACAGCCATGTTCATGGCAGCATTATTCAGAAAAGCCATAAGGTCAAAGCAACCCAAATGTCCATCAACAAATGAATGGAGAAACAGAATGTAGTATATATAGTGGAATATTATCAGCTATAAAAGAAAGGAAATTCTGATATATGCTATCACAAAGATGAACCTTGAGGACATTATGCTAAGTGAAATAAGGCAGTCTCAAATATTTTATGATTCCATTTATATGAAGTACTTAGAATAGGTAAACTCAAAGAGCAGAATGATAGCTGCCAGGGACTAGAGTGAGGAATGAAGAGTTTGATAGAGTTTCAGTTTTGCAGTATGAAAAAGTCCTGTGGATCAGTGTTAGCAATGGCAGCATAACAATGTGAATATACTTAATACCACTAAACTATACATCTAAAAATGCTTAACATGGCAAAATTTATGTGTGTTTTACCAAGACGTTTTTTAAAAAGTTAAATGCAACTTTAAGATATACCCTCCATAAAATTATATACTCCATATAATTGTATAACTTACCTCTGGTGAACATTCCACAATTTTAACACCTCTACTCTTAGCGGGTTACTCTAAACCCTATATTTTCAAGCCTATTGAAAACAAGAAGTAAAAAAAGCCAACAATGGACTCTCCTCAAGCAGCAATGTGAAATGCCTAGAATGGCTTTCCTCTCACACAGGACCTTATATTAAACATAATGCTTTGACCTCCTCCTTTCCATTTATACTCACAACTCCCTTTTGAAGGAGCAACTCCCTTTTGAAGGAGGCAGGTTAGATAGGTCTGTTACCCTTACTTCAAAGTTGGGGAAACTGACCAAGAAAAAAATAAAATCACAGCCTAGAAAAACAAAATTTAAATTTTCTGATAATAAATTCAAGCTGGAGGCCATTTTCCAAAGAACCCTCAAGTTTGTTAATAGATGTAAAAAACAAATTTGATTTACAAATTAATTTTATACTTCTATTATTCCCATAAGAAAATTCTTTATATTATGTAGATCTTTATGTTGAAAAATTTCACTTTGACTTGAAAACATTTTATTTAATTTATACAAATAACTACTAAATACAAAAAGTAGATTAAAACAAAATAGTTATTTTTTTTTTCTGGCAGAGTTTAAATGCACATAATGGATAATTCCGAAGAAAATGCATTTTTCCCCACAGCGTTCAGGACTAAAATTCTACTGAAATCTTTGCTTCTAAATCAGTAATATATTCGGTGGTGTCACATGGGTAATGGCTAAATACGTTCTGCATATGAACTGAAAAAAACTTACAGTCTACACACCTATAAATGTGAAGCACTTAAAATGTGAATTTAACTGATAATAAAAGAAAATGTCCATTTCAGAGTATAGTGTTAAAAACATTTTGATAATAAAATCATAAGAACCACATAAAAATAAGCTTTAACATATGCACAAAGCAGTTCTGTAAAAACTGCTATGTGCACAAGTAATAAATAATTTGCAAAGTTGTGTATAAACAATTCCTAATGTTCAGCGTCATTGTAAACATCAGCACGTGTAAAATGCAGCAAAGTCTGACATTACATTTTGTTTTGCCAAATTGAATTCCTATTATCCAAAGACAGACCAGTGGAGTATGCAGCCAATGTTTTGGCAAGTTGGGTCTTTAAAATTAAGAGTAACAGTGCAAGTAAGGAATGCAAAGAATTCCTAGTGCAATAAAGAAGAGAAGCACAGGCAATATTGCTGATTAAAAATTCACCACCTCCTTGAGTTTCCCATGGGGAGTGTCTAGGAGACCTGTGAAGATATGCAAAGCCACTGTCTTAATGCCCAGATCTCTTTTAGGATTTCTCTGTGTTCCTCCAGTTCCCTACCTTTGCAACAGTGTCTGTCCAACATTAGTCTCTGCAGTGTGAACAGTTTGTGAAATGCCCAGTTCACAGTCATTGAGCGAGGTTAGGGTGGTTTTGGTGTCTCCCCAGCACATGGCTGGGTAAGATGTCTGCCTTGTCAAAGCAGCCACTTGGGGAGGGAGACAGCTGGATTCTATTCTGACTGCCAGTCAGGCCAGCATTAGGTCCCAGCTGGACAACGATGACATCAGATCTTCCTTCTTGACACCATGAAAATGTCAACAGTCAGTTTTCAATTTGTCTAGGGAATTATCAATTTTGGTCAAAGTCTTTTTGATACGCAGAGCTGTGAGTCTTGCAGATGGATTTTGATACCAGCACTCTTTCATCAGCTTAGCCAGAGAGGTTAATGTCTGAGGAGAGAAAAAAAACCCAACACCACAGTGAAAAAGTAGCTGGGCAGATGTTAACCATTCTCCAGGACTCTGTAGGTCTTGTGAGGTTAAAGTGGTGTTATTACCATCTTCCTTAAGCAAATATCAAGGCCTAGATCACTGATAAATAAGCTACTCCAGAGCTTCCTAAGTTCTGTCCTGTGGATCCCTAATGCTACCAACTGACTTTATCAAATTAATACACAAATGAACACTATGGACCCCTTGACGGTTTTATGGGTGACAAAAGCAATAATACTAACCCAGAGTTAATGAAATATGCAGATAGGGTCATTTCTCAATAAGGATCTTTAGCATTGAACAGCTTATGTTTGGGCTTAATCCTTCTAGCTAATGTGTAAAAGATTACCTACCTTGTGTAGGACACAAGGTTGGGCAAGGGCTTTCCAAGGGTGTAGAACAACATCCACCTCCCATCCTGGATTCACAAACCAGTCTTCCTTCCTGTTTACACCCAGGAAGCAAGGCTTTGCCTTTAACAAAGAAAAGCCCCCACTTCCTGGTGGTGCTGTGATCAGCCTTCCTCCATTCATTAGGAAGTGATCACACAAAGTAAGCTTCTCCAGTTCCAGGTTTCACCAGATGAGTTTTGGGAAGACAAGATAGGGGAGTAAAAGGACCCTAAACTCACGTCCTCTCATGAAAACCCCAAAATCACAACTAACTGCTGAACAACCACTGATAAAAAAGACTAGAATCTACCAAAAAAGATATTTTACATCCAAGGATATAAATAAGAAACAATGAGATGGGTGGAGGTGCATACTCATTATATAATCAAACCCCATACCACTCAGGTGGATGACCCACAAACTGGAGAATAATTATAACACAGAAGTTCTCTCACAGGAGTGAGAGCTCTGAGCCTCAAGTTAGGCTTCCCAGACTAGAGGTTCAGGATTGGGAAGAGGTGCCTCAGAGCATCTGGCCCTGAAGGCCAGTGGGGCTTGATTTCAGGAACTCCACAGAACTAGGAAACTTGACTCCACTTTCGGAGGGTGCACATAATGTCTCACATGTACTTGGACTCAAGACAAAAACAGTGTCTCCCTAGGAGCCTGAAGCCAGACCTAGCTGCTAGTCTTGGAGGGTCTCCTGGGGTTTGAGGAGCAACAGTGGCTCACTCTGGGGTCAAAGAGGCTGGTGACAGACCAAGAGGGAACCTATAGGAACTCTGGCTGATGGCAGAACAGTGACTCCATAGGAGCCTGAGCCAGACCTACCTGCTGGTCTTATAAGGTTTCCTGGGGTAGGGAAGCAACAGTGGCTCACTATGGGGTCAGAGAGGCTGGTGGCAGACAGAGCAGGGACCTATATGAACTCTGACTGGAAGTAGACATTCTGAGCCCTTGGCACCAAGACCTGGCCCAACCCAACAGCCTGTAGGCTCCAGTGCTGGGATGCCTCAAGCCTAATAACCAACAGGGTGGGAACACAGCCCCACCCATCAGCAGACAGGCTGCCTAAACACTCCCTGAGCCTATAGACATGCACCTTGACACAGCCATGCCTACCAGAGGACCAAGATCCAGCTCTATTCACCACTGGCAGGCACCAGCCCCTCCCACCAGGAAGCCTACAGCAACCTCTAGAATAGCCTTAACCACCAGGGAGCAGACACCAGAATCAAGAAAATACAATTCTGCAGGCTGCAGAACTGAGTCAGCAAAGCATAGGTCACAACCTAACCTGGGACCAGCTAGTCTCTAGCCCTTGGGTGACAAAAGGGAATTTACTGTTGGAACATATAGAACATCCAAAATAGATGATAACTTTTACAAGGCCAAGAAATGTAACAAGCTATTACATACAAAAAAAATGCAAAGAGAAATTTGAGATAGCCAAGGAATACATTCCAGATGAAGGAACAAGATAAAACCCCAGAAGAAACAACTAACTTGAAGTGGAGATAGGCAGTCTACCTGAGAAAGAGTTTTACAGTAATGATCATAAAGATGATCTGAGGACTCAGAAAAAGTGAATGCACAGAGCAATAAGAAGTTTTTAGAAAATATAAAGAACAACCAGAGTTGAATAATACAAAAATTGAAATGAAAAATACACTAGAAGGAATCAAGAGCAGAATAAGTAGGGCAGAATGAATCAGTGAGCTGGAAGAGTGGTAGAAATCACTGTCATGGAACATAATAAAGAAAAAAGAATGAAAAGAAACAAGGACAGTTTAAGAGACCTCTGGGACAATGTCAGTGCACCAACATTCACATTTTAGGGGTCCCAAAAGGAGAAGAGAGAGAGAAAGCACCTGAGGAAATATCTGAAAAGAGCTGAAAAAGAGTTTCTAAAAACTCACTTTTTCTGAGTCCTCAGATCATCTTTATGATCATTACTCTAAAACTCTTTCTCAGGTAGACTGCCTATCTCCACTTCAAGTTAGTTGTTTCTTCTGGGGTTTTATCTTGTTCCTTCATCTGGAATGTATTCCTTGGCCATCTCATCTCATGGGAAAAGAAACAATCACCCCAGGACAGAAAGCCCAAAGAGTCCCATACAGGATTAATCCAAGGAGGAACACACCAAGATACATAGTAATCAAATTGACAAAAGGAGAAAACATTAAAAGCAACAAATAACATACAAGGGAATCACCATAGGACTCAGCTGATTTTTCAACAAAAACTGTAGGCCAGAAGGGAGTAGCACAACATATTTCAAGTGTTGAAAGAGAAAACGCTATAACCAAGAATACCTTCCCAGCAAGGCTCTCATTCAGATTTGACAGAGAAATCAAAAGCTTTAGAGACAAGCAAGTCAGCACTACAAAGTCAGCTTTACAACAAATGCTAAAGGAACCTTTCTAAATGGAAATAAAAAGGCCACAACTATAAACAAGAAAATTGCAAACTGGGAAAGCTCACTGGTAAAGGCAAACATATAGCGAAACTAGGAAATCATCCACACACAAATATGATACCAAAACCAGTAACCACAAGGGGCAGAGAGTGCAAATGTAGTATATTGGAAATATATTGCAGCAACTTAAAACAATCATGTGTATACAGACTGCTATACAAAACCTCATGGTAACCACGAACCAAAAATCTGTAATATTTGTACACACAAAAAAGAAAAAGGAATCCAAACACAACATTGAAGATAGTAATCAAATCACAAGAGAAGAGAGCACAAGAGGAAGGAAAAAAAAAGATCAAAAGCACTAAAATGGCAATAATATGTATATCAATAAATACCTTAAATGTAAATGGACTAAGAGTTGCAACCAAAAGTCAGAGACTGGCTGAATAGATACAAAAACTAGACCTGTATATGTTGTCTACAAGATATCCATTTCAGATCTAGAGACACATACAAACTGAAAGTGAGGAGAAGGAAAAAGTTATTCCATTCAAGTAGAAATCAAAAGCTGGAGTAGTAATATTAATATCAGACAAAATAGACTAAGTTACAAGAGACAAAGGACATTACATAATAATCAAGGGATCATTCCACGAACAAGATGTAATCATAAATATATATGCACCCAACAGAGGAACACCTTAATATATAAGGCATATGTTAACAGTCATAAAAGGAGAAACACAATAATAAAGTCCCCTCACTAACACCCCACTTACATTAATGCACAGATCATCCGGACAGAAAATCATTAACAAAACCCAGGCCTTAAATGACACATTAGGCTAAATGGACTTAATTGATATTTATAGAGCATTCCATCTGAAAGTAGCAGAATACACATGGAACATTCTCCAGGATAGATCACATGCTGGATGGGACACAAGTGAAATTATATTAAGCTTCTTTTTTGACCACAACTCTGGGAGATTAGAAATCATCTACAAGAAAACAAATAACAAAACAAAACACAAACATGTGGAGGCTAAACAATATGTTACTAAACAACAGAAGAAATCAACAAGGAAATAAAGTATCTAGAAACAAATGAAAATGAAAATACTATAAAGCCTTATGGTATGCAGCAAGAGCAGTTCTAAGATTTATAATGATACAAGCTTACCTCAGGAAACAAAAATCTCAAACAACCTAGTTGCTTACACCTAAAACAACTAAAGATTAGAGCAGAAATAAATGACATAAAGGCTAAGAAACAATAGAAAACATTTTTGAATGAAACTAAAAGATGGTTATTTGAAAAGATAAACAAAATTGATCAACTTTTAGCCAGACACATCAAGAAAAAGAGAGGGGCCAGATCAATAAGATTAGAAATAAAAAGTTACAACCAACACCAAAGGAATACAAGGAACCATAAAATTCAAGCAACTATATGCCAATAAAATAGACAACCTAGAAGAATGGATAAATTCTTAGAAGGGTACAATCTCCCAAGACTGAACCAGGAAGAAATTAAAAATATGAACAGACCAATTATAAGTACTGAAATTGATCCTATGATTTAAAAATTCCCAACAAACAAAAGTCTAGAACCAGATGGCTTCAAACATGAATTCTACCAAACATTTAGAGAGTTTATAACTATCCTTCTGAAACTATTCCAAAAAATTAGAGGAAGGAACACTCCCAAGCTCATTCTATAAGGCCACTATCACCCTTATACCAAAACTAGATAAAGATACCACGCACACACACAATTATTAATGGCCAGTATCACAGATGAACATAACCAAAAATATCCTCAACAAAATACTAGCAAACAGAATCCAAGAATACATTAAAAGGACCATACATCATGATCAAGTGGGATTTATCCCAGGAATGCAAAGATTTTTCAATAGCCACAAGCAAATCAGTCAGTATGATATATCACATTAACAAATTGAAGAGTAAAAACCATATGATCATCTCAACAGATTCAGAAAAAGCTTTTGATAAAATTGAATATTCATTCATATTAAGAACTGTCCAGAATGTGGGCATAGAGGGATCCTACCTCAATATAATAAAGGCCGTACATGATAAACCCAAAACTAACATCATACTCAATGGTAAAATAGTGAAAGCTTTTCCTCTAAGATCAGGAGCAAGACACAGATGTCCATCCTTTCCACTTTTATTCGACATAGCTTTGGACGTCCTAGCCATAGAAATCTGACAAGAAGAAATGAAAGGAATCCAAACTGAAAAAGAAGAAATAAAACAGTCATTGTTTGCAGATGTCATGATATTATACAGAGAAAATCCTAAAGACATGACCAGAAAATTACTACAGCTCATCATTGAATGCAGTAAAGTTGCAGGATACAAAATTAATACATATAAACTTCTTGCATTTCTATATACTAACAATGAAAGATCAGAAAGACAAAGCAAAGATCCCATTCACCACTGCATCAAAAAGAATGAACTATCTAGGAAAAAATCTACCTAAGAAGGCAAAAGACATATAGTCTGAAAAATGTAAGATGCTGAGAGAAACTGAAGATAACACAAACAGAAAGGTATACCGTGTTCTTGGACTGGAAGAATCAATATTGTCAAAGTGATTATATTACCCAAGGCAATCTACAGATTCAAGGCAATCCCTATCAACTGCCAATGGCATTTTTCACAGAACTAGAACAAAAAAAATTAAGTTTGTATGGAGACATGATAGACAATAGCAATCTTGAGAAAGAACAATAAAACTGGAAAAATCAGGCCCCTTGGCTTCAAAGTATACTGCAATAATGAAAAGAATATGGTACTAGCACAAAAACAGAAACCAATGGAACAGGATAGAAAGTCCAAAAATAAACCCATGAACCTATGGTCAATTAATCTATGACAGAGGAAGCAAGAATATACAATGGAGAATAGACAAGCTCTTCGATATGTTGTTCTGGGAAAACTGGACAATTACATGTAAAAGAACAAAATTGGAACATTCTCTAACACCATATACAAAAACTCCTAGAGGAAAATACAGGCAGGAAACTCTTTTGACACAAATCACAGCAATATATTTTTGGATCCATCTCCTAGTTAATGGAAATAAAAATAAATGGGACATAATTAAAGTTCAAACATTTTGCACAGGAAAGTAAACAATAAACAGAATGAAAAGACAACTTACAGAATGTGAGAAAATATTTGCTAATGATGTGACCAAAACAGATTGATCTCCAAAATATACAGTTCATATAGCCCAGTATCAAAAAAAAAAAAAAAAAAAACACAATCAAAAAATGGGCAGAAGATCTAAATAGACATTTCTCCAAAGACATACACATGGCCAAAAGGCACATGAAAAGATATTCCACATCACAAATTACTAAAGAAATATAAATCAAAACTACATTCACACCATCAGAATGGCCATCATCAAAAAATATAAGTTCTGGATAGGGTATGGAGAAAAAGGAACCCTCCTACACTGTTGATGGGAATGTAAATTGGTACAGCCGCTATGGAGAACAGTATGGCGTTTCCTTAAAAATCTAACAACAGAGCTACCATATGATTCTGCAATCCCACTCCTGGGCAGATATCCAAACAAAACCATAATTTGAAATATACACACACTCCAATGTTCATTGCAGGACTACTTAGAATAGCTAAGACATGGAATCAACCTAAATGTCCATCAGCAGATGAATGGATAAAGATACCACACACATACACACACACACAAATGGAACACTACTCAGCCATAAAAAAATAATGTGATTTGAAGCAACATGTGTGGACCTAGAGATTATCATACTAAGTAACCAAATAGAGAAAGACAAATGTTGTATATCACTTATGCGTGGAATCTTAAAAAATTTAGACGCACATGCACACACACACTCACAAACTCACTTCCAAAACAGACTCACAGACATAGTAAACAAACTATGATTACCAAAGGGGAAATGAGGGAGGTGGGTGGGGAGCAGGATAAACTAGGAGGTTGAGTTTAATATATACATACTACTATATATATAAAATAATTAACCAGTAAGAACCTACTGAATAGCCCAGGGAACTGTTTTCAATATTTTATTATAACTTACAAGTGAAAAGATTCTGAAAAAGAACACATACATATTATATATAAATCAGATAAAATATATAATTGAATCTCTGTGCTGTGTGCTGGAAACACAATATTGTAAATCAACTATATTTCAATTTTTTAAAAAAAGCAACAGCTTATGATTGGAATTTCAGATACACAGATGGAAAAGAGGTTAAAAGCATCACTCAGGTCTCTTGGTTTACATGTGAAACAGCAGTCCTAGGGCTGGTAGCATAGTGATGAATCTACCAATTCCTGGAGCTAGTCAGTCAAAAGTAGAAATTCTCATGAATATTGTCATTCATTAGCAAGATCTATCAGATATGGCTCCTTTAAGAATGAGACCATTTTGTGAACCTACTCAATTAGGTCTAAGGCCCTTCTGCTTAAAATAGAGAAAAAAGCAACAGACAGGGCAGATTACTCAAGAACTATTCCAGCTGAAACTCATTAGCATGTCAATAGCTAAGGGTAGCACTAAAACTAAGAAAGTAGCACTCTTACCGGGTCTGAGAACCATCTGTTGGGTATGTTGGGCCTCTGTTGATCCACGCAGACCACCTTCCTCATATCTTCAAAACTAGGGTCATTGGGAACCACGTCATAAAATGGTGGCTTGTAATCTTCCACAATACCTGCACACACAGACATGAATTGTGTTGGGTTAGCAAAAGAGTAGAGGTTGCCCAGGGTTTTATTGATGGGTGTCACAGCTTACAGTATGATAGGGAAAAGTACTCATTACCTTCCCCAAACTTCAAGGTGATTCTGAACGCTATAAGTAGGTTTTCAAATAAGTGGAAAACAAAGCAATAAATAGAAAACCATGCAGAGTACAGGAGGAAAAATAATAGAAGAAAATGAGACTACTTCTCACGCAATGGTAAATATTAATAAAATGCTTTAAGAGTGCATACAAACACCTCTGCAATTCCCAACAGGGCACAGGAGACAGACAAGAATCCCTGTGGTGATTAAAAAGGGACAAGACAGCTAAGAAGGTACATGAATCTAGCAGTTTTGAACCATAAACTGAAAAGGTTGTTCATGAACTAGAGATAGAAGCAAACAAATTAATCCAAGACCATAATCAAAATACCCCTTTTGGTTATGACTCGAGGGAAAAAAATTACCACTATAAAATAACCCCTTCAGGACTTCCCGTTGCGGCTCAATGGGTTAAAAATCCAACTAGTATCCATGAGGACACAGGTTCAATCCCTGGCCTCGCCCAGCGGGTTAAGGATCCAGCACTACAAACCGCAGTATAGGCTACAGATGCAGCTCAGATCCAGCTGTGGCATAGGCCAGTAGCTGAAGCTCCGATTCAACCCCTACCCCAGGAACTTCCATATGCCATGGGTACAGCCCTAAAAAGACAAAAAACAAGAAAAATAATCGCTCCAATTGGGAGGATGCAAATAAATGTAGTATCAAATATTTCCTCATTCATTCACTCTTTGTTCTGAGTACTCTCTGTCAGACACAGCTGTCTGATGGTTCTATTATTTCCTCTCAGATCAAAGGCACAAAATAAAATGTAGAGAAAGATAGTCATTTGGGAAGGCAGAAGAATAGCTGAAAAAAAATGAATTCTTCCTGTACTCCCAAGCAAATAAAAAAGTGGTTAATTTCAGCTTCTGTCCCTGCATGATATCCAATGCCTTAGGAACCCTTTGCTCAGCAAAATTACATCAGTTTCTTACTTTTCACAGAGTAGTTCCACATACAGAAAAATTTAAAGCAACAATTTGGAATTCGAAAATTGGTTTTTCTCCTTATAAATATGTAACCCGGAAAATCCACTGTTTTTCTTCTATCATCAAAGGATTCAACAATAAGGACAGTGGATTACTTGGTTTACTGCCCTCTTTCCTTCCTCCATGTAACTTTCTTCTATTCCTCAATGCCTTCCAGATTGTTGGCGCAGACAGGAAGAAGCTGTTTTGACAACATAAATTATTCTAATTAAGTTGTTTTAGTTCCTACAAGCCACCAGAAGTCTTCAATCCCCTTTTCACTTATCAAAGAAATTAACAGTGAGAAGCTGTTCTCACAAATCCCATATAAATACAAACCATTTATGCAAAAGATTAGCCATGATAAGGAACATCTGTTCAAGAAATATTAGTTTTTTGGTTAAACTTCATAGACTCAACAAAGTTTATTTTTAAAATGCAACATAGTCTAAATTATACTTAAAAATTCTGGCTGATATTCTTAAGTCTAAATAACACATCCACTTTGCTTGACTGTTTGTAATGTATTTTAGTCAAAGGATTAAAATCTCTTCTTAGATTTATAAGGAAATCCTGCTGAATAGCATTGAGAACTATGTCTAGATACTCATGTCGCAACAGAAGAAAGGGTGGGGGAAAAAACTGTAACTGCAATGTATACATCTAAGGATGACCTGACCCCCTTGCTGTACAGTGGGAAAATAATTAAAAAAAAAAGAAAAAAAAAATCTCTTCTAGAAATCATAAACAGGTTTAGATTGGGCATAAACCACTGCTTTCAGAAGACCTAGAATACCTCATCTCAGAAGCCCTACCTACTTCTCTGGTAAGGACCCCAGGAAGCATTCAAACAGTATTTTAATGCCTTTCAGTACTAATACTACTAGGAGACATCACAGAAAATAGAGGTGGACATTGACCTGCCAGATAATGTATACCTTTATAAGGGCCATATTAATTTATAAGAACGTAGGATTGGAGTTCCCATCATGGCTCAGCGGAAATGAATCTGACTAGCATCCATGAGGATGCAGGTTCAATTCCTGGCCTCACTCAGTGGGTTGTGGATCCGGAGTTGCCGTAAGCTATGGTGTAGGTCACAGAAGCAGCTCGGATCCTGCATTGCTGTGGCTGTGGCGTAGGCCAGCAGCTACCACTCCAATTTGACCCCTAGCCTGGGAACCTCCATATGCTGTGGGCGTGGCCCTTAAAAAAAAAAAAAAGTAGGATTGTGTCCTTCAACAGTAGTAGCATTGTGCCTTTTCAACTTTTGTGAAGGAGAATACATTTAATAGCCTGGTTTCATTCTTTTAAAATCTAGCATAATAGCTAGCCATTTGGAGTAACTTGCCTCATTTGGGAAGGGTTAGGTGACTGGAACAGTAATACTGAGCTGAATTTTTCTGTAAATGCAAAAGAAAAAAGCATGGCTGGGTTTTTAAAACACAGGCTCTAGGGGTCAACAATAAATTTCATTATACAAAGATGGAACCTTTCCCTTGGGTTTATAGTTGTCATATTTTAATCTTATTAAATGTCACCATGTTTTAACAAAAGGAATGAAATTTTTAAAAGACCATTTAATTGATTATGCCTGGGACGTAGTCATGCCTCTTCCACCACTGGTCAACTGTTGATTGTTTCCACTTGATGTTGGCCATGCTTGCCCAGAAAAAAAATAAACCTGGGACTTAAACTCCAGCAATCACATGGAACTCCCTCTGGTCAAGGAAAGCAGTTATCTTAATCAATATAAAGTACACTACATACTTACTATGTGTGGAATACCAAATTAAATGTTGAGGATGATAAAAGAATAAGACATGCTCTTGGTTTTCAAGGAACTCAAAATCTAGTGGAAGATGAGAACAAGCCCCACTCTTTTTTCCTTAGATAATAGAAACGTTGTTTGAAAAAAAAACAAAAAAACCTCAAAAATATTTTTCACTCCTTTATATATTCACTTTTGCCTTGACAGGCAAAGATAGGTTAGAAATTCTCACTGTTTTACTTGCTGATTCCTATACTGGCTCAAAAACTATTCTAATCCCTTAACACTGTGTGAGTCAGGGGTTGTCCTTGGCACTAGGGATACAAAAGTTAAAAAGATGTGATGTTGGTGATGAGAATATGGGGAAGGAGGGTATGAAAAAATAAATTACAAACTAGGAGCAGGGAGAAGAGATGGGGGGACATAATGTTCAGCAGGTTTCAAAGAATTAAATATCTGTGTGTTTTAAGTAAAATCAAGGTGCCATGGAATAAATCGGGTGCCATGGAAGCTTAAATAAGCTTTCTGGGAGCTAGGGCTTGGAGGAACATAGCAAGATGAATTTTTTAAAAAGTGAAAAGGATGGGACAAGAATACACCAAAGAGAGGGGCATTCGGGGGGTGGGGGGGATACAGATATGGGACAAAGACAAAGGGTTACAAATGATCCTTCTATGTTGGACCAATGGAGGGAAGTTCTCTGGGGCTGAAATCAGTGTCCATGGTGGGTGGGGCGTGGAGGGTGGGGGTGACAGATCAGGGTTAGACTGTGAAATTATTTGTGTTGTCAAGGTAGGAAGTTACTTACAACTTTCTTCCCTCACTTTGGCTAGAAAAATAGTGGACACAGTCCTTTATGATCGCACTCAATGAGCAACTGCCAAATCATAAGCCAGTGAAGAAGACAGCATGAATACAGGAAAAGTGACTTAAAAAAAAATACTTCAAGTGCCAAAGGAGTGGTACAACAAAGGATCCAGGACTGCAGTGGAAGAGAGCTCTTAAACTGTGGTCAAGGAAGGATGAACTGAGCCAGGACCAGGACTTGCTTTTCCACATAAGAGGGTGTGACTCAAAGGGCCACAGAAAGAATCGGAGGAATTATTTATAACCTCCTCCCCACAACCTTGGACATGTCTATCTGATTTATACCATCTTTTTTTCCTAGACCTATTGTCTCCCTGAAAGTTTTCTCTAGGGCAAATCTGTCTTTATAACCAATATCCCTATCATTCATTTGCCTGATCTTTCTAAGTAAAACCCTTAATTGCCAGACGTGAGTTCCAACACCTTTAAAATACGCGTCACAAAATGGATGTGCAGATCAACAAGAATGCCCTGGACAGGGCTTCAAACAGCATGAAATACCAGAGGGGTCTTTCTAAAATGCAAGTCTCTGGATACAAGGCCTTCCTCATGATCCTCTCCAGCCAAACCAAATGTTTTTGGCTTTCAAAGCTTTGGAGCTTTCTCAAGTGCAGATTATGGATTTGGCTATAATTTGAATAATCTGAAGGTGAGACATGTTAGAATCAGGTAGATCACAGCCTGCATTTTCCTCAAGAAGAAACTGAGGGCCACCCAGGGAAAATTCATTGTTCCAAGTTCACAACTAACTAATGACATAGATGAACCAGAATCCATTTCCCGGATTCTATTCTGTAATCCCATCACAGTGGGGATTGCTCACTTCACGTTACACCATCTCTCTTCACTGCCCTGCAACTTGGTGGTCACATCCAACATCCAGGTAACAGGTGAGGGGAATGGAACTGCAGCAGCTACATCTATACAGAGACCTGATGTTAACAGTTAATTCCTAGAGAAATTATGAAACCCTTTAGAGATTAGAACATTACAACTAAAGACATTTTTAAAGAGGATTAGAATGGCTCATGTTTGACCTCTGAGAGGACTCTAAGTTAATACAGAGTTTCCTTCAGGGGTGGCATGTGAGAAAGTGGAATGTGGTTCACAGACAAATCTTTTTCATCTTATTAAATCACTGCGTATGTATTTTTATAGTTACCTTCCATTTAGTTCCATGGGATACTGGTTTTCCCATTTCCAATAGTGACATTAATTTCCTTTTAAAAAATATGTTTAAAAACCAATTTAAATGAAATGATTAAGAAAATAATGTTAGAAATGGCATCTGGATATGAAAAAAAATCATAAAGGTAGTACATGTATGAAAGAATCTTGGGAAACAATTTTCAAAGAGGTATTTTTTTCCTGGTAAGATTAAGATTCAAAAAGGTATATCTATTATTTGTGTTACTTTGCTTAACATTTCTCACAGGAGGATTTCAAACATGGTTTTTATGCCACAGCCCACATGGAAAACTACTAGATAAAAGGATGGAACTGCTCATGATAGAGGTGACAGCAGCCTAGGAGATTCCAATTCCCCTTGGCCCTGCCTCACTGCTGGAGATTTCAAAGAATCAGTACCTCAGGCGTCCCTTTAACCCAAGAGGGTGCACTCACTGAGAAGCCCTGACGTACCTCAAGGCAGGTTCTCTTTCTGAAACAGGAACAGAAATGAAAGGACAGCTCTGTTCCCTGCTAATAAGTAAGTACACATGTGACCGCAAAGACGTCATCCCGCCATCCCCATCACAGTTCACAGGCATAAGGAACTGAGCACATCTTTCAGAGTCAAGACCAACGGCATTGTCTGAAATCTGTTAATTCATTTGTTACTTATCATGGAAGTCTCCATGATGTAGTAGAGCCAACGTAAATGGTTACATATTGCTATATGGTTAGGCCCAACTGAAAATATTGATGATATAGTTGTCAGGAGAGGTTGAAGGGCCTAGGACAAATGCACAGCCATGCTCTGAGCTGAGCTATGACAAGACACCTTATATCTCACACAGCCCCAAATCTAGAGAGAGAAGCTCCACAAGGGTTCTAAGCACTTGCTAGTTGTGGAGGTCTCATGAGAAAAGGAGCATATCATTCATGGATGCTCAGGCCATTAGAAGGTGGTCATCATAGACATGCCTTGGTGAAGGGCAGCTCTTCAAGGCATATCAAGGAAAAATTTGCTTTAATAAAGTTTTGCTGGCTTCTCTGGCTATTTTGTCATGAGGTCACTGGACTGCCCCCCTCTGGTCTGTATGTTAAATCAGGGTTGTGAAATTCCAGAAATCAGTGGGGGAAAAAAATCCTTCCTTCTGACTCTGCCTCCTTATTCCTGCCCCCAACCACTCTCAGGAATATGGAGATGGAGTCAGAAGGAAGGATTTTTTTCCCCACTGATTCCTATACCTATAAATTGAGTGGTTGGGGGCAGGAATAAAATAATCAAACCTGAAAGGAATTATTTGAATGAATATTTTTAAGTTTCCCTGATATGATTCTTCCCTTTGTTCAAATCTTAATATACACTAGAGCAGTGAAATAAAATCATGAAACAATATCAGATATTAAGTTGCTGAAGAAAATAAGAGCTGTCATGGTTTCCGTACACAAGCCCATTGTGCTTAGGAACAGAAGCACATGCCGTTCCTTGGCAAGCCCAAGGACTTATCAGAAGAGGTTTTCCAAAGTATGTGTGCCAAACATAAGCTTGTTCTAACAAGTATTTCCTAGTCCCCACCCCATTAAGAGAGGCAACTTGGCCAGCAGGGTTTTTTTCTGTGTGAGATGCAAACACTTCTTGACATATTTCAACACTGGATTCCACCACAAAATAATCAAAGCCAGTCACAGTGAAATAATTTCCACATAGCCCTCCTGTGGGTGGTGAAGAGGAAACACGTGTAGTACCAGGGGATGCAGTGGCATAAAGAGAGGTGGGGAGAGGGCAGCTGAGGTCTGCAAGCAGCCACCATCACTCAGGTCCAGTGGAACAGTAACAAAACTCATGGCAATGGCATTGAGCATGTAGCATATGCCACACATGTGCTTGATGCTTTACATACATCTCTCACTTAATCATCAGAACCCTTTAAAGTGCATACTGTTATTGTACTTTTTGGATGATGAAACTGATGTGACTGAGTCAGAGGCTGATTCCAGAGCCCACAGTATTAGTGATAACATTTCACTGCCTCAAGCGGGCCCAGAAGAGGCACCATCCAGCTGCACAGAGGCTGCTGCCGTTGACACAGGCCTCTGTGTGCTGTGTGATAGCCACATGGAGAGCCACAGCAAGCAAAGAAACACCTCACAACACGTTGTGTAAGAACCAAACACAATAATGGAACATGTGTCCCGTCGTCTAAATGCATTTGCTGGTACAATCTGGGTACACTGCCTTTTCAAAAGCTCCATATAGAGATTCCTCAAAAAAGTAAAAATAGAGTTGCCATATGATCCAGCAGCCCCACTCCTGGGCATATACCCAGACAAAACTATAATTCAAAAAGATACATGCACCCTTCTGTTTAATGCAGCACTGTTTATAATAGCCAAGACATGGAAACAACCTAAATGCCCATCAATAGATGAATGGATAAAGAAGATGTGGTATACACACATACACACACACACACACACACACACACACACACACACACACACAAAATGGACTATTACTCAGCTATAAAAAAGAATGAAATAATGCCGTTTGCAGCTACATGGATGGACCTAAAGATTATCATACTAAGCAGAGCAAGTCAGAAAAAGATAAATACCATATGATATCACTTATATGTGGAGTCTAGAATATGACACAAATGAACTTATCTACAAAACAGAAACAGACTAAGACATAGAGAACAGACTTTGTGGTTGCCAAGGGGGGGGAGGGAAGGACTGGGAGTAGGGGATTAGCAGATGTAAACTAGTATATATAGGATGGATAAGCAACAGTCCTACTATATAAGACATTTAAATCACAGTGAGGAGTTCCCGTTGTGGTGCAGCAGAAACAAATCCAACTGGTATCCATGAGGATGCAGTCAATCCCTGGCCTCACTCAGTGGGTTGGGGACCTGGTGTTGCCATGAGCTGTGGTGTAGGTCACAGATGCAGCTTAGAACCCGTGCTTCTGTGGCTGTGGCATAGGCCAGCAGCTGCAGCTCTGATTTGTCCCTAGACTGGGAACTTCCATATGCCTCAGGTGTAGCCTTAAAAAGCAAAAAAAAAAACAAAAACAAACAAACAAAAAAAAAACCACACACACAATGAAAACACTCTGGGTAAAAGTCCATAGTAGACTGAGTCCCATGCTGCTGAATGATGCCACACTCAAAGATGTTGTAAAGGAGGGGCAGTGAAAATTGTTTTATTTAGTTTTTAAATCCAAAGCAGATAACCATAGCATTAGAGCAACACAACTCTGAACATTTCTGCCTACAGGGATCCAGACAAAGTAGCACACTGAAGGCTGAGGGCCCAGAGAAAGGACCTCTAATCTCAAGAGGGAATGAGCTGCAGGATGACTGGATGGGGCCAGTGCAGGTTTTTATTCAACCAAAGCCAATGGCATGAGTGCAGAGTTATGATGTACCCATTTATCTATGAAATACACACATCAGATTCTATTGTCACACCACACTGAACAACCCAGGTAACCAAAAACCAGCGTGTCTGGAGAACTATTCAAAAAAAAAAAAAAGGAAAGGAAAGGAAAGGCTGCCAAAGTAGCAAAAATCTAGAAAGGCCAAGGCCTACTTACAAGCCTCTTAAGAAGCAATGGACCCCTCTTCAGCCTGGAAGATAGAGCAAGTTTCACCTAAAGCATCAGAATACAAATCAGGGACTCCCACTCGGAGGGGTTCCCTCTGCATGGGGGGTGAGGGTGGGGGCACGGAGGGGAGCTTTGTTTCCTGTCCTGGGTGAGACTGATTTAAGGGATTCCATTTTAACATGAGATCTCAGGAGTCCTATCGCTGACCCAGCGGCCTCAGCCTCACCTGGGACCATGTTAAAGAAGATTCTCAGTACCACTCTCCACCTCTAAATCAAACCTGGGACGGGTTCAGCACTGTGTTTCTAGGTGATTCAGCTGCACAATCTCCAGTTTAACAACTATCAATCCAAGCAAACCCCTGTCTCAGCTTCATACAGAAAATTCACACAGAAATGGCAAGAAAACTGTTTTCTTCCCTACCAATTCCAGAAACTATGTCAAACAGTAAATTCCAAAAGACACTACTGAGAAATTCTCAAGATGTGAAAATGGACTTAACTCTCATTTCCTAGACAGACACAGCATGACGTTTATTAGTAGTAGCAAATAAATATAAAATTCCCGTGAAAATATAAAATGCAACATATTTTTATACTCATGGTTCACCTGAGGATCGTATTGCTGCAGAACTATCTGGTCATCAATTTCTATAATGGACTCAGAAACTCAAAGGACACATAATTATAATGACCTTCCTAAGATAAGATATTCATATATTTAAATGAGGTACATTTTATATGCAATAATTTCAAAAATACATATACTTTTAATGACAATTCTTAAAGCTGGTAAGAACATGAAATAGGTACATCACGCCCTGGGGTGGGTGAGATATTGTAAATTAGAACAATTCTTATGGAAAGCAATTTGGCAATATGTGTCAAGCCATAAAAACTTCATATTCTTTGACCTAGTAGGCCTTTTTCTCAGATTAAGAATAATTCCCCAAATGAAAAAGTTATATGAACAGAGATGTCTACTATTGGCCCCACATGGACGAGACAGGATGTCTAACAATATGGCAATGGTTAAATTCATGAACTATCATGTGACCATTTAAAATAAACACAGACTAACATTAAAAAACACTGAAATGAAAAAGATGATACAGAATTATATCTATACTGTGATTACCACTAAGTAAAAAAATATATACATGGTTGCATAGAGAAGAAGGGGGGGAGACATGAATGTTGGAATGTTAAAGCAAATTTTTCTTATTTTTCTTTCTACTCATTTTTCTGCTTGGGGGTAGTAATGACTAAAATACTAATATTAATAGACAAGCAGCAATGAACATTTTTGAGTTTGAATTTGGATAACTGATTTCCGTGTGTGTGTGTGTGTGAGTGTACATGTGGCCCTGTGACTATTCATGGGAGAAGGGAGACTGGAGAAAGAGAAGGGAAAATATCAAATTAGTCATTGTCAAGGGGCAGTATCTGATTTAAAATGAGACATGACATACCCTTACCTCCCCCTAAAAAAATCAAACCACAGAACAGAAACTCAACCCACAAAATTTCAAGAACAAGAAAACAATCTAAATTATGATGGAAGCAGGAGATCAGTAAATGAGAAAACCAATATAGCCTCTCTTCCTTTACCCTTCATGATTTTTTTTTTCAAAGATAATGTTAAAACACAAGATAGATCAAGAAAACTATTTGTTGAGCTACATTTTAAACTGATGACTCTAATTTCCAACTGACTCCTATTAATCACAGCTGATCTTTAAAAACCATTTGGGTTTAAGCCTGTGACACAGGGAACGAATTTGCAACATGAGTTCTTACAGAGCCCAAATCCCAAATTTCTGCCAAGTTCAGCTTTCATCACACAGGCTTGCTTGGCGTGGCTCCAGCACCCTCACAACTGGACTGCTACTATCCTGGCCTTGGAATATTAACTTCCTTTCCATCTGGGGCAAGTTCCCCATCACACGGTTTATTATGACACCAGTCCTTCTTGAAAAGTGTTTAAGATAAACTAATTAGAACTTGATTTTCAGTTCTAAGGTGCTTGAGAATTATTAGAGGGGGATGGGGAAATGAAGTCGCTGAGCAATTTCAGGCAAAGTTCAGAACTTTATAAATCAGCAAAACAATCACTCTGTTGCAAACAATTCTCAAGGCACTTGAATGGCACAAAATGCAAGTCCCAAAAATTGAGAAACAATTACCAAGAAAATCTTCATGGCTCCATCCAAAAAAAAATAAATAAATAAATGTCAGGTCACAATGCATGTGTGTTTATGTTTAATGTGAAACATGGGTTTTGATATCCTCAGAGAGTCTGTTAAAAGCAAACATGCTTTGAGGGGGGCGGGGCATAGGAGGAAGGTACCTCAAAGGCTTGCCGATTTTAATTATTGCACACTAAAACTGTTACGTTACCCCAACTCCACTTTCCTCACAGAATCTCCTACTCTCTGGCTATGTTATTCTTGAAATTATGATTGCCCCAAGAATTTCAATCCTTACAAAAAAATATAAGTGGAAGGTGGGATGGAGCACAGAGGCTTGTGATTTCAAGCATTATTCCTTTAATACTTCAAATGCAGGATTCCACTGGGTCCCAGGAGTGTAAGTATCTTCTGAAAATGAATATTAATTTAAAGATATGGCATGCTCTTCTGTTTTCCTGGAACAATTTCACACACATCCTCTGTGAAATTAAGACTTCCAGTGGTGAAGATATGAAGAGGTTGGTTTAGTCAATTCCAGAGATGCTGCTATAATGACCACTTTGTGGGTAGACGGGGCATGTGCAATGTGAATGAGGACAGGGAGTGCTTTCAGAATACAATGAACTTAAATTCCAACAATGTATCTGTGGCTGATTTGAAAGATGGAGGTTAAAGTTTAAAATGATAGACATATGCTTCCCTTACTGTTAAGGGAACGCAGTTTCATAAAATTTACTTCTAAGAGGACCAGCATGAGCCTCCTATTCAGGGCTTCCTGAATTTAAGCTTCACTTACTCAGCAGGCACAGCCTGCTTCTTACAAAGAAATGAATTCTGAGTGTACAACCTGAGTCTCTTCTCAATAGTCCAGACTTAAGAAGTAAAAATATCTACAACAGCAGAATTCACCCTTAGATTTATTTGAGCATTCTCCTCACAATAAACCTCACTTGTGAAAAGAGCAAAGGAGGAGGAAGGGTGGGAAGAGAGGCAGAATAAGAAAGATGAAGGGAGGAAGAAATAAAATACAGATGGTTTAAAAAAAAAAAAGAAATATGTAGTCTGTTCTATAAATATTTTTCTACAACCATTTCTTCTTATGCAGTTAAAACAGACTGCCCTTCCGTGCCTTCCACCTACCGGCCATATATCAAATATAAATGCCGGCAGCTATACATGTATGATTCACGGAACAATGTGGACTTAAATACCCTCTCTGCCTTTTAAAGGTAGCAATCAGGAGGACTTGGACAAGGACAATATTAGATACGAACAGATACCTACCATTGCTCACCATCCGCCTGGCCACTTCCCACAAGACAAGTCCAAAGGCCCAAATATCAACTCTCTTATAAGAATCGAAGCAATCCACCTGGATGGTCTCATCGAGAACTTCGGGGGCCATGTAACGTTTGGTGCCCACACGGGGGTTGTTCCCCACGTCGAGCTGATTGGTGCTCTGGGAATGCATGACCGCCAGGCCTGAAAGGAAGAAGACCACAGTGTGAGTCTGCTCCCTTCCTTTCTCACAGAGGGTTGCTGAAGTATTTTAAACCAACCTCACTCCAAAGCGCCCTCCTGTGGCGCCCGTGGTGAGGGCTGCATCACACCCAGTGCCATCTCTGAAGTGCCCTTGGGATGACTTCTTTGAGCAGGAAATAGGGCTGATGCCAGAAACATTCCGAGGCTAGTAGGTTAATATATGAACCTCGGAGACAAAAAGTTTTGGGTAAATAATAGACTAATGCACCAAACCAATGTGAGGCCGGTGTTTGAAATCCACAGGAAGACAGGCTCGCAAGTTAAATGAGAGCCTCGAAGTGGCTTAACAAGATGCAAATGAAGCTCTCAAGTTCCACCCGCTAGCTGCAGACACAAATTTCAAACCATGTGAAGCAGACTTTGAAGAAATTTATCACTACACAAAGGGCGAACCGCTCTGGACTCTGCTCCATCCCTAAAGAAGGACTGCTATTCTGGAGGGTAATGCAGACCAGACCCATGGATGGGCCTTTCTCTGTAGCCACACGTGCAGAGGACACTAAGCTGGCCCTCAATTTAAAGCATGATTCTGGAGTTCCCACTGTGGCACAGTGGAAACAAATCCAACCAGTAACCCCATGAGGTTGTAGGTTCGATCCCTGGCCTCACTCAATGGGTTAAGGATCTGGTGTTGCCATGAGCTGTGGTCACAGATGCTGCTTGGATCCCAAGTTACTGTGGCTGTGGCATAGGCTGGCAGCTGTAGCTCCCATTCAACCCCTAGCCTGGGAACCTCCATATGCCATGGGTGTGGCCTTAAAAAGCAAAACATAAAAATAAAGCACGATTCTAATGTTAAATGGTTTTGAAACGCTTTCTTAAGCCATGCCTAATTTCAAATTCCTCAGCCAATTAGAGAAACCTGGTATTTCTCACAGACTGAGAGGAATGGACAGATACATGAACAGTTTACTTAAGAATGGAATCACTTTTTAATGCATATGCAGACCGACGGGAAGATGATTCCTCTAACACTCAAAATAATGCAAATTGTCAAAGTGGAGCTAGCAGGCTGTTTAAACCTCTGCAACCCAAAGGGAATCCCTCAAGCCATCTAAGGAGAATGCTTCTCCTCTTACCCCATGGCTTTGTATGGATGGGATAAAGGCTCCACATCAAGCCAGGGATACAATGTGTTATCTTAGCTTTAATAATTACCAATGATATCGGCAACTGCATTTGACTAAATTGAACTGTTTCTTCCTGCCTGTGTTTTTATATTCAACTCTAAGATTCTATGGCCACTATGAACATTTCCAAAATCATATGTGCCCCTCTACCATTTCCAAGAGTTGAAATAACGGTATACAAAAAAGATACAGTTTAAATAGAACATGGAGATACTACCTGTGGTGGTTTCAAAATACATCCACAAGTTTTTTGAAACTTCTCCCTTCAAGAGGGGAAACTCAACTCCCCTTGAGTGTGGGCTGCACTATCAAACAGAATATAGCAGAAGAGAGTATCTTCAAAATTAGGACATAGAAGGCATGTGGCTTCCTGTTTGCTCTGGGCTCATTCATCCTGTTATGAGGACACTCAAGAAGCAGCCCAGTGGACAGGGCCACATGACAAGGGACTGGGGCTTCCTGTCCTCAGCTATGTGAGTGAGACACCCTGGCAGTTCCTCCAGTCCCAACAAGCCTTCAGGTGCCTGCAGCCCATAAAGACAGTTTAACTGTTACCCCGATGCAGGCCTGAGCCAGAATCAGAGACCTGAGTTGTTCCAAGACTGCTGATCCTCAGACATCTGTGCGAGATAATAAATGTGTGCTGTTTTAAGCTGTTATGTTTTAGAGGTAATTTGTTTTCCGGTAATAGATGATTATTAACTAATAAAGAGATAAGTCAACCAAATACTATGTGGGAAAATTGCCTGAATTCTTCTTTAGAAATACTGGAAAATTTTGAAAATGGCTATTAAGTGATGTTAGAGAGTAATGGATAACTTTCAAGTGTGATAAACTGTGATTATGCAAGAGATATATTTTGAAGTATTTTTAGGGGATGCATTTTGAAGTAATTAAGAGGTAAAGAATTGTGACGTCTGCAACTTATTTGCAAATATGTATACACAACCACATATAGATAAAGCAAATATGGTAAAATTTTAATTATTGAATCTAGTTGTTGTGGATATGATTATTATACATTTTTTCAACCCTTCTGTATGCTTGAATTTTTCTATAATAAAAAGGAAAATAGCATACTGGTATTTTTGCTAAAATACTGGTGGTTTTGCAGGTTTTTTTGTTTTTGTTTTTGTCTTTTAGGGCCACACTTTTGGCATATGGAGGTTCCAGGCTAGGGGTCTAATCGGAGCTGTAGCCGCTGGCCTATGCCACAACCACAGCAATGCCAGATCCGAGCCCCATCTGCGACCTACACCACAGCTCATGGCAACGCCAGATCCTTAACCCACTGAGTGAGGCCAGAGATCAAA
This sequence comes from Sus scrofa, assembly GCF_054392235.1. Lineage (NCBI taxonomy): Eukaryota > Metazoa > Chordata > Mammalia > Artiodactyla > Suidae > Sus > Sus scrofa. The sequence continues at coordinate 79,023,765 of NC_139397.1, forward strand.
CCCACAACCTCATGTTTCCTAGTTGGATTCGATTCCACTGAGCCACGATGCGAATTACCAGTTTTGGAGTATTAATAACAACATAATTTCTAACAAGTAACCCTTACTTTCTAGGTATAAAGTAAAAAATTAATATAAATTGTGGTCTTACAGGAGCTGTCTCCCATACTATGCATCTACTTCCCTGAATAATAACCCCTTAACACAGATTTCTGAATGAGACCATGGGTCCAACCGAAGGCTACAGGCCAAAATAAATGTAGTTAAATAATTAATTAGCTGAATTTGCTTAAAATAACTGCCTCCCAGTCTCATAAACCAAAACCAACAGCTGCCTCAATCTGTCCATCTTCCCTAGGCCTCAGGACTACAACAGCAGCTACAATTGGAATGATTATGTGCCAAGCACTTACAATAATTTCTGAATCTTATAAGAATCATGGGAGGTGGGCACAATTGGTTTTTACTAGCATGAATAGTACATAAACAGCAGAGAAGAACAAGGCACAGTGTCAAACACTGAAGCCCCCTTGCTAATAAGCACCCCAGCTCTGCCCTGAGTGGAAGCAGGTTAGCACTTAGGGTAAATAAACAGACAGATGAAAAGACTTGAACAAAAATACTGGGTCAATAATTGGGTAACTCAAACCACCTTAGCTACATAAGCTATGGCATAAAAAGTCTTCTACACAACCCAAACTGCCCACAAACACTTTGGGGTCATGCCTTTTCATATTTGGAAAAGACAGTAAAATACTTTCTTAGCATGAATGCAAAGACTTTAAAGGGATTCAAAAGAAATTTCCTGACATGTCAAATCCCTTGTGTTTAAAAACAAATTTTATCATTTATATATCTTTAGAGCTAGTACTGCCTAAACCTTTCAGTGTAACACTAATGATACAAATACAAGATAAACTATGTTTTATTCAAGTAGAGTAAGGATCCTCACGGAAAATAACCAATATTATAATTCATTTCTCATTAGATAATTTTCAGCCAATAGTTTAGGAGTCTAGGATGAATAGTTTTTATATAGAATATCACTATTAATGAAGATAATCTTATTTACAAGGCAATTAAAGCTATATTAAGCTTTACCCTAATACCATAACAATGAGCTATCCCAGCAGGGCAGATGGTAAATTGGTTTGAGCATATTTTTTTTCCTCTTTTCTGATTGAAAATTTTGACTTGGTTACAGAAGAACAACTTATAAACTGTGTTTAAAACAAACTCATTCCATAGGTTATTTAACTGTGTACCTACTGTGTATAAAGGCTTGTGAAATCAGAATGCAAAGTCCTGGCTGCCTCTCATGGGAGCTGGGACAGGGCCTGAATGAACCAGCATGAGGTGACTTTCCAGAGTAATGAAAAGTTCTGTATCTTGATAGGGATGTGGATTTTAAAGCATTTGTCAGAACTCTTGAGAGTGTATATTTGTGACTTGTGCATTCATGTGAAATGTAAATTTTACCCAAAAGTAAAAAAAAAGTAAAGAACTCCAGTGGGGAGTTCCCATCGTGGTGCAGTGGAAACGAATCCAACTAGGCACCATGAGGTTGTGGGTTCAATCCCCTGCCTTGCTCAGTGGGTTAAGGATCTGGCATTGCCATGAGCTGTGTTGTAGGTCACAGATGCGGCTGGGATCTGGGCATTGCTGGGTCTGTGACCAGCAGCTATGGCTATGGAAAAATAAACTCAGGTGTAGGCTGGCAGCTGTAGCTCTGATTCGACCCCTAGCTTGGGAACCTCCATAAGCCGCAGGTGTGGCCCTAACAAACGCAAAACGAAAAAAAGAACTCCAGCGAATGATACAGTGCTGTGATGCTGAAGCCATCAGAGGGAAGGGCTCTTTGTAGTTCACTTTGAAATGTATCAAAAATTAGGATGTGTTGATAAATGTAGGACAGATAGATATGTGATAACAGTAAAATGTTCATAGGAGTTTCCGCTGTGGCCCAACAGGATGGGTGCCATCTCTGGAGCACCAGGATGAGGTTCAATTCTTGGCCCAGCACAGTGGGTTAAGGATCAGAAATTGTGGTTTCGTTGCAACTATAGTTTGGATTTGATCTCTGGTCCAGGAACTCCATGGGCCACAAGGTGGCCAAAAAGAAAAAAAAAAAAAAAGCAATAAAATGTTCATGGAAAAATCTAGGTGGTAGATACACAAGGTGTTTACTGTGAAATCCTTTCAATCTGCAAACTTGCTTGCAATTTTTCATAACGAAATGTTGCGGGGGTGAGGGTGGGATGGGAGATGTAACCTGGCTAAACAATGGACTACAACAATAGTGTAAACAGTAATTAAAAATATTTTTTAGGAGTTCCCGTCATGGCGCAGTGGTTAACGAATCTGACTAGGAACCATGAGGTTGCGGGTTCGATCCCTGCCCTTGCTCAGTGGGTTAACGATCCAGCATTGCCGTGAGCTGTGGTGTAGTAGGTTGCAGATGCGGCTCGGATCCTGCGTTGCTGTGGCTCTGGCGTAGGCCGGTGGCTACAGGTCCGATTAGACCCCTAGCCTGGGAACCTCCATATGCCGCGGGAGCGGCCCAAGAAATGGCAAAAAGACACACAAAAAAATATTTTTTAAAATTTACCCAAATCTGCTATGCAACACTGTCCATTCTTCTTAACCAGGATGTTTTTGCTTTTCAAATCTCGATGAGCAATGGCTGGTTTTCCTTGGGTCCCAAATATCTCTATGTGCAAATGTGCAAGACCACTAGCTATGGACAGCACTATTCGCAGGCAGCTAACTGTATCCAGAGTAGTGAGCTGAAGGTAGTCGTACAATGATCCCATTTCATGATAGTGTGTGATTAACCACAACTGTGTACTGGAGTGTCTTGATGTCATGTCTGAGGCTATGAAACCTGGAGAGAGCAAGAACAAGATTAACAGACATGAGAATCCCACATTATAATTTTTAGTATACAGAAATAGTGACCCATACATTAGAGGTCACCTATAACAAAAAATAAACTCACCAGCTACCATGAAAGGAGGTTAAGAGAGGCATCAACAGAGAAAAATAATGTATTTATTCATCTAAAAGGCACTCCTAAATAATAGGTAATTTTCATATTCATTTCCATTGTAAATAATCCTTTTAAAAAGTATTTTACATTGCATTAAGATTCATACAGGAATAATACCTTTGTGCTTACTCATAATGATAGTGTCAAATCCTTCACCATGTTGACATTCCAAGCACAGATCATTCTTCAACCACCCAGAAAGAACACAAAACCTGGAACTTAAACGCCTGTGTTCTAGTCTTGATCTGCCTGTGACCTACTGTATAATACTGGGCAACTCAGTTGGTCAGTCTGGATTGCCTCTGCTGTAAAAGGGGTGAGTTTATACTGAATAACTGACAGATTCATCAAATTAAAAAGAGGAACCAATCAAATATCACAAGCACCTAGGATGCTCTGTCAGTCACATATGAAAACCAAGATGATGGTGTCTGTTGGCTATGATAGAAGACAGATATAAAAAGGAAGAATTACGACATAATGTGAAAAGTCCTGTAATACATATCTGCAAAGGGTATCAGGAGCCCAGAACAGAGAATCATCATAATTCGGGCTAGATTTCACAGCAGGCTTCCATTAAGAAGTGACAACTGAACTGGTCTTGAAAAGAAGTGAGATATTGAAAGATATTAAGAGGAAGGAGGAAATTTTTCTAGACAGTCTGAGGGGACTTCTCAGCACACTGAAGGAACTCAAAATCAGAGGCACTTCCTAACCCATGAAATAAATTATGATGTGTGTACCTGTCTTTTCTGCTACAGAGGTGCTTTCCTAGCACTGCAGATAAATATCTTATGGACGCACTTACAGGTAGAGAATTTGGGGGCTTATACATACGAGGGACTTCTTTAAAGAGAGATATGGCTTAAAGAATGAAATGACTTGTGAAAGAATAAAAGAGAAGGAAAATACATTAAAGTGCCTTACTTTATATAAAGTACTTTACATAAAATTTTATCACTTTCACAAATATTTTCTCATGGGATTTTTCTCAATAGACCAGAAAGATAAATATCATTATACTTGCATTACAAATAATGCTTACTGGTGCCAGGGAGCACACAGTTATTAAGTTGCTACCAGAGTTCCCACTGTGGCTCAGCCAATTAAGAACCTGACATACGGTTCCACCGCTGTGAGGATGCGGGTTCGATCCCTGACCTCACTCAGTGGGTTAAGGATCTGGCGTTGCCAAAAGCCGCAGTGTAGGTGGCAGAGGTGGCTCGGATCCAAGTTGCCACGGCTGTGGTGAAGGCTGGCAGCTGCAGGTCTGATTGACCCCTAGCCTAAGCACTTCCATACGCTGTAGGTGCAGCCGTAGAAAGAAAAAAAAGTTGCTACCACCTCCAGTTTGATGCTAGCTGCTCTGATACACCATACCTTGCACAGGAAAGTTCTGGGAAAAAAGAAATATTCCCTATTTGATCAGCAGCAACAGCAACAACAGAAGCATCTAATAATTACTGAGAACAAGCTATGCGCCAAGTTCAGTTCTACCTAAACACTCCGCATGCAATCCTCTAACAACCACGCGAAGGAAGATTACATCATTGAAGGTCAGTAATGGCCCCAGCTGTCTGGTTCTAGGACCGATACTCTTACCCACTATGTCATACTGCCCCCAAACAAGCTGGCTTCTTCTCAAAGAAAGACAAAAATGACATCTGTACCCACGGGGCATCTGTAAAGTGAACTAAATAACACTTGTGCACCTTGATCCCCATCTCTTTCACCCTCTTCCTCTGAACTGGTCCCCACAGCCAGCTTAGCCTCTCACTCTTCCCTGTTCTCCATGCTGTCTTTGTCTCCCCATAGCTGATTCTCTCTGAGCCCTTAGCTGGCCAAAATATCCATCAAAACTATACTTACACATTAGTTATTCGTGCTAAAGAGTTTCTGCTTTTATTATTTTAAACCAGAGGATAGTCATCTTCAATGACTTCCTCAAAAATATCCCAAACTATAGACACACCACTCAAAATAAATTACTGCTAATGTTTGTACAGCCTTTACTGATTCCTCTGCCCAAGGGAGAGCAGTGACTGACTGACTGAGCGATTGATTAAATACATAATGTTCATTGTCTCACCTTCCCTAAGTTCTTAGAGGAGGATTTTGTCTGTCCTGTTAATTAAGCTCTAGACCTTCAAGAGAAACGACTTAAGCAGGATTTTTTTAAAAAAACAAAACTGTTTCTCTCTAAAGTGTGACTTATATATATATAACTACATCTGCTTCAACATGCTAGAGCATTTTTCTGAGACTTCTGAATTTTAAGTCAAAGCACTCTAATGTCAGTGGAGACTGAACAGGTAGGTAACCTGTTCACCTGTAAGTTGAACTCTGGCCCACCCACTGGATGTGTTCATAACAGAGAGAAAAGGGATAAGGGCAAAACCCTCTTACATAGCAGCCTAAGTCATCCTGCCAGACTCCTCAAAAACTAAAGAAAACCCCCCCAAATCCTAAGTGAAGTAATCAGTGCCTCTTGTGAGCCTCTCACTGGTAGCTCTCGCAGGAACCAGGAGCTGGGCAGCTCTGACAGCTGAAGAGAGAGGCCCCCATACTGTGGCGCACAGAGGTTGAGGGGGTTGAGCCCTGGAGCCAGGCCACTGTGTGCCCACACGGCTCTATCACCCTGAGTTGGGTGATCCCAATATGTCACAGAACATTGCCACCTTGGTGTCCTCGTTTGCAAGATACAGACAACACCATCCTATATCCCAAAAGGTTACTGTGAGAATAAAAGAGTTATTACAGGTAATGCTTCATATGATGCCTAACATATAGTAAGTGTTCAGGAATAGTCGGTTACTGTTATAATTTATTTAGAGTTCAGTTACAAATACAGTTTTGTAATTTAACATATTCTTTTTCAGGTATTTACTTCCAGTTGGTCTCAAGAAATTCTGGCTGATTAAATTAAATGGTTAGGCAGTACCTTTTAAGAGTATGAGGCAGTTCTGGAGATGGAGGGTGGTGATGGTTGCACGATGTACATGTACTTAAATGCCACTTACAGGATTGATATGGTAAACCTTAATGGATATTGCCCTATATATATATTTTTAAACAGAGTGTAAGACGAGACTCTGGAGTGAAATTCTCACATTAAATAAAACTCCCCAGTTTTAGTGACGAAGAAAAGAAATGCTCAGAAACATACAACTTTGGCCCAAGTCACACAGTGGGCCTCTGCTTTTGCTAAGAGTAGAAAGCAGCTTCCCAAACTCCCAGACGCTGTTCCAACCACCATGACAGAACCTCCCATTACTCACTTATCTGCTGACTACTACACCCCACGTAGCAGAAGGGAGAGCTGAAATCCACACTAGTCATGGGAAAGATGTCGTTTTAGGAGGATAAACAATGAGGGCCCAGAGTTTTATGGGGGAGGGGGGGCGTTGTGTGTGTGTGTGTGTGTGTGTGTAATTTAATTATGTATTTTTGCAAGGGCTAGAGTTAGCATTACTCAAGGGATGGGGGAAAATTATGATCTGATAGTCAAAACAATATGCTCAACTAACACAACTTTCTAAGTCAACTATACTCCAATAAATTTATTTAAAAAAACAAAACAACATGCTCTTTTGATAGAAAAGAAAATGATCACAGAAAATCTTGAAGTCTCTACATTCTAAAAAACTGCTAAAGAGGGAAAGAAGTATAACCAAAAAAGGTAGTGTATTTCTGTGAGCTTTCGCAACTAAAAAGACTGACCACACAGTAAAATTTATCTATCTAGCTGTAATTATGACAAAGGTAGAAAGAGCTCATGAATTCAGAATTTCCATGGGTCATTAGGTAATAAGAAGTAGATAATGTTTTGCCCAGTGTGATCACACTAAGGGAACCTAATTTCTCTCAAATGAATCATGTTGCAAAGTTTACTTTCAAAATTTCCCATGTGATTAAATCCAACTTAATATTTACTGAGCACCTACCACGTGCAAGGAACTGTCCTCAGTCCTGGGTATGAAAGCAAAAACAGTGGAAATAATTCTTGTCCTCTGTGTACAATGGAGTGAGTGGTATCACAGGTAATTTAATTCAGCAGCATGGATGTGACTATGTGCCAAGCCCAGTGATATCTGGAGCGTTTGCTCAATGAGCCTATGAGCCCCATGGCAAGAGAGAAGGTGCCTGGACATGGCCTTCCTTCAATGAGTCTCAGACTTCACCTGCTTTTCAGAGTACATGCACCTGCCCATCAAGATTAATGCCACTGTTTAGGAGTTCCCGTTGTGGCACAGCGGAAACGAGTTCGACTAGTATCCATGAGGTATACTATGATGGACTGGTATCCACTGATGCAGGTTCAATCCCTGGCCTCACTCAGTGGGTTGGGGACCGGCGTTGCCATGAGCTGTGGTGTAGGTCACAGATGCGGCTCGGATCCTGTGTTGCTGTGGCTGTGGTATAGGCCAGCAGCTGTAGCTCCCATTCGACCCCTAGCCTGGGAACTTCCAAATGCCACAAGTGCAGCACTAAAAAGCAAAAAAAAGAGTAATGCAACTGTTTAGATGAATACTTCTAACACAACCAATGCTTTATCTGTTACTCAACCTCAGTCTGTTCCAGTGTCAGAGGAAAAAATGGAATATTTAAAGGTAATTTTGACGACAGATGAACTTTCACTTCACATCCTGACTCCAAAATCTAAGAAGCAATTCTAGGAGGTAACTCCCAGGTGGTTAGAGTTAAGACCGTCCAGTGTGATTCTCAGCTCCCTTATTTAACCTGCTGGGTGATGTTAACCTCTCTGTACCTCAGTTACCTCATCAGTTACAACTCGGAAAACAAGAGTTATCTATCCTCTTACAGTCATGGTAAAGATTAAATGAGAAAATGCATGTGACACATTTGAAACAATGCTTACTGCACAGAAACTAGTCATTATTGTTGTTATACATACACATCCAACTGCAGGACAAGGCAGTGCATGGAAAGAGTTATAGAGCAGAGGTACAAAGTACAGGAGAGCAGAAAAGCACAAGCAAATCCCCCGAGAGAATCTGGAAGAGACTCAAGAAGTTTTGATGGAGGAAGGGGTGATTGGAGGGTGGAATGGGGATGGTGGGTGATCAAAAGCGACATGGATAAAGTACAGACACCTGAACGTTCATGGCAATCCCAAGGAATGACAAATATCAGAAGAGCCTGGTGAGCATATTTGTGGAGAAAACTTCGGAGACTCCCTGGGGCCCCAAAATAGGGAGACTGGAATGCCAGGCCTGGAAGTCACAGATGGTGCAAAAGCAATATGGAAGTCACAAAGCCATTCTGAGCAGAAGCATCTATACTCCCCAGTGGAAGATAATGCCACGTAGCAAGATGAACTGGAAAGCTAAGACCAACAGCAACAATACAAGTGAGGAAGATTAGGTGACGCCTAGGGCCCAAGGGGTAAGAGAAGGGGAGAAAATGACACAGAAACTGAGGCAATTTTGAGATGGGACACACCACCAAACTGTTAAGGCACAGCTCTGGACAACTGTCAAACCATAATTTGCAGACAACTTGACTCAGGTTTAATACTAAATTGGCAGTACCAGACTAGAAAAACATTCTGGCAAACCTAGTCCAATGGCCATGAAGTGGCCAATAATAATATTTAGAGAAACTTTTCAAAAACCTAGAAGTCAGTGGGCTAAAGGAATAGTCTAACCCTTTATACTTCTGTAGCGGTATTTCAATAGGCTCTTTACATATTTCACAAGTGTTTCCAAGCCATAGATTCCAAATTAAAATGTATGTTAAATCCCTCTCTAAATCTGGGCTTTAAAAACGATGCCTTGTTTGAAGGAATGTGCATTTAATTATGATGTCCCTGGGAGCTATGAATCTCTAGGAAATCGTCCAAAGATCTTTCTTGGTTTGATTCAAGTAATAAATATTCAAAAAGGGTGGGGTAAGCAGAACGACGGAGGAAGCCTTGAAGTGAACAATATGGGGCAAATTTTTGTTATTTAAATAACAACCTGCAGAATAAAACTTAGCAATAACAATTTCCCTTTCACCATCCAAAGAAATCTTCAAACTTAGCTTCTTTGCAGATTTAAACAAGAAATTCCTGTGAGAAGAAAATTACACCGCATATAAACGTAGATGGTCCCTATGTCACTGTTCAGGAGAGACTTGCAAATTCACATACATCAAATCAGAGGGCAGAGACAGGCAATTATTTCTTTCTAGAAAAAAAAAAATTAATGAGGGGATTATTTTTACACTTACCCAAAATGTTTTCATGCCTCAGCATCACAGTGTTGTACAGCTCTGTTTCCCTGAACCATGACTTCTCATCCCGGGAGGAGAAGATCTTCACAGCCACATTCTCCCCTTGCCAACTGCCCCTCCACACCTCACCATACCTGCCCTTCCCTGTGGAAAGCAACACAGAGGTGACACTGCACAGGAGGACAAGACAGGTAGCCAACAAACTTCGTCCCTGCAACCCTTAACCCCTGCCCTGGAAAAACAACGTGGGGCAATAAACACCACAACCTTTTGCCTATAAAGATGTCCAAAAAAAAGGTGGAAGCTGCCACCCCATCGTGATGTCAAATTAAACGCTCTCAGAACCTGCATTTGTACAATTAGCTGCTAATTACCAAGTTTACATTTATATTCCTCTATTAAAAGGTACAAAACACACGTGGTCTACAAAAGTGCATGGAAGTTAGTAAAACTTAGAAAATGGTACAAATTATTGACTTGAATGTTGATGAAAGCCAAAAAGCATATATGTGGCTATAGTAAATAGCTTACTTGATTCCTTCCCTTCTTAAAGGATCAACATGGGCATTCTCAAAGTCAAAGTTTGCGAATTTACACATGCATTTATATTTTTCATGAAGGAAACTGTTAACTTTGAGATCTGTGTTCTAAAGGATTAAAACAAAAAAATCACACATACACCAATGCTGTGTGGGAGATCAACCGGCAGCCACTGCCATCCATAAAGGATTTCTTGGGGATATATTTCAAAAGAGGATTTGCAAAATCTTAAACACGTCATCCCAGAACAGTCTGGATTTCTGACATTGGTCATGGGGTTTGCTTGTTGAGACAGTCCCTGTGATGCCACAAGTGGGCAACACTGAAAAGGCCACTCAGAGAAAACATTTTCAAAGCACAGTGACTAGTTGTGATCTGATCCTCGAAGTGTGTGCCCCTCCTGCAGCCACAGTACAACTGTCAGCTTGTCAGCTACACACTCCAGCTTCCATTCTTCTCCTTAATTACAGGCAGGGGTGATTGGGAGGTTGGGAGAAGGAGGTAATTACCACGAGACTATGGGGATCAACATGGGGTATAATCAGGGGTAAAGACAGGCACGGCTCCTAGAAGACGACGCAGCAGATGTGACTTGCAGGGCAGTGGGGCTTTCTCCCAAGGCAAGTGGCTGCTGCTGAGAATCCCGGCTTGTAATAAGCAGCTGTGGCACCACCTGCATATCCAGGAATACAGCTCTTTGCTGAAAAACTCAGCCACTGAGAACCCAAACATGGGGAGAGAAAGCATGTCTGTCCAGGTCATTATGTCCTGAAACATAATCAGAACTGCTCAATCTAGATTCCCTTATGATAAACAATGTCCCTATTAAATTCCAATGACTGATCCAAAAGTTTGTGAAATGAGGCTTGTAGTGGTCTTTGCAGGCCACGGTCAAGCCACAGAAATAGTATTAGGGCAGGATTAATTTTAATAAAGTCACAGCAACTGCCCAGCATTTCTAGTTTAAGATAAAGGCTACTGCTAACATCTATAAAATTGGCCACTATAAAATTGTATGTTATTTTTTTTTTCCCTGCCTTGGGTTCCATTCTGTATCTTTATTTGCTCTTTGTCCTAATATTCTCATTAGGAAGGAGAGAAAAATTTCTCAGAGCATTGTGGCTATCAGTATAAAATTGCCTTAAATTATTTTTTTTTTAAAGAACACAGATAGATGTCAACTTAAGTAGATAGAATTAAAACAGAAACCTACTGCAGTGGTTTTCAAAAGCTTTTAAGTTGTCAAGTACCTTCTGCAAATGCAGACTTATGCAGAAGTCCCTAAAACCAGAAGCAGAGCTACCCAGAAATCCTGGTCATGGACCCAAAAGGGCACCTGAAATATGGAGGTCCATTGATCACCATCTGGAACAACTGATCCAATCCAGCTTCCCATGTTTTTGAACCACAAATGAGAACATACTATCCAAACAGTTCATTACAAACATTTTTATTCAAGGCCGTATGAATGAACACTAACTAAAAGCTACTGAAAAGGCATGGCTTTTATCAGTCTTTAGCACTACGCCAACAAATGCTATAATTGAATTTACACTATTTCCAAAAACCTGTCGAAGAACATCTCAACAACCGGAAACAGTGTCTATTTTTAAAGGTGAAGTATTATTGTGCCCTTTGGACTCTGGGGTCAGCTCTGAGGATGGATTTTGAGGGCTGCTGTTCTGTGAATGGGAACAGCCATAGGACAGGAGGGTGGGAGGTAATGCCCTCCTTCACTGCTTCCCCAGGTACACTTGTTCATAATCAAATAGGATGAGAGCTGGTCCAAGAGGTCACCCCTGATTGTAAGCAGCGAGCACACTGGGGGCTTTTTCCATTTTTATTTTCTCTACTCACACTCCATCATGGAGGAGAAGCATAAAGCAGGGGTTCAGAAGTTCCTGTCATGGTTTAGCAGAAACGAATCCGACTAGGAACCATGAGGTTGTGGGTTTGATCCCTCGCCTTGATTAGTGGGTTAAGGATTGGGTGTTGCCGTGAGCTCTGGTGTAGGTCACAGATGCAGCTCGAATCTGGCGTTGCTATGGCTATGGCATAGGCTGACAGCTACAGCTCTGATTTGACCCCTAGTTTGGGAACCTCCATATGCCATGGGTGGGGCCCTAAAAAGCAGCAAAAAAAATGTTGGGGTTCAGAAACAGTCACGGTAGCTAAATAACTAGGGAAAAGATAATAGGTTTCTAACAGCTGCCTGTGTGCCCGAAGGTGGCTGCTTTCACTACCTCTGCCCACCCCCTTCCACTACCCATTTGGGGGGTGTCCTCACTTCTGCGGAAACAGGAAGAAAAGTCAGAGGACAGTAGACAAGTGGTAAAGGCAGCCTATGATGGTCAGTCACCTCCCAAAAGCAAAAGATAAGATGACAGGAGCAGCAAAGCAGCCCCTAAAACTGGGAGAACTACAAGGAAACTGTGGAACCGTTTCTAATCCATCACTGCTACTGTGGTCATCCCTGAATGCCACCTAAAGGAGAGATTAATGGAAACCCTCATGTGACTTGTAAATGCCCACCTCACACAACTAAAACTAATAAACATCAGAACTTCAAAAATAAGCACCTTCCACCATGTTCCTCAAGGGCAATCCAGCAATATAAAACACAAGCTATGAAAAGTCACAAACTTTGATCCAGGAACCAAAATTCCTAGGAATTTATTCTGCACACTCAAAAGAAAGAAGCAATGTGTGCAAAAACTTCTTCAAGCAATATTATTAAAGTTATCATTCAGTAGACAATTACACAATCTTTAAGATATCCATGATGTGTACAAATACATGGAAATGTGTATGAGCTTTTTGGTCTACAAGTAATAAATGAGAGGGTAGAGTTCCCATTGTGGTGCAGAAGAAACAAATCCAACTAGTATCGATGAAGATGTGGGTTCGATCCCCAGCCTCGCTCAGTGGTTGGGGACCCAGTGTTGCTGTGAGCTGTGGTGTAGGTCACAGACATGGCTCAGAACCCGACTGGCCATGGCTGTTGTGTAGGCCATCAGCTATAGCTCCAATTTGACTCCTAGCCTGGAAACTTCCATATGCCATGGGCGCGGCCCTACAAAGGAAATAAATAAATAAATAAATGAAAGGGGTGGAGAAAAAGAGAACCCTCCTACACTGTTGGTGGGAATGTAAATTGGTACAACCACTATGGAGAACAGTATAGAGGTAACTTTTAGTTTTCTGAGGGACCACCTATATGGTTCAACAATTCTACTCCTTGGCATCTATCTGTAGAAAACCATGATTAGAAAAGTACAGGAGTTCCCGTCGTGGCGCAGTGGTTAACGAATCCGACTAGGAACCATGAGGTTGTGGGTTCGGTCCCTGCCCTTGCTCAGTGGGTTAACGATCTGGCGTTGCCGCGAGCTGTGGTGTAGGTCGCAGATGCGGCTCAGATCCCACGTTGCTGTGGCTCTGGCGTAGGCCTGTGGCTACAGCTCCGATTCGACCCCTAGCCTGGGAACCTCCATATGCCGCGGGAGCGGCCCAAACAAATAGCAAAAAGACAAAAAAAAAAAAAAAAAAAAAAGAAAAAAAGAAAAGTACAAACACCCCAATGTTCACTGGAGCACTATTCACAAGAGCCAAGGCATGCAAGCAACCTAAATGTCCACTGACAAATGACTGGATAATGATGTGGTACATTTATACAGGAGAATATTACTCAGCCATAAAAAAAGAATGAAATAATGCCATTTGCAGCAAAAATGCATGGACCTAGAGATTATCATACAACTAATCATAGTAAGGGAGAAAGACAAATATATAATATCACTTATGTGGAATCTTAAAAAATGGTACAAAATGAACTGATTTACAAAATGAAAACAGAGTCACAGACTTCAAAAATAAACTTATGGTTGCCAAAGGGGAAAGGTTGAGGGGGAGGGATGGATTGGGGGTTTGGGATTGGCATGTGCACACTCTGTATATGGAATGGATGGTCGACAGGGACCTGCTCTATAGCACAGGGAACTCTACCCAATACTCTGTGATAACCTACATGGGAAAAGAATCTGAAAAAGAAAGGATATGTGTGTCTGTGTAACTGAATCATTTTGTAACTGCAGAAATTAAGACAACATTGTAAATCCAACTATAGCTCAAAAAAACCTTTTAAAATGAAAAAAAAATGAAAAAAGGGATGCAAATTATATACACACTGTGATAACATCTCTATGCAAACATGTTCCAATATGGAAAAAAATGTGAGAGGTCATAGAGCAAAGTACATAGCACTTGTTTAAATAAAGCAATTATATAAATGTAGCTTTGGTAAACTTTCTTTCTTTCTTTCTTTCTAAAGCAAGAGAAGAATAAAAAAGAGAATTGCAATAATCAAGTTTATTGTCCAAAAGCTCACTTACCTCAAATCCTCCAATGCTTATAGTTGGAAGCAACAATATTAATTCATTTTCAAGCATTCCCATTATCCTGAACAGTCTATTTAAAGCTGAAAGCTTTGGTCTAGGCATTCTCTATCCTAACTAGAGGCAGACTCCTTTAACAAGAAGTTAATCAAGTCCAAATGTTCCAACACAAGTCACAGAGATTAGAGGCATAGACACCCCACACAGCTACCTCACATTTCCTGACATTAAACAAGGAACAGGCAATAAGCAGCAGATTTTCCAAGGTCCATCCTACTTCTAGAACCACAGCTAACACTGCACATAACCCACAAAGGAATGGAAAAAAGAATTACCAACACACTCCAGCAATGTGATCTGACGAGCCACTGTTCTTTGTACCAGAAAAGGAAGACCAGATCCGCTTCCAGATGTACACGAATGATCCAATAAATCCTGCAGTTCAAAACAAGAAGAGAAAGTGTTGAGGAACAGCTCCCAGGTTAAAGTATAGGAGTGCACAAGGTGTAACTTGCACGGAGGCAGCGATCCTGTACAGGGAGCCCATTCATGTGCATGGAAAGCCCCACTGGAGGAAGGACTAGTTTCATTTACTAAGAAAACCAGAAGATGTCCTTCCCCTAATAGTCATAGGTTTTCCTGAGTGTTAAGCAGTTTTTTCTTTTATCCAGAGTTTCAGAATAAAATATATCAAGAAAGAAGCTGAGTGGACAAAGTCAAAGATGCAAATCAGAAAGTCCAGGATCCAGAGCTGAGCCCCAGGGGAAGCAGTAGGAGAAGAAAGAACCCTCAAGTCTAAGAACTGGGCAAAACTGACCATATTCTGTTCTGCTCATAAATATCTATCAAAAGATCCACTTTAGCTGACATGCCGACAAGGAGCTCCATGATAAGGAACAAACAAATTAGCCATAAGGAACAAATGATTTTAAGGTTGTTTGTCTTGGAAAGACTCGAATGGCCACGTGGGTCCTCAAACCAGGACACTCAAGCAGAGAGGGCTACCTGGATGGAGGTTGCCTTTTAGGTAGGCGAGGGACAAAAGAGTCACAAAATTAACATCTCTATGTAATATGCCAATTACCCACAAAGCAGAGAGAGAAAAAAAGTTATCTTCCATTAAAACAGAAAACCCATGCTCCAAATCTACTTCTCAAAATGCAAAAAAAGATTTGCAATTAGTTCATTCATAAATTTTCCCTCCTTACTCTCAGTGCAAGCCAAGAAGCAGAAGCCTTTTTGAATCAGGAATGGATTATCTATATAAACAGTATCGTGCCCATGGTGACTGTAGCAAGGTTGCAGTAATGTTGAGCTAAAATTCCCCACAGCCTGTCCTTTCCTAAACATTTTAGCTGGCCTGTTAAAGTAATACATTACTGTTTGAATTTCATCTTCTTTTACTCTGAGCACCACTGTGAAGTACTGTTGATCAGCAAAATTACCAAAATCTGAACATCCAAAGGAAGAAATTTAGAATCCTTAAAAGCCGCAAAATGGATAATCAGCAAGAAATTGAATCTAGATGAAGTGGAGTTTCACATCTCCTTAACCATCTCTTTTGCTGTTCATTTTTCTCCTTATTCATTCAATTTTTTAAGAGAATAGTTCTGAAAATTAAACTAATCTGTTGTTTTTTCATAATGTATAATCCTGGTTCTAAACCTAGTTCATAGACTTTGGGGGGATTGTCAACCTAAGACAAACATCAACTTCAACTCTTAGATCTTCTTTTTCAGTGTAGGGGAGCTGGTTAGTAAGGTATGCACTGCTGAGTCATAAAAATGAGCCTATCACTTAAATAGGCAAGTATGTCGACAAATATTAATAACTTGTTTTAAACAGTGTTCTTTACTGTGTCATTTATTGTGACATCGAACATGGTTGAGTTGAGAGGATTATTTTAGCATATATTCCATTCTGCTTTCAAAAACAGAGAAACCATTTAAACAGTAATTGACAATAGACATTCCTATCAGTGCCCAACATAATTAGCTACGTTAGCAGTTCTGAGGCAGAAAACTCTTAACTACTCTATCTCAGAATCATGCTTTCTCGTGATACAGCCTTATGTCTTCCTTGCTACTCATTCAATGTACTCATTTAATTTGCCTTAAAATTTGAAATAAAACTTCTAAGAACCTTTTCAATGCAAATTGTATCTCTCTACTTTTTGAATGAAAGGTCCTCATCTCCTCTTTTCCCAGTTTTGTTATAGCAAAATTTAAATAGGTAAAAGAAAGCTAAACAAGGTCCCCCCCACCTTTTCTTCATACAAAAAAAGTATACTTGACTGTAGTCCAGTGATGGGAAAGCAGTAAGATGGGATATTTCCCAGCCTATATCAGTCACCGTCAAATGTTTTAACAACTCGCCTAGTAGTCCAGGAGCAGTACCTGAGCTGCAAAGACTGGAGAGGACAAGTCTTCTCCAGCAAAAGGGCTGTCTTAGGGCAGGTGCAACTACGGAACTCCCAGACACTCACATTTTTGTCTGGCAAAACAAGACTTAATACAAGATGATCTTAGGTAGATGCAAGGTCATGGCATTAAAAGTTACCACCTTGACCATCTTTCAGTTCATCAGATTATGACCAGGAGAGTCTCGATTTGGTACTGGCATGACTTTAACATCTGTAACCCTGACAAATCTTTGCCTTTTTCAGAGGAGGCATCAACTCAGCATAGTAGCCCTGTAGAATGTTATTACTTTTCCCAGTGGCACTTGATGGTAACTTACTCCTAGCATGTGATTCCCTTTTCTCACCTAGAGTTTAAAGTTGCTTTAAAATTAACACTTGACAAACAATTTTAAAAAGTGAAAAAAGGAAGCCAGTCACTCTTGAATGTGATTTCATCATTTTAAAATGTGCAAATGAGTAACTTTAAAACATAGAGATACAATGGTTTGTAACCCTGTGCTGTGAGCCACATGACCCTTTAGGGTCGCTGTGAGCCACACGCTGACAGTGAGCCAGTAAGATGCAGCTGATCTGAACCGATAGGTGCTATACGTGTAAAATACACAGGAAATTTTGAAAACTCAGTTTTTTTAAAAAAGTTGCAAAATATCTCAGTAATAATTCCTGATAATCGTATGTTGAAATGATAATTATATATATTAGGTTAAGCGCAGTCTTAAAATTAATATTACCTGTGTTTTTAACTTTTTTAAACATGGCTACTAGAAACTTTTAAATTACACATGTGCCACACATATTTCTATTGGACAGCACCAGATTAACCAAATGTCTGCACTCCACAAGGGGGCAGCACAGGAGCATGAAAAATTTAATAGCTGCTTTTTTGGATGTCAGGTTTTAAAGTCTTAAACTACAAGGTGCTGAAATAATCTAGAAGGAAAAATGACTTTTAATATTAAGCAAAAGGGCTTTTTTTGAAAGCACTGTTATTGCTAAAAATAGAGTAACTGAGTACCATAAACTGCAAGCCTCCCAACCTCCAAATTATAGGCAACCATGTCTATCCCCTGTTCCCTTACTAGCAAAAGAGAAATAACTACCAAGAATCAACTAAAAAAATCCACTCCCTCATTTAATGTAAATGTCTAAAATAAACGTTCTCACAGTGGGGTCCCTAAACTAACATGGGTTGCCAGCATATGCTTAGGACATAAGTGACCAGTAGCATGTGTATACAACTGTCCAGTCACCAATTACTGGCTAGCATTTCATGCTTAAAATAAGAAAGCATAATTAGCCATCGCTGTTATGCTTGGGCACCCCTGGGGCCACACACTCACTGCTAAAGTGCTGTCTCCAACATTGGTGGTGATGAGCCCTTCGATGGTGCCGTACTCCACATCTCTGGGATTGAGGCGTTCTTGGTTGCGCCTTTTAAATTTTCGGAGAGCGACTCCCAGTAGGCAGGCTAGAAGACATACTGCGAACACTACAGACAGAATAATGAGGCCAACCTCCAAATGGAAATTCTGTGTTCCAGGAAAGGATTTCCCTGGAGATGGGAGAGAGGAGGGTAATTGGCTATAAGGATCATTGTTGACTTATTACGTAGCATAACCAATACCTAACAAGTAGCTCTTGATCCAAATCACATAGTCTCGTAAGTCACAGAGTGCTAAAACTATAAACTTTCCAACATCTGGCCAACAGCCCAGTCATTCAACCATTATTCATTTAGACACAACAGGAGTTTGAAAAAATTCCACTGAGAACCAACTTATTAATGCATCTATGTGGAAAGTATTTTTAAAATTTAAAGTACTATACAAATCGCTGATACACTCCTTATTAACTTGGACTTGATCTGTAAGGAGTTTTATCATCAAGCCCTTACAGATAAGACATTATGCTGTAATATTCTGATGAGAAGATGCTATCTGAGTTAAGACCAAAATACCCTCTCTGTGGTCTCTCTCTTCAATGTATCTTGGAAGTCTATTGCTGAATTCTTATTCCTCCTTTTAGAGCATGATTCCTGCCTATTCATTCATCTGATAAATAAATAACCCATTTATTCAACATTCGTTCACTCACTCAAAACATTCATTCACTGAGGCACTCACTTAGCTCATCACTCATTCACTCCCTGGCTCAGATATTGTTACATTACCCATTCAAACATTTGTGCATTCACTCATTTCTCACGTCACTTACGCAAACATTCGCAGACTTTCAACTTGCCTCGTGAGTTAAATTTAAAACGTTAGTTGGATAGTGAATGTCCATAATTAAAAGGCCCAAAGTGATTATCACTTCTGAATTTCAGACCCCCTTTGTGACATTATGTCACAAGCCCCATTCTGCCCCATGTGTGTCTTACTCTCTCCATGTCCCTGGCCCTTCAACCATCCAATCTCAAGCCTAACCTCCTGTATACATTTCTCTTAACTTTCCAAATCCAAATTAATCAACAATTTGGCACATATTACTCTGAGGTACATGTCATTTGTATGATAAAGTGTAAAACTAATTATATACAACATTAAATTATCAATATTGTGCCTCCATGATTAAATTAGAGATTCCTTCAGTAAAGAAAATAAACTTTCTATTACAACTCTAATCTGGCAGAGTGTTCTGTAGATTAGAAACTTTTCATACTGTAGATATAATTTTGATGTGCGTGCAGACATTTTTTCACAGTCCATCTATTAATAACAATTTAACTCACAAAATTTAAAAGTTGATTCCACCAAGTATCCTTTTAGTTTTAACCTTTTCAATACTTGATCTTCCATTAAAAACTGCCCTTATTATTCAAACATATTTGCTCATCAGAATTTAACCTCTTCTATAAGCCATAAGGTTCCTTAGCATACCTTCACAAAATACTGTTAACATGATCTTCTATCAGGTTTGTTTTTTTTTTTTTTTTTTTTTCCATTTTTCTGTCTCCTCCCTTGCTGTTTGGCATTTCTGGCCATGGAGGCCCTTAGTAGCTTTTCCCTACAGTTTGTTTCTTTTTTTGTGAGTGCAAAATTAACTAAGTTTGTCTATTAAAAATGTACCATACATTAAGAGAGTAAATTTGGCTTGGACTGTGTGTACAAAAACTCCAAGGTACACTAGGCGTTCCCTTGTGCTGCAGGGGGTTAAGATCCAGCACTGTCACTGCAGCAGCTCAGGTTGCTGCTGTGGTGCAGGTTCCATCCCTGGCCTGGCCTGAGAATTCTCACATGCTGCAGGCGTAAACAAAACAAACAACCAAAAAGACTAAGGTACATTAATATTTGTAGGATTTCGAGATAGCAACTTAGGGCTCATTTTAAGGGGGAGCAGTTTCAGAGGAGGACTGAAATCCATACTAACTATAATACAGAGAAGATTTCACAGGTTGATGTGAAATCTCACCCAGCTTTAAGTTCCAGTGATAGATCGCTGGGCATCAGATAACAGGAGAATGGCTTTGTCTCCCTTCTCACAAAGAAGGAAAGGTATTCCTCTCAGCTACTGGGGTCTATGTTTCGTTTTCCTCCCTACATACTTAACATCAAGATGAATACTTACGAAACAGAACTGTTTCAGAAATTATGACATCATAGCTCCTTTCAGAAAGTAGTGTCAGCTGTTGAACCATTCATGACTACCAAGAGAAATCTAGGCAACCAAGCCGTCCCCAAGACAGACATCACCTTGGTCACGTTCCCCAAAATATCCATCCTCCCTGTAGATTCCAAAAGGCCACACCTTTCTCTTCCCCACTAGAGCTACCTTCCTCATCACCCATTGTTCAAAGAGTAGGAGGAAAGCCTTGTGGCTACTTACATCTTTAACCCACACAGAATCAGGACAGTACTGACAAAAACCCTTGATCTAGAAATAGAAAAGTCCACGGGAACCTTTAGTGGGCAGCTGGGCCGTGATGTTCCTGTTACACCAGTCCCCTTGGCAGCACTCCACAGCTTGGCCCGGTGACGGAGGCGTCTTACAGGTCATCTTCCCCTGCTCGTAGACCTGGAAGCAGCCTTTCTGGTAGACGTGGAAGCCATCGTTTATACTCAGCGAGGAAAAGCACTGCTGGCCTTCACAGTGGTCCTCGTTCCCACAGGAGAGGCCTTCACACACACACATGTACAGTTTGGGGTTTACCTTGGGCTTCTCATCTGCAAGGAGAGAGAGGAAGGGAAACAAACAAACAAGCAAACAAACAAAAATCACTGCACGGGCTTTATTCACCCCCACTGCTTCTCCAAGACCATTACAAACACATTAACCAAAGAGAAAGTCCAGTGAGGCATCACCAGGCATCACCTGACTAACCACCAAATAATAATCACCTCTCAAAATATGAATATGCTTATATAAGCTGGGTGCTGTTTTAGAGCCTAGTAGCCCCCAAAGTGGTTATCATTTGTCCAAAGGCTTCTGAAAATGAACTTCTCCTACTGTGGTTTTCATGTCGTCTTTGGTCTGATAGGATTTCATATCCCAATTCTTGGATCAAAATAAAATGTTTTACCAGAACATAACACTCACCACCTTTAATTCATGTTTTTAAAAAAAGGCTCCTCAATTAATACCATCTGTTAATACCAGCTCCTGCTGGCTCCATACAAAGCTCCATCAACTACCAATACAAGGGTTGCTGATACTCCTGCCCTCAACTGTCACCAGTATAGTAAGAGTTTACAAGGAGGCATAGTCCATAATTACAAATCCATATTATCCATATTTTCAGCCAGATGTCTAGATTAACTTTTTTTTGGGGGGGGGGTGTCTTTCTAGGGCTATGCTCGCAGCTTATGGAGGTTCCCAGGGCAGGGGTGGAATCGGAGCTATGGCTGCTGGCCTACAGTACAGCCACAGCAACACCGGATCCAAGCCACATCTGCAACCTATACCACGGCTCATGGCAATGCCATGATCCTTGACCCACTGAGAGAGGCCAGGGATCGAACCTGTGTCCTCAGGGATACTAATCAGACTCGTTGCCACTGAGCCACGACAGGAACTCCTAGATTAATTTTTCAAAAGAACATTGTTTTTACATTAATAATATAAGTTCTTACATTAATTACTAGGGAATTTATCACTGCTTAAACATTGTCAACTGGCAGGGGAAAAAATTGGCACCAATTATCGAGGACGAAGGCCCCAAAACAATGCCTGAGCAGTAAGGTAATAAGGGGGACCAAAGGAACAGCCCACGCAGGTGGGCCCAAGGTGCTAATGGATCATCAGTGAAGCACAACAAATCAGACCTCCTAGCTGTCTCTTTCTGAAAATACCCATTTGCAGTTTCATCTCTCAAATCACCCTGTCTTTTCCCCTCCCTTGTCAGAATAATTAGTTCAGACTTGCCGGTCCCAACAGTTTCCACTAGTGGGAAAGCAGAGTGAAGCCACAATGTAAACACCCATGTCCTAGAGACCACTGATTAGTTAGATGAGGCACTTTCATCAAAGCACAGTTCATATAAGGAAAGTCAGCTTTCAAACCTCCCTCCAAAGGGCTACAGCACAGACAGGCTGCCTTCTAATCCTTGAACCCTTTGCAGCAGGTCTGTGAGATAACCGCTTCTTTCTTAAAATAACAGGTCATATGGCTGTGCTTTCAAGGGAAGACCTTAAGGTACGGTCTTTGAAAATGTCAAGTTCATTTACACAGATTTGTGTGGGTGTGTGTAGAGGTGTGGGTTATCTCAAAAAGAAGAAAAGCATGCTTCATCGTTCTTCTTCCCTCTTCAAAGAAGTAAAAAATAATTCACTGCCCACTGTAATGTGGGTGCCTCGTCCCACAGAGTAAGTGCATGCAGACACAGAGACACAAGCCTTCTATTTATAATTGATTTGCTAGGTCTTTTGAAAACCACAAGGGGTTCATCCAAGAGCAAAGACATGCCTGAAAGCAGAAAATCCAAAATAGCCGCTGACAGTATATGTATGTCACCAGCCTCACCCCTGAGAATCAAGCGCCCTCAGACATTTTTAATAAGCAAAAATTTTAATGAGCCAGGAAATAGTCTTTATTTTCCCTGCCTAGAGAAATTCCAGCACCAATCTATTTCTATGAGGATATATATTTCTATGAGGATATATATCTGTTGACACAATCCAGTGAAAAGTTTACCCTTGCCAAAAGCAAGTTGAAAGATAATATTTCTAGGGAGTCTAGACATGCTTGCCACTCTCAAATGGCACAAGGCTGGGATAAGGGTTGCCAACTATGCTGCCCAACAGGTGATGGTTCTTTGGAGGGAAATGGACAGCAGGGGGGTGAAAGGGAGGGTTAATGGTGTCATATTGATTTGTTTGTAATTCCAGCAGAGAATTTAAAAAGCTATGTTTAAAAAACTATGAAATAATGCAATTTATGTAAATCTGATATACTAACATGTATTGTAAAACCCTCAATTATTTTTCAAGGTCAATGATACTGAAAAATACACACTTAACACTTTAAAGAGGTTTTATCTTTTGATGCTGGGTTGGGGAGGATGTTTAGTGTTGGAATGAATGATAAAGTGAAAGTAATACAGCAGAGAAGCTGGTCTTGGACCAATAATGAATTGAGGAGTATGAATCATTCAGCTGCATCGACAGCCCACCAGGAACAACAACAAACAAATCCAGACCATGGGGGTTTCAGTCATCACTGAAATGGATCGTCCAGGGTACCAAAGAATTAATGACACTTTGCGGTTTTAATTTAAAAAAAAAAAAAAAAAAGAGTTCCGGTTGTGGCTCAGTGGTAACCAAATCCGACTAGGAACCATGAGGTTACGGGTTCGATCCCTGCCCTTGCTCAGTGGGTTAAGGATCTGGCATTGCCGTGAGCTGTAGTGTAGGTCGCAGACACAGCTCAGATCCCGTGTTGCTATGGCTCTGGTGTGGGCCAGCGGCTACAGCTCCGATTAGACCCCTAGCCTGGGAACCTCCATATGCCACAGGTGTGGCCCTAGAAAAGACCAAAGGTCATTTTAAAAACTGAAATAACAAAAATAATTTCTTTCACGTGCCCTCAGAGTGAACTCTGCTTTTAAAGTTTCAGCCCAAACGAAACTCTAGGCCCACAGGTGCAAGATGCATCCTGCCTTTCCAAGGTCTCTAGGTTTTGAGAGGATGTGGGGCTGGTCTGACAGATGTTTAAGCTGTAACGCACAGAATTTTGCCAAAATGGAGCAGCCTCAAGTAAATATCATCTTCTGTAAGATTCAACTCATTATGCCTAACTCTGCAGTCCATCCACCACAATGGGGTATAGATCTTAATTAGATTTTAAGATCTAATGGGTGTCATAGACTGAGTCAAAACCCAGGGTTTTCATATCATTTCTGCCACAATCACGAAAAAGGAAAAAAAGACAGCTCTGAATTTTATGCAGTAATTAATTCATGCATCTCTGATATGGAAGGACCATGGGTTCAGTTCAGCAGTTAGCAGATGGAAAAGTACCAAACCTTCACCAACTTCGCTTGCTATTTTACTCTTCACCAACATTTAATCTTTTCTTTTTTCTGGTCTTTTTAGGGCCAAACCCATGGCACATGGAGGTTCCCAGGCTAGGGGTTCAATTGAAGCTGTAGCTGCCGGCCTGAGCCACAGCCACAGCAATGGGGGATCTTAACCCAGAGTGAGGCCAGGGATCAAACCCAAGTCTTCATGGATGCTAGTCGGGTTCATTAACCGCTGAGCCATGATGGGAATTCCTGATCTTCTTACATTGTATATTCCCATATAACTAATTAGCAGAGCCCTTCATGAATCGATTTTTTAAAAATATAGCCAAATGAAAATGAAGACCCTAAATTCACAAGCGAGTCAGAATGACCCTCTGCACCCATGCACACGTCTGCACGTACACACACACCTGAGTTAAATGCCACTTTGGCAATTTCATCTGACAGAGCAGATTAGTTGAAGAGATGCCAAAAGGATTTTCTGAGCTAGGATTACTAATTCAAGAAAGAAGGTTAAAAGCAAGGTAGTTGCATTTTTCAGATCTTAATATCCGTAATTCTGAGGAACACGGCAGGCCTCAAAATTCCTATGACTCACTGTTTTAGTCTTGATAGAATTTAGGAATAACCATAACATGTGTGGGCCTGTGATATCTTATTTGGGGTGGGCCTGTGGGGCAGGGAGGTGTGAGAATTATCACAAAGCCTTTTTAGGGCCGCAGGCAAGGGTCTGTGGACCTCTAATCTCCCAGCCCATGATATAAATACACTGCACATCAAGGCACACGGAGGAAGGATAATCACCTTCTGTGACTGATCTTCAACAGTCCAGCCAGGAAGCACCACATCTGATATGAAGCATTTTACACTTGTCTGTGCAAATAACTAGGAAGTGCTCTGGCAGAAGGCAGCCAGTCGACTCCACCTAATTGACACTCATTTAAATAATTCAGTAATTGAAACGTCAAGCCAGAGGTATTCCCTCTGCGTGGAGCTCACCCACTCTGTCTGTTCTAAAGGCACCTCTCAGCATTACTCAGTTATGGCTGGCACCCTGTGCCCTCTGGAGCCCGAGAACCAGGTCTGTGTGAATACCCTCACAGCCCACATCTGGCTGGGAGCAGCAGGGAGCTCTCAGCACCACCTGGAAGGATCCAGGGCTGGCCCTGCAACCAGAGGCACAGGCTGGGAATCCCAGGGGTCGGGCACGGCCAAATCTTTTAAAAGATTTTTCTTGTTCTGGGCAATACTCGGCTCACCATCTGGACACACCTACTCTCGTAGCCTAATCCTAGACTGGCAGAAGAAGAGGCAGAGCAAAGAGCATCAAGGACTTTTTAAGATTGTCCCCAGTTTGGGATAATCTCATGCCTCATAGTAAGAGGATCCACATTTATGTCTTAAGTGGGACTTGAGCAATCTGGGCAAAACACTGTGAGCACGTGGATCTCGGCGTTCCCCCTCCCATCTGCGCAGCCATGCACTCCAGAATGCTTTAAGGCATTTCAACTGATTATTATTCTAAATGGTGCACAAAACCCCACGTTTGTGCACCATCTAGAATAAAGCCTTTGACATAAAAGACAAATGAGAAAATGCTCCAAGTAAACCAGCCCATAACTATGATCCCTGGAGTCAGCAAAAGGAACAGGCTACATTTTCTTATAGACTCATGCAGCACAAATAAAGATGCAGTTATTAGACTATTGTTATAAAAGTCCAGTGGCTCAAAACTTTATAGGCTGAAAAAGGAACCCCAAACATCCCTGGACCCTTTCCAATAGTATAAGCGATTCATTCACTGGAAATGACAGCTTCTATTAGGCTCATAGATATGGGAGTCCTTCCATCAGCTCCTAATCCGAGAGTGCAGCGTGGCACCTCTCCAGAATCTGAAAGCATTTGAGATCTCTGGCATTAAACAAAGGCTTACAGAAGGATTTTGCAATGCCAGGTATCACTGCCAGCCAGCCTGCTCCTAAGACAGAAACACAAAGGTCTGTCCGGAACACCTAGTGAAGGGCATTTGATGGTCTGGCAAAAAGACAGGCTACATGCTCTGAAAGAAAAGACACCCAAGTGCCTAAATGCTCGCATCCAGTGAGTGACCCCAAATCACATATCTTTTTCCTAATCAGAGAAATTGATACCTGGTAAAGTTGTAAAAGCCAGTATGAAAATATGTTCCAGGAGTTAAGAGAGAGAAGAGAGGCATTTAATAGAATCACATATAAGTTAAAATAACAGAAAATGATTGTAGGAGGGTTTCCACGACTGGGAATTGAGGATACCTCCACTCCAAATGGGTTCTTCCTCCAGGGTTCCCTCGCTGAGCTGACGGCCTCCATTCAGATATACAAGCCTGATTCCATGACCCTCAAAATGGAGACCAGTGGTTGCCCTGGCCTACCAAAGTCCCCGTTGCCCTGATCTGGGAAGGCCTCTTCCTACTTTGGGAGCTCAGGTGGGCTGGGTGAGGAATCCCCCCACACTTGGGTGCTTGGCTCCCCGTCCCCCTTGCCAACACCCCATTCACCCAGTTAGTGTCCATCTTCCCCTCAGACCTCACCTTACTTACTCTTTCCTCAGAGAAGCCTGTGTACACACCCCCACATGTAAAGCAGGAGCCACCCATCTACACTCACACACATGTGCCTGTAAGGCTGCTGAACGTCCAAGTCTCCCCACCCCCAGACTGTGAGCAGAATGAGGGGAGGAACGGAGCCCACTCTTCTCACTGTTATACTCCCCACATCTGCCTCAGCACGTGGCAGGGGGACAAGCCTGATGAACGTTTGCTTCAGAAGGAAATTTCTCCTCACAGAAAGGCGTTAGAGGTGGGAAGAGACATGATGCTGGTTTTCAGAGCAGACTGAGCCCATAAAGTCTTTAAATGTCAGCAGAGATCTTCAGGCAAGGCTTAGTCACCCAGCCAGCCTGTCTGTGCGAACCACGTCTTCCTACAGGAGCTCGCCACGGCGTCACATCTGTTTACCTGCTCAGGCTTACACGTGTGGAAAATGAGTACTTTCTGCAGGTTTTGTGTGTGCTCGTTTGTTTGTTAGGAGAAAG
Source organism: Sus scrofa (assembly GCF_054392235.1). Taxonomy (NCBI): domain Eukaryota; kingdom Metazoa; phylum Chordata; class Mammalia; order Artiodactyla; family Suidae; genus Sus; species Sus scrofa. The sequence continues at coordinate 79,050,935 of NC_139397.1, forward strand.
AGGTAAAATACAAGAGTTCCCGAAACAAGGGATTATTTACTACCCTAACAGAACAGTAGGGCTTTTATGGGAGGTTCTTCCTTGGACCACTGATTTGAGCAATTTTGTCTACCACCATGCTATGGTGATCAGGATGATCAAAACACAGTATGTGTCTGGGCTCCAGCCACTTTGGGGAGGTTGTGCAGGACTTGCCTGCTCAGCAGGAAAAAGATGACCCTGGTCTCTGCTGCCATTTTTCTCCTATCAGTGAAAATAATGGCGTTTTTCAGCAGGGAGTGAGGAAGAGTGAATTACATCATTTTCCCCTTCTTGCTTTGCTAAAGGTGATAAAGATCCCTACGTCGCCCTGTATTTGAACTGCTAAAGCTGAGAGGGGCAGGGGGAAAGTTCCATCTGTTTATTTTGTGTCTGGGCTGACTCCTTGTCTCTGAAATAATCCCTGTAAATGAAGTCTATTGCAGGAGCCACACCTTCCATTTCAAAGCCAAAAACTCAGTCTGTGTTTAAATGACTAACAAGTTAAAGAGCATTGTGGGGTATTTGCCTAAGACAATACTGGTTTGTCTTTTCCAGGCTCTTTATGATTCCCCGAACATAGCAAAGTCTTAGCTTTCACACGTGTCATGTCCGTGAAGCAGCTCCTTCATACGGGGGAAAACAATGACCCCTTTCTTCATTTTGTCTTCAAACTTCTTGAATCGTTGCATCAGGGAAACAAATGATTATGAGGCCTAAAGAAAAGTACCTCTTAAGGAATTTTTTCAGAGACCACAATATACCCCCAACTCCACCTCACCCTTAAATTTTGGCAATTCCTGCACCGGAGAGTGAAGCTCTACTTATTGGGAGAATAACAGAAAGTACCACAGACTGAAGGGAGGGCAGAAAAGAGCTGAGGATTTATAAACATTCGGAGAAGTCATTCCCTATTGAGGTTTCCAAGACAGCCAGTGATGAGATTCATTTCAGAGTGTCTCAGTCTCTTAGAAGTTCCGTTCAGAGTGTGAAGAAGTGCTTGGGACTCGCTCTGGCCGTCTCCCTCTTCTCCCGCGATACCCGGGGAGTGCACGGCTGCTCCAGGGAGGGTTTCCTACCCAGGCTCTATCTTGAAAATTCTGGTTTTATAGGCAACCTTAAATGAGGGCTGTACATGGGACCAGACAGCAGAGAAGGCCCTCCTAGATCCCACCTCTCTTTTCCTTCCAGTGCCCTACTAGACCTTTTTCTCTGGGAACCAGGGACAGAGCCTCAAGGCTGCCAATCTTTTCTCTACTTACCACCAGCAAGCCGCCACCACACCCCCACACCCCTTCCGGAAGCTTTCAAACCACAGAGATAAACCCTTCAAAAGATGGGCAGGGCTCCAATTTGTTAACAACAAGTCTTAGAATGCCAGCCTCAAGGCATCGTGGCACCCAAAGCTAATGCGAAAATGTCTAGAGTTAGTTAAGTTCAGCTGATATCCTCTGCTCTAGCTCCCCATAGTACCCCAGCCCGAGAAAAAAGCACAGAGGGAACAAGGTAATGTCTAGACAATTTTCTTTCCAGCCCAGATGAAGCCAGACAGAGTTTTTTCAAGGGTGAAAAACAGGGGTAAAGCCCAAGTTTTTGATATTGCTATCATCCCATCTCCCAATCAAGGGAGGCCCTTCCAGGTCCAGAACTCCATGAAAGGTCAATAAAGAATGGAATCCCATGTCTTCAGTCCCACAAATACATGCCTCATGCATATGCATTCCAGCCTTAATAACTGGATCTTTGCTTTGTCTCTTTACCCCATCAATCTAATTAATATGGTCCACAAGGATTCGTGAACTTCCAAATTCAACACACTTAGAAGACTGGATTCTTCATCATAGACTAAAGATCCTACAATCACCATGAGACAGTTGAGAAATGTTCATTTTGAACTTATTCCCTTTTACCCCTGAGCCCACAGAAAGGTTCCAGGTGCCTACACTCAAGGTGGAAAGAGAAAGCATTTCTTCAGAGGGCTGAGAACCAGAACTGGCTTCTCAAACACCCCTCCCTCACTCCCCTCATCTCTGTGGCACAGCACACCATTCCCAGCTTCCACAATAATCTTGGACCTTGGCAGAAGAAAGGCAGCTAAATCTGAGATGTGTCACGAGGCCACTGGCTGGAGAGCAAGAATATCTAAACACAAACCAAGGCGAGAGCAACCGGCCAGGGTTTCCGCAGACTCCCTTTGGCTCCGGTGGCTGTGGAGCAGTGATGGTCTAAAGATAACCCAAGTCTCTAAGAAGGGTCACTTCTAAATAGCAGCTTTAATACCACCAGTCATTTCAGAAGTATTTCCTTCCAGAGCCTGCTTCCATCCACATTGGTGTGCCAAGCCTACCCGATGGTGGCAAGCCCGCCGAAGAGATGAAAGCCCAGAAGGAAATGGAAAGAGTCCCAAAGGGAAAAAGACAGCTCCTAACATGCTATGATTCTGTTCTGTGCCCGCACTTGGATTGCTGAGAAAGACTAATCTAGCAAAGAGACACCTTATAGAAGTGATCTACTGTCAATCATTGGGAATTAAAGAGCAGGCAGAAAAGTCAAACAAAATAGTTTGACCCTGTGCCTCCACTGAGGCAGGTAAATCAGGATGGCTGCCACTAGGAGTTTCGTCAGAAAGCCTTTTCCTCCGAGAGGAAACATTTACCTCTTGGTCTGTTTGCTGGACCACAGTTTGGCTGAGCAAGGAAAATTGTATGGCGTCTTCAGCACATACTGTGCATACGCAGCCACTGTGGTCACCCACTGACCACAAAAGTGTCCACTGAACTGCTCAGAAGGGCCTGCTGCTTTTTTGTTTCCTTTTAAGCCATGGCCAAAGTTCCCAATATCTTCCTGAGACCCACTGAGATCCACTCAGCCCTCACCTGTCCACCAAGTGAGCCCACACTGTCCTAATGGCAGGTGGCAGGGGCTGGTGTACAGGCGACAGGTGCGCAGTGGGCTATTTTCAGTTGCTATCAGCTCCATCTTGAGCTGCACATGCTCAGTAGGGCAGGCAAGTTCTGGTTGCATTTCAAACTCTGGGCAGCCAAGAGACGTACACCTTTCACAGCTGCCAGGGCAACCAGCTGCCCAGTGCTCCTCCCAAGACGGGAGCAATGAAAACAGTGTAACCTGGCCAGCCACCATGCCAGTGAGCAAGCTGTACCTCTCATGTCACTGCCGGGGTTATTCTGAGCGGGGCTTATTGACACTCCATGGCAACACAGGAACAAAGGGCCAGCTAGAGGGATTTAAATGTCTTGCAAAAGTTGCTAGAAAAGTCAGCAGCTCAGCCTTCTGTTTTCATAATAAAAGCAGCAGTGGGATTATTATTAGGTTACTGTCGTCTGCCGCTGTTATTATTATTTGTGACTACCTGTCACAAAGGTCTACTCTTGGAACTAAGGTTTTGTTTTTGTTTTGTTTTTGTTTTGTTGGTCACCATCAAGTTGCTATAGTTGGGATGCCTTTGAAAAGGAAGTATGTGGGCCTGTCTGCCCCAACCCTGTGGGAGGACTAGTTTTTCCTGTCCCTTCACCTCTCATCTGGCTGTACATAGCCTGGGATCCATTTCCACCACACAACTCTTTCAAAGCACCCAAACTGCACATGACTAATCTTCCAAGAGCTCTCCCTGCCCTAGGATCCAAGACAAACACCTCAGGCACAAGGCCCTGCCAGACTAGTGGGGCCTCCACTCTCAACCCAAATGCCTTCTAGAGGCTGCTCTGGCCATGATGGACCGCCCCGATGGTATCCGTTCCTCTGCCTAAAAAGTCCTCAGTCCTTCCTTTGCTGGTCTAATGCCTGTTCATCTTTGAAATCCAGCCTTCCTGGAAGGCAGTCCCCAATCCCAGCCCAGTGTGACAAGAAGGCCCTTTCTGTTGATACCCCCAGTACTGTGCTGTAATCTTTATCTCCTCCAACTCAACTGTGACTCCTTTACAGCAGGAACCCCTACTTCTAGGTATGTGGACATCACCAGTGCTATCCGTGTGCTCAAGTTGATTTATCAACTGGAAGAATGTAAGCTTGTCTTCTAACTGAATCTCTTTTACCAAACTCAGAATAAATTCTTTGAAAGGATGTGCTTTCATATCACATGCCCAGCCCAGATCAGTTCCTCAGTCTCTTATTATCTTTTTTTATTACAATAATTATTATTGTAGCCAACATTATTCATTCGTTTGTCAAATATTCATTGAGCTCCAACTACATGCCAAGCACTGTCTTAGATACTGGGGAGAAAACAAAGAATGTCACCAAGCGTCGCCTCTCACTTTGCATAGATGACTCTGCACCACCACCCACTTACTGTCCAGTGTGGTGCTGTGGTAACAGCTCTTGAGAGGCGCAATAACCTCTACATGGAAAGACACAGTAAAAAGAAAATAGCTCATGACAGTGTTTGATTCTGTCACTCTCCTGAGAAAGGCTTGATTCCTATGCATGGCCCAGATCCCTCCTTTCAGAAGATGCTCTTTGATCAGCCACACCAATTTAACTATCAAAAATTAGCCTAACCTTTTGCAAAATTGACAATGTGAAGCATATGAACTAGGACATGATATAAAAGATAAACAGAAGCCATGATTCTGTGACTCTACATAGCATTCTGAAGCACTAACTAATCCACCACAGTAGTCAAATTCTAAACTGGGCTGTGGGTTTGTTTTTTTTTTGTTTTGTTTTTTTTGGGGTTTTTTTTTTGTCATATCAACTCTTTCCAGCTTTCCTGGATGGGCCTGCTTTTTTGGGGGAGGGTTTTTTTTTTCCCCCATTCAAACTGGCTTGGTTATAAGTACCAGAATTTGGAAGGTAAAACACAAAAACAAATGCAGCAAATAATACACAAAAGAGACCATCTCCCACTCAAAATCACCATTTGAATAAAGAAAAATACAGGCAGAGGTTTTAGTTTTTGTTTTAAGATGAATTTCACCACCCGCTTCCAAGAGGAATTTCTCATTCTGTCTCCTTTTCCTTCTCTCCTTCCCACATCCACCAAATATACATATCCTCAGAAAGTCCATGTTCCACTGTAACCCATAACAAAGAATTAGATGCAGCATTACCCTGGATCGAGGAAACACCCAGCTCTGCACAGCTCAGATTCAGCTGATTAGAATTGGGCAGCAGCTGTTCCAGTGCTATGACCAAATGTAAACTTTCCTCTTTCTGTCAAATCACTGGCTTGGAGAGAGGACAGCCAGGCTACATGATGTTGTAAAAAAAAACCCACACACACACACAACAGGTCTGAGCCAGCTCTGTTGGAAACTATCTGGGTTAGTTGTCAGAGCTTTAATCTGAGGACAGCAGGGACTTCCAGGCAGTAACCCTCAGGAACAGACTGGAGTTGTCCTTTTTTTATATTTTTAGGGCTACACCCACAGCATACGGAGGTTCCCAGGCTAGGGGTCAAATGGAGCTACAGCTGCCAACCTACACTACAGCCACAGCAACGCTGGATCCTTAACCCACTGAGCGAGGTCAGGGATTGAACCCACATCCTCATGGATACTAGTCAGATTCAATTCCACTGCACCACGATGGGAACTCCCCTGGAGTTGTCTTTTTTAAACTTATGATGGATGATGACCCACGTGTGGGTAGCGAAATCAATTTAGCGGTTCCAGATAAGCTTTCTTACTTTCTGTTTAAATGAACTAAAACTGAATAGAATATAAAGAGAAGAAATGGGAAAACATTAAACAGTGAGAGTAATAATCACTCTTCCACGATATTTTCTTTTCAGATGTGTGTGAATCCTACTCCAGAATGTTTCTAAATGTAGATGCACTGGGTCCAACCCTAAAATGTTTCTTACTGTGAGTCACAGTGAAAATTCTGAAGGCCACCCCGCCCTGTGTCTTACAGTATCTTGGAATCAACATGAGTTCTGAGTAATTATGACTATTTTGTATAACCATTATCTATGGACGCTTGCCTGAGGTCATGCTGGGCTGACTGTTCTGGAGTACAGGCAGCAGTGTTTGGCAAGTAACAAATTAATTTTTCAATGTGTTTTGCTTTCCCTGGCTCTTACTTTTCAAGAGCAAAAGATGCATATATGCCATTCCCACAAATCTGCTTCACCAGTTTCTCCATAAAGAGGAGACAGCATCCATCCTCTGCCCCTCGAGACCTGTCTTTACAAAGGAAATGTTCAGAAGCTACTGCACTGCCCACTCACTGTTGACCACAAAGAAACTGTTTAATGAGCCCAGGTCTTGGATTTGTTTTCCCAACTGTTCAAAACTTAACTTTGATTGAATTGTTAGAGTCCTCTCCACACCCTACTGTTAACTCCTCTCATGTAAACGCGTTGAATAGGAACATTTTATAATGTTCACTGGGGAAAAAAAAAAAATTGGATGTGGCATTAATTTAACTACCCACAGCTGAAACAAACATGTCGCAGAAAGAAAAAGCTGAAAGGAAGCTTTGTCACAGCTCACCTTGCATCAACTAATACACTCAACTCTGTTAGGTGAGAACATCTGACAATAAAGAAGCAGTTATCTTAAAAGTTTGCAGGTTTATCCAATATTTACATTTTAGGTACTCATATTGGCAAATAGCTCAGTACATCTCATCTCTCTCCCTACAAAATCTCTCATATGATGATGTGTCAATGAAAAAGATTTCATTCTGAACAAAAAGGACAAATTATAGTAATGAGAAATGAGAGCAACAAATTTAATACTGAGACATTTCTCTTGCATTCACTCACCCCTTCACGAACTTCCTGAATTCTCAATAATGAGAAATTCAAAGAAAGGCTTATTCTATTCTTCACCCCCAGTGGCAAAGAGGGGCACCTTTGTGGACCCTAACAAAAAGTCTATTGAAGTGACCTCCTTCCTTCCCTCATTGGGTAATTGGACTGGAAAGTCTGAGTAGTGATGGCTTTGGAAACACTAAAATCAAGTCAACCCAGAAAATAATTTAGTTCTTAGCAATCTTCCCCAGAACAGGCCAGAATCTCTTACAGCAGAACCCTGCAGAAGTCCAGCCTTCCTTGCTGCAATAAAATAAAACTATGGCTTGCAAATTTAATAAAATGTGGGTCATCTCAGCTTTGAAATATTTCTGAAGAAAGAATATTCCACTTTAAGCTATTTATGTCATGGTCATCCCTGCAAATGCTCACAGGGACAGAGATAAAACCAAACAGGTTCTGAAACAAAAATGGACTTCTCCCGGGTGGCATAATAGCAGTATTAGAGCATGATTAGTCGTATTAATGGGAAGGAAAAGGAAGGATATACGGGCAATTAGGACTCAAGTGCTCTTCTCTATGAGAGCAAATAAAACTCTTCCTGCAGCTGGAGTTGTATATATAATGAACATGAAAAATGAATATTGGTGTGAAAGACGAGAAAAAGCACAAACCCAGGTAAAAGGGACTCATCATTCACTAATATAAGCTCTTAGCCCATCTTCTCAAATAGACTGGGTTGAGCTGGATTCTAGCATGTACCAGATATAATGTGAATGTAGAGATGGCTAATTTAGGGTACCAAAAAATGCAAAACTCTGAAGAAGATTAATAATGACTAAAACCATTTTTTTTGCTGTGCCTGTAGCATGTAGAAGTTCCCAGGCCAGAGATCAAACCTGCACTACGGCAGCAATCCAAGCTGCTGCGATGCCAATGCTGGATCCTTAACCCACTGAGCCACAAGAAAACTCTGATAATGACTGAAACTCTTGAACACCATTCCTCAAAGTATATCATCCCTTCTGTTGGCCGTATAACCTTAAGTAAGAGTTTCAACTTATTCAAAAGCACACTCCCACTAATCTTTCTCATTAGGGTTATGATGAAGATTATGGGAAATAATGCATCTAAAACAGCCCACCATTTAGCACATATTCACCACTCAATAATTATTATCTACAGGAGTTTCCGTCATGGCTCAGCAGGAACAAACCTGATTAGTATCCATGAGGACATGGGTTCGATCCCTGGCCTTGCTCAGTGGATTAAGGATCCAGCGTTGGCGTGAGCTGTGGTGTCATGTCACAGACGTGGCTCAGATGTGGTCGCAGCATTGCTGTGGCTATGGCATAGGCCAGCAGCTGTAGCTCCGATTCGATCCCTAGTCTGGAAACCTCCATATGCTGCAGATTTGGCCCTAAAAAACAAACAAAAAACCCATAAATCCTCAAAAAGGTCGTCATAGTAAGCAGTGTTTTCCAAACTTAATGGGGTTTTTTTTTGGCCCCAGAGCATTTAGGATTCCACAGAAAAGGAGAAGTGCTCTAAGGAACACTCATACTAGTCAAACTCTGACAAAATAACTGTTTGAAACCTATTATTTGAAATGTTAACACTTTATCTAATATCTTCAATATTTAAGAGACATTTGGGAGACAAAGGGAAAAAAGATTTAGGTTAGGGTTTTTGTTTGTTTTTAGTAGACTAAGAAGGGTACAATACCCAACAAAACCAATAAAATATATTAAAATGAAATCTCCATGACTTTCTTATTTATGCACCAGGAATGCCATCTAGCTCCACTAAAGCCCAATTAATTAAGGTGCCATAATGGTCTACAAATATCAATGGGTCTGTTTCCTTTTAAACTTGATAGTCTAATGCTCTGCACTAGATAATATATGAGGTTAACATAAAGCTTTTAGTTATCTGCCCTATCATTTACCTCTTTCGGTTAAGAATTTTGTAGGTAACATTTGCTTTATGACTAATGTTGAGTATATTAGTGTGTATTACAATTAGGGGTTTGCAGTGGGTTTTTTTTTTTTCCCCAAGTCCCTAGTAAATACGTAAAAACAAAGAGTCTTTTCATAGAACATGCTATTGACGGTTAACTAGGAGTTGAGTCATTGAGGCAAGACAAAACCAAGGCAACCACTATTATGATTAGAGCACTCTAGGTTATAGCACTCCCTGGATATTCAGTTTAAAAAAAAAAGCTATTTCAACTAAAGGATGATGTGTTCTTTTCCATGCTTGTAAACAGCCTAGTGGTGGTGTTATATTAAACAGCAAAACCTTAGTGGCATCCATTTCCATTTCGGCCAGACTACCTCGTTTTATTACAGATCTTCACTGGGGCATTAAGAGGTCATTTGCTGGATTCTTTGGGCAGCTTAAGAGCTTTAAGCAGGAAAAAACAATCAATAGCTGAGTTGCTAATATTTTTCCACACATGCCCTTTTTCCTTTCTCTTCCTCTACCTCTCCTTCTCTTTTCATACATGTCCACCTCAACTCCTCTTCCACACTTATTTTTCTATCATGCCTACACCACGAGTCCACCAGGGGACCACATGAAACCTGAAGGACTGTCCTACCAGGAACTTCTGCTATATATACGGAAGTGCATGGAATTCGGAGGGACCTCATTTCACATTATTTAGATTCTTTTTTATTTATCTTTTATTTTTTACTTTTTTCTCTTTGTCTTTTCTAGGGCCATACCCACAGCATATGGAGATTCCCAGTCTAGGGGTCTAATCGGAGCTGTAGCCACGGGCCTACGCCACAGCCACAGCAACGCAGGATCTGAGCCGCGTCTACGACCTACACCACAACTCACGGCAATGCCAGATCCTTAGCCCACTGAGCAAGGCCAGGGATCAAACCCGCTACCTCATGGTTACTAGTTGGGTTCATTAGCCACAACGGGAACTCCACATTATTTAGATTCTTTCTTATAATGACCATATTGTATAGCAATTAAAAAAGAGGAAAAATCCTATCCTTCTTGTATATCCATCCTACTATATATTATATATAGGATGGATATACAAGAAGGTCCTACTGGAAAGCACAGGGAACTATATTCAATATCCTGTGATAAACCATAATGGAAAAGAAGTTGAAAAACAATACATATGGGGAGCTCTCTGGTGGCCTAGTGGTGAGGACTCCCTACTTTCCCCCAGGGCCTGGATTCAGTCCCTGGTTTGGGGTCTGGGAACTGAAATCCCACATCAAGCTACTGCATGCTGTGGGGGGAAAAAAACAAAACAAAACAAAACAAAACAAAACAAACCTTATAAAAAGAGTATATATGTATAACCAAGTCACTTTGTTGTATAGCAGAAATTAACACATTGTAAACCAACTATAATTCAATTTTAAAAAACGCTTTTAAGAGGAAAAATCCAAGCAACTTTTCTACTATGTCTCTAGACATTGTCAAGTGTCCCTTGGGGGATAAAATTAACTCCTCAGCAGAGAATTACTATTAACCCATCAAACATTCCAAGCCCATTTCTTGTTATTAATTCTTTCAACCTAGGACACAATCTCACTTCTAGTTAAAGCACCTCCTAGTCCCTTAAACTTACCATGCAGACCCCTATTTTATATCTTTCTGGCACTAATTAAAATGATTGCAAAATTACTGGAATATATCAAATAATACTGCTTATTAGAGCAGAATATAGACTATAGATACCTAAACTGGTTGACAACAGCGCTTTCCAATAGAAACTTAATGTGAACCACATTATGTTATTGTCAATTTTCATAGCAGTAAAAAGGAACAGGTAAAATTCACAGTTTTGTTGATTTCAAAATCCAGCATGTACTTCACAGCACATCTCAACTTGTATTAGCTGCAATTCAAGTGCTCACTAACTATACATGGCTCGTGGCTCCCATGTAGAACAATGCAGATCTACAATACATGTCAATGCACATGGGAAGGAGGGAGGCACAGATTAAATATCGTAAACTTAATATATAACAAACCAGGCTTCTAGTGTATCAAGCACTGATTTTTCCCCAGTATCGGCCACGCTAACTTCTCACGCTAACTTTACACACCTCTTTTGAAACCTATCAAGTATATAAAGCTGATCACTGTGCCCCTAAGAGCCTGTTACAGGGGCATTAGTCTTCCTGTCCCATCTGATCACAACAAGGCTGAGATTCACACTGTAAAGCACCACTCTTCATGGAGCAAACCCTTGTACAATAAAGTGAAAACTGCTCAAGGCACAATTAAATAGTTTGTTCATGTATCTACAAAGATTTATAACAACATGTTAAAAACAATCACATGTAAGTGCAGGGAATTATAGGCAACTTTTATTTTCTTTTTCTCGTATCTCTTTTGTGGACTCGATGGGGCAGTATCATCCCTAAGCAGCTTTTTGCATATGGGGAGAAGGGAGGATAGTGAGACTAAGAGCCAGGGATGCCAAAGGCCCTAAGTGCCTATGATCCCACACAACTAAGAGTCACCCTGTGTCCCTTCAGGTTCTGACTGTCCCACGTTGCTATGGCTGTGGTATAGGGTAGCAGCTGCAGCTCCGATTTGACTTTTAGCCTGGGAACTTCCACATGTGCAGGTGCAGCCCTAAAAAGAAAAAAGAGGGGGTGAAGGTGGGGATATTCACATGCAAAAAAAATGAAATCTAGACACAGACCTTCCACCCTTCATAATTCAATTAATGGATCACAGACCTAGATATAAAACACAGCACTATAAAACAACTATTAGATAACACAGGAGAAAACCTAGATGACCTCACTGAAGATGGCTGTAACTTTCTAGAGGCAGATCCATGAAAGAAATAATTAATAAGCTGGACTCCATTAAACCTCTGCTCTGTAAAAGACAATGTCAAAAGAATGAGAAGCCAAACCACAGACTGGGAGAAAATACATGCAAAAGACACATCTGATAAATGACGGTTATCCAAAATATATAAAGAGCTAAGAAAAGTCAACAGTAAGTTTACAGCCTCCCCCATTATGAGAAATCTCTGTACCTTCCTTTCAATTTTGCTGTGAACCTAAAAATCAACTTTAAAAAAATAAGTCATAAAAATGAGGGAAGGGAAGGATTGCTAAGTCTGACAGGATTATGAACAAACTAGTTGACAGTAAAATGAACAATATACAGTACCTTGTCCTAGCCCGAACAGTTGTGAGCCACTTACCTTCCATACTAGGGGAAGGGAAAGCAATCATCATTAGCACAGGAAGAATCATCACTCCATCTACCATTGTACAACTGTGGAGGGGAAAAAGAGATATCAGTAAAGCAAAACATTTAACTGTAGGATGACAAACTAAATTAAGCGTACCATCTCCAAACTGCCATTCAAGGCCTTCCTTACAAATCCCCCTCACATATGTTGCCTTATTTCTTAGTGCACTTAAACATATATCCCCTTACACAGATCTAAATAAATCATCTTAAAGAGTTAATCAGATTTACCTCCTACTGCTGGCCACTCTTAGGCAACTTTCTCTGAGTCTACCCTCTTACAAAGAACTCAAAAGGGACATGAAAATTTTCACCTATGAGGCCAGGCATTCCTAGAAGACTTTAGGTTTGAATTTTATCTTATCCTAGAGAATGCAAAATTGACACCAAGTTAAAAACCCTGGGACTATTCTAATGTGATATTACAGAATAAGTAAAAAATCCAAGCCAAATTATTATGTTTGAGCCTACTTTTCCTTTAAAAGGATTTGAGGTGAGAAACCTACATCATCATACAAGCCTTTCAAAGAGCAAAAAGCAAAACAAAACACAAAACTGTAACTTACCCCTCATTTATGGCAAAGCAATGCATTCTTACATTAACCTCAAATTTAACAAAGCATAGTCACAATCAAGACAGGAAGAAATGATATAAAATTTTAATATGTGAAACAATAATGGAGAGAAAATAAGATAACTGATATAAATTTCAAGTTGACACTGCCCTAAAAACTACATGGGCAGAAGTTCAATTTTCTGAGTCAAAGGACTACAACAAAAAACTTTTCCATTTGAATAATTCCTACAAAATTTTGGAAATATGAAGTGAGTTTGGTTATACTAATTCTTTATTACAAGAAGTAATTTTTTAAAAAATTAAACCTTTCTTTAACTAGCTGCAATTTTCCGGATGGTGAAATAAAGAGAAAATGGGTAAAGTTCTTTAATGAATAGGTGAATGTGCTATCTTTGCTGTGGCTCTGACGTAGGCTGGCGACTACAGCTCGGATTCGACCCCTAGCCTGGGAACCTCCATATGCCATGGGAGCAGCCCAAGAAATGGCAAAAAGGCCAAATAAAATAAAATAAAACAAAATAATGGAGTTCCCATTGTGGCGCAGTGGTTAACGAATCCAACTAGGAACCATGACGTTGCGGGTTCGATCCCTGGCCTTGCTCAGTGGGTTAAGGACCCGGCGTTGCCGTGAGCAGTGATGCAGGTCGCAGACGCGGCTCGGATCCCGCATTGCTGTGGCTCTGGCGTAGGCTGGCAGCTACAGCTCCAATTGGACCCCTAGCCTGGGAACCTCCATATGCCGTGAGAGCAGCGCAAGAAATGGCAAAAAGACCAAAAAAAAAAAAAAAAAAAAAAAAAAAAAAAAACCCGCTGCTACCTCAGCTGTTTGGATGGGACACCTTCTGACTCATCTTCTTAAAATCAAATTTTTTGGTTAGTAGTCTGACTGTTCATTCCCCACACCACTATTTTATCTTACTACCCCTCAATTCAATTTGTCCACAATTTCAGATTATCCCTTTTCTAATAGCAAGGTGAGGGAAGAGGGTAAAGGAAAATTTAATGAACATGACTTTTATATTTGTAAAAGCACGTAGAACTAGAGTAATCCCCTTTTGCTGTTTTATTATTATAATGATTACTTCCATGTTCACATAGACCTTTTCTATAGCAGGCTCTTCTTTGTGATATACAAACCCCTCACTAGATCCTGGGGCCCTCATCACCAGACACTAACTCCTATATCACTATCTCTTCTCTGAGCCTCTGAAGAGGAATACACTGTCGTTCCTTCCACCTCAAATGCCCTGAGCCTCCCCCTCTATTTCACTCCTACCCAGTTCCCCCTCCTGTCATTCATGATCTAGCTTAAAAGGCAAATGCCTGGTACAACATCTCCATCAAGAGTGATTTCAAAATCAAAACTACTTTGAGGTACCACCTCACACCAGTCAGAATGGCCATCATGAGTAAGTCTACAAATAACAAATGCTGGAGAGGGTGTGGAGAAAAAGGAACCCTCCTACAGTGTCGGTGGGAATGTAAATTGGTACAGCCACTATGGAAAACAGTATAGAGGTACCTCAGAAAACTAAATATGGAACTAACATATGATCCAGTAATCCCACTCCTGGGCATATATCCAGACAAAACTTTCATTGAAAAAGATACAAGCACCCCTAGGTTCACTGCAGCACCATTCAAAAGAGCCAGGACATGGAAACAACCTAAATGTCCACTGAAAGATGAATGGATTAAGGAAATGTGGTATACATATACACAATGGAATACTACTCAGCCATAGAAAAGAACAAAATAATGCCATTTGCAACAACATGGATGAAATTTGAGATTCTTATACTAGGTTAAGTCAGAAAAAGACAGATATCATATGATATCACCTATATCTGTAATCTAATACACAGAACAAATGAATCTATCTACAGAAAAGAAACAAACTCATGGACATGGAGAATAGACCTGGGGTTGCCAAGAGAGAGGGGGAAGGTGGGGGAGGGACTGAGTGTTTGGGGCTAGTAGACGCAAACTACTGCATTCGGAATGGATAAGCAATGAGATTCTGCTGTATAGCCCAAGGAACTGTATCTGATCACTTATGATGGAACATGATGGAGGATAATGTGAAAAAACCATTGTGTATATATACACGTATAACTGGGTCACTTTGTTGTACAGCAGAAATTAACAGAACATTGGAAATCAACCATAATAAATAAATAAATAAATAAAAGAGTGATTTCACACTCTGCCTCCAGCACCGGTCTAACACCACTAGGAACCAATCGTTTGCTATGTCAATCTCCAGCCCTAGTCCACTTGCCTCCAAAAGGAGTACATACATCCAAGAGTCACATGAGAAAATTCATTAAATTATGGGATGAAAATACTAAAATTTTTATCTTATAGAAATGATTTAATCTAGGAGTTCCTATCATGGCACAGTGGAAACAAATCCAACTAGGAACCATGAGGTTGCGGGTTTGATCCCTGGCCTCGCTCAGTGGGTTAAGGATCCGGCATTGCCATGAGTTGTGGTGCAGGTCACAGACACGGCTCGGATCTGGCGTTGCTGTGGCTATGGAGTAGGCTGGTAGCTGCAGCTCTGATTAGACCCCAGGCCCGGGAACCTCCACATGCAGCAAGTGCAGCCCTAAAAAGACAAAAGACAAAAAATTAAAATAAAAATTTTAATCTAATAGAGTGATAAATAACTTGAGCCTTTATGTGGTCTCTGTCCCAGTTCCTATGACAGTCTGGAGGTATCTTACAGGAAAAACGGGAGTTACATAATGTGAAAGTGTGAACACGGTTTGCTTATAGAAGATAGCTACGTGCTATACTTTTGCGGGTTTATTTAAGTGGAATTACAGGCTGTGATGGAATTACAGGCTAGTATAATGAAATGATCCCTCCCCAAACTTCAAGTGTTCTAAAACCTTTAAAGAAACTACAGATTGAATATGTTATTAATGAACATACCAGAGAAGAATAAGAAAATGGTGGAGCTGTTATCTCTATTCCTAGTGGTTCTTTGTTAATCACTTTACTGGAGGAAAGCAATTAACATTCAGTTCAATCTGACTTGAAGCAGGCTCCCCAAATTCAAAATTAAAAAATACATGAGAAACTGATCTGCATCCAGTATCATATGCAGTAAACATTATCCCAAGTGACTTGAGATTTCTGTTACTAATACAATGTCATTACCATTAGCCATACCTTAAATATTTCAACTTATATCCTTATTTAAAAATCCTTATTTTATGTATGTTTTATAAGACATAGTTTTACTTCATATAATACTTATAAGCAACATACATATTGAGGGTGCATGCTCAAAAAACCTTTTAACCATTAAACACCTTTGAAAACTACTGAACTATCTCAGTCTTATCTTTGAATTCCCAGTCCATATTTTCTTCCTCTCCTCTCTCCATCCCTTCCTTCCACAACTATTGAGAGCCTGCTATATACTCGAAATTAGTAACTTAAAATGATAAAGATATACAAACATGGTCCTTACTATCAGGGAGCTTACACGATCTACCTAAGGTTATAATCAAATAATCATCTGAAAGAGCGTACAATTAAAACCTGAATTAAGTGCTAAGAAGAAATATGGTTAAATAAGACTGCTAGCAAAACAATCTGAGATTTTCTGGCGGGTGGAAAGGCTTCCCTGGGGAGATTATATCTAAATAGGAACTAGGAAAATAAATAGGAGGTACTATTCATTCAAAAGGATGAGTGCATGAGCCTGCCTGTGTATGCGTGCGTGCGTGCGTGCGTGCGTGCGTGTGTGTGTGTGTATTGGGGTGGGTAGCACTCTGTGCTGG
The DNA here is from genome assembly GCF_054392235.1 of Sus scrofa. Classification (NCBI taxonomy): domain Eukaryota; kingdom Metazoa; phylum Chordata; class Mammalia; order Artiodactyla; family Suidae; genus Sus; species Sus scrofa. Next base: position 79,067,301 of record NC_139397.1, read on the forward strand.
AGACAGGAGGGCATGTAAGGAAAAAGGCACAGCTTCTCAGCTTCTATACAGGCCCTGCGGCCAAGAGAAGCATGATGTATTCTGAGGACTTAAAAGACCTATTTTACATGTGACTAAAATACCAGGCTAGGACACAGAGAGCCCAAAGAGAAGAGTTATAAGGAGAGAATACCTAAGGAGCCTGGAGAGGTTTCTCTATCAGAACCTCAGTAAAACATGGTAAGCCCTAGTAATAAGCCCCCTCTCACCACTCCACGTTCACTGTCCTCAAGGCCCCTCTCCACCCATTCTCCCAGGTCTCCAACCATCCAGCTTCCTGCCTATCTCTGGACCACTGTATAGATGATGCTCCCCATGACTGGACCCTCTTTCAGGACCCAACCTGGCAAATACCTACTCATCCTTCAAGTCTCAACTTAAGTGTCACTTCTTTCTAGAAGCTTCCTTAAACCCTCATATACCCTCGATACACTCTCATATACCGCTTTGTTAATTTTCCTTCATAGCACTTATCATAATTAAAAATTATATATGCATAGTTGTGTGTGCTTTTGAACATCTGTCTCCCTCACTAGACTGTAAACTTCATGGTAACAAAATCTACAGTCTATTTTGTTCAACACTACCAGAGTAAGGGGCACATGTAATATTTGCTGAATACAAATTCTCCCTGAACTAATCAGCTCCATTTAACTTTAAATTCCAAAGAATTAACAATTCCCCCCTAACCTCAACATCCAAACACGTACACACCTGCAAAGGAACAGCAGGATTAAGACATTTATCATCTCTGTAGCTTTACCCTCTAGAATTTAGTTCAGGTAATAATAAAAGTCAGCAGTTAATAAGCGTCAAGCTTCAAAATCAAGAATCCTTTCACTGGGATTCCAGTTGTGGCTCAGCAGATTAAGAATCCAACCAGTATTCATGAGGATACAGGTTTGATCCCTGGCCTCACCCACTGGGTTAAAGGATCTGGCATTGCCCTGAACTGTGATATAGGCTGGTGGCTGAAGCTCCAATGTGACCCCTAGCTTGGGAACTTCCATGTGCCATGGGTGCAGCAGCCCTAAAATAACAAAAAAGAAGAAGAAAAAGAATCCTTTTACTATTTAAAAAATAACTCTAAAAGACAATTGCCGTTAGTATTTTTTTTTCTGTCACAAAGTCAATAAAAGCCCATGCCCCCAAATATCTTTTTACAGATTATTATTGTACAAGCAAAATTAAAATAATAATTTAGGCTCATAAATGGAAAATAGGAAAAAAAAATTATAAATTCTGGCTTCCAAACGAATCTGCTGTTTATAAATAGCTCAAAATCTGCCAAAAATCACTTTAATGGTTGCCATTTTGTTCAGTGCCTGGAGTATCTCTGCTGACCAGTTAATTCAACTATTAAAAGCAATTCTTTCAAAAGGAAAAGAATTGTAGAAAGGAGAATATTCTGGAATAAATGTCCTGATCATATTTTAATTATAAAACTCATTTTATATGCTAAAGTCCCAACTTGAAGTCTCAAGGACCTATTTCTAATTTTAGAATATACTAAAAGGAAAACATTGTTTTTTCAACTCCATTGCTCTCAAGTATTTTTGGCTAAGGAGTTTCAGATGTGGGTTGGCAAAAAAGAGGAATGGGTGGTGAGAAAAGAGAGTAGCAATAATTCAAGAGTTCAGGGATGTTTTACTCCCCTGGCTTTCAAACTTTTTGGCCTCAAAATCTTTTCATACTCTTAAAAATTATTAAGGACTCTAAGGAGCTTGTCTATGTGGACTATTTCTATCAACATTTACTCATTAGAAATTAAAATGGAGAATTTTGTAAATACTATATTTGTGTTAAAGTAACAAGAAGTGTATTACCCTATTTTTTATAAATTAAAAAAATAACTATAGAGCCCCCCAAAAATGTAGTGAGGAAAGCAGCATTATTTTGCATTTTTGCAAATCTCTATATTTGGCTTAGTAGAAAGCAACTGAATTCTCATTTATGACTCTGCATTCAATCTGTTATGTCATATTTGCTGAAGTATACAGATACTACAGCTTCACAATATTTTTTTTTTTTTGTCTTTTCTAGGGCTACACTCACAGCATATGGAGGTTCCCGGGCTAGGGGTCCAATCGGAGCTGTAGCCGCCAGCCTGTGCCAGAGCCACAGCAATGTGGGATCCAAGCCGCGTCTGCGACCTACACCACAGCTCACGGCAATGCCAGATCCTTAACCCATTGAGCGAGGCCAGGGATCGAACCCACAACCTCATGGTTTCTAGTCAGATTCGTTAACCACTGCACCACAACGGGAACTCCACAGCTTCACAATATGAAAACCTATGTCACTGAAGGAAGAAGGACCTGTGGAACCCATGAGAAAGTCTTGGAAACTCCAGATGATCCTGGATCATGCTTTGAAAATCACTGTCTTACTATTAAATGCTCAATCCTTCTACCATACCAGATTAACCAGATAGTACCAGATATTTTAGGCTAATCATTTGTTCAATACCTGACAAAAATACTACTGTTCCACAGGTTGAGAAATCGCTTTATAAACTCTCTAACATCACAGAAGTCGACAAGAAGTCTACTGGACAAGGGAAAAGGCAATAGATATCTATTTCACATAGGAATAATATTTTATGCCCACAGTTAAATACTTTTTAAATGCGACATAGAACTATGATAAGAAGGTACACCAGTGTCTATCTCCTTTAGGTCCAACCAAATCCTTTTCCAATGTTCTAAGGCCAAAATCCCTAAGCAAAAATACTCATAAACTAATGGGGATTACAGAATATTATCTGAAATTCATCCAGAGTATGAATTTTTGCCTCCAATGTATACCAACGTCTTTATTTTTGTTCTTAGATAGGGCCCTCTATCCCTGGTAGCTGATCTTGATATTTCAGACACAAGGTGAAGAGCTATTCAGAAAACAGTTAAGGAATCCCTATTGTGTCTCAGCAGAAACGAACCTGACTAGTACCTATGAGGATAAGGGTTTGATCTCTGGCCTCACTCAGCGGGTCAGGGATCTGGTGTTGCCGTGAGCTGATATGCAGGTCACAGATGTGGCTTGGATCCTGCATTAATATGGCTGTGGCATAGGCCAGTAGCTGTAGCTCCAAGTTAACTCCTAGCCTAGGAATTTCCATATATGGCAGATGTGGCCCTAGGAAAAAAAATAAAAATAAAAATAAAAATGAATGAGCCACAGAATCCAAACAAAGGCCAAGACACCTAGGACTTGCAAAAAACAAAAAACAAAAAAACAAAAACAATTAAGGACCTCCTGTCTTAACTATGGTGCCCCCTTTAAATCATTACCATCTCATACAATGTCTCAGAACTACTCTCTTGGGCGATAAAACATCCCAGGATATTCTACTAAAAACAGGCAAAACCCGGGCAAAACAGAGCCACTTTCCAAATCCCATGGTAGTTTTCAAACTCCATTTATAGATCAGACTGATATCCAGTTAAGGAACTGGTGTTTAGCTCAATTTTTAACATGTGTGGGCTTGAAACCAAGTTTGGCACTTCTTTTGCTCATCACAATTTTACAGCTGGATAAAACCACAGACACACTGCAATACATTCCCCCCCCCAAAATCACAAAGCATTTTGATGTCAGTCACAGAATCATCAAGAGTATAATATACTTCTATATACAACCCTTAGAATCACATTAAGCATCTAGTTGATAATCTTACTATAAGAATAAAAGGTATTTCTATATGGCACAAATGATCCTGTCTATAGAACAGATCATGGACCCGGAGAGCAGACTTTTGGTTGCCAGGGGAGAGGGAGGGTGGGAATGGAATGCAGGAGTTTGGGGTTGGTAAATGCAAACTGCTGTATTTGGAATGGATAAGCAAGGAGGTCCAACTGTACAGCACAGAGGATTATGTCCAATCCCTTGGGGTAGATCATGAAGGAAGATGGTATGAGAAAAAGAATGTATATATATGTACGACTGGGTCACTACGGTGTACAGCAGAAATGGACACACACTGTAAATCAACTGTACTCTAATTAAAAAATAAAGAATAAAAGATACTTTGAAAACCTAGATTTACAAACAGCATACAACTTGTTATCTATATGTTGCAGATGAAGGGAGAGCTATAGGATGAACCTTCAGAGTGTTTCCCATAGGAAAATTCAACAAAGTGTTCATCTGATTGACCTGTGGCCTAGGCTTTGGTTTGTCCATTTGTTCAACATATAATTTACTGAGCACCTACTCATTCAACATGGGCTTTCTTATAATTCTTCTCCATTCAACATCTAACAATCTCCAAGTCAGAAAGAATTTTAAAAGACAGGTTGTATGTTCACCCATCCCTATTTTGAATGACTTTTCGACCATCCACATGCTGTCGCTCACTCACCACTGGTAAGGGTTGTCACAACAGTTCAATGACAGTTCTTTTCCTTCTTATGGGGCCTATGCTACTCCTTTCATAAGGAAAAGGAAAAAAAAAAAAAAGAAAAAAAAAAAACTTTCTCTTTCATATAAAAGGTAGAGGCAAAGCAAAAAAAGCATTAGAGTGATTCTGCTTTCCCTGGTTCACTGCTCACATTCCATCATTATTAGAGCAGCAGTAGTGGCACTTCCCAACCAGTGAGACACTGTGCTTACGGATCATATGTATCACCTTGTTCACTCTCTCCCCAATATACTCTAAAATAAAGACTCATATCAATCCCATTTTACAGATAAGAAAATAGGTAGGTAGAAGTAACTTGCTCAAGGGCCCAAAGACAAACCCGAAGCCATCTGACCAGAATTCAGTTCCTAATCTACCACCACTCACAACCTTCATTAAACCAGCCAGTCACAGTTCAGCAATCTGCTTTTGTCATCCTTAACATTTTACCTAAGCTTTAATACTTTCTGCACTTGAAGCATTTTGATTTTCCTCTTAGAAAACAAAAAAACAAAAAAACCTGCCATTGCCACACGTGCAGCCCTAAAAAGGAAAGAAAGAAAGAAAGAAAGAGAAAGAAAGATAGTCAGTCAGTCCTCAGGGGTATTTGAGCCACTTTTCAATCATGCCCTATTTCCATTTTTTAACCTCAAAATTTATTTCATATACTCTGTAACCTCAGATGATCTCCCCCACCCGTGGAGAAAAAAAAAAAAAAAAAAAAAAAAGACTGTGGTGTGAAAGGAAAAACAAGCCACACTGCTAGCACACAAGTGGTTTCCACCTCCTACCTCCCAGCCCCATTCCTCAATTCTCCTGTGACTCACATCTCAAAACAAAAACAGGAATTAGTGTAAGTCAGGCACATCTGGGGGCAAAGTTAGTAAGCCAACCTCTATACATAAAACTTTGAGGGAAAGTATACTTACAACCATCACCTCTCCAAGTGGGACAATAATCAGCCTTTATGTGACAACAGTTATGTCTCTTCTAATGTTCAACAAACAGAGAGAGAACCCAAGGGCAGCTTGCTCCCAACTACCTGGGCCTTCAGAAAGGGTGAAGAGAGACATGGGCTGTCAGTTATAGCTGCAAAGAAAGGCTAAAACCAAAGCCATCATACCATATAAGTTAAGTCAGGGTCTTTTCTCCAGTTCACAAATGACCTGTGAAATATTTTTAACACCACACTCTGTCTGAACTGGCAACGTGCAAGTTGCCAGGGCTTGGTTTTATATAGACTACACTGCTGTGGGAGGGTTTGGTGGGGGGGGTGGTTACTTTCAGAATATTAGCATGTAATTTGATCTTTCGAGATAGATGAATACAAATAGCTTCTTGGACAAGTCCTATAGAACTGAAACCCAGCCCCTGGATCAGTTCATCCTGTAGTTAGAGGAAATAATTACAGATTATTTCAGGAAAGAAAGGGTTTTGACTAAAAGAGTTACACTACAAACATTCCAGCTGTGACAGATGGACCCAAGACATAGTTTGGAAAGGATGGGAAAAAAATAATATAATCTGTTAAGGAAAAAAAAGGGGGGGTGAGGGAAATGAGGCTTAATTGAATGAAAATAAGTAAAAGGTTTAAGTTAAGCTACCATGTAAGAACCAAAGAATCCCCAGTAGGTTTATTTTAACTGTACACAGGTCAAAACTGACTTTGCTAAACCCCTACCGGATATACTTATAATCACTAAGTAGAGCTCCTAAGATACCCATGTTTTGATCACCCACCAGAAACCTTACCAGTATCCCAAGACTAAGTTTTATTTTGACACGCTTGACTACATGGAAACTCTCCCTCATTTTCCACTTCATTCCCTCTGTATCAAATAGCCATGGCTGTCCTGCTTTGTTTCAACTGATAGGGCCCATCATCTCCCAGCTGGTTTGCTCTTAGGTAGCTCAGGGCTCCTCTCCCTCCAGTTTACAAACTGAGACAATTTTTGTTTATTTCAACCTCCTGCCAGGAAAGACCCTGTTATTCCCCCCACCCACTCACCCACCAATGCAACTCTCACATGAGCAACTGTGAAGTCCATCCAAAACCTTACTTCCTCCCGAAGTCCTCCAGGTTGGGTCCTCTCTGCCCTATGTCTCATTGCCAAGGCTGTCTGCACTTTCCCCTCAGCCTAAGAGTGCAGACCTTTTAAGTCCTCTTGTTACTAGACAAATAGTGTCTCAGGCACTGCCATCTGACACAGCTGTTCAATGCTAAGGCTAGTATTATTAACCTATAATAATGGGAACAGTGAGGGGAAGAGAAATAAAAAAGATGTTAGCACCAGAAAGGTATGTATTTCTCGCTCTTTTTTTTTTTTTTTTTTTTTTTTGGCTTTTTAGGGCTACATCCATGGGATATGAAAGTTCCCAGGCTAGGGGTTGAAAGAGAGTTGCAGCTGCCAGCCTCTGCAACATCCACAGCAACATTGGGATCTGAGCTATGGCTGGGACCTATGCTGCAGCTTACGGCAACACCAGATCCTTAACCCACTGAGCGAGGCCAGGGATCAAACCCACATTTTTCCTGACACCAGTCAGGTTTGTAACCCGCTGAGCCACACAGCAGGGAACTCCCCCCCCTCGCCTTTTTTTTTTTTTTTTTTTTTTTTTTTTTGGTCTTTTTGCCTTTTCTAGGGCTGCTCCCGCAGCATATGGAGGTTCCCAGGCTAGGGGTCTAATCGGATCTGTGGCCGCTGGCCTACACCACAGCCACAATGCGGAATCTGAGCTGCGTCTGCGACCTACACCACAGCTCACGGCAACGCCGAATCCTTAACCCACTGAGCAAGGCCAGGGATCGAACCGGCAACCTCATGGTTCCAAGTCAGATTCGTTAACCACTGAGCCACAAGGGAACTCCATTTTCTTTCTTTTTTTTTTTTTTTTTTTTTTAATGGGAGACACTGAAGCATGTTTCTGTGGAGATGAGAAAAACTACGCATCATACTCCAGCCTGATCAGAGCCCTTCTCATCCACACTCCACCCACACTCAAGCCCATTCCTGCCTCAGACCGCCTCACCTTCACCCCTGCTTTACACTGCTCTGCCATCTTCTTCACAGCCCTTACTGCTGTGTGAAGTTTGCATTTATGTATTAGTCTACTGGCGCTTACCATGTCTCTCCATTCCCATCCCTCCTGATTCCACACACCAAAATTGTGTGAGATGAGAGTCTCAGCATGAGAGTCAAACGTTTGTCTGGCTCACAGCTACATCCCTGTGCCTGGCACATACTAGGAACTCAATATAAATTAAAACACATTAATTGTAACATCTTTGTGCTACACTTGGGTCTTGCTGGGGAGAGGAAGGTGAAATTTAAAGCATTTTATACAGCCTGGCAAGAGGAGGTGGCTGCTCCTCATCCCCAAGGTAATAATACAGCTGCAACCAGGTATTTGAGATAAATTCAGAGATATCATTTGTAAGTTGGATTTCAGTTTTCAAGGGTGTCATCCAAGATAAGCAGCCAAACAAAAAGACGGCTGGCAGACTCTGGGTATACCAGACAAGTCCCTGGTGGACACTATCCCATTTGGACAGCACTGCTTGAATCTCTAGTTGCAGACACCAGCTGATCTGCCCAGAGCCATCCCCAGTGACCTCTGAGACAGCTTCTGTAGCTTGAAAATATATCGCCTACAAGTCAGAAATTGACATGTTATCCACAAACCCTCCCACCCCGCCCCCTGCAGTCTTCTAACAGTTATTGAGGCTATTTGGAAAGCCATGCTTCCATGCCTATTAATAACCTTCAGAAAGAACCCTGAGGAAGTGTCAGGAGAAAAATAGATCTGGCTGATGGAAGCCAAAGACTCAATCAGTGGTTACAATTAGCAATTAATACATTTGAAGAAAAAGAAAGTTGTAACATCTTCTGTATCATGTTATCTGTTCAGAGGGCTTAAAACAAAATACTCAGCCAAAGAATTCAGGGAATGCTGACTCAAGAACACCAGTCTTTACAGAAAAAAACTCTTAAAGAACAAACAAACAAACAAACAAAAACCTTATCTATTTAAATAGACCAGCTACTAACTTTAACCCCACATCAACAATTCCAGGGAATTCAGCCTACAAAGCTGATACCACTAAACCTTTGCAATTATTTACATCTTTATAAAGTTTCTTCAGGTGATACCTTAAATAGCAACCAAACCCATCTATTCTAAAATGATGGAACAACTAATTAACATTAATCTTTAAAAAGACTTTTCTTAGCAGTCTTTCTCCTTTCCCCTCCCCCAGCTAGAATGTGATTAATGGAATTCTCTCACAACTTAGCTTGAAATATGCTTTTGCCAGTCGCGCAGCTAAAGCAGAATCAGATAATTGTGGTATGACTCAACAAATGCACAGCTGTTCATTTAAATATATCCATCAAAAGTATAAATACGATCATGAGAAAGAAAATGAGCCGTGTACGCAGGGTCAGTGTACAAGCTGAACGAGTTAGCATAGAAGTAACCACAACAGAAAACAAGGAGTGGGGATGAGGCAGGGAGAGGCTCTGACACCAGGTAGAAAGAGACCCGAAGTCAGGTGCAACCAAAAAAAAAAAAAAAAAAAAAAAAACCACCAAACACTCAAACGACCTAAATTAGTTATTAATGGGAAGGTAAAAGTAAATGCACTCTACTAAATGGAAAGAAAGAAGCAAAACCTAGGAAACAGGATACTCCCAAGTACACAGAGGCAGAAAGCCTACAGAGTAGAAGTGGTGAATCCAATCTCTAATGAAACAAAGACCCAAGACAGAGAAAAACAGGGGTATGGGGTACTCACCTCTGTCCTCTCCCCACAACCTTTGGCCAACATTAGGAAATCCAGAATATGTGGGAATCCCTCCAACAGTCGATCCCAAAGCAAATAACTGAAAAACACCACTCTGTACCAGGCAACCCCTCTTGGAGGGTCTACACATTTGAGACTCACCTGAATGTGAAGAAAAGGAAACCAAAAAAAGAGAGACCAGAATGTGCAGAGGAGCAGGAGGAGTGCTGAGCAGGAAAACAGGGCCAATGTCAGTGGCCATAAAAACCCCACTGCATCCTTCTTTCTCAGGGATGGTCTCAAAGGCCCAGTCAGGACTTGAGAAGCAGGGGTACCTCTGCAAAGACTTGAGTACCTCTCCTCCCTCTTTCAATGCATAATTCAAAATATTAACAAACAGAAAGAACACCTAATCCATGGTGATGACTTCCAAGCTTCCTCTGAGCCAACAAAACTCAAGTTCTTGCCAAAGAACAACCTCTGTGCTGGTTAGAGGGCTCACCTCGTGCTTGGCCTGACCCACAAGAGGAACCATTCTGCCTCCACACTAAGAGACAAACCTCTCTCACATTATTCTAAGTAACAACCATTTCAGCAACCACCAACTCCCTCAGCCCCAGGTCCTCCCACATCTACACTGTTCATCCTCTCATAGGAAACCTTCTAGAAAGAGCACTCACAAAGCTCCTTCCACGCTCTCCCTCTCCTGCATCCAGTTCAATGCTAGCACGCCTCTGGCTAAGGTTCTATCTTCTGCATACACTCCACCTTATCCTTCAGATTCACAGGGGAGCTTTCCAAAACTCAAACTCCAAAAGCCTCACCCTCCCCAGCCCCCAAGATTTTTATTTGATTGCCCTGCAATAAGGCCTAGGAAGTCCCTGGCCCCCTGGCAATTTTGCTGATGCTGAGAATGCTGAGGGATGTGTCACGGTCCACTGTGCAGCGTGGCAGGGCTCAGGACTCTCGTCTTCCACCGGGCTTTTCCCTGCCTGGGATGTAAAGGCTTCATCTCTCTACTGTCTTTTATAGTTTGGACCTTGGTCCTCCTCTGCTATGCATCTCTTAAACGCTGGCTTTCCTCGAGGCCTCGCACCTTAACCGTCCCTTCTTCTCACTCAAGATGTTACCCAGCTTCAAGGCCACGGAGCTGAACCAAACCACCAGGTTAAGTTTCTTTACTCATTTCTCCCCTTCCCTGACTATTCCTTCCTTACCACCTTTTTTCTCTATCATTTATCCCTGTCTTTTCACTGTTGATAAAATTTATCTTTAAAAAAACTGTATAATAGGCATTTCAAGTTATACAGAGAGAAAAGGATAATAAAGCCTATTTTTGACCTCCCAGTTTTAAAAATAAGCAACATCCTACCAACCCAGTTCCAAAAATAAGCACTCTTATTTCCTCTATTCTGACCATTTTCTTCCCGAGGTATTTTAATGAGAATCCCAGAAGTCACGTCATTTCACCCACAAATTCTCTAACAGATAGGGACTATTTCTAAATATAACTATAAAACCAACATCTCATCTAACAAAATTAAAAGTACTTCTCCTCCAAATATCATCTAAAAGCTAACCGGTATTTAAAATTTGCTCAACTTTCAACAACTATAAACATCCCCTGCTCCTCCCCCCGGAAAACTGTGAGGAGAATGGGGATGGCACACCAAAACAGAATTATTTTTACCACTTTTCAGTTATCATCACTAGTGGTGCACTGTTAGGATTGTGGTGGTATTGAGAACACTGTGTCTGTCATGTAGAGACCACAAAAGCACAACTATGGCAGATTCAAATTTTATCATCCCAGAGAACTTAACTTCTCTGAGCGGAATAAAGGAGTTAGAGATGTAACACAGAAAAGGGAAGGTGTTCCCACTGTGGTACAATGGGATCACTGGTGGGATCATTGGCGTCTTGGGAGCAGTGGGACAAAGGTTCGATCCCCACCCAGTACAGTGGGTTAGGGACAGGGACCCAGTGTTGCCACAGCTGCAGCGTGGATCACAACTGTGGCTTGGATCTGATCCCTGGCCTAAGAATTCCATATGTTGCAGGGTAGCCAAAAATGAAAAAAGCAAAGAAAAGGGTAGATAAGAACCTTACAAAATGAATAGGAACTGGAAGCATCAGTATGAACTCACTGAGAATTTCATACGTATTTGTCCTCTATCCACTAAAAAGGCCTAGAAACAATGCCTTACCCAGCAGCTATGAGTATTCTGGATGCCCATTCCCCATTAAAAGAAAAAGAACACATTGAATTGAACCATGAGGGGGCAATTCAGCCAGTGGGAAACTGGAGGTCAAACATCTGGGTTCTTCAACAGGAAAGGAAAGGGCTAGAGGGGGAACCTGAGGTCAGAGGTAGAAAGCTGAACTATAGTGGCTAGATAAGCACATGCAGGTGACAAAGCCATGCAGAAAGGCAATGAAGCAATGACTACAGAAGTCAGGAAAGTGGATAATTTCTGGAGAGACATGGGGACCATGACAGGCATGGGACATGCCAAGGGGCTCTAGGAAGGCCGCTAATATTCTGTCTCTTGATCTGTGTGGTGGTCGCAAAAAAATTCACCTTATAAATATTAACTAGGCTATGTATACTTTGTGTGCTACCTAAATCTGTTTCATAGTAAAAAGATAAAAAGGAGAATACAAAAGAGGAATGTGTGCTATTCAAAAAAAAGATGCACTCTAACACACACACACTCTGAAGAACTAACAGCATTGTGTATCATGCATATGTGCAAAAATTTGCCCAGGTTTGTGTCACAGATAAGTTTATGTAATAATCTTCTGAGATGTTAACTATTTTTTACCTTCAGATAGGAATATTGTTTTAAGTTCCACGTTTACTAGTTCTTTATAGAGAAACAGACAGCACTGCATGGTCATAATCAAAAATCGAGTATTAAAATAAAAGCAACACAACATCTTATAAGTTGATCCCTCCTCTCTCCTACTTCAATTATATAAGTTTCGGGTCAAAGACAGAGACAGACTGTAGAATCCAGATCAATGTTTTCCAAATACTGTGTGACATTATCACCAAACAAGAAAAATCAACGTCATAAAGATGTGAACCCTCCCTCACAAAAGGTATCTACACATTTAACACAATCCCAATAACCATTTAAACAGGCTTTCTTCTCAATGGGGAAGGAGTAGTGACTAGATTTGAGTACTTCAAAAGCCCATATATTTTTTAAAATCTACATACATCCAAATAAATACGAAAATTCTATAAAATGAAACTTTAAAGTTCTGTAAAAGGGCACTTAAAATGATTGTGAAAATTGGGTAAAATAGAACTGCCCCACCAAAGAGGAAAAAAATTAATTTCAAGAGTTTAAAAGAAAGTGTGATCCTGCCAAATGCATAGGCAGAGAGATCAACGACATGAAAGATAGCCCAGAAATAGACCACAATTATTTGGGAATGTATAATACTGAAGAAATCGAAAGAGAAATTTGGGACTATTCAGTAAAATTGGAATGACTAGCCAATATGATGGAGACTGCTTATTTTCCACTAAAATTCCTTCTTCGCATCTTCTTGGGCACATGCTGATCAACTCAGGCTGTATTCCCCACTCTCCCTCACAGCTGGGAGTGCCCACATGACTAAGTTCTCACCAGTGGAAGTAGGAGTGACCTGTGATCGCCTGCCCTAGACTTTTCTCTTCATCCTTCCCATGGAGGGAACCCAAATGTGGTAGCAATCCAGCTATGACCATGCAGATAACAACAGTGACAATTCCTAGAGCCACAGAACAGAAGGAACCTGGATCCCAGTGACCAGCGGATGTGCGTGGTTCTGCTTTGCTTACACTGGAACTGTTAAGTCAGGAAAAAATCAACTTCCTTGCTCTTTGAACCATAGTGTATTTCAGTTCCTTGGTTATAGCAACTCAGCCTTACCCTAATTAATAGAGCACCTAGCAAAAAATTAAGTTGGATTCATACCTAAAATTCCAGATGGATCAAAGATTTAAGTCTAAAAAAAAAACCATATGACACTACAAGGAACCATGATAGTCACTTTTAACTCTAAGAATGGAAAAGATCTTTTCCCTGTGATACAAAATCCTGAAGTCACAAAAAGTTTGATTATGTATTTATCTTTATAAATATTTAAACATCTTTTATTGACTGTCTCTTCTACTAGAATGTAAACTCCATGGAGCAAGAACTGCGATCTTATTTCCATTATTATATAACCTACTGCCTAGCACAAGTGCTTAACACCTAAGTGGCTTTCAGTAAATATTTGTTGAGTGAATTGGTAAATTTAAGCATAACAGAATTTTAAATAATCTACACGGCAAAATAATTATTTTTATACAAATGACCAAACATAAATATCACATATCACACAGAAAGAAATAGTGTGGGGGGGGGGTGCTAATTTTGTTAATGCATAGGAGCTCCTATGAACTGATAATGAAAAGCTCAATAACCCCATCAGAAAACAGACAGAGGACATCAAGGGAGGGAAAAGAACAGGAAATATAAATGACTTTTAAACTTATGAAAATATGCTCAATGTCAATCAAAATAAGAAAAAATGCAAATTAAAGCTACATTAAACTGTCATTTTTCATCTATTGATTTGGCAAAGGGGAAAACCTACCAGTTTGACAATGATACTGTGATGGGCAAGGGTATGAGGAAGCAGGGTTCTCATCCATTGCCAGTAGAATCTAAAACTTTGCAAGCTCTATAAACAGAGAAATTTGGAAAAAACTTTACCAAAATTAAAATGTGCATATCCTTGACCCAGCAATTCCACTAGTAGAAATGGATCCTACAGATATGCTTACAAACATTTTTTGGGGGGAGGGGGGACCTCACCCACCGCATGGAAAAGTTCTCAGACCAGGGACTGAATCTGAGCCAAAGCAGCAACCTGAGCCACAGCAGTGACAATGCTGGATCCTTAAACTTGTTAAGCCACCAGGGAACTCCACAAACAGGTTTAAAATATATTTACAGCCTTCTTCATGATAATAAAACTGGAAATGATCTATGTGGCCACTAATATAATACTGGTAATTAAATCAGAGCCCATCTCTACAGTGGAATGCTAGGCATGCATTAAGAAAATGCAGTATTAATATGAAGAACTTCCAAGAAATATTATTTCAATGAAAAAAGTACAAAACAGTATATAATACCATTTTAGGGGGAAAAAAGAACTGTAATAATCTTTAGATTATGTGCTGGCATATTACATCTGCCTGAAATCTCTGAGAGAATAATACATAAGAAATTGGTTAACAATGGTTGTCTCTAGGATAGGTAACTGGGCACATGGGAGACAGGGAGGAGGGAAATTTATTTTTCAGTCTTTTGTACCTTTTAAGTCTTATAAACATTCATTATATTATCACCTTCCTAAAAATATATATTTTACAAAATAACAGCAAGACAAATATTCATTCCCAGCCCCAGATTATCTAAAAACTTCATCTGGTAATTCTCACTGTCAACCACATTAAGAAGTTATTGAGCTGAACCATTTTAACCCTATTTCATAATTAAGAATCACACAGTTAGCAATTAACTAACGCCATCATCTCCTCTTCCGTCCTCAAATAAATATATATGCAAAATAAAGTCAGTGTCTTAATTCCATCCTTGTTATTCATTACTTCCTCTTAAAACTCATTCAACCTCATGCCACCTTAAATGGGCATGAAAATATCTCAAAATGTTCCAAGGATAGTAGCCAGAACTAACAACTATGCTAATATATTAACACAGCCTAGTGCCAAAGAAGTTCCTTCCAGACATCCAGAAGATGAAAACTTGACATAACCACCACCTCGGCAGCAGCCCAAAGCTGTGCATCATCTGCCTTGGAAAATAAAAACTCACATCCTTAATGACTAAAAGTCCAATATCAACAGCCATGACTTTTTTTTTAACCCTAATACGAAAGGTCTCCCCTTCGCATCCCCCTTTAAATTATAGGCTAACCCCTCCTGAGGACTGGTTGTTATGTTATAGCCACGTAAGGAACAATAAGCAGTTGTTACTTACACTGAGATTCTGCTTAAAAGGGAAAATGTCTGCCACATGTCAAGCAGGAAGAAAGAGCAAGCTGCAAAACCAAATGTGTAGTCATGTTCCATCAATTTTTAAACAAATTAATAGGTACATTTTGTGTACCTACAAAAAGTCTGTATGTGAAAAATTGCATGTTCCAAATTATTAGCAATGGGTAAAAGAGAGAAGGGAGAAAATTTTATCTTTATACTGTTTTGTACCATTTGAAATTAATCAAAAAGAAACTTTTCTATAAAAGAATAAAATTTTTGAAAATAATAAATTAGACTTTCCTTGAGAAAGGAAGCATTTGACAGCTACTAGAGACCTTTCCCCAAAAGTCATGAGCCTATGGAGGCTGCAGAGACCTCTTGCTTCTGTCTCTTTGTACAAGTTTCAAATCGCATCTGGGCAAGCTCGACTTTTAACTCAGAGATGCACCCACCAACATTTAGTACATCAGGCCTCCCCTCATAGAACATCTTAAAGACTCTATTTTAAAGGTGCTATTGGTGTTTTCCCCAAAGCTTAACACAACCTTCACAGGATTTCATCCTGAAAGAAGACTTCTTTACATGGATTTCAAAGTATTCCAAGGAAGCAGATGACGAAAATGTAGTTCTGGGAAAGGCAAAGTATGGAGACAATAAAAAGATCGGTAGTTGCTGGGGAGTGGACTGGGGAAGGATTAACAGGCAGAGTACAGAGGATTTTTAGGGTAATGAAACTTTTCTATAGGATACTATAACGGTGGATCCATACTACTATATATTTGTCCAAACCCATAGAATGTACAAGAGCAAATCCTAATATAAACTATGGGCTCTAGGTGATAACAATATGTCAATGTAGGTTTTACTATTGTAATAAAAGGACTGCTCTACTGGGGGGAGACTGAGAGTCTGGTGGGGGATGGGGGCATCTATGACAACTCGGTACTTTCTGCTCAATTTTGCTGTGAACCTAAAGCTACTCTAAAACATAGGCTATTTAAAAGGGAAAAAAAAGTAGTGCTCCTATAAGGTGAAAAGAATGGCAGAAGCATTTATTGGCAGGGAAATGTTGGTGGTATTTGAACAACTTGGCCACAGTTAAAAGATAACTTAGCAGCTCCACCAAAAAAAAAAAGCCTACCTTCAAGGTCATGCAAGATAAAGAACCCCTGGGCTCAGTCCTAACTTTCTTATACTGAATTCCTACAAACCAACAACATGTGGCTAAGAATTTACCGTGTGGATTTGATGTCTGCCAAAGATCATTAAAAGAGATGATTTGTTGAAATGGCTCTACTGCCAGCTCTGGCAACAGCACTGAGAGCTCCTGGGTAAAAGGTGACCGGCTACCTTAGCACTGGCTCCAGGGCATCTCCTCCCGCAGTCCTTCCAGCAGTGGGCTCTTCCCCAGAGCACCACTCACTTGCTCCTGGACCCTGGAGGAGGGAGAGGTGATCCTGGATTCTCCCGGAACAATGAGAAGTCCTCCAGTAGTTCTCGCGCTGACCGTGTGACACTCACAAGAGGCTTAGGGCTGCAAAGGGGAGGAACAGAGAAAACCAACTAAGAAGAAAAATCTGCAGTTGTGCAAGTGCAGTTGAAAGGAAGGGTACAGTTGGCCAGTCTTTCAACTGGGACCACAAAACCAAGGCCAATTTACAACTGAAGCAAGGATGGAAAGGGTTGGAAAAAAACAGACATGTAGTATGCTGAGGTCATAGGTCCACCCGGGTCTTTAAATATTTTCCTAAATGACGCAAAACTCATAGAATCTGCAGTTGGTAAATTTCAAAACCAGGTTCCTTTAAAGTTCATATACCACGTAACTCTAGCCCATGACAGAAACAAACAAAAAAAAATCATTTTGCTTTGTGTATACTCACTATTACAGGTACCTGGGAAAAACAAAGTTCTAGCAGTCCACAACTATGGAATGAAAGTCTCTCCAGACACCCAGCTGCTCCTAGAGCCACCCCAGGTACCAGAGTAACTAGTTTCTTGTATATCCACCTAGAAATAATCTGGTTTGGGTCCATTTTCAACCACCATTCTCAGCTATAGAGAGATCTAGTTCAAAGACTCATAATAAAACAATGGTGGGGTTAGGAGCACACAGAGGAAGGGAAGGGGGCTCCAGATAACTATCAAAAAAACAAAAAACCACCCAAGCTCCCTTTTCCTTTAGGAAGACTTTAAAAACAACAACATTTGCCAAAGGAAAAGGAAATTTTTATTAGAATCAAACTTTCCCATTCAAATAGCTGAGTAACACAAAACACTGAAAACCTTACTCCTTTTGGAAAACAGCACCTTTTTTTTTTAAACCTCAAGGAACATTTTGCCAAGAAAACTTTAAAATAAATTGAAGCAGAAAGCAAACCCAAAATACAGCATTCCTCAATAATTATTTGGAAGGAAAATCACATCAACCTTGAAATTCAAGGGAAATGCTTTACAAACAGTATCAAAACCTTTCTCACAATCAAATGGAAAAGAGAATCAAAGATGTAAAAATATGACACAAAAAATAAGACACTGAAAATAAGACACACAAAAATATCCCCCCTTCCCTGCAGAAAGATCAACCTGAAAATTGACATTTTTAACAATCACTTAGTAAAGTTAAAGAGTAAAAATCCATTTCTAGAATGGATATCCATAAAAACAAACTCTTTGGCTAAGCAGCATCCACAAACCCTGAGTTTCAGGACAAACCGTTGAAATCTTGGTATTTTCCAAGATGCTGGGGCCAGGGAAACTTGGCAGATTCACACTGAAGTATTTTCCCATCTTCCAAAGACTAACTGCATTTTAAAGGGGGGCCAGTGCTCAACTGCCCTGCCTGGGGCCAGTTGCATCTTCAAGTTCAAGTACTATTAAGAGGTGAGTTTTACAGAGGCGAGAAAATAAGGAAATACTGGTACAAATTTTCTGATTCTTCAATTAGAAAGGTACTTCTAATTTCCCTTCCAACTTCCCAGCCCATCACCTTCCCTGCAGAAAATTCCTTCAAGGAGTTCCTGCTATGTCTCAGTGGTAACAAACCGGACTAGCATCCATGAGGATGCAGGTTCAATCCCTGGCTTTGCTCAGTAAGTTAAGAATCCAGCATTGCTGTGAGGTGCGGGATAGTTTGAAGACGCGACGGCTCGGATCCCGAGTTGCTGTGGCTGTGGTGTAGGCCAGCAGCTGCAGATCCTAGATTAGACCCCAAGCCTGGAAACTTCCATATGCTGTGGGGGTGGCCCTAAAAAGCAAAAAAAAAAAAAAAAAAGAGAGAGAAAGAAAATTCTTTCAAGACTGTGCTCAGGTTCTCTTGTCAGTTCAGCCTTCTCTAATGATTCTCACACTTTCCAGATCTTTCCATTCTAATTCTTCTGGTATTTATATTCTCCATGACTCAATTCTATATGACCTGGCACTTAATCCTCTGCCTTGAACTGAGTTTGTCTCAAAAAATAATTTAAAACCAGGTAAAGATCACCTATTATTCTTCTGCTATATCCTTTCTTCACTGTGCCTGGCATATAGTTGGTGCTCAAGAGTTACTGGATTCAAATCAAGTCTTCAAATTAAGCGTAATTTAACATTTGTTTTAAAATTATCAGGCTCTCTAACTCGTGGATTGAAGTCAAAACTGTCGTGTACTACCAGGAAGAACATGTCAATAAAATGAGAGCAAAGGTGGAGAGCAAATTCCAAATATTTAATTCTTCAAATGTTCTACTCAGGACTCACCTCCACACAAATACACTTCATGCCAAGAAGCAAGCGTGATAGATCCTGAAAGGCAGTGCAAAATAGTTTTGCTCAAAACCCCAAGAGTGGAGTTCCCGTCATGTCCCAGTGGTTAACGAATCCGACTAGGAACCATGAGGTTGAGGGTTCGATCCCTGGCCTTGCTCAGTGGGTTAAGGATCCGGCGTTGCCGTGAGCTGTGGTGTAGGTTGCAGACGCGGCTCGGATCCCGCGTTGCTGTGGCTCTGGCGTAGGCCGGTGACTACAGCTCCGATTCGACCCCTAGCCTGGGAACTTCCATATGCCGCGGGAAGCTGCCCTTGAAAAGGCAAAAAGACAAAAAAAAAAAAAAAAAAAACCCAAGAGTGATTTAAAAGATCAAATGGGGCGGGGAGGTATATGCACCAATTAAAATCAGGGTTACAAAATCAATGCCTATACAGATCTTCAACTTGAGATGTGATTACATCCCAACCAATCCAACTTGAAAATCCAAGTAGCTTGCACTACATCTTACCTACCAAACATCATAGCTGAGTCCAGACTACCTTCAACCTGTTCAGAGCACTTACATCAGCCTGCAGCTGGGCAAATTCATCTAACACAAAGCCTATTTTATAAAAAAAAAAGTACTGAATATCTCATGTACTTTATTGAATACCATATGGCAAATGAAGAAAAGAATGCCTGTAAACATGCTGGTTATTTATACTCATGATCACATGGCTGACTGGCTGCTCAGGAGCTGCCACTGCCCAGGATCCTACTCCCTGTAGCATGTCTTTAACCCAGGAAAACATCAAAATTCACAATTAAAAGTACAGTTTCCACTGAATGCTTATCACATTTGCATCTTTTTTTTTTAAGTATAGTTGATTTAGAATGTTGTGCCAATTTCTGCTGTACAGCAAAGTGACCCAGCCATGCGTGTGTGTATATATATATATATATATATATATACACACACACACACATTCCCTTTCTTATATTATCTTCCATCTTGGTCTATCCCAAGAGAATGGATATAGGTCCTGGTGCTATACAGTAGGTCCTCATTACTTATCCTTTCTAAATGTAATCGTTTTTTGCACCATCTTAATGCCAAAAAATCCAAAGTCAAACCACCATTAAGGCAGAGACGTGCATATAAACAAACTGTAGCAACTTGTCACAAAACTTTCATTGAGCTGAATTTTTTCTAAAACCTTGGCCAATGTATTTGGCTATGGAGGTTTAATTACTGGCAATTTAATCATGCCATGTGAAAATCTGACCCATAAAGGTTAGAGGCACATTCTTGTGAAGTGGTGAAGGGTGAGTATGAGGAAAGGGAGAAGGAGAAATCCAAGAAAAGTTCTAACACCAATTGCAGGCTTAACATAGTACTACATTTTCCTTTAATTCAATTTAAAAGAACATGCATAGTTTCTTAAAATTGTTGTAATATGATGGGACTGAGTAACAGGCAAGCATAAAAGGTACTGAAATCAAACATGTTCTTGGCAGCCAGTACAGCAAATAAGCAACAGGGGGGAAAAATCCGGGCAAGTTTCGTCAACTTTTTAATTATAACTATATCCTTGGCTTCTAGAAACTGTGGCTTCCAAAATACTGCAAACCATTTGCCCTTTCAAAATATTGCCCCTTATACAGTGATGAATGTTAATTACACTTATTGTGGTGATCATTTTGCAATATACACAAGTATCAAATCACTGCACTGTATACCTGAAACAAAGTTATATGTCAATTATACTTCAATTAAAAAAAAAAAAAAGACGTAAGACATTATCCCATATCTTCTTAGTCTATCCACCCAGCCTCAAAACCCAAATAAACTAGTGTCTCTTGCTATAGAATTACTGTTAAATGAAATTACTTTAAGCAGCCCATGATAGCAAGAACATGGACCTAGGAAAGAGCCAAACCTAGTTTTCCAACCTACTAAATGTGATTTTACGCAAACCATTTAACCCTTGTTTGTTTCAGTCGCCTTTCCAATGAAACAAGCTTAGTATCTCTCATCTTTAAGTGAGTAATAATGCCAGCTATAATTTAGTGAGCCCTTAGTTTGAGAACTATTCTAACCACATACTTGTATTATCTGGTTTAATCCTAACATAAAAATGGAGAGGAAGGTATTAGTATTTCCATTTGAAAGATAAGAAAACAATGTTGCAGAAGTAAAAATGTCCAAGATCATATTTTGAAACACGTGGCAAAATAAATCAACTCGAGTCTAGAATCTTAAGCACCAGTAAGTTAAATTATATCTTAACTCTTTGTAAAAACTGAATTGAATGCTTGTAGTAGATATTCTTAGTTCCTTTTCCTGCTTCCTACTTCTTAAAATAATAGAAGTGCTAAAGCAGCTTGTAGAAGAGCATAAAGTTTACCAATCCCAAACAATAACACAAATCATCCACGACACTACAAATGTCCTCTTGTTCTGACTCTAAAATAACACTGCTACAACCAAGGATATAAATGTCAAGTATCCTTGAAGAATAATCTACTCCAGATGCATGACTACATGGGCAACACGGGTATTACCTACTAGTAATTCTGAAGAAAGGCAACATAGTTATCAGCCGGTTCTGAGATTTCCAATCAGCCAGTGGGATAAAAATATAGGTCAGAGACAACGCCCCAAATAACTGATAAGCTTGGGGGACACCACAGAGTTCAAAGAACAAGGAGAGCCACATAAGTTGAGGAAAGATAAATACTGATTGAATAAGGAAGTAGAGAGGAGCACAAAGACACAGCAAACCTCCTACAGGAATTTCCAAATTGTCTGCAGATATTAAGCTTTGGGGTGTGGGAATGAGAAATGGGAATTTCCAGAAGGTTCCCCAGAATTCCCCAAATCATAGTATTCAAAAAATACTTCCAAACACCCTTTACTCATTATAATGGACATGTAAAAGAAATGTTAAATAAATTTAAGAAATAAACTTAATAGTATTTACAAAGAACAGTAGCCGCTATCAAATATTCAAATGCTAGAGAATGTCAGTGAGCATTATTGGGGAGTATTCCGAGAGCAAGCCAAATCCAGCCCACAGTCTGTTTTGGTAAATAAAAGTTTTATTGGAACACAGCCCCAACTCATTCATTTTACGTATAGTCTATGGCTGCTTTCACACAAAACAGCAGAGCTGATAGTGGTGACAGAGTCCATATGGCTTGCAAAGCCTAAAATATTTACTATCTGGCCCTTTAGAGAAAAGGTTTGTTGATCCTGCAATAACCTACATTTGGATCTATGAGGAAGGTGTGCAGCACTACACAGAACCACATGTTGAAATTGCCATTTTAAAGGCTTATTTTGCTTTGGAAACGTACTTCTTGGAATACCCCTCACAGGATTTGTATACAATATGCTATGCATATAAATTTATATTTATTGTATTTGCCAGGATGACTCACTCACCAGCAGCAGCAGACAGGGCCATGAACACACATTTATAACACAACAACAGCTACAAGTAATTGTGACCAATTCTCTCCTCTGCACCCCTAGGCTGCCTGGACTCTGGGAAATGTCAATCTTATCCTTCAACTTCACAGTGAGGCTTCAACCTGACATCAATGGATCCCTTTGATGTACTAATGTCTGTATGTTGATTGTTTTAATTCTCACAGGAGAGGTTCGATGCTTTTTCCCAATTACCTTTCTTCTTAGCTGATTTTTGCGGGGGAGAGGGGGTTGTTGGAAAAATATAAATTTCCCAAGAATTCCTGGGAAGGAATTCTATCACGAACATACTTCTCTTCAGGTGTATGTTTAGATACTGAGCAGAAATCTAGCTCACTAGAAAAGGAAATGGGGAGAAGAGGTAGGCTTGAGGATGAACCAGTCTCCAGGACGTTTTAAGGAAAAGATTAAGGTCTGCCTCAAAGCAGGATGAAGGAGAGATTTTCTAATGCTTTGGCCCCTGGCAGGGACTTAAGGTCCAAATATCAGAGCACCTTTTTCCTCCAGAATTTAAATTATAATTTGGCTGAGATGAGAGGCATCCACTGTCGACTATGACACGAGTGAGTACAAATAAGTATCAGACTGTATTTCTGAATATAACCTGCTTATAACTTATAACCTCAAACACCCTCATCCAAATGGGTTTGGTGGCCCATCAAAATCCTATTTCTTGGAGTTCCCATTGTGGCCCAGTGAGTTAAGAACCCAAATAATATCCATGAGGATGTGGGTTCAAACCCTGTCCTTGCTTAGTGGGTTAAGGATCTAGTGCTGCCACAAGCTGCAGTGTAGGTCTCAGATGCAGCGCAGATCTGATATTGCTGTGGCTGTGGTATAGGCTGGCAGCTGGAGCTCCAATTCGACCCTTAGGTCTGGGAAGTTCCATATGCCGCAGGTGCAATCACAAAAAGAAAAAAAAAAAAAAATTTAATAAATAAATCCAATTTCTCTGTCCAGCTGAAAGGCTCATTTGTTTGTGCCAGAATTAAAAAGCACAGAGATCATGACACAATTCAAGAAAACAAAGGCAGTGGGATAGAGGAGCAGCAAGAGGGTTCCAGACTTGAACCAAAGAGTCCTGGGTTGAATCCCAGCCCTGCCAATCATGACATAGGTAGTCTTGGGCCAACTGTCTGAGCCTCAATCTATAACAGGCAAAATGGACATCACGACCCCCTTGCAGAGTTGCCATATGTGAGGCACACAGCCTGCAGCTAGTGGTGATAGATGAGAGCTATTATTATAAATTTAATATTTAAGGAGCAGGAGTATGAGGAGGAAACAGTGAGAAAGACTGAGAACCACAAGGGTTGAATTAATAAGCTGTATCATATGAAATTGCAAAAAATTTGATCATTTTGACACTTAAACCTATAACTTTAAAATAAATATTATAAAGGAAGCCTGAACGGAGAGAACACGGAAGCCTAATGCCCCATACTCATTCCCCTACTGGTGGCAGCTTAGAAGAAATCCAGACACCAGATGGGAAAGCTACAGACTAAAATAGAATACACCTTCGTCAACTCCTCACCAGTTAGGAGGTGTGACTTCAGGGAAGAGAAGACTCAACAGAGACAGACAGACAAACACACACACCCCCTCACTCATAAGTAAACCCATGTAACTCGCCTGTTCTCCCTCTTCCTTCCCCATCCTGCCCTGTCCTTTTCTCTCCTTCTTTCTTTCCCCACACTAGGCCCAGAGGTGACTTTTGTTAACCATTTTGGGAAGGAGACAGACACAGCATTTCCGGCCAGCTGATATTACCAACTGCATGGCAAGCCTTTCCGCAGGCCCTGCAGAGCAGCTGGTAGCTGGAAAAAGAAACCCAATGGATCTGTCACATTTCTCCCCTTATTTTCCTCTCTTCCCTTCATACCATAGGTGTTCATGTTTTTCAAATCCTCTTAGTCTTCACCCAGATAATGGGACTGTGGTTGGCTCACTGAGTCGTGTCAATTCCTGGATAAGTTCTAAGTTTCAAGACACCCAACTAGCCCAATCGCAAGGAGCTCAATTCCAGCTATATCCAAGTCTCCAGAAGGTTCTGAGTGAGGGATCAGAGAACTTGAGTAGACAGGGATTAAGAACACGCAGAGGTAAGAAAGAAGGAACTTGTTACTTCTTCCATCCCCACCGTGCACTACTCTCTCAGCAGAAACAGATTTGACTGGTCATCAGATCACCTTTCTCAGTTGGGTCCTGCCTTCAAACATGTAAATGGCACTCTTGCAGAACCTCCACACTCCCCATGTCCACGAGACATGTGTTTTATCCTCTGTCTGGTGAGAATGTGGTAATCCTTGATGATTACCCTCACATGTAATACCATGGAGGCTTTCATCAGTGAATGATCTCCAAGCACTTTTTACAAGAGTATGCAGTATGCCACCCACCTGGGCCAGAACCAGATTTTCTAGTTTTCTAATGGGATGTTTGTTTCTCCAAAGCTTCACTATGGGGTTCCTGTGTCTATATACCTTTACAGTTATTAGCAAATGTTCAACAGGGAGCTTCTTGCAAGTAGGGACTTTATTTATCCAACCGTCCTGCTGTATCTCCAATGCCTGGTTCAGCATCATACCAGACTTATGTAAATATTTGTGGAATGGATGAAGCTTAAAATTACAGAAAAATGAGAAGTACTAACAACTTCAAGCTCATAAACTTAGTAAGGAAAATGTCTCAGTCACTAAATGGCTAAGTGTCTACCCTAGACTTAAATTCAATGCAGCGTAAAATGTATCAAACTCATATTTGACATGAACAGGTTAACACAAGAAATGTATAAGTAACTGTATTGTAGGAATCTATAGTGAAAAAGAATTAAAATATAAATATATACATACAGATGTATAAATGAAACACTCCTGTACACCTGAAATGATCACAATATTGTGAATCAACTGTACTTCAATTTTAAAAAATATTTATAGAAAAATTACTCTTTCATAAAAGCAGCCTTCATTTTAGAATGGCAGTAAGTTTTCCTAGTATACTTATTTATCAAACAACTACTCCAAGTTAAAGTTGAGTTTTGCAGAACTGTATCTACAGAAATTTCCAGAAACACTGAACAGAGAACTAATGCTTTTTTTAAAACCATTCTTCCAATACCCTCTTGCAAATATTTAGGTCAGTTACCAACCTAAATAAAATTTTCACCAGATCATTCTCCCTAATTAAGGTTCAACGAGAACAAACTAAATAAAAGGCAGTCAACATTCTTTTTCTAATTGCTTGGTTTCATGTATTATTTGCCCATAGGCACATAAGAAGGCTAGGCAGGACTGCTTGCCCCCTGTTCAGAAAGAACAAGGTAACAAACAGAAAAGGACCCATTAAAGTTTAAAAAAATTAAAAGTGAACAATATTTTGTTCCCTTTTTTTGGCTGTGCCCCACCATACAGAAATTCCAAGCCAGGGATGAAACCCAAGCCACAGCAGTGACAGATCCTCAACCATTAGGCCACCACAGAACTCCCAAAAGCAAACAGTATTTTGAATGACTGTGTTGTCTTGCTGTTGTTATTGCGTGCTGTGTATGTCCTACGTGCCCATAATTATGTCAGACAAGCTGTGTATTTTACAAGAAGTAGTTGCCAGACCTGTAATAAGTTATGTGGAAAACTAAGGTGCAAGTTTCTTCAAGAGAAAAACAGCCTCTATTTATTGTTTAGCTTTATAATAATTGGGTACCATCCCTTCCATACCAGATAGGCAACAAATATTTGCTGACTGATGAACAATGAGATTAATTTAAAACCAGGGGACTCTGGGTCTACCACCGACTGAGCAGCCTTGAATATTACATTTCTTCAAACTGTGCTCTATCATCTCAACAGGATAAGTGCAGCAGTCATCAGGTATAGCAGAAAAATACTGCTCTAATGAGCTGGACACACCTTGCACAGCTGTGTGACACTGGGAAGTCACCTGTGCTCTCTGGCATCCATTTTTCCTACCTAGAAATTGAGTGGTGGCCCAAGTTGCTGAGTTTCCTTTTACCTCAAAGATTCTCTGTTTAGATATTTCTTTTAAAACTGTTAGCAGGATTCCTCAAGAATCCTGCTAACAGGAGAGGCTATCTCATTAATTAAAGATGGCTTTCCAGTTCCCGTGGTGGTACAGTGGAAACAAACCTGAGTGGTAACCATGAGGTTGCGAGTTTGATCCCTGGCCTTGCTCAGTGGGTTAAGGATCTGTCATTGCCATGAGCTATGGTGTAGGTCGAAGACTCAGCTTGGATCTAATGTTGCTGTGGCTGTGGTGTAGGCCAGCAGCTGAAGCTCCGATTAGACCCCTAGCCTGGGAATGTCCACTTTTTAGGTGCAGCCCTAAAAAGCAAAAAAAAAGATGGCTTTCCAATCTACTCCTGTACTGAGATGCCAACCAAACCACTCATTAAAAACAATAATAACATTTTTCATTTAATTTAGCAACTTAGTTCTTAACTCAAGGAGGTATGATTTTAACTTAACTTGCCTACCAATAATTTGTTTGCTAACTGAAGGATAACTGAGTAAGAGGATACACAAAAAGGAGTAGAATAACAGCGGGGGGATGGTGTCTATCAAGAATAGATTCTCAAGGGGCATGAGAATGCATCCAGTTCCCAAAACAAGAAATCTGGCTTAAAACTAAAGTCAGCGTGGAGTTGCCATCGTGGCAGAGTGGTTAACGAATCTGACTGGGAACCATGAGGCTGTAGGTTCGACCCCTGGCCTTGCTCAGTGGGTTAAGGATCCAGCGTTGCCATGAGCTATGATGTAGGTTGCAGACGCAGCTCGGATCCCGAGTTGCTGTGGCTATGGCGAAGGCCAGCAGCTACAGCTCTGATTAGACCTCTAGCCTGAGAACCTCCATATGCTCATGGGAGTGGCCCTAGAAAAGGCAGAAAGACAAAAACAAACAAACAAACAAAAAAAACTAAAGTCAGCGTGTCCACCTCACCCACCCCCCCAAACCTGCTCATCTTCCTTTATGTCCTATATCACATGCAATGGAACCATACAAGTGAACACGGATGACCAAGCTGGATATTTAGGTGTTCCCCTTACAAACCCCACCACTGCCTTTGTCCCAGCCCTGACTGTCTCCTACCAGCAGCAGGCCAATTGCTTCCTCCATGATCTCCTCAAGAACCTGCCAACAGTGCTGACAATAATCTCCTGAGCATGTGCAGATTCCTGATTTCCAGTATGTGGCCTGAGACCTCTCCAACCGCACCCAGTCATCACCTCATAGGTACTCTGACCCTACATGCACCTTACTGCTCCCTGAGGACACCTCCATCTTGTTTGCCTTCTGCCTTTGTACTTGTCTGCCCAAAACTTTTTTCCATCTTCAATTCCAATACATCAGGAGCAACTCAAGAATTACCTTCCTAGGAATTCCCATTGTGGCTCAGTAGTAAGGAATTCAACTAGTACCCATGAGGATGCAGGTTCAATCCCCAGCCTCACTCAGTGGGTTAAGGATCAAGCGTTGCTGTGAGCTGTGGTGTAGGTCGCAGATGTGGCTCAGAATCCACATTGCACTCTGTGGTGTGGGTTGGCAGCTGTAGCTCCAATCTGACCCTTAGCCTGGGAACTTCCACATGCTACAGATACAGCCCTTAAAAAAAAAAAAATCACCTTCAAATGGAAATCCTCCCTTTATAAAGCCCCTATGCCCATATCATGTCTAAGATATATCTGTTGTTTCCAGACTTAATTTTCACTTCTTAAACATCAAGGATAGTCTTATAAACTATAGGTCCTTTAATAAAGGTTGATGGATAAATGGATGAACTCTCATAGTAGAGTCAAAGCAGAAGAGGCATCTCCAAGGCAAATATGCACGTAAACATTGGGAAATAATTATGCTGGCAGAAAAAAGGAGGTAGGCCTACCAAAACCCACTTAGTTTTGCCATGGCTTTTCATTCAAAGCAAAGTAACTCCCTCAGACCCTAAGTTACACAGACTAAGAGCTAAAGTAATTATTTCATACTAAAAGACAATATGTAAACTAAAAATATACATTAAACCAGTTTCCTACTTTCAACAAAGTATTCCCTCCTCTAGCAGATTTTTTTTTTTTTTTTTTTTTTTTTTTGTCTTTTTAGGGCCGTACCTACAGCATATGGAAGTTTCCAGGCTAAGGGTCCAATTGAAGCTGTAGCTGCTGGCCTATGCCATAGTAACAGCAACTTAAGATCCGAGGTGCATCTGTGACATATACCACAGCTCACAGCAATGCTGGATCCTTAACCCACTGAGCGAGGCTAGGGATCGAACTTGTGACATGATAGATGCTAGTCTCGAACCCAAGTCCTCATGGATACTATGCAGGTTCGTTACCACTGAGCCACGATGGGAACTCCTACTCCTGCCATTCAGACCATAATGTTTTTCTAAATTACATATATACAGTATAGTAGCTTGAGGGAGTTCCCTTGTGATGCAGCGGGTTAAGAATTCAGCATTGTCACTGTAGCAGCCTAGGTCGCGTCTGTGGTACAGGTTCTATCCCTGGCCTCAGAACTTCTACGTAGCACAGGCATGGCAAAAAACAAAAAGGTAGCTTGAGAGCAACATTCAAATACCACGTGACAAACACACTGTGTGACACTGCTAGAAACTAAGATGTTGTCAGCAAATTGTAAGAAGGGAAATCCTTCATCTTACAATAATGTTAATTTTCTTTCCAAGAAAATTATTCCCAAGGTAGTTACTTGGAGACAGGCCCACACACAATTCCCAAGGCTAGGCTCTCATTCATTGGCCTCCTTTCAGATGCTTTCAGATGCTAGGGGCAAGAGTAGGAAAAAGATGAGTTTGTTTTTTGTTTTGTTTTGTTTTGTTTGGCCATCCCATGGTATATAGAGTTCCCAAGCCAGGTATCAGATCTGAGCCCCAGTTGTGATCTATGTTGCAGCTTCAGTTGCATCAACAATGAATCCTTTAACCCACTGTACCAGGCCAGGGATAAACCTGCATCCTGGCGCTGGAGAGATGTCGCCAATTTCATAGTGTCATAGCGGGAACTCCCAATGCCATCTTCTTAATGGTTCTCCCCCTCACTCCATTTTCCCAACCCCAACCTTTTGAAACCACAGAACAGGAAGAAAAGAATAAGCACATAAATTGCTATATAATATGCTTCTTTATAATAAACATAAAGAAGGTAAGAGAAAGGAGGCCATGGCCAAAGTTGAACATTAAGGAAAAGAGAAGTTAGATCCAAGGAACAAATCTGCCTGTTTGCTACTAGCACTGGCTGGTTGGGATCACTTTAAGTTTATACATGAAATTGCTTAATGCGTGAGTCATTTCAAATCATGACTGTATTGACTCAAAGTGTTCAAGCAAACCTGCAATGAAGATGACCTGAAGTCTTGAGGTGATTCCCAATCAAAATGGGGGGGGGCGGGGCAGGAGTTCCAGCTTGTCTCTGTGGAGGCACCAATTTGATCCCCAGTCCCTGCTGGCAAAGTGAGTTAAAAATCCTGTGATGCTACAGCTACAGCTCAGATATGATCCCTGGCCTGGGAATTTCCATATACCACGGGTGCAGCTGAGAAAGAAAAAAATAACAAAATAAGGGGGGTGACAGATATATTTTAAAAACTCAAAACTATAAATAAATGTTCAGAAAATTCTTCAAAACCCAGTTGTTTTCTTTTGTATTTAATTTTCATTTTATATTGGATTATAGGTGATTTATAATGTTGTGTTACTTTCAGATGTGCAGCAAAGTGATTTAGTTATCCATATACACATATCCATTCTTTCTTCAGTCTTTTCCCATATAGGTTATTACAGAATATTGAGTAGAGTCCCCTGTGCTGTACAGTAGGTCCTTGCTGCTTACCTATTTTATATATAGTATTGCGTATATGTTACTCCCAAACTTTTTTTTTTTTTTTTTTTTTGCTTTTTAGGGCTGCATATAGAGGTTCCCAGGCCAGGAGTCCAATTGGAGCTGTAGCTGCTAGCCTATGCCACAGCCACAGCCACGCAGGATCCAAGCTGAGTCTGCGACCTACACCACAGCTCACCGCAATGCCATTTAACCCACTGAGGGAGGCCAGGGATCAAACCCACAACCTCATAGTTGGATTTGTTTCTGCTGCACTACGACAGGAACTCCACAAACTCATAATTTAAAATCTAGCTGTTTTCTTATGACAAATGAGCAGAACAATATGAGAGTTCTTCATTTATCAAAATTGAGCATAGGTTTAAAAAAACGAAAAGGAGAAAAGGTTGAGAATTTACTGTTCTGGCCGATTCTCTGACAGTCAATGAATATTGGTGTCAGCTGGGGGTTGGTCCAGGAACTTGGTTTCTACCCTCATTTTACTTCACAAGACAACTGGGAGCCCAAACTTCAACTTCTGCTTCAATGACCTTAGCTTTAAAATCAGTCTTACATGCTAATGGTTTCTTTATTAGGTGATGATGAAAATGTTCTAATGTTAGATGGTGTTGACAGTTGCACAACTCTGTGGATGTACGAAAAGCCACTGAATTGTACAGCATAAAATGGTAAATGTTTTGGTATATAGACTGAATAAACTATTATTTTAAAAAAAATCAGTCTGAAAGCTCTTACGCCTTTTTCTGTACAGCTTAAAACTTGAATGTATGCTGTGTGTGTTAACTGCGTGGGCATACTTTGTCTCCCAATTCATTTTGTGGAAAGAGCCAAAACTTTGGAATCACAACGTTTAGGAACTGAACCTAGGTCTGTCACTTCCCAGGCTATGGGATCTTGAGCACGTTACTGTCTGAGCCCCAGTTTCCAATTATAAAACAAGCAGATGCTACCCACCTATCAGATGAGGAGACTGAAAATGTGAATATCATCACAAGCTCAGACTATTAAATGGGAAGACAATTTAAATGGGATAGGCTCTAAGAAAGGACAGATCAGAGGTGAGGAGAAAATAAAAAGAGGAAACAAAAGCAGGAAGGATGTGGCTAATGCAAAGTCAGGACCAAAGCCAGTCTGCCTAGAATCAGAGGAAGCCCCTCTGGAACCCTCTTTTTGGTTCCAATGATGCTTTAGGATGGGGGTGACATGAAGTAGGAGTGTGGGATAGGGCTGTTCCCAGAGGAAGTGCTATTATCAAGACTGCGTTATGATACTGAAATCACTGGATCTTTTACTCAAGTAATTTTTATATGAGTAACCACAAAGAGCAGAGACATTTTCTATACTTTAATCTCAAGTGTCATTAAGCATTCAGTCCACTAATGGAATTATAGCTTCTTGATTTGGGCTGCTATTAATCAGAATACACAGTTCCGCACTGGGATTCATTTTTTATAGATTAAGTCTATATAATAAAACACGCCTAAAGCTGATGGTATTAGCAGTCTTTTCATCACAAGCCTCGAGATTCCACACCTTGATTAATTTACATCAGCACAAGTAGAAGCTTCAGCTTTTCCATAATTTGTGATATTGCAACTCTTAAGAAGCAACTTACCTGACGATTAATATGAACAATCTATATTTACCATCAATAACCCCAATTTGCAACTGGGCCAGAATTTCTAATGTGAAAATCTTTATGGCAATTTTCACACCAATATTTTCATTTAAAATGTGCACTATTTATCAAGGAACAATTAAAAGAAAAAACTTTATAAATAATTTAAATATTAAAATATTTAAAATTAAAAATGTTATTAAAGTATTAAATTATATTTAAATATCAATAAATAACATTTATATATGGGTGTGTATATGTGTACATACACACGCACACAAATACATACATATTTTAAAACCATAAATTTTATGTCACACATGTTTCTACCCTGGAAAAGCAAATCAAGATGAGCTAAAAAGGTAAATAAGTTGTCCTGTTCTCCCCCCAAGTAGAGGCTACACCATAGCTAACTAAATTCTCTCACTCCAAGTTGCTCAAGAGACCAATGGGTTAACAAACTAGTCTTCCTCAGCAGCATTTTAAAGTGCAGGGAGACTAGCATTAAAAAAAAAAAAAAAAAATTAGCAATTGTCTCCGTTTATCATTCACACTGTCAACAATTCTGAGAAAATTCCACTGAGTTCAGGTCACTAAACCCTTGTCTGTTTCATAAATATTTGTCTCCTAATTTTGCTTTTTTTTTTTTTACTTTTTAAATCCCAGAGGGAAATGATAATGTTCTATAAGTGTTAAAATGTCTTAGTTTCTAAAATTGGCAGGAAGGAAAGGCTAGCTTCTGTTAGTTCTAATTTTGAAAGCATTAAGCATTGGGGGAAGGACCTCTCAGAGAAAAACTTTTTTTTTTTTAACATTTTAGTTGTCTCATGTGCATTCTTGTTGGTTCTACCAGCACTGCTGTGCAGCCAGGTTTATTTTAAGACAACATATTCTAGCATAAATTCAATTGAGTCTCCTAGAACTTATAGCCAAATTTAGACTGGCTTAACACAACCAAAGGTGTTCTTCCATGGTTTTTCACATTGGACGTATGAAGAGTGGGTCAGATACAGGGTCTAAAAGGTAGTTAATTTCCCTAGCGTGCGCGCACACCCACACCCACACGCACACACGCATACACATGGTGCTTTAACGTCTACTTTGGAGTTGCAGTCAATGCCTAATGCATTGGCAAAGATAAGATCCAATATGTAAGATAGTTTGGGGGGGAAGGCAAATAAAAATAAACATTACACCGAAGTAGGGGCCTGTCAGGTTGGGAAAAGCTTCCATAGTTCCCATATGTAAATATATTCTCTCTCTGGAGGGAGAGAAGTCATTCCCAACTCTGAGGTTTATCATATATCAAATATCAAGAACGGTAAACAAACGTCGAGAATGGCAAGGAAACTAAGTCTGTCACACCCATTTACTGTCATTTCTCAAATAACTATGAATTTATGGATATGTATATATCTCCACATATTATATATTAATATATATTAATCTCCACACATATTATAGGAATATATAATCAATCTACATGTAATAAAAAATAGAGCAACAAACTTTAGTGAAGGCTGTAATTATTTTTTTAAGGAAATTACCAGCACTCCGTACCCCCCCCACCCAGGAGTCCTCTATCATTATCTTCTTCGTCTCCATGCTGTGGTAAAAACCCAAAACGGAGACGGACTGGCCGAGTTAGAAGTCAGTCCCGGCAATTGGCTACCTTTAGTGCCTTAGGCACAAAACTTAATGTGCTTCATTTCCTTCATCTACAGAATTAAGATAAAAAGAATTGAACCTTCTTCACGGACAATAATCATAAGGGCTAAATGAGTGAATATATGCAAAGCACTCAGAACATAACCTGATATGTGAGCTCCGTGAGAGGGTGAGCCATTACTGTTACCGATGCTGGTGTTATTATTAGAACTATAATCTTGAATTCTGTGATATTCGTTTCCTGGCTTTTCTTAATAGTTCTTACCTTTTAAGATGTTTTAAAAAAATAGAGTACTTTGACTTGTCTTTGAATTCCCTTCTCTCGCTACTCTGGAAGCTGTAATAGAAGGCATAGGAGAGGGTGGTGCTGAACCAGCTCTAATGGACAGCAGAACTTTTGACCTCAGTAATGAATAAGAACTGACTTGCCATACTCACATTGAACTGCAATCCAGCTCTGCCGCAAGGCGGGACTGAAAAGCCATGAGGCCCAGCATCTCTCAACTAGAAAAGTTTGTTAACAGACTAAGGGGAAACCTTCACACCGATAATAAGTATGCAGATTGCATCCCACAAAGGTTATCTAGTGAGGAGAGCCCTGAGAGCAAGTCACCACCAACCAACCAACATCTTCACTACACATACTATTCTTTATCGATAGGGATGCATATTTGAACATCTATCAAGAACACTATGGGAGTTCCCATCATGGCTCAGTGGAAACAAATCTGACTAGTATCCATGAGCATACAGGTTCAATTCCTGGCCTTGTTCAGTGAGTTAAGGATCCGGCATTGCCATGAGCTGTGGTATAGATTGCACTGCTGTGGCTGTGGCTGGCAGCTTTAGCTCTGATTCAACCCCTAGCCTGGGAACCTCCATATGCTGTGTGTGCAGCCCTTGAGAGAGAAGAGCGTGGAGCCATTTATATTATGAAATCTAAAAATGAATACCAAAGGGTCACATCGAGAACACCCAAATCCTCCAAACATGTCAAATTAACACAGTGATGCCCGACATTTAGAAAAAGACAAGCTGGCACAGTCATGCAAGCATGACATGTTAAATCATGTTCAACAGCCATTCAATACCTGGTATTAATCACTGAGGAATCATATCTCCTCTGAACGGCCCCTCTAGTTTGCCAGCTAAATAAAAATTATACTAGGAAAGCCCACATACTCTTTAAAACATGCCTCGCATGCAGGCTTTACCTGAAAGGACACGGTCGGCTCGTGGATCTTACCTAGCTGTCTTTAGCCATAACAGAAGAAACCATACTTGAGATACTAGAGCCACTGTCACTTAGAGTGGCCTGGCTATGGCCTGAGAGGTCTGCAGCCAGGAAACTTGAAACCACTCATAATCCACATGGGGATCCCAAAAAGGGAACACAGGTGGTACCTAAAATCATGGCTTATTGCTCTTCCCTATATATTTCATCCAAAATCTTCACTCTGTGGTCAGAGCCGTCCATTTCAGAAAGGTAACCTGGGCAAAAAATGCTTCACTCCCAGCCAAGACACTACCAGGCATTTTTGTCCAGATTCACTTCCCCAAGGGTACTGGGACAAACATCCCCTGCCTTGCCTCTGCCCACCAGGAAGTGATGGCCACCCTCTGCCAGCAAGACTTTGTCTTCTTCTGCTCTAAATCCTCAGACCCTAACACAGAGCATGCACTCAAGAAGTGTGCTGACAAATAACGGACTGTCTCTCCTCCTCCATGGAGCCCTCCAGGATTTAAGAGCAGTGCATACGCCCGTCTTCCCTCACACCCCACCAGCACTCTAACAGGTTAGATAAAGAACATCCCATCTCCTCTTCTAGATGCCCACTGCAATTATGTGCAATAAATACCATACCACTGGTTCATATCATTTGTTTCATTCCAGCTGCACCCAAGAACAGGAGCTGCCTTAAGGAAGTTAATTGTTCAAGCTTTCTGTTTCTTTCACCTGTAAAATGAGGCTACAGACACTGACTTCTTAATATGTGTAAACTCTGTGCCATAAGACTTGGTACAAAATTAAACACTCAAATACCTGTTCCCTCTCCCTCACATGCCGTAAATTTAAAAGTCAAAGTAACTTAGATTACAGATTTACAGGAAACAGAGACAGGACCAGGGCTTGGAACACCTCTTTTGAATTCTCAGAGCTGCTTTTTACAGCACGCAAATCTACACCACACTTCTTTCCTTCCCTTCTCTGGAGACCTCAGGGCTTATGAGGCTGTGAGTCAGTAAGTGCCCAAGTGAGGTCTCCTACTAGCAGCCTTGCCTGGCTCAAGCCCGGGCAGAGGGCCTGACTCAGAGAACGGGCTCAGAGAATACACAAAGAATGAATGTAACTAAACCAAGCCTATGCCACTCTTCAAAATGAGATTTGTTTGCTTGTTTGTTTGCTAAGTTTGAGCATGGACATTCAAAGATACTCCAGCGGGGAACTGGGAGCATTACATCTGTGATCAATGGCCTTTCCTGCTTCTTAACTCAAACTATCAAACTTTAAGGATTATAACGCTAGGATACATTTTATATAAATTAACAAATGTTTATTGTCACAAACCCAAACTAGCCCAGACAAAGAGGCCTGGAAACTACCAGCCAACTTCATTCTGTGAGTAACCATGAAGTCTTCTTAATCAGATGTGGTTCAGTTTCTGGAACAGCGAGTCTTAAGAAGTGCTCATCAAGGAAAAGTGGGCTAAAGTGGGAAGAGGAGGATGGAAGATGGGGAGGAGAAGGGGGAGGAGAGGAGGGAAAGGAGGAGGAACAGAACAAAAGAACCGCCCCCCAAGCCAGCCCTGTAACACAGACACTTGACTGAACACTTCTGCCCCTCTCTGCAGCTGTTGTCTCCTGCAGTTGGCACGAAGCGCTGCCAGTCTGGGACTGGCTTCCAGTGAGGACAGCATTGTTTTATTGGCTACTTAGGCAGTGCACACACCATTAATGGGGTTTTTATCTCTCCATTTTCCTGTCAGTACAGAACCAGCCAGTCTGACTCTGTTATTATCATTAAGAAAGCTTTTTTTTTTCCCTCCCCACATACACTCTTTAATCCAAACAACATCTGGGAACTTCAGCCTCTATCATATAAAAGGGAAACAGATTTAGAGGGAAGCAGGGGGTAGAAATACAGTTCCAGCCACAATGAATAACAACCAAATTCCAATAGCCAACCTTATCTGGAGCCACCCATTATCACTGAAACGCTGCTGACTTCAAAAGGCAAGGTACTTCTCATCACAGTGCTTTAAACTCCCTCTGGAACATCACTCTATGAGGAAAAAAAAATCCCACTTTGATGTGTAGCATTAAAAAAGGGGGGGGGGATTTTCTTGCTGTTTTCCTAGATGTGAAGTACACTTGTGAAATAAAAGAATAATGTTTAGAAGATCATTTTTTTAAAGAATGATTTTTTTTCAAAAAGGAAAAAAAAATAAAAACCCTTTATGAGACATTACTAGTGATTACATCTCCAGTGTACAAACCAAAGAGAAAAACTGGCACCATTAAACTCAGAAAACATGTCCTCCTGTAACAGACAGCTGTCTCCTCTGTCCTTTAAGTGTGCTTTTTGCTTAGACCATGCTCCGTGAGTCATGGGATCAATACAGGAAAATGCACAGAGCCAGCCACACTGCAGATTCACACAGCAGAGCAGGTCAAGCCACACAGTTCCTCTGTCCCTTTCCTGTCCCCTGCACATGCATGTGGGGAAAACGCACACTTGCTTTCTACTTCATGCTTGATTGAACATGCCATGTGGGGTCCCCAAAGTTGGTCCTTTCAGCATCGCTTCTACATAAGCAGGACCTAAATATGCAGATGTCCAGCAACACGTCATGTCCCTCATCCCGACTCCGGTCTGAGTTCTCTAGAATGCACGGAGAATCAACGTTACTTAGGCTAAAGGGGATTTACTTCCCCAGAAATGCTCATCCCCAAGGAGAAGCACAATCAGAAGCGAACATTTCAGAATGCCAAAATTTGAGTGTCAGCAAAGGTTAATAGTGTATTTTTAATTTCTTTTTGTTCCATTCAGCAAAAAGAAGAGGGAATCACTAACTGTCTGAGCCACAGGCTCCCACTCCCTGGAAGCTTTGCCTTAGAGCCCCTCACAGTCTGCCATTAATGACAGTCTCAGAAACCTGATCCTCTCACAGTGGGAGACTTGAGTAAGCACTGGCCTCTCTCGGGTCTCGCCTTTCCATTGTCCCACCCTGCAGGGCCAGCTGTTTCTGACAGCCAAATTGCTGCGTGCAAGCAGTGAATGCTGTCAGAGAAGGAATTTTCATTTCTATAATGCATAGGCCTCTGTGGACAAATTATCCAGCTTATGGTGCTGGCTGCAGGATGCTGCTCCGCGCTTGAAGCCCTGCCAAAGTGCAGCCTCTCCTCCCTCTGCCCAGCCCCGAGCTGACGTGACCATCACCCAAAATGAATCTGAGTGGCCAGAGAGGATCAGAACACGTGCTTTCAGGGACAAACAAAACATATGTCAAGAAGAGCTGTCCAGCTACAATCTTTGATGTAGCGGCACACAGTGAAAGCTAATTGAGCTAAGGTCACACCAGAGCTACCTAGTGTGGCATCCATTAAGACCTACTGTAATTTGATACCCAATAGTGAACATCCCTGGGGCATCAGCAAAATCCCTAGCTCTGTGCTTCTAAGGGGATATCAGACTTTCGTAGAAAACACACCCAGAACTTAAAAGGCCGTAACCATCAAGCAAGAACCCAGGAGGTGGAAGAACAATATTCTTTCAAAAACTGTAACAAAAGCTGCCAGTATGTGACTTATAAGATCACTTTGCAGGAAATGTTTGCCTTCCCAACGTCTGTCCACACACACCAACTTAGAGCAACAATCCCTGACTTTGGGACGGGGACACACATTTTGAGTGGATTCTAGGGTAAGGGGACTAGACCAATCAGCACACTGCATTCCACTGAGGTGTGGGGCATAGTTTACGCAGTTCCAATCACAGTGACTCGAGATTTTTGTGGGAACTGTTAGAAAAGAAAGTTTGGTTTTCTCGTTATACTTGAACCTTGGAGAATATGCCACAGACATTTTGCTACCAGGAAGGGAGAGCCTGTCTCAGAATGGAGCTGATGAAGAAGGAAGAATTAGAGGGAAAATAACAGAGTCCTAGAGACCTGCTGGAGTCCTGGTCAACCCAGATCTAAAACCTGTCCTGCCCTACACTCCCCAGTTAGGCCACAGTTAAGATTCTCCCTAAGGCTAATCTGGGTTTTGTTTTCTGCCCCAGCAAATGCAAACTAATAGATGAACCGTCATTCCACCCTAAGAACAGCCACTGGTGAATGTAAAAGTTCATGTTATAACCTTTCCACGAAAACAAGAAAAAATTTTGCACTTGTGTCATTTCCTAAGCGCACTTACTTTCACTTTTCCCTTTTAGTCCTCATACCCCAACGAGGTATGAGCTACGGCACACGCAAAGCATCACCTGATTTTGGCCTCCTCTGCGAGGGAAGTCTAAATATCTGACCTGAATTCAAGGACAGATGAGGAAGCTAAAATCATGAGCCACATTTTCTGTTGGTGTCAAAGATTTTCACACAACCTGGCCTGTGTGGCATAGAGTGGACTCCAGTTAGTGAATAGTCCACATCAATGAAGCCAACTCAGGGAAACGCTATGAAACCATCACAGCCCTGACCAGAAGGGGGAGGGGGGCCCTTGCTTTGCCACTGAGGGTCCTAATCTGGGTCAGCCAAAGCACCAGCACAGGCAGGCTGTGAACCGCCCTGGTCGTCAGGAGCACCGCGTCCTACAGCCGTCTGTTTTATCATTAACCACTGTCTGGCCAACAAGGGCAGGGTTCGGCTTAAGAACACCGAGAACGTTAAGGCAGGAGGTGTATCCAGAACCATGGAGGATCCACAGCCACTCACTAGGACTATAAATATCTTCCTGGCTGCCTGCCTGACAGCAACCCAAATTCCTGCTCCCTTGTTGGTAACAGAACTACAGGCCTGCTCCCCCAAGGAATTCAACACAACCAAGCAGGTATGGCAAAAATGATGAAATGTGTCTACGAGCTTACTCAACAACCTGGCAAGCCTTGTTTCTCACCCTACTCTGGTTCATATTTGGCTTCTGAGCCCCAAAGATTAAAAAGAGGAGGCTTTAACATTGAAAACCATATAAGACCTCAGTTTGATGCATAGAAAAACAAAAAACAAAAAACTGTAGAACACAGAGCCTCGAAATTGTGATGGGAGGGGAAAGAGCAAGGAAACAGGAACACTCACTCACTCACAACCCCTTTTCATCATGACAACCATTAAGGAATTCCAAACTCTTACATTCATTCTTTCACCTGAGGATCTAAGGGGGCAGGATGGGGGTGAGGGAAGAAACTGCCCTGACTGCTCACCTGGGCTGGAATGGAAAGAAGCCTAGGAAGGCCACGAAGACAGGGAAATCAAGTAAATAAATAAATGACCACATTTACCCAGCTGCTTCTCAGGGACAATAAAATGGATCGAAATTCTCACGACTGACTCAGGCTTAATGGTTAAAGATTCATCCAATCCCCTGAACCCAGAGATCAGCCTCAAACTTCAGGAAGAGTCATTCTAGGGAAACATCCTTTATTACCTCCACTGTTGAAAAAGAGAAACCATAGTGATCCAAATCCTGAAGAAGACCCTGGGTAAGGTCTTTTGAACCATTTCCTCCCCAGTTCCTGGCACAGCCCTGGCACACACCTGCTGTCCCAGTATTGATCTGCTCCCATCAAGGAGGAGTCTCTCTTCTATGTCACTTCTTGACCCTTAGGAAAGGCCACTTCTGAAATAAACTGCATAGAGCACAGAGGGTATTTTGAATCCTACCAAGTTCACTGCCTTTCCTCCCCGAGCCATGTGTGCACTTGACCAATAGGTGGGTACTCAGCCAGGCCCAGTTTTAGGTACTGGAGGTATGACAGCAAATGTGACCAAGTTGCTACCCTTATGCAGTTTACATTCAGGCAGAAAACTCCATGTGGAAGTTCTTTCATGCATCTAACCATATGTCTCCTACTATAAGGCCCTAAATCTCAGATAATTCTCTCCATTATAAGAACAGCTGCCCCTACATAAGGAATCTTTTACCTCATGAAACAATTAACTCTGGAAAAAGTCTTCAACATCCAGTTATGAAACCAATATTCAATGCCAGATGATGGCCCAATTCAGTCAATTTCTAACACTCAGTGCCCTATCTTGCCCCTATAGCCCCAAAACGATCTGATACACAGAGGGGTTTAGGGAAAGTTAATTTTAATCCAAAATATTGCCTCTGGGCAGGAAACTGTTCTAAGGCTCATCTACTATGATTTCTTTTCTTCAGTCTGAAAACCAGCAAGGCAGCAGATGAATTCAAGGTTTCCTAGTACAAAGAATAACATATTTGGGAGTTCCCATTGTGGCTCTGCAGGTTAAGGACACAATGTTGTCTCTGTGAGGATGTGGGTTTGATTCCTGGCCTCGCTTAGTGGGGTAAGGATCCGGTCTTGCCGCAAGCTGCGGTGTAAGTTGCATACATGGCTCAGATCTGGAGCTGCTGTGGCTGTGGTGTAAGTCAGCAGCTGCAACTCTGATTCAACCCCTAGCCTGGGAACCTCCACATGCTTTGGATGCAGGCCTAAAAAGACCAAAAAAAAAAAGAAAAGAAAAACAGAAAAGAAAAGAAATAAAAAAATAAAAGAACAACATATTGAATCATATCTCTATGACGAAATCCAAGTGATACAGAATAAACAGTCACAAAACTATTGCTAAAAATACAAATTTAATACTAATTAAACCATACTCTAAACTCGATCCTCCCATTGAGTCTGGCAGTAGAGGCCTTGTCTAATGAGAAGTGTAGCTTTACAGAGCTAGCATGATAAAAACTTCAGCTCAGGAATACAGTCATGGAGTGTGTTTTCATTCCTGTCATTCTATGTTTCTACAAACTAGCCAAATAAACACCACTCAGACAGACTGTGATGACTGACGTATCCAATACCACACTACCCCTCACACTCTGGACTGTTCACTAAATCCTGTGAGTTAGAGAGTCTGACTGTGGAAACATTCCTTAACATCACTAGTGTCCTGATCTTCCCTGCAAAGTAAGTAGTAACAGCTGCCACAATTTTTTTTGAACACTCCTCAGGTATCAGCTACTGCTTTGCTAGAGATATGCATGCACATTGCCACCTTAATCCTCCCAGCAAGCATAGTAATACAATAGAAATTATAATTTCCATTTTGCAGATGATAAAACTGAAGCTCAGAGAGGTTAAGTAATTTCTCCAATGTCGCAAAGCTGGCAAACCAGCAGAATGAAATTGAATGACACCATCCGCCATTTTTACCCATTAAGTTAAAGTCTCTGCATTCCTTTGCAGCCAGGATATTATGGGAGAGGATTACCATGTACAGTATGGAGCAATCTGGCTGCAGCATGCTGTCACTGTAAGCAATGGTTACACTTCACAGACTAAGCAGTGACAGGATTCGTGAATATAATAAAACTCTAAACAAAGGTGTCACCAGCTTGAAAATACCAAAAAAGCTGAAAATCAGTCACCTTCAAATGTTTAGTACAAAAAACATTGGGGACCACTTAAACTTTAGTAAGGTTAGACTGCCAGCATCCAAAGTAAGACTGAGACTAAAGAAAAAGAAAAAAGAAGATGTGTTATCAGATAACCTTGAAATTAAGCCAAATGAAGAAAATAGTTGGGATAACAGCCTACAACCTGTACTCACTGCTAAGCTTTAAAAAGCAGCTGTGCTTACAGGACAAGGCCAAGGGGAAAAAAGCCTGTAGGGAAGAGGACCCTGTGAAGCCATCGCCTCAGGGAAAGCAAGGTTGGGGGCTGCCCTCAGCACGGCCCTCTATTGTGCTGATCAAGGTCAGGTGCTGGTGCCTACAAGAACTTTCTTCCACGTTTCTAAAATCTACTTAAAAGGATCTCAGTGAAGATCAACACTTCCAAGAGACAAGATATAAACCCAACCCACAGAGATGGATCCACAATCAGCCTCAAAGCTTTCCCTGGCCAACCTCCAAATCCATCGGCCACACTAGGTTTGCCCTTGCATTTCTTTGTTTCAGCTCCGTACCTGCACTATCAGCCCTGCTTTCCCAGCTACTCACCTAAGGTTCCTGAAAAATAAAAATCTCCCCCCAAAAAGAGTACAAGAAATAATGAAAAAACTTGCAATGAGAAAGATCACTTTCAAAACAGCGTCCTGGTCATCACTATGCCAGGATTTTTTACATGCCACTTTTTGTTTCATTTAAAAAAAAAAAATCTTTATCAGTTTCTTAAGAACACTTCCAGGAGCTAAGGGCTGCATAGCAAAAGAAGTCTTCTTGCTCAAGTACTTATAGTCTGGCTGTGCAAAATAACAAGACAGAGCTGAGGGGTTTCCAATCATGTAATTATGCCAGTGATGTCAAGAGGTCAGAGAAATAAACAATGATTGCTGGCTCAGATGTTGTAGCCGGTTGAATGGTACCCTGTCCCTACAAGATACATCCACATCCTAACTCCTAGAACCTGTGAATGTGACTTTATTTGGAAAAAGGGTCTTTGAAGATATAACTAAATTAAGGATCTCCAGATGAAATTGTCCCAGGTGGCCTCTAAATACAATGGCAGATGTGTTTATAAGTGACACACAAAGGAGTCACAGAGAAGATTGAGGCAGAGATTGGAGTAATAATTGCAGCCACAAACCAAGAAATGCCAGGAACCAGCAGGATCTGGAAGAGGCAAGGCAGGGTCCTCCCCCGAGCCCTCCGCAAGAACAGAGCGCCTGGCCAGGCCCAATATCTTGATTTCAGACTCTGGTTCCCACAACCATGAAAGAATAGATTTCTGCTGCCTTAAGCCACCACGTTTGTGGTAATTTGTTATGGAAGCCCTAGAAATCTAATACAGATGGCGAAGAAAATGCTGCTGGGAAGGCCTTAAAGGGTGGGTGCAAGAACAATATAAGCAGGTAGACTGG
Organism: Sus scrofa; assembly: GCF_054392235.1. Taxonomy (NCBI): domain Eukaryota; kingdom Metazoa; phylum Chordata; class Mammalia; order Artiodactyla; family Suidae; genus Sus; species Sus scrofa. The sequence continues at coordinate 79,110,987 of NC_139397.1, forward strand.
AGAAAGAGACCACACAAGGAAAGAAAGCCAAGCTGGTGGTGGAGGAGCAATGAGGAAATGCAGAGTCCTGTGCTAGAGGGGGGTGGGGGGAAGGGCAGAGAAAAGGAGGAGGGGGGAGAGAAAAAGAGGGGGAGAGAGTGGTGGGGGAGAAAGAAGGTGAGAGAGAGAGGGAGTGAGGGAGAGAGAAAGAGAGGGAGAGAGAGAGAAGAGGGAAAGGAGAGAGAGGAAGGAGGGAGGGAAGGAGAGAGGGGGCTGGGAAGAAGAGATGGAGAGAGAGAGAGAGGAGCCTGAAATGTACATGGGGTGAAATAGCAACTTGTCTATCTAGGTCATATTAACTTTATTAGCTAACAAGGGAGTCACAAAGACATATGAGCAAAAAGGGAATAGAATGTACAATATGGTGTTTTTTCCTAAATTAACCCAATATTAAAAAGAAGACCGAATTAGAAAACAAATATCCAGAAGACTTTCCTTTTTGAAGAAAGATTCCTGAAGGACAGAAACCAAGTATCCACGTTGTACTCCCCAGAATCTCTGAACCGTTCTTATATGACAAAAGAACACTGCCAATGTGATTAAATTAAGGATGTTGAGATGGGGAGATGATCCTGGATTATCCAGGTGGGCCCTAAATGTAACCATAAGGTCCTTTTAGGAAGAGGAGAAGGTGGGGATTACTGCAGAGAGAAGACGTGACAAGGGAAACTGAAGGGACAGCCTCTGAATTTGGAGGAAGGAGCTACAAGCCAAAGGAAACGCTCCTCCCAGCGTCTCCAGAACTGGAAGATATTGAACTGGAAGATATTGAACTGGAAGATATTGAACTGGAAGATATTGAACTGGAAGATATTGAACTGGAAGATATTGAACTGTCGTTTCAAGATATTAAGTCTGTTAAGTTTCTTAGAGTGGCGAACAGCAAACTCAGTTTTGTCTCCTCCTCTGAAATTCAGATAAACCTTTTTCCCCCTGAACTTTTCCCAGAATTATTCTTTGTTGCTTTTCCCCTTGGCTCACCCAAGCTGGTCCCATTTTATTCTTCCCAAGTTTGTGTTCAACATCCTCTGTTTTAACACCTCTTAAACTGAGTTGCTTGAGACTTTTGGTCACTAAAACTCAATATTATAACCAATGTACGCCACACAATGGAGCTGAAGAGAACACACTACTTTACTCACCCACAAAGCGATTTAAGAATGAGCTCTTGGAGTTCCCGTTACAGCTCTGCGGTAACGAACCCAACTAGTATCCATGAGGATGTGGGTTTGATCCCCATGAGGATGCAGGTTGGATCCCTGGCCTTGCTCAGTGGATTAAGGATCCCGTGTTGCCATGAGCTGTGGTGTAGGTCACAGATGTGGTTCAGATCTGGCATTGCTGTGGCTGTGGTGTAGGCTGGCAACTGCAGCTCCAATTCCACCCCTAGCCTGGGAACTTCCATACACTGCAGATGCAGTCCCAAAAAGAAAAAAAAAGAATAAGCTCTTTCCTTCTGGGCTGATGACAATGCTTTATATTTTCCTCAGTGTGTTGCTGATATGGTTGAACACTGAGCTATAGGTTTAGGATTTGTGAATTTTACTGTATATGTGTTATATATACCTCAATAAAAATATGAGAGAAAAAAAAAGAGTAAGTTGTTTCCACCTCCTCTCCTCTTGAGGGGAGGAAAATAGGCTTAAAGTCTCCATATAAAAAGAGGAAAAACAACATTTGTCACCCAGGGCCACTCAGCTTTATTACAAAAAGAGGCTGTTGGGTGAAGAAAAGGTTGAACATAAAGGCATATGGTATATATGGTTCCCAGGAGGGATCTGTAGATAGCCCTTAGAAAGGACATCAAAAGGGATAAACTAAAAAAAAAAAAAAAAAAAAAATAGAAACACAAGAAATGAACTAGAACACTTTCTAAACAAGTGTTTAGAAAGGATTTACATAGGTGTGCCTTCCAAAAATGTTTGAGCCCCAACTCTAATAAAAAAAAAGTGACATTTCAACTCATTACACTCATACACATATAAAACTAAAACAAAAAATTCATGAAACAACTCTTAACTTGCAACACATGAATTTTTACTTAAAACCTTGATTTATAATGCTGAGTCTAAATCACTAAATCCATCCAGTAACAGACTGCATCCCAGTTTGCAAAAACAGCAAGGCCTCGGTAGCAAGGACAGAATTGGACAGAAAGAAGATGATTATATCTAAAGGTAACTCTCCTCTAATTTTACGGTTATGTGAGGAGAAAAGTTTAAAAGTTTTTACTTTACAACAGAGAGACAACAAAAAAAAAATTTTAAGCTCTGAAATAACTTGGATTAAAAGGAAACAATCTGTATTAAAAGAAAAAAATTTAATATTCTCATTAAAATTTTCTTAACCACTGCCAAGTTCCAACCCATCAGGTTCCCAGTTTTGAGACACAATTCAATATTGAATCTTCAATTCAAAGAATAAATATGTTATGAGATATGGTAAACTCTCCAAAGCATTTATAAACTACCGATAAAGAAAAAAATGAAAAATACAAAACAATTATAAACAGTAATGTTGTGAGAATAGAGGATGAGAAACTGCTTTTAGCCATATGAAATAGGACAAAGGCTGTATGGAAATGGCATTTAAAGAGGGGAGGGAGTAGGGAGTTGGAGGGAAGCAGCTGACATATAGAGGGACTTAGACACAACAGAGTAGAGAGGAAGCCGGTAAATAAACAGCTAGCTGTGACAGATTTAAAACATGGCTCCTAAACTCTTTGGCTCTCTTCCCAACAAGAGGAGAATCTACACTAATTATTAGGGAAATGCAGGGAGTTTCCATCGTGGCTCAGCAGAAACAGTCCGACTAGTATCCATGAGGATGCAGGTTCGATCCCTGGCCTCGCTCAGTGGGTTAAGGATCCTGCATTGCCATGAGCTGTGGTGTAGGTCACAGATATGGCTCAAATCTGGCATTGCTATGGCTGTGATGTAGGTTGGGAGCTGTAGTTCCAATTTGACCTCTAGCCTGGGAACCACCATATGCCACAGGTGTGGCCCTAAAGAACAAAAAACAAAAAAAAGAGAGAGAAAGAGAAATGCAAATCAAAACCACAATAAAGTTTCACCTCACACTAGTCAGAATAGCCATCATCGAAAAGTCTACAATAAATGCTAGAGAAGGTGTGGAGAAAAGGAATCCCTCCTACATTGTAAACTGGTTCAACCATTATGGAAAACAGTATGGAGGTGCCTTTAAAAACTAAAAATAGAATTACCATATGATCCAGCAATCCCACTCCTGGGCATCTATCCAGAAAAGATGAAAACTATAATTCTAAAAGATATATGCACCCCAGTGCTCATAGCAGCATTGTTTACAACAGCCAAGACATGGAAGCAATCCAAGGGTCAGCTGTCAGATGTATGGATAAAGAATATGTGGAATATATACACAATGGAATATTACTCATCCATTTAAAAAAAAAAAAGAATGAAATAACGCCATTTGCAGCAGCATGGATGGACCTAGAGATTATCGTATTAAGTAAAGTAAGACAGAGAAAGACAAACATATACTATCATTTATATGTGGAATCTAAAAAAATAATACAAATGAAGTTCTTTACAAAACAGAAACAGACTCACAGACATAGAAAACAAACTTATGTTTCTTCCTTTCTTCCCCTTTTCCTTTTTTTTTTTTGGTCTTTTTTGGGCCATACTCACAGCATATGGAGTTTCCCAAGTTAGGGGTCAAATCGGAGCTACAACTGCCAGCCTACGCCACAGCCCCAGGATCTGAGCCACGTTTGCAACCTACACCACAGCTCACAACAATATCGGATCCTGCACCCACTGAGCGGGGCCAGGGATCAGACCCACAACCTCATGGTTCCTAGTCAGATTCGTTTCCACTGCACCATGACGGTAACTCTCCTCCTCTTCCCCTTTTCTTATGTTCAAAGGGGGAAGGAGAGCCGTGATCAATTAGGAGTTTGGAATTAACAGATGCATATTACTATATAAAATAGATAAATAACAAGGACGTACTATATAGCACAGGGAACTACATTCAATATCTTGTAATAATCTATAGAGGAAAAGAATCTGAAAAATAATATATATATATTTAAATACATGAGGAATATATTTATATATAATTTAATAATAATTTTAATTTAATATATATATTTTAAAAACTGAATCACTTTGCTGTACACCTAAAACTAACTCAACGTTGTAAATCAACAATAATTTTAAAAAAAGAGAGAGAGAGAAGGGAACTCTATCCTCCCTCCCCCTACCCTTGAATCTGGGCTCTGTGACTGCTTAACCAACAGACTACAGTAGAAGTGACACCATACCAGCTTCCAGGACCAAGCCTTAAGAAACTAGCAGCTTCCATTTCCTGTCTCCTGCAACACTTGCTCTTGGAACTCAGCCGCCATGCTCTGAGGAAGCTCAAAATAGCCCAAAGAGAGAGACCACATGTAGGTGTTTCAGCTGACAGCCAGCATCACAAGCCAGACATGTGACTGCATGAGCCTTCAGCCGATTACAGCCCCCAACCTTCAAGCATTCCCAGCTGAGGCCCCAGACACTGTGGAACAGAGACAAGCTGTCCTTGCTGTGCACTTTCCAAATCCCTGCCTCACCAAACTGTGAATAAAATGGTTTTTGCTTTATGACACTACATGTGAGGTGGTTGACTGTGCAGCAATAGAATGACTGGAACAGTGAAGTCAAGAGTATAATAAGAAGACAGACATGGTAGAAGATAACCATGGAAAAGAGGCCACAGTCAATCTAAACAGTTTAAACTTTCTTCTATATGCCATGGTGAGCAGCTGATGAGTTGAAGGTCAGGGGAATTATATGACTGGATGAGGAAGTTATACTAGCAGCAGCACACTGGGAGGAGTTCCAGCAAGCTCGAGAAACACTTGACGTAGGCACAATAATCTTAAGTATAGATCTCATAACTGTCCCCATCTCACAAATGAAGTGCTTGAGAGCTCAAGATCACCTAGAGTAACTTGACAACAAATTCAAGAGCCAAATCCATTGGCTTTCTCTTCAAAATATCTCCTGATTCCAACCAACTTCTCCAAGCCTGGTCCAAACCATCTCTATCTCTCACCTAGACCAGTGATGACCCAACTAAACTTGGCATCCGTAACAGATGAGTAAGTCTGTAAAACACCCTGTCCAGTAAGTTGGCTCACTGATCACGTTAGGTCATCCCAATGTCAAACTAAATCAGTTTTTAAACACATAATCTCAATCTCTGTACCTATTACCTTATAGATCAAATACTTCTTAAGACAAGCACTGTGGGCTATTGTTTCCAAATTCCCTACAGACATCAATCCTTGGGATTTGGACTGAGACAACAGAATTCCTACAAATTCTTGAAATCACATTTTTAAAAATATTACCAACATTCTTCACTCTACTCTTGCTATCCCTTAAAAGTTGCTTAATAATTAAGAATGTTGGGAGTTCCCATCATGGTGCAGTGGTTAACGAATCCGACTAGAAACCATGAGGTTGCAGGTTCGGTCCCTGCCCTTGCTCAGTGGGTTAACGATTTGGCATTGCCATGAGCTGTGGTGTAGGTTGCAGATGCGGCTCGGATCCCGCGTTGCTGTGGCTCTGGCATAGGCCGGTGGCTACAGCTCCGATTAGACCCCTGGCCTGGGAACCTCCATATGCCGCAGGAGTGGCCCAAAGAAATAGCAAAAAAAAAAGACAAAAAAAAAAAAAAAAAGAATGTTAAGTTTAGTAGTATTTACAAAAGCTGAAGCATATAGAAAACATTCAAACACTAAACACTGGATAATGACCGCAAACATGACCATATAGCATTCGAATAATCTAACAAGGTTAACAGCACTTTGTAGAATCTCATGTCAAAATAGCCAATTAAAGGACATATTTTGCTTCCAAAACTTATTATCTCTTGGCACACTACACACAGGGTTTTATTTTTTAAATATTCCACCCATAAATGTATAAATGTTTATTTGTAAAAAATGACTCATTGTTTGAAACAGACAGGGCCATGAACATACTATACATGTATATCCTGGCAGCAGCAACATGCAAGTCTGACTGATTAAATCGTGACCACTACTCTCTGTCCTGCTCTTCTCTTGATTCCCAGAATAGTCAACCTTAACCTTCTACTCCATGTGTCAGCGTTTCCTGCTCTGGCTTTCAATTTAAACTCAGTCCTTTCCTTAGAGCCAATAACATTTCTGTGTAGATTGTGATTAGTGGCTACCTTAGCAGACATTGCAAGTATCAAGAATCTTAGATGATGGAAACTGAAAAAGAGAAACAAACTATTATCAAAAAAGTTGGGGGGGAGGGGAAAGAACAAGGAAGTTAGCAAGAAACCAAGTCAGAAAGGATTAAGTGATCAATGGACGCTTTGGAAAAACGAAATGAGGGGAAAATGTCAAGGTCTACATAGACACAGACCAAAGTCTCAGGCAAATTTGAGAATGGATTTTAAACACTTAGCAAGTGATAATCCCTGGGGAATCCCAATACTAAAAGCAAGTCATACAAGATTAATCTTATTTCCTTTCTCAATAAAATTCCAAAACTAGAAGTTCAAGGAAAGCTTAACTTCAGCAAGGCATTTGACAAAATCTCTTATGAAGTATCTGTGGTCAAGACTGACAAAAACATAAGCATATATATTCACAAGTAACTGCATTTGAAGAATGCCTGCTGTAAGAGAGCTCATGTCTTCCCATCAAAGTGATAGAAATGGAATCCAACATGTTCAACAGGCTAGTGTTACAGGCGAGACCTGACACACTGGAAATTAATTAAGGTATCTTTAAGGTCCTACACGTAGTAAGGGAAATAAAAGACAGGGGCAGAAGTAGACACATAAAATGTGAGGCCCTAGCAGCAGCATCTGTGATATGAGATAGATATGAGAAATTCTGAGATTTCTGTGGGTAGTCAATTCAGTAAGTAGGACAATGTGGCTCTTGGAAATACAGCAGTTTGGGCTGCATAATACAAGCATGGGGTAAAAGAATTAGAGGAGAGAAAATCCACTCAAGAATACTGCAATCAGTTCTAAACACCAATTTCTAAAGGCTTTCCATCAATCAGAAACATGAGCTACAAAGTGGGCAGGATGGGGGTGACCATTTGGAACTCCGGAGAGATTCCGATCAGATGAAAGAATATCGGGGTGAATATGATAGGTCATAACCGTGTAAATATAGTACTGTGCCCTATTTCTCATCACTGAAAAAAGAACTATGATTGAAGGATAAATAAAAGCTATATTTTATTACAGACAAAAAACAAAAAAACAAAAAAAAACAGTAACAACAACCTTCTGACAGTCAGCACTGTCCAAAGGCAAAGTGGGCTACTAGTAGAAACTGCATCCCTCCCACTTTGCAGCATTTCACAGAGGCCTGAGGGTTCACTCAGAGGGTACAAATACAGCGCACTGCAGACCCTGGATGGTTGGACTAAATAACTCCTCCCATCCCTGTGACTCTACCACTAAGAAGAGGCCACCAAGGAAGTGATCAACATCCCTGACACTCTCATCTAGTCCCAACCTGGCACTTCAACATTAAATTCAAGCAACTTCAGAAGAATATGGGGAGAGAAAGATCGAACATTATGTTTCAGAGGAAACAACCAGGGGCTGAAGGGGGAGCAGCAGCAATGACTGTAGACTCGTTTTTTGAAATGCTTCCTCAGGAAACAGCCTATGAAAGTCATAAGGTTCAAACATTTGGTTTAATGACAGGAAAAACGTAAGCCTATTTCTAAGCTCAAGGGAAAAAGCCACAAAGGGGATAAATTGGAAGAGGTTGGGGGAAAATGGAAGAGGAAAAAAAGATTAAAGAGCCAGACATTGGGAAAGGAGACTAGACTCAACGTGAAAATATCTGGCACAGAACAAGTACTGGATAACATGTTTAAAACACATCTTCACATGTACAAACAAAAGTATTTAAAATCATTCTCTTTTAAACAGTTATGCAAACACACCCAAGACAGGTACCTATTTTACAACAAATATCACAGTCTGCCATAGATTCATGATCTTCTAAATAGTATTAATTCCCAGAAAATATCGTTTGCATGAAATTCCTAAAACCATACAAACATCAAGATTCCTTTAAGACAATCTAAATGTCATAGTATCAAAATTAAGTTCCCATCGTGGCGCAATGGAAATGAATCCAACTAGGAACCATGAGGTTGTGGGTTCCACCCCTGGCCTCATTCAGGGGATTAAGGAGCAGGTGTTACCATGAGCTGTGGTGTAGGCCGCAGAGGTGGCTTGGATCTGGCGTTGCTATGGCTGTGGTGTAGGCCAGCGGCTGTAGCTTCAATTAGACCCTTAGCCTGGGAACCTCCATATGCTGTGGGTGCAGTCCTAAAAAGACAAAAGACAAAAAAAAAAAAAAAAGATGAAGCAAGGGAAGACTGTGCAACAGATTTAACCCTCAGGCACTAGGTACTGATAACTGGGTTGCACCAATATGCAAAACAAAAGACAATAACAAAAGTCAAAGCATTAGTCGATTACCTTAATAAAAAGTAGTATGTTGAGATGTTTAAGAAAGTTTCCCCCAAGACATATCAGAGCAGTGATGTTTTAACAATAATATCTCAAAACTAGATTTTTTAAGTTAAAATGAATAGTGCCACACTCAAATATTTTTCAAAACAGACTAGCAGCCAAATGGTTGTTACTTACTTGAACTACTTTAATATCTTCCCTGACCCTAGTTTCACAATTATCGAAAGACATAAAATAGCCTGTATTAGTCTGCTCAGAATGTCATAATAAAATACCACATGCTGGGTGACTTAGACAAAAGAAACAGAAATTCATTTTCTCATGATTCTGGAGGCTGGGAAGTCCAAGGTCATGGGGTTGGCCAATTCAGTTCCAGAGGAAGACTCTTCCTGGCTTGCAGATGAGTGCCTTCATGTGGGAAAAAGACAGAAAGTGCTCTGGTGTGGCTTCTTATAAGGGCACTATTATTCTTATAAGGCCCCACCTGAGGATCTCTTCTAAATTTAATTATCTCTCCAAAGACCCCATCTCCAAATGCCACTGCATTGGGGGTTAGAGCTCCAACATATGAATTTCAGGGAAACACACACAATTCAGTTGATAGCACAGGTAGGTAACATTTTTAAAGATCATCCTCAAAACAGCCACCAGTGAATGCTCCAAAATCCAAATCTAATCAGATTCTTTGCTAAATAAAATTCCCTAATAGCTAACATATTTTGGGAGTAAGATCTAAATTGTTCAGTTAAAATAAGAAATCTTCGGAGTTCCCATCTTGGTGCAGCAGAAACAAATCCGACTAGGAACCATGAGGTTTGGGGTTAGATCCCTGGCCTTGCTCAGTGGGTTAAGGATCCGACGTTGCGGTGGGCTGGGGTGTAGATCACAGATGCGGCTTGGATCTGCTGTTACTGTGGCTGTAGCTGTGGCTGTGGCTAATAGCTGTAGCTCCAATTAGACTCCTGGTCTGGGAACATCCATATGCCACAGGTTTGATCCTAAAAAACAAAAAATAAAATAAAATGAAATAAAATAAAAGAGTCTTCACAATGCAGCCTTTACCTACCTCTCCAAATTTATGTTCTATCAACTCCCACATGTACCCTAACGTACAGGTGAACTACACTACCCAGCACTTCCAGCATCCACCACGCTCTCCTTATTATGCCTTCTACCTGTACACCGAATGTTCCCTACACTAAAATACTCTGACCCTATATTGCCAGGCTTAGTTTCACTTATTCTTAAAGTGTGCACTTAATACCTCCTTGAGTCAGAAACTTCCCTACACCCTTCCCCTCAAAGCAGGTTAGGTTTTTCCTCCCCTGGACTTGTTGCTACATCTTTTGCCAACCTCTGTGATAGACAGCACTTACTAGGCTATACTTGAACCTCTGATTCCTGTGTCTCCCTTATTAAGTTGCGAATTCTCCTGAGGCCAGAAACAGCACCTCTAGTCACTGTGTCACCAACACAAGCCAGCACAAGGCCTAATAACACAGGTGGTATTCAAAAAATAAACTTTTTTTAATAGATAAAAGCTTGAATCAAATAGACCATAAAAGTTTGAAAAATGAAAAAGTTTTGGTGATTAGCTCAATCACCAGCAAAATGGAACACAAAACAGAAATCACCGAAGGATCAAGAGCAAAGAGAGGAAAAGAACAATGGTGCTTTACCAGCTAAGTGGCAAATAGATTGCACAGTAGAATGCTCACCTGTAAAGCAAACTTTACACTCTCCCAATGTCGCAGGTTAGTTTACTGCCTTTAAACATTTTTCATAAATGCCAATGAACAACCGGTGGGTCCCTCACCAAAGAAAATATCTCATTCAGACCTGCGGATGATACGTTTCGGTTATAAACTGATTAAAGCACCTTCCCCAGAGAAACAACCACCAGTGCCTCCATCATCAGAAGTGCCAACTATATCTACAGGAGTCAGAGCCAAACTGTGGGTGGTCTTGGGGGAAAGGCTTTATAAACACTAAAGTCCACTTCAGATGCCAGCGGTCATTACTGTCTGAATTACCCTTGCAGGGTGATGGTCCTTCAGCAGGAGGGTGTATGAATTAAGTGGAGTGAAATGACTTTATGCTCCGTCTGACTCATATTTTGCCTTTTCTCCTCTCAAGAGAAACAAGCTCTAATGATACATTTTTCTCATGACCAAACATTAACTCATCTGCTGAAATCCCAATGACTAAAAAGTTCCTTGCTTCTTAATGAACCAGGAGCTTGAAACTTTAGTGTCAACATGAGAAAAGGAGTCAGATTTTTATTCCTCTTCCTCAATTCATGACACCCTAAAAAAGAATAAATTTCAAGATAATCTGAAGTATAGATTTTTAGACATGACTCTATAAGAGATTATCAACCATTAGCCCTTAGTAGAGGCAGAAAAAAGGGGCTCTAATATGCTTTTGTCCTATAGCTATAATTAAGGTTGAAAAAGGCCTGCAGTTTTCCCCTCTACAGATCTGAATAACTCCTGTCCCAGCCTCTTCTCCCCTCAATGTGCTTTTTTTTCTATTTTGGCTTCCTCGCAGCATATGGAGTTCCCAGACCAGGGATCAGATCCAAGCTGCAGTATGCAACCTATACCACAAATGTAGCAACTCAGGATCCTTTATCCCTTAACCCACCATGCCAGCCAAGGATCAAACCTGCGTCCCAGGCCCATAGAGATGCTGTGGGAACTCCTGGGTGTGCTCTTTCAAAAGTGCCTCCACAGCTTTCCAGTTTTCCCTGAGCCAACTCCTTTGTACTTTCAACTCCCCCAGTCTCCTTACTCAAGGCCTCTCCTCTTTTGTCCTAAAATTTGATTCCATTTCTTTGCTCTCTTTCATCATTACCCTTCCCCAAATCCTAACACCAGATCTTTAATGACTCATGGGAAAGAGCATTTAAAAAAAAATGACAGTGGTCCATTGTGATAAAGTAGAGAATGCCTAACACAAAATAACATCTCCCTTGATTCAAAATAACAAGTATTTATTGAGTGCCCACTGTGTGCCCTGCAGGGGCTATAAAACAAGATCAGCTTTCAGGAAAACTGTGAGGTTTGTGAGAGGAACTGATTCATCCCTATGTTCCTCTATTCAGCTCATCAGAGCATCAGATACACAAAGGAGGGCCCCTCTGAAGTCCAGAGAGGTTTGGGTCTCTCCTCCTGCGACGACTGCTGCTGTTAAAATGTAAAGAAATGTCAAAACAGTAGATCCCGCTATGGCACAACAGGGATCGGCGGCTTCTCTCCAGCACCAGGCTGCAGGTTCGATCCCTGGATGGCACAGTGGGTTAAAGGATCCGGAGTTGCCACAACTGCAGCATAGGTCACAACTGCCACTGGGATCTAATCCCTGGCCCAAGAACTCTATATACTGTGGGGCAGCCAAAAAAGAAAAAAAGAAATGTCAAAACAGAGTGACAAAACGCACATGTTTTAAATATTTACAATGCATGAAAGGCAATATTACTGGGCTGGCCTCAAGATAATTACATGGTCCAGTAATTAGACACAGGTTCAAAGCTGCATGATCCAGGACGCCTTCTTTCAGTCCTGTTAGTGTATTTCTGGGGCTCTATCATTCCAAAGTAACATCAAAGCCAATGTGAAGGCCATTGTGAGTGGAACACTTGGGCCAAAGGGTGCTCCTGTCCACCGCCACCTCCCAAGGTCCCTATAGAGCAGCAAGGGGAGGAGTCAGTGAACAACTCAACAGAGAACACAAGATCTCTGCCCTCAAGGAATTTACAAATTAGAAAAAAACAAAAAAACAAAAAAACAAAAAAAAAAAACCAAAAAAAACGGACACACTCTCCATTCCCATCCCTCCTTGAATAACACGAAAAAAATATTACACCAGGAGACCAGGACTCAATGCTGGACCCATCACTAAATCATCAATCATGGGCACATCCTCCTCAATACATTTATACTTCGGGGTTTTAATTTTTTTTTTCCATAAAATGAGATAATATTAATGCTGGCCCTGCCTTCTGTACAAAGATTATTTAGCGATTCACATAAGATGTGGTGTGGTTTGGGGAAACTGCGAAGACCTCCACAAGTGTGAGTTACTCAGGAACAAAGGGGGAATACTTAATCACATGCTGCCTTATCATCACCATAAAAAAAAGTTAATGACAGGAGTTTCCACTCTGGGGCAACGGTGGTGGCTCTGCAGCAACAGGATGCAGGTCTGATTCCCAGGGCAGTGGGTTAAAGGATCCAGTGTTGTTGCCGCTACGCACAGGTCGCCACTGCGGCTCAGGTCTGATCCCTGGCCCAGGAACTCCTTATATGGCCAAAAAAGACAAAAAAGTTAATGACATTTATCAACATATAAATTCAGAACTTGACACTGATGTGTTCAGGGAATAATATGAGAAGAAGGGGAGAAAAGGTGTGTGGCTATGGCTTGAAGGTAAAGCAGTTTTATGGGGCTCCAGAGAGCTCTGGCAATTTTTCTGTGAACATCTGAATATTCCTTGTAATCATTATTCCTTGTTGAAATAACTTCCATGAGTAACCACAAAGATGACTACTCCCCAAACAAACCCAGATTTATTCCCTAAGGCCCCATACTATCCCAAGCTTTCCTGCAGTTAGAACTTCTAGACTCGCTGGCTCTGGCAAGCCTCCTCCCTCTCAACCCCCTCTAATCGCCATTCCTCCCTCATGCTCAACTTACACAAACATAACTAATGCCAACCTAAATGACCACACAAACTGCCCTGGAGAAGGCTTAGCTATTTGGGTCACAGGACTACCATGGAGAGCCTTCTCTTCCTCTGGGTGGGGGAAGAAACCACTCTCCTTGGCATCCTTCCCCTCCTCCTCTTCCCAGAGGTCCTTGGGGTTCTTACATCCCACACTCACCCCATGGACCCTGGGGCAGGCTGATCCCCACTTTGAACTTCATGCCTGGACCTGGAGAGGCTCTCATTCGTCCCCAGCCCAGCCCTTTCCCCTGAGCAATTAGTGCTTTTCTCCAGACAGCTTCCCTTGGGCATCATGAGACCTCTGGAGCAGGACTAATCAAATCGAGCCCATCACCTTCTGGTATTCCCCATGCCCTCCTATTCTGTTCAGTGATCGGCTTCTACCCCTGCAGCAGCCTGAGCTTCTCCTCCTTCTACCTCACCAGCTCAAGCCCCTAAACAGTCCCGAAGTCTCCATCAGCCTTTCCGGCTACATTTGTCACCCTTTCTTGGCCAGACTGCTGCTCCCTCTGCCTCCATACCAGTGTTCCCCAAAGTGTGGAACACGTTCCATTGGTGTTCCCACAGCACAATGCTCTGTGGTTCTAACTTTTTTTTATTCTTTCCAACAGTTAATGTTTTTCCTATCCCATATTAAAATTAATTTTTGTGGGTTTGTTTTGGTTGCCACGTGCAAAGGCTTGATGTGGGATCTCAATTCCCAGACCAGGGATTAAATCCGGCTGCCATGGCAAGAGCGCTGAGTCCTCATCACTAAACCACCACGGAACTCCCTTAAAATAAATTCTTTAGGTGCACATCAAGGCCGCATCTCCACAGGTATAGTTGCTTTGAACAAACTTTCATGCACATTAGAACAACCTAGAGACCTTTAAAAATTCTGGGTACAGGGAGTTCCCATCATAGCGCAGTGGTTAACGAATCTGACTAGGAACCATGAGGTTTTGGGTTCAATCCCTGGCCTTGCTCAGTGGGTTAAGGATCTGGCGTTGCCATGAGCTGTGGTGTACATCACAGACGGGGCTCGGATCCTCCATTTCTGTGGCTCTGGCATAGGCTGGCAGCTACAGCTCCGACTGGACCCCTGGCCTGGGAACCTCCATATGCCACAGGAGTGGCCATAGAAAAGGCAAAAAGACAAAAGAAAAAAAAAAATTCTGGGTACATCTCAGGTCAATAAAATCACAATGCAGAGTGGGAGGGGGATAGACATCAAGTGTGGAAACTCTCCAGCTGCTTCCAGTGTGCAGACAAATTTGCGAACAACTCTATTAGAATTTGGAGGGAGGAGTTCCCGTCATGGCTCAGTGGTAATAAACCCAACTAGCAACCAGGAGACCTTGGGTTCGATCCCTGGACTTGCTCAGTGGGTTGGGAATCCAGCTGCCATGAGCTGTGGTGTAGGTCACAGACACATCTCGGATCCCGTGTTGCTGTGGCTGTGGTATAGGCCAGCAGCTGCAGATCCGATTCAACCCCTGGCCTGGGAACTTCCATAAGTCCTGGATTTGGCCCTAAAAAGAAAAAAAAAAAAAAAAGAATTTGAAGGGAAAAGGCTGAGCCCATCCATAAAAAAAATGAAGTAATTAGTCAAAAGTATGGTAAACAGATAGCAAGGGTGCCCAACTCACCCTGGTTTGCCCAGGACTGTAGCACTGAAAATCTGGGATCCTGGGCTAGCTCTCCATCCCAGGCAAACTGGGACAGTTGGCTAACCTACTCAGATAGTGCAGTGTCTGAAGTCTGGGAATGAGTGCTAGCATTTCCCAAAATGCATTCAGCAAAATACTATCCACTCTCTCTGGGGTGTTAACAGCTGTGCAACTCAAGGATTACACTGCGGAATAAACTTGAAAGACCCCAGGGATATCCCAGGATAGATTATTAAATTAATGGTTTTCCTCAATTCTGGCTTCTCAGAACTTCCAATGTACTCTGGTCATTTACATTGTCTAAGAGAAGGATACACCCTACATTTCTCAAGCGCATTTGAGGACTTTTGTGGAACACTGTACGATTGAAGTTTCAAGAATCTTCTTGTTAAATGTTGCCCCACACGTACCTCTAGGCAATTTAGGGGAAAAAAATAAATCTGATGTCACTTCATTATCAAGCTCATGCTTTTATTTTTTTTTTTTTTCTACACCCACATCTGCGGCATATGGAGTCAAATCAGAGCTACAGCTGTGGCCTACACCACAGCCACAGCATCAAGGGGTCCGAGCCACATCTGCGACCTACACCACAGCTTGTGGCAGTGACAGATACTTAACCTGTTAATGGAGGCCAGGGATCAAACCCACATCCTCACAGAGACAACACTGGGTCCTTAATCTGCTAAGCCACAAGAGAAACTCCTCAAGCTCACGCTTTACAAAAAAAAAAAAAAGCTGAAATACTTAGTAGTCGTCTACTTTTCCATCTTTTACCCCTTCCTGTGTTCTATCTACTGTTTTTCAAATTTTTAGAAGCATTCAAATCACCTGGAGATAGTGTTGCCATACTGCTTTGATTCAGTAGGACTGAGATGGGCCTGAGACTCTTCATTTCTAGTGATGCTCACTCCCAAATGATGCCATTACTGTTGATCCAGGGACCACACTTGAGTAGCGGAGCTCTGATCACACTCAGTTCTAAAGGATGCTATCTTTCCTATAAGCCTTTGTGCTTTGAAGGCCCTTTTTCCACCTGATATCTTCCTTCCCAATCTTAAAGATGCTCAAGTACAAACATCATTGCCCTGAGAAGATGACCCTGCTGCCCTCTGAACAGAACTGCACATCTCAACTTTATTTTATGTTTACAGCACCTTTCTGGTACTTCACTCTGTTGTAACTTGGCCATTTATTGTTCTGCCTCTCCTGAGCTGAGCTCTCTGACAGTCTTTTTATCTTTATATGCCCAGTACCTGGCACACAGCAGCTAGTCAACAGATCTATATGGAAGGAAGAAGTGGCCACACAAAAGAGACACACGTGAACTTGATCTAGAGAAGACTTTTACTTTTAGAAAATGAGGTTATGCTGAATCAAACTTTCAGCTTGGAGTTTTGTGGTTTAGGATCTTTAGCAAGAGAAACAAGTAAAATATATGTTCTCATTGCAGAAGAGTGAAATCACAAACGAGTATCAACGCCTATGTTTTATACTATACAAAACAAGACAATTCCCAGTTTTCTTGAAATGAAAACTAAATCCAGATAATCTTCTGATTAACATTTAACACATTAAAATCACCAGGCATAGAGGGAAATGAAACACCATTTGACCTCTAAATCTGTGTCATCCACTTTAAGGAGACTCCTTCTGACAATTCTAAGTTTAAACAAACCTTTGTGAAAAGAGTACTCCAGCAGGTTTAATGTAGTCACAGCTGTCGAAATCATGGGCAATGTATCACACTTAAGAGAGCATTTGAAAATGTGTCAATAATTATAATTAGACACTTGTACCAGATCTAATATACTTTCACTACACTTTAACTTCAATGGAAGTGAAATTAAAACCAGCTTCTTAAAAGTGTAACTCTCAGATCATAATTTAATTCTAAAGTAGATATAAAACCTGTCACGCCACAGAGATATAGTACATTTTATTCAAGAGGAGAAAAGGCGACCGTATTGTAATACATCATTTTAGATGAGGTGACCACCTTTAATGCTGAAAGGGTAAAATACATTATCAAGGTGACAAAATCTTCCAATATTTACTTCACTTGTTTGTATTTAAAGATTTTTCTCTTCAAAATTATGCACGACCCACACAGCCCAAAGGTGATAACTATTAATATTCCTATTTGTTTCTTATCCGTCTTTTTTTTCTCTATATCCATATGTATGTAACTACAAACCTGAATTGTATTGTCTTATATTTGTTTAAATTTATGGAATTTTATATAATTTATGTGGATGGAACGGTACCATTTTAGTATCCTGCCTTTTCTACTTAATGTTGTTTTAGATCATCTCCATGGTCACTGCGTACCTACAGTGAATAATAAGGCAACAGACTCAGGATAGGATGCACATACACAGGGAGCACCAGAGAGACACAGCCCTGTTCTTGGTTTTTATCCCACAGATTTACATATATTAAGACAGTACATACAAGAGAGAGAAAAGAAGGCTCTCCCTAGATGGAGTAGCCAAGAACAGCCTCTTCGAGAAAGTAATCTTTAAATCAGGATCTGTCCCTGAAAATTCATCTAAAATTATATATTATATATAAAATAATATTATATATGATAATATTATTATATTATTTATCATATATATCTTTTGTCCTTTTAGGGCCACACCCACAGCATATGGAGGTTCCCAGGCCAGGGGTCTAATCAGACCTGTAGCTGCTGGCCTACGCCCCAACCACAGATCTGAGCCATGTCTGCGACCTACACCACAGCTCACAGCAACGCGGGATCCTTAACCCACTGAGTGAGGCCAAGGATCAAACCTGAGTCCTCATAGATGCTAGTCATTTCTGCTGAGCCACGATGGGAACTCCTAAAATAATATTTTGATGGGAGTTCCCTGGTGGCCTAGCTACAGGTTAAGTCTCTGGCATTGTCACTGCTGTGACTCAGGTTTGATCCCTGGCTCAGGAACTTCCACAAGCTGTGGGTGTGGCCAAAAACATAAATAGTATTTGGATAATTACATAATGTCCTTTTTTATACATAATTGTGTATGTATATATATATTATATATATAACATATATACCTAAACATGTATATGTTACTGTAGAACATTTCCTTTTTTCTTTTTTTTTTTTTTGCTACTCTATGGACAGTTGAATAAATTTGTATACTTAAAGAAATTTTTTTCCTAATAAAAATCTATACTTAGCAAATTTTTTTTTTTTTTTTTTTTGATGAGTAACCAAGAGCTCAAAATCTCTTCCAGGAAATTACATTTATAATAGCAGCCCAAAATTTCCAAGTCTTTCAAATGAAAAATCCAAGCATGCTGGTTATGGGAGGAGAAGGGGAGACACTCATGCCACATGGAAGTAACCAGGCCAGGCATCTAACCCAAGCCACATCAGCAACTGCAGCCGCTTATAGTGACAGCATCAGATCCTTAATCCAATGCACCACAAGAAAACACTCATGTTGCTTAATTTTACAATAGCCAATTCTAAAGAAAAAATGCAGTATAGGGAATAAACATGAATTTTATATTACATTTTATTTACTTGGGTTTGAATTTTTAAATACACCTTATTTGGTAACCACCAGGAAATCCAATCATCTTATTAAACTATACCAGCCAAATACCTCAAAGTTTTAAATAATCCTCTCTTTTACTTTCTTCTATTACAAAATACTTTGAAAGAGCTAAAGCAGTCTGCTCTGGTCTGCTCCAAAGTCATAAATAAAATTTTGCTGTTTCTTAAAAGACTGTCTATCATTTACCTGTTGTCTTTTTTAAAAAGCTATTACAAAAATAAAACACTTTTTCCCTAGGTATAAAAATCCATTGCCTCTCTTCTTGATCAATAATAAAAAGCTGACTATATGAGTTTCTTGGTCACTAAATGCCTACTTACCACTCACTGTATTTAAAAAAAAAGAGAGAGAGAGACAACTACATAAGCTCTGCTTTTAACATAAAGCACAAACCAGACACAATGCTTTAAAATAATCAGAGTTAAGCTGTGGTTAGCAAGGTTCCCAAAGCCCAGGGTTCTTCAAAGACTCAAACTTACAGGGGAGGTGCGGGGTGTGTTGGGTGGGGGGATCAAGTTCCATTTACTGTAAGAACCAACAAGGAGGGAGACTGAAAGAATCAACAAATTATCAAACTTTAGAAATAGCTGAGTCTATGCCCTTCTTGATAGATGAGGAAAGAATAGTACCAAAGAATAGTACCACAAAGAAAAGGGTTAATAAAGTGACTTTCTTGGGCTACAACATTGGTTTACACCGGAGAACAGATTAGTGCTTGAGTCTTATGGGTTGCTGCCTCATTTCCACCATGCCTATTTTGCTTCACTGACACAACTCAAAGTCCAATTCCTGGTACATACTATACTATAATTTTAAATACAAATACCCTTTAATTCAGCAATTCCAACCCTAGATACTTACCCCCAGTTATACAGAAGATAGAAAGACAGATGGATCTACAGATATATCTATTTATAAATCCAATATGTAGATACAGTAGTAAATGTAAAGATAGTCACTGCAACATTGTAACACATAATGTTACCTAAAATAACAAGTAAAAGACTAGCTAAACACATTACCATACATCGGCAGGATGAATACTTTCCAAAAGAATGAGGAAACTGTGGTACTGATAGCAAAATATTTCCAAGATAAATTAAATGAAAAAAGTCAGGTATAAAACTGAAATGTGTACAATATGATACAATAAATGCAGGAAAAACACATTAATATGTGTTTGTAAATGTAAAGATTAACACTGAAAGGAAAGACAATTAGTTTTTTTTTGTTGGTGTTTGTCTTTTTGCCTTTTCTAGGGCTGCTCCCGCAGCATATGGAGGTTCCCAGGCTAGGGGTCTAATCGGAGATGTAGCCACCAGCCTACACCAGAGCTACAGCAACTCGGGATCCGAGCCGCCTCTGCAACCTACACCACAGCTCACAGCAACGCTGGATCCTTAACCCACTGAGCAAGGGCAGGGATCGAACCCGCAACCTCATGGTTCCTAGTCGGATTCGTTAACCACTGCGCCATGACAGGAACTCCCAACAATTAGTTTTAATCATGGTTTTTCTCCAGGAAAGTAGAAGGCTGGAGGACAAAGGTTACCTTTCACTATACCCTTCCTATACTTCAAGCCTTACCTTGAGCACATGCAACATGACATAAATTTCGCTTCTAAAACATAAAAAATTATAATGAATAAAAATAAATGATTTTTAAGAAAATATTTATAGGAACCCATATTAACATATACAATGTGATGAAATGAGGCTATGTATGTATTAGAAATAAAAACACCAATTTGAAAAAAGATTTTTAAAGACTAAGAGGGTCCAAAAAGGATAATGAAATGCCCAAAAGTCTTTATAAGAACAAAAGAAATGCCCTCCTGGAAGATTTCCATATTCAGTACCCACTTCTGAAAAAGATTCACTCCACCTGTGCTTGGAAGGTCCTAAAACAATAAGACCTTTAGGGATCAAAAAGGAACCAGGGGAGAAGTAGAGTAGCTGGGGTGGATCTAGCTGATTAAGGAACAATGAGTTGGAAGGAATCCCAAATAAACAAGCCAAGATAAGGGGAAAAAAAAAAATCCTGTCTGAGTTTGAAAAGGATATTGCATTCTAAACTGGATAAAGGCATGAATAAATTCCAAACTGAACCATTCTCTTCTGACATGCCCACCCCCCCACTCAGGACGACAGCAATTTTTCCTATTACCTGTGATACAAAAAAAGAAAGTCATTGTTTGAAGCATTTTCACCTAAACAGGTGTTAGCAAAATAGGCATAAACATAAGTTACAAATGTCACTCACTTGATTCTATGAGCAGATGTTCATCAGTTCCCATGGTCAAAAGTTGAAGATTGTTATTGTACTCCTTTGTTAGGATAAACATTTGGTTTATTTGCAAGACAGGGTACTCGACCCAAAAAAGTCAATAAGAGACTTTGAACTGTTTGTAGCTGGTTCATTTTATCATTCAGACCTTAGCCCACTTCTGCCCATTTCCATCCTCTCCCACAGCTCCAAGCCCTTACCTCCAGGGTTCCAGCACCATATTTCCAACTCCTCACTAGAGTCAAGTAAGCAGTTTTGTCCCTGTTCCATCAGAACCTCAACCCCAACACCATGTCCTATCTCCAACCAGCTCCTTTTACAAGCTTCAGCTTTTTTTTTTTTTTTTTAAGGGTTGCACCTGCAGCACATGGAAGTCCCCAGGCTAGGGGTGGAATAGGAGCTGCAGCTGCCGGCCTATACCACGGCCACTGCAACGCTGCCCAGATCCAAGCCGAGTCTACAATGGAATACCACAGCTGGTGGCAACGCTGGATCTTTAACCCACTGAGGGAGGCCAAAGATCACACCTGCATCCTCACAGACACTATGTCAGGTTCTTAATCCACTGAGCCACAACAAGACCTCTCAGCTTTCTTTTAAGATCAACACTATTCTCCCAGTCATCCAGGTTCCAAAAGTTGGATATCTTTGCCTCCCACTCATTCCTCCCTCTCTTCACAAAAAAATGATTTATTCCTGTATAGCTTCTACAGCCCAAGGCCAAAACCCTAACTCTACCTACTCTCATCTCCTCTGAGGTGCTAGCCATCTACCCTCACACTAGACTAATCATCAATGGCAACAGAAAGCTATCTAACAGGGGTCTCGAACTCACATGGCTATGGGGACAAGGCAGTTAGCATATGGAAGTGAGGCAGGCTTCGAGTCTAAAGAAGGAAAGAGCAACTGATGCTGGGCCTCAATGTCCAAGGAAAAACAGGGTGAGCCATGGCTGTGGTCAGCACACACGTCCCCTCAGACAGACACAATCACAGGTTCCTGCAAGCTTAGTGCTGCCAGAGCTTTCAATTTTGCAAGAGTAGGTGAAAATTTGCACTATCTGTGGGAAAATTTCCCATATCCAAATATTGGCAACCATTTTTTAAAATGTTTTAAATGTAGTATCTAACAAGACACAACTCTGAAGTGTATTCAGCCTGGAGGCCATCAGTTTTCCTCCTCTGCTATCCAGCATGGTGACTTGGGGATGGACAACCTGGATTAAGGCTCAGACGTGTGACCTTAGACATCTTCTATCACCCCAAGTCTCAGTTTCTCCTGTGTAGAATGGGGGTTCAAAGAAGTAGTTCCTCATGGAGTGGTATGAGCCTTAATTGAGAGAATGTAAGGAAGAGGCCTCATCAGGGCCTCCTTCACAGGTATTGTCATATTGTTGCTATTTAAAAATCAAATCTAAAATCTCTAGCCTGGCATTCAAAGTAAACCAGAATTTGGCTCTAAATCTCACTTTCTAAGCTTTCTTCTAAAATGCTCACCTTAAGGTATTCCAGTCACATAACAGAGAGCTTTAACCTTTTTAACTTGAGGGAGTTATCATATATGCCTGGCAAAGAAAAAG
Source organism: Sus scrofa (assembly GCF_054392235.1). Classification (NCBI taxonomy): domain Eukaryota; kingdom Metazoa; phylum Chordata; class Mammalia; order Artiodactyla; family Suidae; genus Sus; species Sus scrofa. The sequence continues at coordinate 79,133,374 of NC_139397.1, forward strand.
AAAAGTAGGGCAAGGTATACAATATAACCATTTAAATAGCACTGGCCATTCTACTCAGGACACTTTGGCCCTGGAATTAGTGCAAACCCGAGACATGAGCCTGCTGTTCCATTGAAATGCCTTGGGTCTTGATGCCTCCTTGAAAAGCTGCACCTCAAGGAAATGAGTCTGAATCTAGTGATGAAAAATATGTACAACTAGATTTTATTTTTTACAACTTGGCTCTGAAACAAAAGCCAACCTCCTCATATTCACTTGCCCCATTCTCTGGCTTTGGAATGTTGCCTATTCCACAACCTACATACATATAGATACATCTCCAAATGATAACATCACTTGGTACTGCTTTCCAAGGCCAGCCAAACAGCCACTTCCTTAAAGGTGTTGGCTGATCCTTATCCCTCTGTATCTTGTGACCAAGATACTCGGAGTTTTTCCTTTATACTTACATGTGCAATTTTTCAATCTTTTACTCAAATGCACCTCAAGATCAACTTGGTTTAAATGAACTTGATAAATGCTTAATAAATAAAGGACAAAGAAGGGAAAAGATGGAGGAGGAGGAGTAATGGAGGAGTATCAGCAAGGCAGGGAAATGTTAATGATAAGGACAATGACAACATGATGGCCACTGACACACGATCATGCTCTTACTTACATCTTTGAATGCAAAAAGCTGTCCCCTACTAACCAGGTGCTGCATTTCTGAACATAAATGTATGCGGTCATCTTCCCCCACCTCTCCCACCCTTTTGAGGAACATGATCTGCTATCCCTGTATTACTTAATGTCATCCTCCCATTCAAATACAATCTAAATAAACAAGGAGTTAGGTGGCTCTTGTCACCAGTTTAAATTAATTAGCCCCATCTTCAATGCTGACTGGGATTAGATGATGATACACTCTTCAAGCTGGTCCAAATCACATATAAGTCACTTTAATCTGATTTGGAGAAACCCCTACATGGAGAAAAGAACAATAGGGTGGGGGGATGGTGAGGGAGCAGAGGGTTACGGAACATCTGTAGAATGACTGAGACGCACACAAAAAGAAAAACAACATCCCAGATTAGCAAATATGCAGTAAACAAATTAAGGCTGATTTCCACAATACCTAGAATAGGTTTTTTCAAACTGCTGGTTAGAACCCATCAGCGAGTTGTGAAATCAATTTAGTAGATAGAGACCAGAATTTTTTGTAACAAAAACTGAAGAGAAATTAGAAAGCATTGCAATATTGTTTTGTAAAACGTGTAATTCAGCTTTATTTTTAAATATGCATGTGTGCGTGTATGCTCAGTTATGATGTAAAATGAACTGCTGAAAGTCAAAAATGTTTTTAAAACACTGAAATAGAACGTTTGTGTTTATATAATCTCTGGGGACTAAGATTTTCCACTTTTTTTACTAGGCCATACTCATAACATAAGAGAATGTTTGTTCTTGCCACCTGTTGTGCACAATAGTTCAGTTCTTCAAGTTCAAAAAAGCATACAAAAAAAGATCATTTGGCACAGTTTTCCCTTACCATTTTCCTTGTTTCCAAAAAGGAAGGTAAAAGTCACTCTGGAAAACCACTTACACTTCTTCTTCCTACTGGTTGTTCCTCCATATAGTTCTCTTCTCCTATAAGTCCCTGGCATCAAGTTACAAGTCCAAAAGCTCTGGCTCTCTTAGTGGCATTTGTTACAAGCATTAAACTATCACTTCAGGAGAGTGAACAAGCACACTGGATTTTCACCCAAAGTGAACACTGCTCATTAGTCACCACAGTAGTGAAGGCTCAGTTTGGTTGAAGATTATCTCCTCTATCTAGCCCCTCCACACCAGAAATGCTTTTTCTCAAGTTCTTTTGATGGCACATTTTTCTCAGTACCTGCTCTCCAAACTCCAAGTATCATCCCACCTATAATATCTACCTTGTCCAAGATCACTCCTACCTTTTTCTATGCCCTCAGCACACCTCTAATCAAACTCAAGGTTATTTTTTAGTTCAGTCAATAATTCTTCTGTTGTTGTCAAAAAAGAAAAAGAAACAAAAACTAGAACAGTCTTCTTTTCAATGGCATCACATGCTGTAGGATGGCCACAAAGGCCCATCAAGGCTTTCAAAGATGAGCAAGGCACCTAGTCATCAAACATTCAAGTGGGAAAGGTCTCCATGGGACACCCACTCAAACCAGCCTTTAAAAACTTTTGAAAGAGGAGTTGACTTTGGATTCTATTCGTTTTCCCCAAGAGGTCATTCACCTTCCAGTTCTCACATGAGCACTGCGTACCACACTATTTTCACTGCCAACTATTTGAGAATATCTGCAACAGGAGATAGTCAAAGTCAAGGAGTTAATTCATCAAGTGTTTGAGTCCCAGCCACACACACACGGTACTGCAGAAGTCCTTGCTCTACAGGATAGGAAAATCAGTTGAGATATACTTCCCTCAAAAAGAGGTGTCATCCTGAAATCCAAAATCAATCACAGAAGGAAACATATACTAAAAAGAATATATGCTGAATTCACTAGATACAAGACAGTATCAAGTATAATAAAGGGATATCAAAAACAGTTTCTTCAACCTAGAGTGTCCTTCGTCTCTGGTTCCCAAACTCATCCTTAAAACCCATTGTGTCTGGTATCACCTTCTCTGACTCTGCCTCCTTGATTGTCTAGAGTACTGGGTTCCTTTGCTCCCCTCAAGTGCAATCATCCATTCATTCTATCAGCAAAGAAAAAAAGTAATGTATTGACTGAGTGGTCTGGGCCAGGTATAATGTTAAGTGCAAAAGACACACAAAAGATGCATAAGACACAGTCCTTGACCTTGAAGAGATCAATCAAGTCCCAGAATGAATAATGAAGATGACCACATACTAGGAGAATGTCAAAAGGCAAAATTCAGGAAGCATTCTTGCTTGCAGTGAAACCATTCTGAGCCCTGGAGGATTTTGCCCTCCCCAAAAATAGGGGGAAAAGGGACATTACCGCCAAGGCTTAGACTTATGGTGAGGGAACTGAACTTCTGCAAACCTAGCAGGACACGTGTGCTAAACGGAACCCTGTGACCTTGCCCATCCTCCAAAAAACAAACCTCACCTGATCTGTGAACCTCAACAAAATTTTGAAAGGCTAAAATTTAAAGTCACTTTCCCAGTCACAGAAATAAAGGTCAAATACCCAGAGCAAATAATGAAGCAACTCCAATGGGCAAAGTGGAATGCTGGTCAGAGACTGAAACCCAAAAATCAAACAACTGAGTAATAGTGGCTCTGGAAAACAAAACTCTCATGGATCACAGAAGAGTTGTTAGAGACATAAACAAGCTCAGACTGCCACAAACACATCTAAGAGAGCAAGAATATTATTTGACTGTACAGCCAGTTTGAATATTGGGGGCGGAGGCAATATTTGTTTCAATTGCAAAAAGGAAGCTGCTGAGTCTCTTATTAGTTAATTTTGGCAGCCTAAGTTCAAGTAAAACTACCTTCTATCTGAACCAAAGGCTATGACGTGCCAACCACATCAACTTGCTCTTTCATAAGGGGTCTTCAATTTGAAGGCCCTTCCCAACAGACAAATTCTGATTCTTGGAACTTCTGATTCTTAAATCAGCATAGCAAGCAAGAGCAGTCCATGACCAAGTACTAAAAAAGAAGAGGTAAATCTTCCATTTGGTTCTTCTAAGAGCTGGAGTTGGCCACAGAAAGAAACACAAAGTTTTCACTCCAAGAGATCAAAGAAGGCATTTTGTACCAGGAAACCCAATTCAAATACTCATTTCCAGGAATAAAGCCACAGGGCCCAATATTTGCTTGGGGATGGGGACTGAGGGGGAAACCAGGAGACCATGTGGACTCCAATTAAAATCTCTGATGGCTTTATTTCCCAGCCTCACCAGTTTACTGCTGTGAAGATTTTAGCCAGGCACTGCTTTAACTTAAACGCAGGCGTCCTGGTCAGAATGGTCCCACTTAACACTGGATAAAAACAAAAGCATTTTAACACTTCATGACAGCATTCTTTGCCCCATCCTGAGCACTAGATGTATATGACAAGGTGATGCTGAGAAGTGCCAGCTTTAGCCCAGCCGCTATCTCCTATAACCATAGTAAGAGGAAACCATGCTGCAGCCCATCCTTTTACTCTAGTCACAATATTGGAAATGAAAATGGAATAGAAACAGAAGAAAATGGGGAAGGGTGGCATACCTCAATCTTATTCCGGTATGACAACAATCAGCTTGCTTTAAAATTATCACCTGGGGTCTTGTCAATCAGCCAACAGTTCTTATGTGTCTACTTCACACAGGCACCAAGCTAAGTCTATAGTGAGAATAGTGCAGTGAAATATTCCCCAAGTAATCAATATTTATGTTCATGGTTATGTGCTTAATTTTATCTTTTTACCAAAAAATAGTATGTATCATGTCTAAAAATCAAGTAAGCACCCATGAACCCATCACTCAATCCAAAAACCAGAAAATCAACCACTAATGTATCATCTACCTACCTCCTCCACCCTACCCATATCCCAGGTCCCTGCAACACACACATACTCTCTCTCTCAGTTGTACACACAGACACACACACACACAGACACACACAACAGGTATTCAGTATCCTGAATTTGGGTTTCAATAAAAATATGAATGCATCTTTAGGATATCTCCAAATCATACAAGTGAACTGGCTTTCCAAATACAGCAGTGATGTACTGTTTCCTCTTAAAAGATGGATTCTTTCAATCTTTCAAGGTTTAAACGTATCTTTAAGGTTTTTTTTTTTTTTTTTTTTTAAGACGAGTTGTTGCTTTAAAGGAAAATACTAATAGACTAAGTGAGATAGACTTAGCTATGGTAAACTCATGAAGACAACATATGAACGAATGAAATTTGGCAAACACCAGTGAGAGCTGCCAAGAACAAGGGTTCCAGAGTCCCACAAACTCCTGGTTCAAATTCCCACTCCACCACTGACTAGCTCTACAGCTTTGGGCAACTCAATTCTGTTAAGACTCAATTTCTTACTGTACAGGAATGAAATAATACTAAGTCATATGCTTGTTATAATGAAAAAGGGCATGTAAAGAGCTGAGCATGGTGCCTGGCATGTATCCAGTCCCCCTCCTCCCCAAATCATCGTATCTGTCATTAAATTCACTCAAAACACATCAACGGATTTTGCTACCATCAATAGTTTACTTCCCCCTAATTTTCTAACACATAAAAATAAATCAAGAGGCAGGGATCCAATGGTAAAACAAGCACAGAGGACAATTCCCAGACCCAGCTCCTGTTTGCCTAAAGTACAGTATATACGCATTGATTCTATCTTCACCTCATGACCTTGAATAGCAGGATCATTTTTCAAATCCATTTCTGTCCCACTCCTCCTTCCCTAAGAAGGCTAAACTACTCAACCCACCTTACCTAAAAGCCTATCATGATCACCACAGGACTAGTTCAGTGCAATCGAGGGTAAGATAGAGGCATAGTCTTCATTTACTGATTCAATAACTGCTATCTGCACAAAATTTAAATCACTACTTTAAAAAAAATTACTATACTATTAATGCCATTAAATCCCTCACTTCTGAAATGAATTAGTTACATTCCTGATGATGGCATACACCTCCATCTTTACTCTCCATCCTTGGTATTCTTTTACGTTACTTAGAGGTAACAAGAAACTTATTGAGATTCAAATGCTCACTCTCTTCCAAGGTACAAAAGTGGTACAACTACTACCTATATCAAGTTTTATTGAAAACCACTCTCTCCTATTCAGGTAAAATACACTTATACTGCTAGAAACGTAGAGAATGAACCCATCCCGGCCCTTGATTTTTTGCCATCTCTCCAGAATTTATCAGAACATCATTCACCACCTTTGAGTATTTTTACAAGGGGCGACAGTAGAAATTAGATTACCCAACACAATTCCATCAATCTAAGGCCTACACATCTCAGCCTCAAAAGCCTTGTTTTTTTAATCCCAGGGCAGAAAACAAAAACAACTGAATCATACACCACACACACACAAAAGTGATTTGGTCTTGGAAGCCAGGTGATTCAAGTCCTGTCCAGGCCTAAGATAGCCTCTTGAGCCTTGTGTCCCCATCAGTGAAATGCAGAGGACTCATACTTCATACTCAAGCATACTGTAAAAGTGGATGGAGAGGCCAGTGTATGAGGTCAGCACAAGTCTGGTGGTGTCTGCTGGCTGCCCAAGCCGCACCCCCACCCCCCACCGCCAGCCACCCACCTCCAGAGACAAGTGCCAGGACATACTATAGTGTTTCCATTTAAGGCCCGCCACTTGGATCAGCCCATCTCTTGAAATTTCTTACCACTACCTTTCCAGGAAGAATTTTTTTGGGGGGAAAGGGAGGTGGTATCTATTTTTTGCCACCGCCTTTCCTTGAGCTGTCAGAGCAGTCTGCATCTCTGGGACAGGATTCTTTTAAAACCACTGGGTTGATCTGTGTCTAAATGCCAGGGCTTCTTTTCGAAAATACAAAAAATCTCTATGAAACAAGTTTCTTTTCTCATCATCTAACCTCAATCACAGACACACACTTCAAAAAAGAAAGCAAAGAAAGCCCAATAAAATTAACATCCACTGTATTACTTGGCTACCTCTCTCCCAGAGCCGTATTAAGCACAACTTTTTCACCAAGACTTTTCCTCTGCTAGGAGGTTGAATGTTTTTTTTTCCCTAAGTAGCTTCCTCTATAGCTTCTCTCCCCTGCAAAGAGCGTTCAAAACTCCGGAGGAAAAGGGGGGTCGGAGCTGAGTGGGAGACAGATCTGGCACAAACTGGGCAGAGCTGAGATACTCAAGAACCCGACGGGTTAGTGAGTCCAACAGTCCGAGGCCCACATATATCAGCGCGCCCAAGGTTCTAGCCTCACTGTTTTGGTTACAGTGTTGAAGGAAGGGTTTTAAACTTGGCAAAGTACCGTGCAACATCTGTAACCACATTTGCCTTCTGGGGATCGGAAGATGAATCCCACATTCCTGGCTTTGAAGCTTTTTGAAACTGCAGCTAGGAAGAACGGAGGGAGGGAGGGCATTGAGCAGAGTTTATTGGCTGTCTCTCCAGCAGAAAATTCCTCTTGGAAGAGACGGATATTTTGAAGGTGGGGGGTGATTCGCCCATCCCTTTACTCTCTACGAAGCTCAGCTAGGAAGGTGAGCCCCGTGGCCAGGCGGCCAGATCGATTTACAAGTCAGAGGCGCACACCCTGAAGGAGTTCACTACATGCATATGCGCACACACATACATACATACATATACACACACACACACACACACACACACACACACACACGACCACCCACTCCTTGCCTCTGCCCTCTCCCATATCCCACTGGCAGTTCAGGGCCACAGCAAGACAGTTTTTTTCCGCGGCTGCTTCCCCCACCAAGAGTGGATCGGCTTGGGGGAGAAAGGAATGAAAGCGAGGGGGAAGCACCGCTGACGCCCACCCTCCCACCCCCATTCCCTGCCCCTTCTCCTGCCTAGGCTCCCTCCTCCCACGGTCCTCCGGTCTCTGGCAGGGGCGGCCGGCGACCTGCCCTCACCTCTGGTCCCGCGGCGGCGGGGGGCTGAGCCGGGGAGGCGGAGTGCGAGCCAGCCGGGCGCTGCAGGTCGGCGCGGCGCGGGGCGGGGCGGGGCGGTGCAGCCGGCGAGGGAGCCCGGAACTCCGCGGGGCCGAGGGCGGGCGACCGGCCCCGAGCGGCGGCGGCGGCGGCGGCGGCGGCGGCTGCGGCGGGCGGGTACGGCGAGCCGGTGCTGGGGGCCAGGGGCTTTCCAGCCCTGGGGCCGGTGCGGCTGGCCGAGGAGCAGCCTGGCAGAGACAGCGGCGGCAGCGGCAGCGGCAGCCACCCCGGGAAAAGAGCCGGGGGAGGGAGGGGAGGCGGGGTGAAGAGGAGGCGGAGGAGAAGGAAGGGGAGGAGGGCGGGCGGAATAAACTTCCCGAGGCGCTGCGGACAGGGCTGGGAGGACTGCAGCGGGCGGGGCGGGCCGGGTGGGGGCTGGCCGGGGGGCGGCGGGGGAGTCGGTCACTGAGAGTAGAAAAGTTCCCCCAGCGCCGAGGGGGAGGCTGCGGCGGCGGCGGCGGCTGCAAAGAGCAGGAGCGGGAGCGGGAGGAGCGGGAGGAGGAGGAGAAGGAAGTGGCTGCGGAGCGCTCGGCCAATGAGTGTCTGGAGCTGTGATTAACCAGGCAGCAACACATCATTTCCTCCCGGCGCGGTTCCAGGGAGCCGGGAGGGAGAGGGAAGGCGGCGGGGCGGGGCCGTTCCCGCGCCCCCTGCAGGCGCCCGGCCCGGGGCGAGCCCGCCGAGCCCCGCCGAGCCTGGCCGAGCCGCCCCCGGCGCGCCCCACGCTGTCTGGCCAGCCCAGAGGAGGCTGCGAGCGCGCCTCCCGCGGGGCTCCTTCGAGGCGGGGAGGCGGCGGGGCAGGCCTGAGCCGGGCTCCCGCGGCCAGGGTGGGAGGCAGAGAGGCCGCACGGCGGGGTGAGAGCCCAGGTAGGCGCGGGCGGGGCTGTCTGGACAGCTCCCGGGGGCGCGCGGGGTGGGCGGGCCGGCGGGCGGGCTGCCTCCCCGGCCCGGGACTGCGGGTTGCGAGCGGTTGGAGTCCTGCCTGGCCGACTGGATTCTCACAGAGAAGCCTCGGCATTCTCATCCAGGCCATTTCTGACCTGCCTTCAAATCCCCTTCCACTTTGCTCATTTCCCCTCAAGGTCTGGGGTTATGCAAGAGCTTGCCATTTTCGCAGTACACCTCCTTATTTAAAAAAAAAAAAAAAAAAAAATGGGGGGGTACAGGGGCGGGGGTCTGCGGTAACCTACCGCTGTCCTAGGCGCCATGAGAGCTTACAGTGGAAAGGAAGGAACATTCCCCGCCACAGAGAGGCTGACAACCTCGGTCCTTGGATACACAAAAACACTCCAGTGTTCTAATATTATCCAGAGCATCAAAAAGGCATGCGAGGATCGAATTTTGCATGGTGCCTGCAGAGTGTAAGGAAAGCACCAGGCCATTTTCTCTACCCTCTAGAAGTTTAGAATGTATAACCCCATCACAAAGCCAAATATAAGCGTGAAACCAATAACTGGGAATACCATAAAGTATTTTTATCTCTGCAGGTTCATTCATGCAGCAGGCATTTACTGGGTGACTGTCTGCTGTACTGCAAAAGGTTGCAAAGAAAATGGAAGATCTGGTCCCTGCAGGTCAGGAGTTGACAATTTAATTAGAAACACAAAGCAAATATACATGAAACTGCTAGAAAAGAATACCTAGGTATTATATAAGCACAAAGATGCAGAAGGCTGGGGCATTTTTCCATAAGGGGAAGGGCTTTATGATTGGTGAGAAACAGGAGAAGAAATTCCAGGTCAATCAAACAAGAATCCTTGTATGTATCCTCCCTCTGTAGAACAATGTGACAGAGACCTAAGTGTCAGCCCTGCCACTTAAAAACTGTATGATCTTGGGCACGTTTTTAACCCAAGACACATTTTTAACGTGAGACAGGGAATATAGCCTGTCTCATGAGGTTTATTGTGTAGTTCAAATGAGATTACATACATGTGGGAACTTCCCAAGTTGTGTAAATATGCCTCAGTCCGGTCCATTTTTGGAGTCTTCAAGTTACTGACCTCTTCTTAGGAACCTTTATAGTATCCTCTAGGCTGTAAGCTCCCTGAGGGGAAGGACCAGGTTTGGTTATGTCTACTGTGTATCATCATCCCTAACAGAGTGGCACAGTAAAGGTTTGCTGAGTAAGTGAATAAATGAACTAATGAACCCTGTTATGCTTTCAACTGTTCCTTTTATCTCTTTATTATGTGGCTGGCTCAATGCAAAGCCCTCTAACTCAACCCTCTTGTGACTAAGGTTGTATTCCAGGAGACTCTCTGGGAGGATTCTGGGTAATTCTTCTGACCTTGTAACAGATGAACTGATTGAGTAATTGTGTGTGTGTAAAACAAGAATATACACAAGAATACAGCCCTTCACACAAGCCCCACTCACACAAGGATAAAGCCCCAATATAGTCCTTTGGCTTGGATACCTTAATCCAGGGTTTCTCAACCTTGGTATTATAGACATCTTTGACTGGATAATTGTTGTGGTGTGCTGTCCTGTGCAGTGTAAGTGGTTGTGCACCATCTTTGACCTCTATCCATTCGATGTAAATAGGATACCCTCCACAGTTGTGACAACCAAAAATGTCTCTGGACATTGCCAAACTAGGGGGTTGAGGGTGGGCCTAGAGATGACTCTCAGTTGAGAACCACTGCCTTACCCTGACATCTAATCCATTGGAAAATCACACCAGTAAAATAACTTGGAGGAAATATATCTTCTGTTATTCTAAGATTCACAGATCTCCTCCATCATATGTTTCAAGGAGCACGACTCTTGTTAATTAATTGCCTGCTGCATTGTGAATTGGCAACTCTTCTGTTTTCTGCATATCCTCCTCCTTTACGCCCAGATCAACATGTTCATTTCTAAAAGTCAACAGCTTTCAAAAACTATTAGGAAACAGGGTCTTGAGCAACCTGAGTCCTGTATAATATTTTCCTATAAAATTGGGAGAATTTATTCCATAAAATTTTGCAGATTGCGATTCAGAATATAAATCGTAACTTTGGGAAATCATTTCATTTAAAATATCTAAGTAACTACATTGAGTGATTGTCTCTCATCTTGAAGCCATTTCTTTTCGGCCCCAAGAGTTTTCCTTACATAGTGGTATAAAAGAACATGGCTTATTAAAACTTACAAAGCAAAAACAAGTTAGTTATATATATCAACTTTCAGAAGCAAATTATTTAGAAGAATATTGATGGGATACTGATGGATTGATGTACTGCAGTTCAATTACTAGAGGTTTCTGGAAGAAAAAAAAAAAAGAGTAATGGTTGAAGGGATGAACAAATTATTCTGAGAAGTCTGTTCCTTTGGTTTGGGCATGTAGAACCAAAACAAAAACAAACCAAAAAATCCCTGCTCCCAACAGGCAATAGTACCTGTTTACAATGTGAGCAGACATTTTTGTTCAGCAAGACAGTATCATCTGTCTCATTAAATAAAATTACCTGAAGCATTGGTTTCATGGTTTTGTTCATAATTTGTTAAGGTTTGGTTTTATAGTTGTACAATGGGTACAAGTATATGGAGATTAGTTTCCATCTAGTTTAGTGGTTGTTTACATTTAAGTTGAGACTTGAAGACTGGGTGAGCATCCAGTCTGCTTAGAAATAGGGCAAAGTTTGAGGGTTGGATGGTAAAACTTACTGTAAAGTGACTCTCCCATTTCTATTTTGTTAGACTGGAACCAGGATGCATAATCTTAGGGGATCTCCAAGTTCTCCAGGAAATTTGTGCTTTTGCTTCAGTCACAATATTTTTTAAAGAAATTAATATATTGAAGTAATTAATATGATGCATACTGGATCACATGAATGTCTACCATGCAACCATGATTCCACTAAACATTTTTGCTATGTACCTATAAGAACACAAAGTTTAGGAGTTCCCTAGTGGCCCACTGAGTTAAGGATCTGGCATTGTCTCTGCTGTGGTGCAGGTTTGATCCCTGGCCCCAGAACTTCCTCATGGCATGGGTGAGGCTGAAAAAAAACAAACAAACAAACAAAAAACACTGTTTATTTAAATTTTATAAAAATAATTTAAGGCATCACTGAAGGTCCATGGAATTTTTATTTCCTTTCGAATGTATCTATACATTACTCAAGTGTGAGAAATACTAACCTAGCTGCATCATAACTATTCTTGGAAAATTAAAAGACCTTGAGATCCGGAGTTTAGTCCTCACCCTGAGGCCCATAAGAAACCAGTATTATGTTTCAAAGATTGAAATGACTGAATCAGAATAAGGGGTATAAGGGAAAATTATAACCTGAAAGTGCCACTAAAAATCCTATCGGGGAGTTCCCCTCGTGGCACAGTGGTTAACGAATCCCACTAGGAACCATGAGGTTTCGGGCTCAGTCGCTGGCCTTGCTCAGTGGGTTAAAGGATCCAGCATTGCCGTGAGCTGAGGTGTAGGTTGCAGACACGGCTCAGATCCCGCATTGCTGTGGTTCTGGTGTAGGCCGGCGGCTACAGCTCCCATTAGACCCCTAGCCTGGGAACCTCCATATGCCGTGGGAGGGGCCCTAGAAAAGGCAGAAAAAAAGGCAAAAAAAAAAAATCCTATCAGGGGAGTTCCCCCTGTGGCACAGTGGTAACGAACCCAACTAGTATCCATGAGGACTCGAGTTTCATCCCTGGCCTTGCCCATTGGGTTAAAGATCTGGTGTTGCCATGAGCTGTGGTGTAGATCACAGACTCCCACATTGCATTGGCTGTGGTGTAGGCTAGCAGCTGCAGCTCCAATTTGACCCCTAGCCTGGGAACTTCCATATGCCAGTAAATAAATAAATAAATAATTTTCTAAAAAGAAAAAAAAAATCCTATCAGGACTGGCACCCTTTTCTTCAAAAGGTAAACATTTAACCAGTCAGGACAGACACTTGTTTATCTTCCAGTTAAACTTTCCCAGGTATATGAATGACTCATTAATTGTTCATTTCATACAAGACTTTATTGGCCATCCACCATATTCAAAGAACTGTAGGCACTACATAGGAGTTTTCAACCTGAATGCAGTCACTTCCTACTTGGGAAAGTTCATCCAGTCACTCCTGACTTAGCAGGTTGCGTGTAAACCAGTGTGCAGCCATGAGCCAACCATGTGATAAAACGGGCGTCACACAACCTTTGCAGAAAGGAAGGAGTATTCATTAAACAATGTTGAGGCACTTGGCCAAAATCCTATTAGTCCGTCCTCTCATATCATTCCTGAAAATATTTCCAGAAGGAATAAAGAATTAAACATTTTTTTAATTATCAATTAACTCAAAGCAAATATATGTAGATTTGTTGGGGAAAGGATTTTCTAGGTAAAAAGCTATGGAAGAAATAAAAAAAGATTGGTTGGGAGTTCCTGTTTTGGCTCAGCAGTTTAAGAACTAGTATCCACGAGGATGTGGGTTCTGTCCCTGGCGTCGTTCAGTGGGTTAAGAATCTGGCGTTGCTGTGAGTTGTGGTGTAGGTCACAGACTCAGCTCAGATCTCACATTGCTTTGGCTATGGCATAGGCCGGCAGCTACAGCTCCAGTTCACCCCTGGAAACTTGCATATGCCTTAGTGTGGCCCTAAAAAGACAAAAACAAAAAAAAGAAAAAAGATGCCCATCAGCCCTGTCTATGGTCTTGCTCACATTCTGAAGTTGCTTGAGTTTCTAATTCACTTAACTATGGTTAATTTAGCTATATTGTGAAGATGTGGATTTTTAAAAGCTATTTCTGTGGATGAATGCCCTCAGCATGACCAAATTAATTTCTTCCTAGAATTCAACAAATATATTTTGAATAAAACTGTCTAGTTCTTGGTAGAACACCATTGCAGTGGCTTTTTGTTTTTAAGGAGCATTCTTTTGCCTGATTGGTCACTCTGAACACTGGCATCATGAAGACATCTTCATGAATAAGAAATAAAATTAATTTTCCAAGTCCTAGCATAGCCCCACTTCACCAATATCTAAAATCCAAAGGCTTCCTTTTTATTAACCTACTTTTGTTTAATGAAACTTCAGAGATCAGCTGCTAAGGTTAATTACATATAGCAGAGAAGTAGCTGTGTGACCTTAAGCAGGTAACCAGGTTGTAGAGCCTATTCAGCCTCGCTCCTCCTCCTGTGAAAAATTGGAGTGAGTTGCATTTTGGAGATCCCTGAGTTTCATAATTCCACGACTGAAGTCGATGCTAAGTTTGACATTTTGGGGGATAAAGAGCTTAAGATGTTCTAGGAACCGACAGAAGGCCAGTGTGACAGAAGTGAAAGGAATATATGGTGAAATGACCATAGAGGACTAGGTGGCCCAGCCCATTCATTCTGGTCTCACAAGAACCAAGTCAGGGAAGTGATTAAAGGGATTTGAGCAGGGGAGTAAGTGACAAGTTTGCTTAAGGTCATTTATCATTATACCCAAAACATCTATACTCCTTCATTAACAAGATGATTCCCTGAATAATTATTTTATTTTTAGAAAAAATACAATGGGTCATTTCCATTGTGGCTCTGTGGTTAAGAACCCAATTAGTATCCATGAGGATACAGCTTCCATCCCTGGCCTTGCTCAGTGGGTTAAGAATCTAGTACTGCCTCAAGCTGCAGCATAGTCACAGATGCAGCTCTGATCTGGCATTGCTGTGGCTGTTGTGTAGGTCAGCAGCTGCAGCTCCTATTCAACCCTAGCCTGGGAACTTCCATAAAATGTGGTGCAGCCATAAAAAGAAAAAAATTAAAATAAAAAAAGATACAGTGGGTTAAGGATCCAGCATTACCACAGCTGTGGCTGAGATTTGATCCCTGGCCTGGGATTGGCTGTGGGCACAGCCAAAAAATACAAAAATAAAATAAAAATTTAAAAGAACAAAGCATGAAAGTACAAAAGGATATATTGTATAACGAAAAGTACATTCCAGAATCACCAGTTTCTCAGCCACCCACCCTCTTCTTACTGCCAGCTTCTACATATCCTTACAGATATATTGTAGACATATGAAACTACACACGTTTTCTTTTGCTTTAACACGGATCGCACCATACTGTGCAATCTTCTGTCCTTTGCTTTCTTTACTTACCAACATATCAAGAGTACCAGTCCCTACTGATAAATAGTCTTTGCTATTACAATGAAGTAATTACAAGTTTTTACAACTAACACTGTGTCCCCCTTCAGGGAAGCACAGCCTAACAATAGTCTAAGATTGGAAGGGACAATATCTCAATGAAGTCCCAGCTCTGCCTTTTACAAGAAAAAAGTATGTCCCTGAAAAGTCACGTGACTCCAAAAGGTCTCACAGCTCCTTAAGGTGAGGCTGGAATTGGAACTCAGTTCTCCTAATCACCCTTGGGTTCCACTATACTTTCTGATTATAAAGTTATACATGTTGTAATTAAAAATGTTTTTAAAATGATATGCATGGTGCAATCTGATTTTTAGTCTTTAAACAAATATGTATGATGCACAGAAATGAGTTTGGAAGGCTATGCAGTAAGATGCTGACAGCGATAATTTTGGCAAGCAGGTAATCTCCATACTTTTTTGGTTTTTATGACAACCTTACTGAAGAATAAGTCACTTACCATATAATTAACCTATTTAACCCATTTCAAGTGTACAGTTCAATGGTTTTTAGCATATTCACAATTTTACAGCCATTCTACAATCAGTTTTATCATTACCCCCAAAAGATACCCTGTGCACATCAGTTCACAATATTTATACTTTTTATTCTTGTATTTCCTTAAAACTTTGTAATAATTGGTACTGATATAATAAAAATAAATCTATTAGAAACAAAATGAAAACAGTGCAATATTCACTATGAAAATATACAGAGGAAATAGTGAAAAGGATTTCAAAGAAGATGAAATCACTTAATTTTGCTATTTCTGATATAAATAGATTAAATTAAAAAATAATAAATAATAAAAATTTTAAAAATTGGAGTTCCCGTCGTGGCGCAGTGGTTAACAAATCCGACTAGGAACCATGAGGTTGCGGGTTCGGTCCCTGGCCTTGCTCAGTGGGTTAAGGATCCAGCATTGCCGTGAGCTGTGGTGTGGGTCGAAGATGTGGCTCGGATCCATTGCTGTTGTGGCTCTGGTGTAGGCTGGCAGCTACAGCTCCAAATAGACCCCTAGCCCGGGAACCTCCATATGCCCGGGTGCAGACCTAGAAAAGGTAAAAAATAAATAAATTAATTAATTAATTATTTTGGTAATTTGTCTTGGTCTTTTCTGTATATATTTAAATATCACAAGGAAATAAACATGGTTTTCTCTTGCTTGTCTTAGTTACAGTATGAACATTTTCCCAGGTCATTAGATAATTCTCTAAGAGTACAGTTTTTTGACTGATTTAAACTTATGGATATACCACAGCCTTTTACAGCATCTCATTATTTCCTCGAAGTAGGAATCTAGATCATATTTCCAATTGCTAAGTAATTTGAACTGCTTCCTATAGCTTGTCCATCTTACCACACCATTTGCTGTCTTTACCACCACAACCACTATTATCCTTGCCAATTTGGAAATTTAAAAACTTCTGTGTTTTGGAGCTCCAGTGGTGCAATGGGTTAGCGTGCGGTACTTTTATATAAAAACTGTGTTTTAATTTGCATCCTTTTCAATGCTCATGAGGTTGTACCTTGCTCATACATATATCAACTGTTTGTATTTTTCTAATTTTCCTTTCAGGTAATGCCCTTTACCTGTTATTCCATTGGAATGTTACTGTTATTTTCATTGATAAGAGTATAAAGAGCTTTCTATTCTTCTTTCCTGCTGAGCACTGGCCAGGTAGAAATTCCAATCTATAAACAAGTTTTAAAGGTTAACTTGGTTTTCACTTATTATTTCTTGCACTTTTGCAGTGGGACCAGCTGCCTTTCTTTAAGGGGACTCCTGTCATTTCTATTTTACTAAAGAAATTGCTAAGGATGAGGGAGGTGGGCAGCCTATGAAGCACCTTACAGTTTAGTAAAATAGTTGTTCACCAATTTCATTCTAAAGCTCCCCAAATTATACTGTATTTACTACCAATAATATAAAAACTGTTTTAATAAGTTTTGATTTTTGTTAAGTAGCCAGGTAAATTGTGTTCAGTCAAGTTCATCCATCCTTATAAAAGGTAATATCAACACTGGGCGAAACATACTCAGGCACATAAGATGCACCGAAGTCACACTTCATTTTTCTCTTTGACAAACATGAGTTTTGAAGCCAATGAACAGTCTGAAATTTAACTATGAAATTTAACTATGATTCAGTTCATCCTAGTGCTTTACCACACAGTACAAAAGGTTACCAAATCCTCCTGTTTCTCACACAGAGATCCAGTTTGGAATGAAGGAAGTAACCTATCACTAAAGCAGCTAAAGATGTTATACTGATCACAGCTAGGAAACTAGAGTTTCAACATGTGAGATGTGAAAACACTGGAATCTCTTCAGGACCTTGGGAGGGAAAGAAATACACAAACAGCAAGGAAAAAGTATTGATGACAGTGATTATTCCTGGATAGAAAATAGCCACATAACCCAGTTGGTGAAGAGAACAGAAAAAAACAATTTATTGATCTGAGTGAACACACAGCAAAGGCCATTCCATACAACCTCTCAAAGAGCTGAGATGAGCTTCTTTCAGTTTAGAAAAGCTTAGTCTATTGCTGCTAAAAGTCGGGGTTCACTGGTGACAAATCAAGCAAAGACTATTGACAAATCAAATGTTCATCCCAAATTCTACCAGGAATTGTCTGCTTCTACTTGATTTTCAGTTAGTTATGTTCTAGGCACCAGTATAATTTAGTAATCGGAACTCAGCCTTGGAGTTCCCCGCCATGGCACAGTGGAAACAATCCTACTAGGAACTATGAGGTTTCGGGTTTGATCCCTGGCCTCACTCAGTGGGTTAGGGATCGGGCTTTGCCGTGAGCTGTGTTGTAGGTCAGAGATGCAGCCCGGATCTGACATTGCTGTGGCTGTGGGTAGGCTGGTAGCTGTAGCTGCGATTCGACCCCTAGACTGGGAACCTTCACATGCCTCAGGTACAGCCCTAGAAAGCAAAAAACAAAACAAAAACACTGCAGCCTTAGTTAGCTACTATTTGGCTTTGAAACTCAAAACAAAAATTGCTTTATATTTTTTATAGTGCTCACTATTCAGCCTTAGAAAAATTTAGAACAGCCTCCACTTTTCTTGTTCTTTGCCCCACTTTTTTTTTTTAAGATTTCATGATATTATAGTTTCTTTTTAATGAAAACTTGCAAACATAAACATTAGAGAGAAAAAGATAGAATAATAAACCCCATATACCTATCACCAGGTTAAACAATGTTCACAATTAGGCCAGACTTTCAACTATGTCCCATGGCCCCTTTCACAACCTCTTTTGGGAGGTGAGGATAATATTTAAAAGTTAAACTTCGGCCATCATATGATTTCATTCCTACAATTTCAGCAAGCCTCTCTAAAATACATGGACATTTTTTTTACCCAACCATAATGCCACTACCATAACTAACAAAATTAATGATTACTTGGTACATCCAATCCCTCGTTTAGATTGATTGTAATTGCCTAGATTTTCTTAGATTTTTCATCAAATTGGGATCCATCTAATACCTGCTTATATCATTTGGTTGTCTAGCTTTTTATTAAGTCCCTTTAATTTTGAGATCATTTACTCCTCTCTCCCTCCCCTAACCCCACCCACTTTTGTTGGTGGTGGTAGTGATGGTAGTGATGTTGATGCCACTGATTTGGTTGAACAAACCAGATCACTGGGCTCCACCTCTATTTTGCTTTCTCTTTTTGATTTGATCTTTTCAGAGCGGCACCCTCTGCATATAGAAATTCCCAGTCTAGGGAGTTCCCGTCGTGGCTCAGTGGTTAACGAATCCGACCAGGAACCATGACGTTGTGGGTTCAATTCCTGACTTTGTTCAGTGGGTCAAGGATCCAGCATTGCTGTGAGCTGTGGTGGTGGTGTAGGTTGCAAACTCGGCTCAGATCCCGCGTTGCTGTGGCTCTGGCGTAGGCGGGCGGCTACAGGTCCGATTAGACCCCTGGCCTGGGAGCTTCCATATGGCTCGGGTACGGTCCTAGAAAAGACAAAAAAAAAAAAAAGAAGTTCCCAGTCTAGGGGTCTAATCGGAGCCACAGCTGCCAGCCTATGCCACAGTCATAGCAACACCAGATCTGAGACCTGTCTGCAACTGATATCACAACTCACCGACACATGGGATCCTTAACCCACTGAGTGAGGCCTGGGCTCAAGCCTGATTCCTCATGGATACTAATCAGGTTCATAACCACTGAGCCACAACGGAACTCCCTACTTTTTAACTACAGAAGAAACAGTGGCTTAAAGAACTTGAGTGAATTCCCCCCCAAAGAGATAGTTAATCAATACAAAACAAAACTCAGATATAATCCTATTCTATCATGTGCTTTTTCCATATATCTCATTGTCATGTTGTTTTACAATATCTATGATTTTTTTTCTCTTTTTGGCCATGCTCAAGGCATGTGGATGTTGCTGGGCCAGGGATCAACCCTCACACCACAGCTGTAACCAGATCCACAGCAGTGACAATGCTGGATCCTTAACCCACTGCACCACAAGGGAACTCCACAATATCTAGGATTTTAATGTTCTGGTGGTTAAAAAAGTACTAAAAGCATTTTCAATTTTACTTCTTCCATGTTTGCTTACCTTTAAAATTCCTACTATTTTCCAAAAATTAGTCAGGGTTTAGAATTTGCAGCTTGCTTTTCCCCAATACTTGGCTCATTAAAGTCACTCTTTAACTGTTAATTTCTGAAATATACCAAAACTAATTGAAAAACTCAAGTTTTCAAAAAAACAAAAAAGGGGTTCCCGTCATGGCTCAGTGGAAATAAATCTGACTGGCATCCATGAGGATGCAGGTTCAATCCCTGGCCTCTCTCAGTGGGTTAAGGATCTGGCGTTATAGTGAACTGTGGTGTAGGTCGCAGACGTGGCTCAGATGTGGTGTTGCTGTGGCTGTGGCCAGTGGCTACAACTCCGATTTGACCCCTAGCCTGGGAACTTCCATATACCACAGGTTTGGCCCTAAAGAGACAAAAGAAAAAAGAAAAAAAAAAAAAAAAAAGAAGCCCTGAAAAATCTCATAGTAGATCAATAAAAAGGACTAGTGCTTTGAATTTGAAACAAAACTAATCAAATGAAAATGCACCAAAAATTAAGCTTAAGCATTAGAAACTTAGAAAACCTCAAAAACAAATTTCTTTACTGAAACCTAGTTAGGTTATGCAGGGCTTACATTTTTCTGTGGGTGATATAATTAGTACTCGAATTAAAATGTGAACATTGGTAGTTTATATGTTCCCAGGAAGCATGAAGGTGAAGTGGACACAGGGGAAATGAGGGCTGAAAACACATCTTCCCTCGTCCATTTCTTAGAGTCTCCAGAGAAGACGGAGAGAAAAAACAAAACTTAAATCCATTTTAGTGGCTCCAGCTTTGTACTTTTTAACATGTCAACCAACAAATCAGTTTTTGAAAACCAGTTTTAGCTATTAGAGATTTGTATTTACATGTGATATATGTAATCTTCCTGTCTTCAAGAACTGATTAGGAATTGTTGCTTTCAAACACAACTTCCTCAGAAAAACGAAAAAATTCTTGGCCACATTTTCCCCTCAGTCCTTACAAGATTGCTAAGCCAGGGGTCACCTACCACTGTCTGGAGTTGTTTATTGCAGTTCTTAAATACATCCAAAGTGATTTAAAAATATTTGTTACAGGGGAATAGATTCTACATGGTTGCTGCAAATCTTTTTTTCTTTTCTTTGGCGGGGGGTGGGGGGGGGTGCCGGGTGGGCAAGAAGGAGAAAAAAACACATTGTTTTGAAAAATGTGTTTTTAAAAAATTTTATAGATTGCAGATTTTGTAAATGATCATGTTAATTGTTGGGAAGGGGTTCCCAACCTTGTTAATGTCCCCTTCACATTAGGCTTTTGTTCCCCAGCATTGAATATGTCATTTTCTCCCACAGACTGCATTTCTAGGGGTATAATTGCTGTCTCCATGTAAAAGACAACTCATGTGCATAAATTTCCACTCACTGAAACAAGACTGCCTCCCCTCATTTTAATGCAGATGTGATCCAGGGGGTAGAGTTACACTTACTTCCCCAAGCAAAATGAAACAGATTACACATTAAATATTGTCTTTAGAACCAGGTGCACAGAAACAACCAATTACCTAGACAGCTCATCAAGTCCTGATATGTTTACCACATTGTTTCTTGTTTTCTCTTTAAACATTTGGCAAATTATTCTGAGGCTTTCATTTCTTTATAATGAACAGAATATGTTTATTAATAAAGGCCCCTTTTGTGTGATTCACTAACAGTTGACACACAAAAGCCTTTAAAACCACATTTCAAAGTTTCTGAACTGAACTTGAGTTCCTATGAAGACAAAGCCTTATTACTATGAAGAGAAGTTCTGGCTCTTCTGCTTCTGGTTCTTCTTTGCTACATAATTGATATCTAAAAATAATTTAAAGGAAGAGGAGGGATGTGAATTTGTGTAGAAGAGAGATGGAGGGAGGGTGCTTCCTTCCATCCTTTAGATACTTTCTGATTGTTCATACTTAAAGTATCCATATTAATTTACCAGGTATTGGTCACTACTCATTCTATCATCTTGAATTTTTATGCATATCATTACTTCTTTGGGGTTTTAATTAAGTGAAAATATTGATGAATTAAAGAGCTCTTTCAAGACTGGTTTCTATTATTCCAAGCAGCACTTTTACTGCTTCCTGAGGAGGGGCTGTTTTAGATTTCAGCAGTCATTAACCTGAAGAAGAAATAGAGTGGCATGGCAGCAAAGATGGAATTGGTGCAAACCATCAGGAAAGGTGGAGTCAGGGGGCTTTGTGGTGGGCACGCCTGATGGTGGACTTAGCAGAGGGAGGGCTAGGAATTGGGAGGAAGAAGATGTTACTGGAAACTCCATGGAAGGGCTTAGTGACAAGTGGACTGGAGATCAACTGTCTGCTGGTTAGGTGGGTCCACCAGGACTAACTTGCTGAGAGTCAGTCCTTAAACCATTTATCCTCTGAGCTTCCTTTGGCAGTTAGGGGGAGCTCTAAGCAAAGTAGGTGAAACCTCACAACAGGAAAAATTCTGCATATGTGTGTATGTGACCAGGAGATAGAAACTGAATGTAAGCCTTATGTTTTTCTTTTTACTAAAACAATTTGAGACATTTCAGAGAAGATGATACTTACAGATGTGGGAATAGAAAAAGACCTTGAAATCATCCAGAATACTGCAAGTTACTCATATATTATGGTCAAATTGAAAGTCGGTATAAGGTCTGTGGAGGGCAATTTGACAAGATATTGAAAAATTACAAATGCACACACCTTTTGACCTTGCAATTCCATTCTAGGACTATTTCCTACATATATCCTCACCGAATTGTGAAGGGATTTATTTACAAGGTTTTTATTGCAATGCTATACGTAAAATGTCTACCAATAGGATATTAAATCCCTTAATTATGATATAGCCTTACAGTGAAATACTATGAAGCTTTTTTAAAAAATAAGGACATTCTTAATGTATTGCTATGAACTGAGCTCCTCAATTATAGTGGAAATGGGGGAAGGGAGCAAAGTCCTGGAAATTGGATCGTGAGCTCCCATTTGAGTTTAAAAATAAGGAGAGATATACATCTATATTGGCTAGTATAATTGGACAAAAATTCTTGGAGATGGCAGGATGGGGGAGGATGGGAACAACAAAGGCGGGGACAGGGTAAAAAGTTTCACTACTTAGAACAAAAAAAGGTTCAGAGTTTAGAAGAAAAAATTCCTAGGTGTGGAGTGAGGCCATCCCGGTTCTGATTACTGATTCTGGCACTCTCTGGTTCTGTAACCTCAGTTTCCTTATCTGTGAAATGGAGAAGATATTACCACCTGCCTCATGAGGGAGTTGAGGATATTAAGTGAGGGACACATAAAACCTGGAGTGGAGGTGATACAATGCCTGGGATGTGTTAAGTGCAGGTGGTCACCATTGCTCTTCTTATTACTATTACCACCTGCTTTCTCACAAATAACTGGGTATTTGGGGAAAAGGGAGGAAAATGGATTATGGAAGTGATTGACTAAAACAGAGCATTTTCAGCTCCAAAGGAGTTTGCTGAAGAGATTAATATCATCAAAAGCATTTACAGATCATGTCTCTGCAGCCAGCACCCATCTCTGCAGAAGTGACAAAAAAGGAACCTTTCCTGAGTTTTATACCATGCACCTCTGTTTCCAAGTTCTCATGGAAAATGGAAAGACACTGATTTGTCTGGCTTGGAGCAAACAATAACAGGTCTCAACTGTAGAACTTTTTGTACTATTTCTGATTTTTAAAAAGTGGGGAGGAAGGGAAGAGAGCAGATATTTTCCCTATTACACACATGATTGTAGCCAGCAGGCTTGGTGGTTTTGTCCTGGGCAGGCATCGAAGGAAGACGGTGTTCCTTGCATGAATAGAAGGTGTGGCTTAAAGGCTCAACTGACCTTTGAACTTAAGGAAGCAGAGAAGGAGTTGTCATGCAAGTGGACATAACCCTGAATTTATGCACCCCAAAGCTCTAAGAGTCCATTGGTGGACTCCAAGTGGTTCCGGAAATCCAGAAATTGTATGCAGAAATGTGTTTGTATATGATAATATGCATTTTTCGGGGAAATCAATAACTTTCACTGGATTATCAAAAAAGGCCGTGATCTCCAGAGGATAAGAAGCCCCTGCTAGACTGATGATGACAGTGTGATTCATTCAGCATTGGGAACCTCAGGCCCACACAATAGAGCTTTTCAAAAAATAAAATAAAAAAGAAAGAACCACTTCTCTGCTGTCATTGCCCCTCCTAAGCTGCCAAGCTTGTACTTTAGTTTTTATTTGCCATGTTCACTTTTATTATTATTTGCTGAATATTCTTTTTAAAGTTTGTTCACATTCTAAACTTAAATGCCTAGTTGAGCCTCATCCTAGGCAAAAATATCTGTGAAATCATGGATCTATTGTGCCGTTTGCAGTTCTTTTCCTGATGTATGTTAGCAAGAAAATTATTACTTTTAAAATGTAAAGAGGTTTGTATCATTTCCAAAATCATTTACTGCATGCACAGAGGTGGGCTCATGGCACTTCAGAAAACCCTGTCTTTGAGTAGTCTAAAATTCACATCATGCATTCCATTTTAGAAGGGAGGAACCTGAGGCATGAGGCAATTAACACAACTTATTAGAGATTCTAAGCAAATGGGGGAAAACTTTAAGTTAGGTACCAGAGCGATGCTGTATCTGTTAATGACTCGGCCATGCAGTCTATCTCATTGCTATGCAGACAGTTTAAAGAGATTTTTAAATGCTCTCCCATCTCCCCACTACCACATAAAGAGAATCAACTAGACTTGTGGAAAACCTTGATCGATTTAATACTCTGGTAATGATCCCAGTCACTGAGGAGGGGGAGGGAGGAGCCAGTGAGTTTCTTTCTACTCAAATTCCATCTCATTTTTATTTTCTCTTAATGTTTTTTTGAATCCCAAGTTCCAAAACCTGTCCCCTATTATGCAGTGCAAACGAGAACAGATGGGGAAAAGTTATGTTGGAAAGGGCTTTGGAGGGCCACAGAGAAGAGAAATATGACTACTCAATGTGTCACACACTGACTTGCAGCTGCCACCAGCCCTTCCACACGACGCGCTGCGTATGGAACCAGCCCGTGGTACATGGGGGAGCAGGCTGACTGAAAGAAGGGAGCGCGATGAAAGAACAGTCGCTTTACTTGTGTTTCCTTGAAAATATGAATAAGGAGCATAGCAGCAGCACCACCAACAAAAGAGAAATATATCCAGAGGCCAGTCTGGAAGACAGTGAGCAGTACCCCCAAGTTTCCCAAATGTTAACTGAGAATCAGCTTTATCCTGTCTTTTTTTTATATCAAAGCAATGCCTCAGCATTTTTCAAAGTCACCACTCAAGTCTTCTCTCTGTCTAGGAATGCTTCTTCCAGAAAGGTCCTACTAGTTTCCATGCATGATGTGGCCTTCCAACAATTATTTTTCAGTTCTAGCAAGGCGCTTGTGAGTTTGCTCAATATTTCAGGGGTGAGGCAGCTGATCTAATTTCAAATGGCAAATCTGCCAGTTACTAACTGTGAGACCTCAAGCATGTCACCTTCTCTGAGCATAGGGTCCATCACCCATCATCTATAAACAGCTAATGTGACTGACTTCTTTTTTGGCCATGCCCACAGCATGTAGAAGTTCCTGGTCCAGAGATTCAGCCTGAGCCACAGCAGCATCTGTAGCTGCCACAATGACAATGCCAGATCCTTAATCCACTGCACCTCAAGGAAACTCAGAACATGGTTTACTTCTGAGGGTGTTTGTATTGGAGAAAATGAGTATAAATGCCTGGCACAGGAGCATTGCTCAATATATGGCAACTCTTGTTAATGTGATTATCAGAAAGCATGGAAAATGTTCTTCTCTTTGTCTTTGAATTTGATATAAAGATAATAAGAATGTATTTTAATATGTTTAAATTATTTGATTCAACTGGTGATTCAGTTTACACAGACTATACCTATGAACAAGTTGTCATGTTGTAAATAACTGTATTAGTAAGTCCTGCAGGGACTTGCTCTGACATTGTACCCATCTTTGTAGAGTAAGTATGCCAGGACTTTACATCACAGAACTCTGTTGTCCTTCCCAGGGTAGTTCATAACTTACCTAGATCAAAATCCCTCATGGGAGGGTTGGGGAGAAAGAAAGAAAATATATCATGGGCGAGGCCATTAAAACAAAAATCCCTATGGGAGATGTCAAAATGCAGTTTCCTCAGACTACTGTTTCAACATCTCTAAATCACAGAGCTCAAGGATCCTCATTTTAAGTAAAAATGATGGTGATTCTTAAGCACACTGAAGTTGGAGAACCACTTCCTAAAGGAACAAGGACAGTTATAATTTTAATTGTGAGTCATTTCCAGCTATCTTCCCTCTCCCACCACACAGAGCCAGGCCCAGAAACACAGGGACTGCTGGTGAGACATAGGTTTGAGTCTACTAAATTCTAGCTTTCCCCTCATACCTCTGTTCTCTTGCTTCGCATAGTATTTAGATAAGGCTGGACTATCAATACTCTCTTTGTCCACAGGAGACATTGGCTTGGTTGCAATGTTGAGAGGGTGGCCATACATCCCAGTTAGCTTGGGGCAGCCCTGGGTTGCCCAGCATAGTTATTAAAACACTTTTTTTCATTCTCAAATGTGTTCCAGTTTGAATGATTAATTATATCATCACCTTAGGTCTAGAGGAACTTTGATTAGCACCTGCGGGACATGAATGAGAACTGGTAAAATATCTATGAGATATTATTCACCAGTGTAGGGAAGATGGGCTTAAATAGCAGAAGCAACAATGAGGAGGTGCTTTGGGCTGAAATGACGTAGGAATGATCAAAGAAAATTGTTTTCTTTCAAGCTATCCCATAAATTGCCATCAAGAAGAGAAAGGCATAGAAAAACTAGGATTCTATACTGGTTAATAACTCCCCTCTCACCAAAGCAGCAGAGCAAAAAAGCACAGATCGTGGCACTGTATAGACTTAGATATTATCTGCTGTGACTTTGGGCAAGTTATTCAGTATCTCTGAACCTCACTTTACTCATGTGTATAAAAGATAATATGGCTACTTCAGTTGTGAGGATTTAATGAAATATGTGTATAAAGCACCTGGTGCCACGATTAGATGCTCAATAATGGTTGTTGTGCCATTATTCTCTTCAATATGGCCACTCTGCACTGTAGTTCCACTAAAGAGGCATGATTTTATTTTTATTTATTTATTTATTTATTGTCTTTTATCATTTTACGGCCATACTCTCGGCATGTGGAGGTTCCCAGGCTAGGGGTCTAATCAGAGCTGTAGCCACCGGCCTATGCCATCTGCCACAGCAACGCTGGATCCAAGCCATGTCTGTGACCTACACCACAACTCACAGCAACTACACCGGATCCTTAACCCACTGAGGGAGGCCAGGGATCGAACCTGAAACCTCAGGGTTCCTAGTCGGATTCACTAACCACTGGGCCATGACAGGAACTCCAAGAGGCATGATTTAAAAGAAAGAGTTCTTGCAAGAGGAGTCATGGGGGTGCTATATAAATGGAGACAGATTCTAGGATACGAAAACTTTCATTCTTCCTCTGGTTAATCCATCTTTCTTTATCTTTCTTTTTTTTTCTTTTTTCTTTTTCTTTTCTTCCTTTCTTTCTTTTTCTTTTTTTTCTTTTTCCTTTCTTGGCTTTTTAGGGCCACACCCACAGCATGTGGAGGTTCTCAGGCTAGGGGTCGAATTAGAGCTATAGCTGCAACATTGGATCTGAGCTGCGGCTGCAACCTACACCACAGCTCACAGCAATGCTGGATCCTTAACCCACTGAGCGAGGCCGGGGATCCAAACTTCATCCTTATGGATACCAGATGGGCTCATTAACCACTGAGCCATGACTGGAACTCTTTCTTTCTTTCCCTCTCTCTCTCTCTCTCTCTCTCGCTTGCTCGCTCTCTTTCCTGACAAACTCAAAGTTACAAACTTTTTTTGCATGGAAAAGAAAGTAAAGGGGAAAAGGGATGAGAAATGACTCAAAACTCATCAAGAAAGGCATATTTATAATCCTTGGTGAGGAAGAAGGAAGGAAGGGAAGAAAGAAGGAAAGAAAAGGAGGAAGAGAGAGAGGGAGAAAGGAAGGAGGGAAGGAGAAAGGAAGGATAGGAAGAAGGAAGAGAGGGAGAGGGGGAGGAGAAAAAGTAAAAGAAAGAGAAAAAGCAGTGATGAGATATGATCACTAGTCAACCTATACCTGACTAGAATTTGGCCTGAGGGCTTCCGTAAGGGGTGTTGCTAGATTTGGAGTGGGTGGATGGTGTGGGTGGGGTGGGACAGAGTCCATCCTATAGAAATGATGCTACTGTTCATCTAACTGTTGCCTCTCAGCCATCCAGACTGCTGTTTGGGTGGGCGGGATGGAGAAATACTATTCTGTTAAAACTAAGAGCTTTGAAGTGGAGACAAACACAATCTGGTAGTATTACAGAGGCATTATTCACCCTGATGACTCACTCTCTTTGGCTCCCGTACAGCAGAGGCAAGAAGTAAAATCAGTGACCTTGAAGATGTTGGCCAAGTGTAGATCCAGCCTTAAGGCCTGATTTTTCAAATGAACACTTGTGTGTGTGTGTATGTGAGTGGAGAGAAAGAAAAAGAGAGAGAGGAATACACATTATAGAACGTATGGTGAACAATTCTAAAAAGCCAATATTAAAACACTTAATATTTAAATAGCTAACTCAACTAAAAAACAAGTACTTACAAGGATCACTATTGTGTGGGTACTTACAAGGATCACTATTGTGTGAGTAATGCTCAGAGCATTCAAAATGTAGTTCAGTGCGAGAAGATTTAAAATAATCATTCTTAGCTAGGAGATGACTATAGAATCCAGTCCCAGTTCTGGATTCAAATATCACTCATCATTTCCATTCATCATGACTCCATGAATCCAGTTTGCTAAGAATAATGTTTTCTGTTTTCCAAGCCATACACTGCTCTATGCTCGGAGCCCTACAGAAAAAATTCAAACAGATGCAGTCCCTAGGCCCTTGACAACATGTAATAGGAAGCAGAAAATAAGAAAAGGATGTATCAGAAGATACAGATGTGCAGACAGCTACACAAATGGCAAACAGAGTCATGCCCTGGATGAGATGGTCCTTGTGGTCTAGGGAGATATTATCGACACGGAACTCAGCAATAGTTTCAGGTAGATAGAGATAGCTAGTCTTGGAATTGTACAAGAAGTTTCAAAGAAAAATAAAAGGAAAACCATGAAGTTACTTGAAGCTAATCCAAAACAAGAGGACTTCAGCAGTTAAGTAGTGAACAACTAGAATAGAAAAAGTTTCTAGTTATGGAGTGTCCACAGGGGAAAACCAGGGCAAGGTCATGGAGCATAGCATCATAAACCTTGAAGATTCTCACACTGGTCACCATGTCTGTATGGACAAAGAGGGTTGGATTGAAAGGGCTGTAAAGGATGGTTTAAAGCTAGACTTGAGACAACTAACCTTATAGAGTTAGTTCGTGGTGTAAGTTTTCCAAAGTTTACAGTCATATTTTGAGTTATATTTGTCCTTCATTGTGTCTACTTTAACATTTTAATTTTTCTTGGGTGCCTATAAGTTACAGGAAGAAAGGTACTCTTTGCTTGGAATTCACAGCTATAATTAAACAAAACACACTTAGGGTCTTTTCTCTGCAATTAACAGGAACCCAACTCAAAACAGCCCAAGGAAAAAGATTTTTTTTTTTTTTTGGTGTGTCCACAGTATGCAGAAACTTTCAGTCCACGGATGCAACCCACGCCACAGCAGTACAGAGCCACAGCCATGACAATGCCAGATCCTTAACCCACTGAACCACCAGGGAGCTCCAAAAAGATTTTTTTATTAAGAGAAAATCCATGCTTTTTCCAGATCCCAAGAACTGAAATGTAGGTGGGTCTCAAAACCAACTGGAGGAGTTCCCGTCTTAGTGCAGTGGAAACAAATCCAACTAGGTTGTGGGTTTGATCCCTGGCCTCGTTCAGTGGGTTAAGGATCCAGTGTTGCCATGAGCTGTGGTGTAGGTTTCAGATGAGGCTCAAATCTGGCATTGCTGTGGCTGTAGCATAGGCTGGCAGCAACAGCTCCAATTAGACCCTTAGCCTGGGAACCTCCATATGCCATGCGTGGGGCCCTAAAAAGACAAAAACAAAACAAAACAAAAAAGGCAACTGGAACCATATAAATACCATGAGCATTCTCTATGTTTTGTCTTTGTTTCTCCATCAGTCTGCTTCAATCCATTCTCTTGCTGACTGCTAACCTGTCTGTGGTGCTCACAAGTGCATGCAAGAAATATTACTGCCAACAGGCCACAGGTTCACCTTTCTTCCAGTTCAAAAAACAGCAAGACTTAAAGAAGCAAAAAAATTTTTTAAATTAAAAAAAAAAAAAAAAAGGAGCAAGACTGAGCTTGAATCTTTGCCTAATTCTAAACTCTTGGGAAAGGACTACGATTGCCCCAATCTGGGTCAGGTATCCATCCCTGAATGAACTGTGCCCAGAGAGTCATGGTATTTTACATCATAATCATGTTTGTTTAGATATGAGGGACAGTCCTAGAAAAGGATAGTATTGTCTAGACAAATGGTATCTGTGGATCAAGATGATGTTGGCTAGAAGTAAGATGTTTATTATTTCACATAACAAATGATATCTGAAATTTGGTGAGTCTGAGATTCAAGTCAATTCAATTCAGTCAATATGTATCGAACATCTACTATGTGCCAGTACTGCTCTATGGGCTGGAGATGTTGGAGTGAATACAGCAGACAAAAATACCTGCCTTCAGGGAGATTTTCTGTTCATGGTTAATTTAGGGACTCAACAACATTAACAGGTTCCCAAGGTTTTTGTTTTTTGGTGTTTTTTACTCTGCCAACCCCAGCATGTCAGCTATAATAATCTCTCACAAGAGGAATTCAACTGAGACACCCTAGTTTTAGAAATTTACCTGGAGTCACACAATTACTAAAAGAGGATTCATGAGCCTAGTGTCTTAGATAGTGTACAGTGCTCTTTTCCTGCCCTGGGGCTGGAGGGGCCCAGCTTCCCTGAAGCATGTGGTTGCCTGATACTGGAACAAAATCAGGGTTGTGAGCCAGGAAAAGGTGGGGGAATGCATCTAGAGAGGGAGCTATCATGACTTATACAGCCTGCTGCCCTCTGACTTCTTAGGACAAATAAATCTCCAGGTCTTAAAATTGATCCCTTTATTTATTGGATAGACACTCTCCTGGAGGTCATGGTTAGGAGATCAGAAGAGAACCTGAAATAGCTCGCACAGAATCAAGGCACCTCTAAGTCAAGGTTTGCATTTGTAAAGGCAATGACCAGCACAGAAGGGGTGGAGCTGATGACCATGTCAACAGGCAATTTTCCTAAAAAACAGAAGAAGTCTGATATGGCAGAAAGCACACAAAGGCTGGAATTTATAGGCTCTGGGCTTAAGTCCCTATGATGGAACAGTCAGAAAGTTCCTAAAGTATGTTGGGACATCATTTCAACAGAGCTTGAGGAAAATTATCTTCATTTGTCTTTAACCAAAAAAGGTGCTTTTGAATCTCTGTTTCCAGTCTTGATGTTAGGTGACTACTATTCAATGATAAAATCTTCTAGGAACTTCTAGGGGGAAAGGAAGACATTTAAACAATTTTTTTGTCTTTTTTTTTTTTTTTTAGGGCCACACCCGTGGCATATGGAGGTTCCCAGGCTAGGGCTCAAATTGGAGTTATAGCCTCTGGCCTACGCCACAGCCACATCAACGCAATATCTGAGCCACGTCTGCGATCTACCCCACAGCTCACAGCAACTACACCAGATCCTTAACCCACTGAGAGAGGCCAGGGATGGAACCTGCGTCCTCATGGATACTAGTCAGATTCATTTTTGCTGAGCCATGATGGGACCTCAAACATTTAAACAATTTAGATAAACTTTAACAACGTAGGAGGAAGAATCATAGGTAATTACGTCTATGAAATACAAACTGGAGGCATAATATCCTCTATAAAGAGCAATAATAAACTTCATTTGAAGAGACAAGGAAATCATCACAAAAGCTGATAAATATGCTGAGGAGACTTGATCAAATTTGCAGTGTTTTATCTCATAGACCCAGTAGTGAGCCCATGCGTATGTCTTATTTTACTCTCTATGCCGTCCTTTATTTTTTTCTGAAATATTTCACTAACAATAATTTTGGTTTCATTTTTCTTGTTTGAAGTCTGTCCTTTGTTGGGAGTTCCCATCATGGCTCAGTGGTTTACGAATCTGACTGGAAACCATGTAGTTGCAGGTTTGATCCCTGGCCTTGCTCAGTGGGTTAAGGATCTGGCGTTGCCATGAGCTGTGGTGCGGGTTGCAGACGCAGCTCGGATCTGGAGTTGCTGTGGCTCTGGCGTAGGCCGGCAGCTACAGCTCTGATTAGACCCCTAGCCTGGGAATCTCCATATGCCTAGAAAAGGCAAAAATACTATATATATATAAATATATAAAAATACTATATATAAAGAAAGAAATCTGTCCTTTGTAATTTGAGGAGTTGTCATTAGTGAGCAGAGAGGCGAAGAGGATTTGAGCTCTGATGTCTCCCTCCTTCCAGAAAGAAGGACCATATCTTGGGTCCCTGATCTCAGCTCATCAGCTGTGTTCCTCATGTCTTTGCAGTCACAGTGCTGCTTTCCTCTCTCCTGTCCCCTGCTCCCTTGCCAATTTTTTTCCTTTACATTTGGGAACTTGGTTGCATCCTACAATTTTCCACTGCCCCAATTGCACCAAGGAGTGGGTGTAGCAGAAATTCAATATCTACTGGGATGTGTCATTGTTCCTGAGTCAACTTTGCTTTTCAAAAACACAATATGTTATTAAACAAAATCTTTCTTCTGTTCTGAATAACAGACTAGCGGTTGGGTGTTCGTTTTTTTGTTGTTGTTGTTTTTTTTAATATAGATTTAAGAAAATAGTATACATGCCTAGTCCACTCAAAGGCTAATCACCTGCCAGGGTTTACTGAGAGTTGCTAGGGTGGGTTCCCCGCTACCCCCAATATCAGTTTTTGAGTCACACAATGGCAACATTTTGCTATAAAAATGCTAACTTCTCTTCTGTTGTGCTTCTGCTGTTATTCAAAAACAGCCAAATGGATGTTATTGAAATCCGGTCCCAAAAAAGGTTGAAATTGCTCCCCAGCTGGGCCTGAGACCCTGTGTGCCAAATTTCAGCCTAAAGAGAATTCTTATATTTGAGTCAGTGTGAGCAGCTGAAAATATGAGGTTTAGGGTGGAAATGCTAACAGACTCTTAACTATCATTTTGCAAACCATGTGATTATAACACAATGCAAACCTCCTCTGGAGCAACTCTCTGGCAAAGGCAACAGACACAAGACGTCTGGGCCCCAAAAGTTCTGCCTTTGCAAGCTTCTGCTGGGCCAGCAGCAGGCTGGGAAGGCCTGACGATGACATTGCCGACATTTCTGTTCTTGCTGAGGTTAAAGCTGAGCCCACCTGGTGAATTTCTGTGAAACAGCAGAAGTGTGTGCAGCTCATTCCTTTACAGGGCTCCTTGGAACACGGGTTTATGGTCACCCTTGCTTGTTCTGCAAGTGTTATTGCCAACACGGTGCTTGGTTCCAACCAGACACGAATTGTTTGCCACCTCTAGTCCCATTGGCTTAGTCACACTTGCTCCCATTCCAACTTGGCAAAAATGCCTGCACGGCTTGGCCACTTGCTTCTATCATCTGGCATTTAAACGTGGGCTGAATCTCTCCTCAGTAACGTCCGGGGCCACAAAGATGCTTTAGTTCCAGGCTTTGAACACATGTTACAGGCGGCAAGTGCCCAAATGTTGGTAGAGTTTCCATAGGCCAATCCATTCACAGACCCTTCACATGATGAAGAGGCCATCAAAGCTTCTCAAGGGCAGCCCCCCAAAGTGTTGTTTCTAGAAGGTTCCCTCATCACACCTCCCACGACACTCAGCCCTCTCTAGGGGCTGTGATTGAAAACTTTGCTTTCAGAGCTCAATCAGAATGTGGCTAATCTGTTTCTGCCACTTAGCAGCCAGTCTACTTTGGGCAAGGCATTTAAACTTGCTGAACCCCAGTCTTTTCATCCATGAAATGAGGATAGCACCTACTTTCTATCCAGTTGTAAGGATCAAAGAATGTGAGAGTGTTTCCTAAATTGCAAGGCACATATAAATTTTTAGTAATGTTACTATCTCCAGAATCTCATCATGTCTCATTATAAGGTCAAAGTTCTAAATCTGGGTTAAAACTATGATTGAAATCAATAGAAATGGATTGAAAAGATCTGCCTCCATTAGAAATGGCAGGCCACAGTTTCTAAGAATTAGGAAGTATTTATCAGATTCTTCATACAAGCTCAGATCTCCGTTAGGGACTAAGGAGGATACACTGAAAGGGTAGACATAATCTCTAACTTTAAGAAGCAAATGAATTAGCAGGAAACACAAGAAATTTGATAATTAAGTGATAGATACTCTAGATACAGCATCAGCTCAAAAATGGAGAGGAGCTGGGAGGGCTGGAGAAACAGGGATGGCTTCCTGGGAGAGTCTATTGTTTGAGCCCATCAAGATCCATTCTTTAGTGGGTTTAATCTTCCACCCTCCATGTGGGTTTAGCAGGTTTGCCATCACAATGCCTTTGTGTGATTATAACACAATGCAAACTTTTGGAGCAGATGGGGGCATAGGCCCCAAGCCTAGTTACCACATTAGCCAATCCTTCTAGCTGGAATGACTAAAATAGGGAATGGCATTTGATTCAAATCAGTCCAATGAAAAATCTCTCCCAAGATATTATAGTCTTTAGCTGAAGATGGTATTTAAGGTGAAGGCTTCAGCCATTTTGGCAAATTATTCAGTTTTCCTAGATCTCTCCCATGTATACATGTTATTAAACTTTTGTTCGATTTCTCCTGTTTAAAAAAGATCAAGTTACCAAAGGACATATAGGGCAGGATAACAAATTGGTGGAGTGCTGGAACTGGCTTACACTTAGTGGGCTCATCTCTTCCCAGCTTCTCATGTACTGACATCATGCAGTAGCTTGAAATTGGCTGTGGTGGGAATGTTTACACCACAGAAATTGGCAGAAGCTTTAAACCAGATCTTTTTTTTTCCCCCCCTCCTTGGAGAGCCTCCTTAATAAATGCTATTAAATATTTACCAGGATAACACTGGATAACATTTTTACAAATATTAAAATATTTAAAACACAATATACCATAGTAACCATATAAAGACACGTATGTGGTATGACAAACACCACATTCAGGATAATGATTACCTCTTGAGAGAAGGAAAGGAGTGTGATCAGGGACAGATAAATAAAGGCTTCAAGTGATCTTGAAATGTTTCTCCCTTAAACTGAGAAACAGGTATGTGAGTGTTAGTTATTTTATACTCTATACTTCGTATTTTTCTTTTTCTTTCTTTTTTTTTTTGTCTTTTTAGGGGCACACCCATGGCATATGGAGGTTCGCAGGCTAGGGGTCAAATCAGAGCTACAGCTGCCAGCCTACACCACAGCCACAGCAACACCAGATCCAAGCTGTGTCTGACCTACACCACAGCTCATAGCAGCACCGGATCCTTAACCCACTGAGTGAGGCCAGGGATTGAACCCACAACCTCATGGTTCCCAGTCGGATTTGTTTCTGCTGTGCCACGATAGGAACTCCCTATATTTTGAATTTTTCTGAAATATTTAGTAAATCAATGAGCTATGGAAGCCAGTATTCCCACACAGTACAGGTACATGGGTAAAGCAGGGGGAAGCACTATACTTAGTTTCTAGCCCTGTAGCCATCCTGCTAGCTTGGTGGTGATGGGGAGATCTGTGGCTCTCAGGTTTGGTGACTAGGTGGACCAGATGAATCTGCACTTGATTCTAAGGTTTCAAAAAAAGGAGTAAATAACACAAGGGTGGATCCAAGGGCAATCTTTCAGGTGGTTAGTGGGAACATTTCTAGATGACTCTTCAGCTCTATCTACCTGACTGCCACCAGCCACCCAGCAGAGGGGGGTTGTGTTTGGTGACAGGCAGCAAACAGAACTTATCTTGTTTTGGTGCTTGTTTCTAGTCAACTTGGGTCACAAAAGAATTCAGGTTCTTCTAGCAAGCGGTATGTGTAGGAAAGGTAAAGGATGGATTTACAGCAAACATAGGTCAGGAGATCCTAGGAGGGAATGACATTGTCACCAGGGAAGATCTTCTAATCTTTCTATTTGGATTTCTGGCATGTTTTCATTCCTAGGAGAGGTAGACTCAAGGGCCTATTTTAGTTCCATTCTCCTTGCTCTTACAAGCAAGTTAAGAAAGCATTTACAGGCCACTATGGATTTTGTACCTCACCCTGACCTCCCTCCTCTCCTTCGCATTTAGCGATACTTACAGTTTGCTAAACACACCATGCTGTTTCTGCACATGCTGTTCTCTCTGCCTGGAATCCACTACCCCACCCACAGTCCTCTTTCTTTAAGCGCCTCCTGTGTGAAAACTTTCCTCCCACCCCTCCGCATGAGCAGAGTTTATCTCTGTCTCCTCTGGTCCCTGCTCTTCCTAGGACATAGCTTCACTATTTCTCTTTTCACACCGTATGGCAGTTACTGCTCATACGGCCAGCTCCCCTGCTGCAGTATTGAGCTGCTTAGTAACAGGGATCCTGTGTTATTGAGCTTTTTATCCCCAGGGCCTAGCATCCTCCCTTTTACGCTATATTTTCTCTTTAAAATAGGCTGCCCACACCCATGCAGCCTTCAGCTGTAGGCAAAGAAGCAAGGCAAGGCCAGGGTGGGGAGGGTGGATGTAGAATATGCCAAAGACGAGGAAACAGACACTAGTTGACACAAAATCCTAATTCCATTCATTTGTAGATCTTCGCTTGACCTAGTACAGTTTTTAGAAAGTAAACCATCCAAGACACAAAGGCTCCAAGTACTTGGAAGGCAGGGGTTCAGGGATGATAACAAAGCTCCTGGCACCTCTCCTTCCCCTTCCTCTGTGAACCTCTTCTGCTCCTTTTTTTGGTCTCCTGGCCTGGTCTGGAATCTCCGGAGTTGTCGTCAACAGCTAGCTATTTCATGTGTGCTCTGTTCTGAATACAACACTAGTCACTTCCACTAATTAATTGAATTGTACTTCATAGACTTGGAGTCAGGTCGCTTAAATACAAGATGCAAATTTATGCAACATATGCAAATCACTCATGTTCTCAAATTCCATGAACAAAATCTGGTAGCCTTGAGATAAAAAAGCCCCTGCCAAGCATCATCTCTTCTAATTATTGCTTAATTTTCCCCCCTTTAACATTGAACTCACACTTTCAGGCTTGGCAGAAACTAGCAGACATACAATGAGAGTCAGTTATAAACAGGAAGTTCCTTAAGGGCAAAGACCCTGTAATCTATTTATTTTATGTTCTCCAGTGGCTCGTAATATACTATGAAGTGCACATAGTCTTGCACAGTGCACTCTAACACCAGCCCTGATTACTAAATTAGGGATGATGCAGATGAACAAAAGTCAGGAGCTCTGTAAGCCTTGCCAAGCATGGCAGTTAAGTCTAGGAATGAGAAGATGGTGAGTTGCATTGTCTATGTGTATCACTATAGAAAATCAAGTTAATTAAACTTAAATAAAATGTTCAAGTTCAGTTCTTAGAATAGCCACATTTCAAGGCTCTAGTAGCTATGTGTGTCTAATGACTTTCTTATTGGACAGCACAGATATAGAACATTTCCATCATCACAGACATTTCAGTTTAGACAATACTGATCCAGATCTTTGCTCCTCAAAGCATGGTCCTCGGACCAGCAGTATAACATCATCTGGGAGTTTATTGGAAAGGCAGGATCTCAGCCCTACCCCAGGTCCACCGCATCAAAATCTGCATTTTTTTTTTTTTTTTCTTTTTAAGCCTGCATTCTCAGCATATGGAAGTGCCCAGGCTAGGGGTCGAATTGGAGCTGTAATTGCCAGCCTACACCACAGCTTCAGTCATGCCAGATCTGAGCTGAGTCTGTGACCTACACCACAGCTCATGGCAGCAATGGATCCCTAACCCATTGAGGGAGGCCAGGGATTGAACCCTCATTTTCATGGATGGCAGTCAGATTCATTTCCGCTGCACCACAATGGGAACTCCAAAATCTGCATTTTAACAAGATCCCCAAATCATTCATATGTATATCAGAGTGTGAGGTAATGGTCTACATCTAGAATGGAAACCAGTGGTTCTCAGACTGGCAGGGCTATGCTTCCTCTGAAAACTTCCTTACGGGTGGAAGAATCCTTCCCTGCCTCTTCCTAGCTTCCAGTGGTTTGCTAGCAATCTTTGGTGATTCTTGGCTTGAAGCTGCATAACTCCAAATTCCATCTCTGTCATCATATGGCATTTTCCTCTGGTGTAACTGCGTCTCAGTGTCTGTTTCTTCTTCTAAGGACACCAGTCATATTGCATTAAGGGCCCTTCCTATTCCAGTATGACCTCTTCTTACCTTAGCTAATTCCATCTGCAGTGATCCTGTTTTTTACATTCTGAAGTACTAGGGAGTTGAGACTTCAACATATCTCTTTGGAGGAACACAATTCAATCCATAACAGGCGGTCTAGGGTAAGACCTGATAATATGCATTTCTAACAGCTTCCCAGGTGATGCTGATGCTGCTCTAGGGACCACGCTTTGAAAACCACAGGTCTAAAATACCTACAAAACAGGATGACATAGAACTAAAAGTTGGATTACATTATGGAAATAACTGTGTTCGACTTTCCAAATGTGCAGAATTCCATTTTAAAGCACACTTGAAAATTGTCATCCAGCCTGCGCGTGAATACTTCCAATGACAGGGTTCTCATTACTAGCGGAACAGCCTTCTCCACAGCTATGCCTGTGAAAATTCACACCCTTTGAACTTTCTGAATATCTGATGTATCTAGATATATCTAGATAGCTGATGGCAGCTGAGTGTCTCAATATTGAACTCTACATTTCCTCTGTGTGACAGAGGTCTCAGCATCCTCTAGATTCTGGCTTGCTCCCGAGGACGCACTTGTTGAAGTTTTTAGGGGTGATGATCATGCATTGCACTGGTTATGAATTAACTAGAAATAGACATAAGGATGCAACAGATGAAGATGAAATGGTCAGCTTTATTTCCAGTAAACATAAACAGTGGAGAGTAGAACCTGGACCTTGACCATAATCAGCCTTCCTGCTAAGCCCCATCTAAGTGAATTCATCTGAAGCAATCAGGTACAGAGGAGCAGGACAATTGAATCTACACTACCGGACAGGGTTTTGAGGGTAAGAGTTACAGCCATTACCACATAAAGAAAGGCACGACCACTAGAAGAGGACTGGTTTTCCTGAAAGAGAAAGGAAAGCACCTAGCTTCTCTTCCCCTAGACCTACCCACACAATAAGACCTTCCTTCTCCAACCAGATTTAACATATATTTAACATTCATTTCCACTATTTCCCTCCTTTCAAAAAGAACACCTGATGTTATTTACAGAAATCTTCTCCTCTTTCGTGTGGCCTAAACATCTCAGGAAGCTGATCCTATTCTCAAGTCAAGCCAGTCATGGTAGCTCTAATCCCCTTACAAATGATTGGTTCCAAAATGTAAGCTTAAGCCAATCAGTTCATGGCACTATTCTAGAGCCTGCTTTTGGACCAACATGGGTGCATGATACAAACTAGCTTAAAACTAGCCTGAACAACAGCAAAAAAGTCAACAACCCAATGGAAAAATGGGCAAAAGACCTGAAAAGACATTTCTCCAAAGAAGATACAAAGACAGCCAACAAGCACATGAAAAAATGCTCAACATCACTGATTATTAGAGAAATGCAAACAGAAACTACTATGAGGTACCACCTTGCACTAATCAGAAAGGCCATCATTAATAAGTCCACAAATAATAAATACTGGAGAAGCTGTGGAGAACAGGGAACCCTCCTACATTGTTGATGGTAATATAAATTGGTACAACCACTATGGAGAACAGTATGGAGGAACCTTAGAAATCTATACCTAGAACTACCATATGACCCAGCAATCCCACTCTTGGGCATACATCTGGACAAAGATTTCCTTGAAAAAACACATGCTCCCGTATAGTCACTGCAGCACTATTCACAATAGCCAAGATATGGAAACAACCTAAATGTCCATCAACAGATGAATGGATTAAGAAGATGTGGTATATATATATATATATACCCAATGGAATACTACTCAGCCATAAAAAAAGAAAATAATGCCATTTGCAGTGATATGGATGGAATTAGAGACTCTCATACTAAGTGAAATAAGTCAGAAAGAGAAAGACAGGAGTTCCCATGGTGGCACAGCAGAAACGAATCTGACTAGAAACCATGAGGTTATGGGTTTGATCCCTGGCCTCACTCAGTGGGTTAAGGACCCAGCATGGCCATGAGCTGTGGTATAGGTCTCATATGCTGCTCAGATCTGGTGTTGCTGTGTCTGTGACATAGGCAGCAGCTGCAGCTCTGATAAGACCCCTAGCCTGGGAACCTCCATATGCTTCAGGTATGTCCCTAAAAAGCAAAAAAAAAAAAAAAAAAAAAAAGAAAGAAAGAAAGAAAGAAAAGAAAAGAAAAAAAAGAAAAAGACAAATACCATATGATATCACTTATATTTGGAATCTCATATATGGCACAAATAAACTTTTCCACAGAAATGAAAATCATGGACTTGGAGACAGACTTGTGGTTGAAGGGGGTGTGGGGAAGGAGTGGGATGGACTAGGAATTTGGGGTTAATAGACGCAAACTATTGCTTTTGGAATGGATAAGCAATGGGATCCTGCTGTATAGAACTGGGAATTATATCTAGTCACTTATGATGGAACATGATGGAGGATAATGTGAGAAAAAGAATGTATATATGTATGTGTGACTGGGTCATCTTGCTGCATAGTAGATAATTGACAGAACACTGTAAACCAATTATAATGGAAAAAAATTAAAATCATTTTAAAAAGTAATTAAAAAAAAAACTAGGATGAAGGTGAGAACTTTTCTTCACTAGTTAGAGGAAAGATTTTCTAAGGAGGAAGCATTTTGTCCCAAGACTGATGGTAGCCATCATCTAACCATAAGAGGAGACAGTCTGAAGAAAAAACCTCTACCTAGAGGCTGGAAGAGATCAAAGCAGAGCAGAGAAATAGATCCCTAACTCCAATTAAAACATGTTTTGCTACCTTTGAATTTATGATGATGATGATGATGATGATGAAAGGCACTAATTTCCTTATTGTTCAAGCTATTTGTGCCAGTATTTCTGTTATTTCTAAGTAAAATAATTCTTAACAATAAAATTCTCAAATATTATTCCCATGGTTGGAAGTTGCCTCATGGAAAACTAAAAAAATAGGACTAAGTGTCCACCCACCAATGCTCCATTTTAATCCATTAGTGCTGCTCTTCAAGTATGTGCCCTTCACCGGAGTTCCCATTGTGGCTCAGTGGGTTAAGAATCTGAGTAGTATCCATGAGGATGCAGTTTTGATTCCTGGCCTCTCTCAGTGGGTTACATGATCTGGCATTGCCGTGGCTGTGGCATAGGTCGGCAGCTGCAGCTCCTGTTCGACCCCTAGCCTAGGAACTTCCATACGCATCTGGTGCAGCCCTAAGGAGACAAAAAGAAAAAGAGTTTGTGCTCTTTACTGGATGGATTATTCCAGACACTGTGCTACCATCAGCTCCCAGGACCCAGCACAGTACCTGCCATGGAATATACTCTAAGCTATCATTTATTGAACACATGCAGCTGGAGACTGCATTAACATTTTTAGCAGACACATAATAGTTGTCATATTAAGTTCAGATGAACTAAAACCCCTAGAACATTTTTATATAAATTTATGTCAAAGCTGTCTGTCTCTACATTGTATCTGAGCAGTTGCATTGTGTATGGAGTTTTCTTTCAAAAGAATTTTAACCTAAATAAAACCTTGATATTTATTGTTATTCAAGTGTTTCTAGGAGAGTCCAGGCTGGGTTTCACGCAGTTGAGATAATTTTTAATTGGGGTCCCATCATTTGTCATGTCAGCTATTCTTCCTATTTTGGTAACAACTTCAGAAGTGATATGTGTGCCTTCTACATCTTCATATGAATCAAATAGCAAAAAGTGGACTGAAACAGCTACAAGAAGAGAGGACAGACTTGACGTACCTTATTGTTTGCTAGAAGTAAACACTGTTTCTTTCCTTGTATTTCTAACTTGGCCAGTAAAATAAGAACTTCTGCCGTTCCAGAAGTATTAGGATCATAGCATCTATCACTTTTAGTCCACTCCCTCTACCTCCAACCATGCTTGGTGACTGGTGAATTTTGGAGAAGGCACTGAAAATGCCTGCCCAAGTCCTCTCCGAATTCTTTGAAAGCCCTCTCTCAGCTCTCTGCTCTGGACACATAAAGTCTCTGTCTCTCCACTCCTCCTCCACCAAGCCCTGAGCCACTCCTTACAGGGAAGCCCGCAGTGGTCCAGCTAAGCCAGCGACTGGACAGGGAAGTTTAAGTGTGTAAGCATCAGAAGATTAGGAATAGTTAGGAGATAGATTGTGGGTACATGACCAGCCACATTCTCCCATCAGTTTTACCAAAAACAAAGCTGAGAGGGAGTTCCTACTGTGGTGCAGTGGAAATGAATCGAACTAGTATTCAAGAGGATGCAGGTTCACTCCGTGGCCTCGCTTTGTGGGTTAAGGATCCAGTTGCTGGGAGCTGTGGTGTAGGCCGCAAATGCAGTTCAGATCCCATGTTGCTATGGCTGTGGCCTTGGCCAGCAGCTGAAGTTCTGATTCAACTTTAGCCTGGGAGCTTCCATATGCCGTGGGTTTGGTCCTCGAAAGCAATCAAAACCAAAACCAGGAGTTCCCGTCGTGGCGCAGTGGTTAACGAATCTGACTAGGAACCATGAGGTTGCGGGTTCAGCCCCTGCCCTTGCTCAGTGGGTTAAGGATCCGGCATTGCCGTGAGCTGTGGTGTAGGTTGCAGACGCGGCTCGGATCCCGTGTTGCTGTGGCTCTGGTGTAGGCCGGTGGCTACAGCTCCGATTCGACCCCTAGCCTGGGAACCTCCATATGCCGCGGGAGCAGCCCAAAGAAATAGCAAAAAGAAAAAAAAAAAAAAAAACAAAAAACAAAAAAAACCAAAAACCAAAACTAAAAAACCAAAAAACAAAGCTGAGAGTCTTTTCTCTATCAGGTGGATACCTGCATTTATCCATTTCTTCAGAATCTAGATAGAGCAATTTATTATTAATAAACTGTTCCCAAAGCACAATCTTAAATAACACTGATTGTTCGATGACTTCAAATCCATCAAAATATATAGTTATTGAGGGCTTTGACCTAATCAAGATTAAAATAGGTCTATGATATTCCCCTAGTCTGACAATTTTTTTTCTGCTTTTTGGGGCTGCATTTGCGGCATATGGAGGTTCCCAAGCTAGGGGTTGAATCGGAGCTATAGCTGCCGGCCTGTACCACAGCTGGGGCAACACAGGATCCGAGCCGCGTCTGTGATCTATACCACAACTCACGCAATGCCAGATCCTTAACCCACTGATCAAGGCCAGGGATTGAACTCGCAACCTCGTAGTTTCTAGTCAGATTCGTTTCCACTGTGCCACAACGGGAACTCCTAGTCTGACAATTTAATAGTCCAACCATAAAGGGAAAAGAAATGAATTTGGTATGACTTGTTTTGAGTAAACTCATAATTTGAAATGATTACTTTCTTAGTTCGGACTGCTGTAACAAATTACCATAGACTGGGTGGCTTAAACCACAGAAATTTATTTCTCATAGTTCTAGAGGCTGGGAAGTTCAAGGTCACAGTGCCAGCATGCTCAGGTTCTGGTAAGAGCCCTTTTCCTGGATTTCCATCTTCTCTTTATGTCTTCACATGGTTGGAGGAAAGGGATGGGGAAGGGAGAAAGAGAGAAAGAAAAAGCTCTCTGATGTCTCCTTTTAAGGGCATTAATCCCATCATGATGGCTGTACTGTCATGACCTAATTGCCACCTAAAGACCTCATCTCCAAATACTGTCACATTGGAGATTAGGCAGAGATTGGAGATTATACAAATTGGGGGTGGTGGGGAATGACACAAAGAATTCAGCTTATAGCAATTATTATGTTCTTTAAAAAGTTATAATCATCTGTTGATTGGTAAAATTGAGGCGCATATTAAAGCGATACAGTCTCTAAGTTACACGTTTGTAGTTTCCATGATTGCCACTATTCCCCCTTTCTGAAAATCAGACCACTTCTCTCATATCTTGTCTTTCGAAGCTAATTCCCACGAAACAAAATTCCTCTGAGATTTCTGTGGTTGTCAAATAGCCCTTGAAATTCCTTCAGTCCCATGGAATGGAATTCCCAAGGTCCAGAGACTTGAACTCATAAAAACCATCAGCTGACCTCCTACTGAATCTTGTTTGTTGGGAAAATTAAAACAAACTATGGCAGTTTTCAACTATTTTCAACAATCAACATTTTCAACTATCTATGAGATATTCAGGAATCCATTGTTGGTAAGAGTTCGCTACTTTGCTGAAGTGTCTGGCTCTGGCCCACTCTCACTGTGGTAAATGGCATCCGCATACCTAGCTAGTGACAACTCGTCTACTACCCCACATCCCCACCTCAC
The DNA here is from genome assembly GCF_054392235.1 of Sus scrofa. Taxonomy (NCBI): domain Eukaryota; kingdom Metazoa; phylum Chordata; class Mammalia; order Artiodactyla; family Suidae; genus Sus; species Sus scrofa. The sequence goes on from NC_139397.1 coordinate 79,177,482, forward strand.
CTGTGTGTTCTGTGTTCTTACTCTTTATCCCATTACGGTGATTATAACCTTTCTGTCTTTAGGAAAATGATACTGAACAAAAAGCTATCACCTATGGCGATGTAAGTAAAAAAGGCTTAAAATTAAAAAAAAAAAAAAATAGATGACATTCTTGAATGTGGAAGTTGTGAAAGTCTGGAATCAAATGCCTCAAGAATGCCAGAGCACTTTGGTGGCATGATGATTTGTGGAAATACAGATCTGTGTTGTGCTTTCTGTATTTTTCTCCTCCTTTCACTCCAAAAAGGTGATTGGGTCGTTGGGTCATTATTTGGCTAAAACTGACGCTGTTTCAGAGTAATTTTGCTTCTCATCTTCTGTGAAAGGCTGAGCATGTTAAAGAGGTGGTACTATGAGTTCTAGAGGAAGACCAGAAAGAAGGAGAAAGAGATTTTCCTTAGAGGGATAAGGGTTAGAATTTGATGGCTTCATGAGACCCCTTAACAAAGAGGTGGCAAGACCACAGAGGGTATGGCTCCCAACCTTACTGCAACAGAGAGCACTAGGCTTCCAGGGGCCCTGTGGGGTGAACAGAGAGAAAAACAGAAAGAACCAGGTGGCCTAAAGATTAGATAGAGATTGCTAAGTTTCATCAGTATCTGTTGTGCCTCTCCTTCCTGGGCACACAGGTCAAGTCTGTGTCTCTGCCAGTCCCCTCACATCTAAGTGGGGCCAAGTGACTGAGTCTGGCTGATGGAGTGTGGGTTGACATAACATATAGAACTTTCAGGCCTGACCCTGAAAGTTCTTGAAGGTGTTCTCACAATCTCTCTATTGCCACCTCTGGTCTGAGTGGCAGTAAGCAAAGAATTGCAAAGCCTAGACAATGACAGGAAGAGCCCATGATGGAAGGAGCCTAGATCCTTGAGTTACTGCCCAGGGGGAGCAGCCCAGGATGGCTTCCTGACCAAGGAGCATCCACTCTAGACTGGGTACAAAATAAAATTCTTAAGACACTGTGATCTGAAGTCTTGGTCATAATGACTAACTTTAATTACACTGCCTAATTCAGATGTCTCACCCCTCTTTCTTATGCAACACATGTGCTTCCTGGATGCTTACATCTGCAGTAGAGGAGGAGACACAAATGACAACTGAGATTGAATTTCTCACTGACTCAATGGGACCCTGAGAGATGCCTTTCATTTGACTTAAAGAAAATGCAAGACTTGGAAACAAAACAATGGTGTAGACTAAGTTTTACCTCAATTTTCTTTCTGAAAAAGAACAGGATTTGGGAATCTAGCCCCTCTGACCAACAAGATTCCCCAGCACACATCAAGCAGTAATTCTTTCCACTAAGGTTGGCATCAGCTTCCTAAACTCCCATTCCCATCATTTTATTTTCAGGCTTTCTCTGTTCTTTCAGGGTGTGGACACATGCCTTAAAGATTTCAGTAGGAAAGAGTTAAGTCTTTCTTTCAGGTCTTTTGCTTCTTTGGTTAATTAGATTGAAATTTCAACTAGAGGCTGCTCAGCTGGGATCTAGCTAGTGCTGTCACCTGAAATACTGCCCACCACACACACACTTTTGACAGTAAGAGCTGCTCAAAAGCCTCTCCATGTCTCTATTCCAGGAATAATTCAGGGAAAAGGGTTGATACCCGTGAAAGCTGAGTGCTGGGGTCCTCTCTGTCCACTGCTTCAAAAGAATAACTACCCTCAGCCTGCCTTTATTTTGTGTTACAGCTCTTCTTTTTCAATGAAAAGTCCTTGCTGTCTCCTCATTATAAAGAATAAAGAGCTTTTCAAGTGTGAGTTGCTAAACCCAGAAGGGAACATAGCTATTTTTAAGAGGGTTTCAACTCTGAGCTGTTCTACCAGGCCAGCCTGCCAGCCGCGGAGGTCTTGCAGGGAGGCCGAAGGCAATCACAGCCTCTCTTCAGGAGGGGACATACAGGAAGGAAGCTCCTGGAGCAGAAACACTCTAGCTCTCTGGCCCACAGACAGCCCTGGTGCCTTGCTACCTGGCTCCTCCAGGCAAAACCCTGCCAGGGGGTCAGGGGAGTGGCTTTAATTCTCACCCATTTGAGGTTTGCCTGCTGCCTTAGGTTTCTCACATCCACTTTCTCCAAATAGGAAGCAATCTGCTTGATCCTCATCCGGGAGCACAGGGAGGAGGGGGGCTGCCTTTATGTCCTCTCCTATCTTCATCAAGCCATGTGCAACTGGCAGCCACCGTGCTTCGCTCTGTGGGAAGAGGATAATCAGAGCCGGATTCCGAATGAAAGGAGGAACATGCAGAGCCGCCTGCCTCCTGGCCAATAGCAATGGAATCCTTGTGGCCTGGCTCAGGCCAGAGCTCTTCTAAGTCAGCGTGCTTTAGGGGCAGGGCTGGGCACTCAGACTCAGAGTTAGAGCGCCTGGGTTCGAGCCTCACCTCTTACAGCCTCTGTGCCCTTAGGGTAAAATGGGGGTAATACCACCCTCCTCTTGGGTGTTGTGGGCACGGTTATCCACCCTTATATGGGTATGGAAAGGTCTGTCAACCCTGCAGTGTCACACGTGTGTTAATCATTGATCTGAAGGCTATGGAGATATGCACTCTAATTTCTTTCAAGAGCAGAAAATGGTGCTGCTGGATGACAGAGAAGATATTGTGAACTTGATAGAAACTATTAATGATTCAGGAAGATTGAGATTATGTTTTCTATCTTCCCATTCCATTAAGCTTTTCCACCAGAGAAAAGGGGCAGGGATTGAAACTATTCCATTATTCTAGTAGCTTTTAGGAGGAAAGAACTGGCTTACATTCGAAAATGGTAAGCGGGAACAAGAATGATCAATTGATTTCATACAAAGAATGGCTAAAGGAAATAGAGAAACTCGTTTGGTTATCATACACTTTGTATGTAAAGAGCTTACAGACATATACTTCAGTTAAAAAAAAAATTTCTGAGGAAAAATAATAGTCAGCAAAAATATAGGCAAAAGCGGAATGATTAGATCTAAGGAAAAAAGAGTGCATATACATGAAGTTGATAAGGTTACACTGTTACAAAGATAGAGCAACCAATAAGACTTGAGTTTCCAGAAAGCCAAAGCAAAAAGGGAAATATGATGTTACCAAGTCTATGTCTTTCATGAGGAACCCCCTACTGCTACCAATTCCTTATCCTTTTTTATCATAAGACTCATAAGCATGGATATTTATCTTCAGGAAGAGAATACTTAGGGAATTTCATTATGGTCTTCTTCGTGTATTTGATGGGCTGCCAAGTACAAAAAGGAAGATTGCTTTGGGTAATTCCAGACCACAAAACTAGAATCAATGAGTGTAAGTTAAGGGGAACAGATTTTGGTTAAAAATAAAGAACTTTCTAACAATTAGAGTTGTCCATAAATGGAATGAGCTGTCTGGCAAAGAAGTGAGCTCCCTGTTACTGGAAGTGATCAAACAGAGGCTGGCTAACCATCTGTTAAGGATAAAAAGGATTTGTGCATAATGAGAGAATTATGCAACAACATAATACAAAATTCTTCATGACAGTTTTATTTATAATAGTAGGAAAGAAAATAGAATCAAGCTGCATGCCCAACAAGAGGGGATTTGTTATATTATTTATGGTGCTCTCACATGATTTACAGATTTTACAGATGTTAAAAATCAATGAAATAATGATATATGTTCATAACCTATTATTAGGTGAAAAATACAGGCTACTAAAACAGTATAGATACTGTGATAACATTTTGTAAAGAAAATGTGTGTACAGAAAAAAATAACTGTAAAGAGCACATACACGAAAACATTAATAGTGATTACCATGAGTGTTTGAATTATGGGTGATTTTCCTCTTCTAGGCTTCTTGGGGTTTTCCAAGTTTTCTACTTCAAGCACTTACCACTTATGCAATTGGGAGGAAAAAAGTAAAAGGAAAAATCTCCTGAAGTGTCTCTTATTAACTAGTAAGTTAAACTAGGTAATCCTTATAGTTTTTCAACCCTAAAATTTTAGAATTTTAATTTTAAACTTAGGTTGATTTTTTCTTTTTTTCTTTTTCTTTTTTGGCTTTTTTAGGGCCACACCCTTGGCATATGGAGGTTCTCAAGCTAGGGGTCAAATCAGAGCTATAACTGCTGGCCAACAGCACAGCCACAGCAATGCCAGATCCAAGCCATGTGTGTGACTGCATACACCACAGCTCACGGCAATACTGGATCCTTAACCCACTCATGAGGCCAGGGATTGAACCTGTATCCTCAGGGATGCTAGTCAAAAGATTTTAATCAAATACAAACACCTCTCCACCAAAAAAAAAAAAAAAAAAAAAAAAAAAAAATTGACTTAATTATGAGATTTGATATAATCTAATGCATTTCTGATTGCTATGGCCATTTTCATCTGAAGTCCCCTTTGGAAATATGTGGGATATTAAGTGTAAAAGTCTGCCCATTTGGAGTTTCTGTTGTGGTGCAGTGGAAACAAATCCAACTAGGAACCATGAGGTTGTGGATTTGATCCCTAGCCTCAATCAACAGGTTAAGGATCTGGTGTTGCTGTGAGCTGTGGTGTAGGTTGCAGACACAGCTTGGATCTGGCATTGCTGTGGCTGCGCTGTAGGTTGGCAGCTGTAGCTCCGATAAGACCCCTAGCCTGGGAACCTCCATATGCCATGAGTGCAGCCCAAAAAGAGCCAAAAAAAAAGGGGGGGGGGGAGCCTGCCCATTAAAGTAGAAAGAGTTTAAGAATTGGAGTCAGACACCCCTGGGCCTTAAATTTTGGCTCTGCTATGTACCACCTCAGTTTCCTCAACTTTAACTGGGGATAATAATAATAATAGCAAAGATTTGTAGAAGGTTCTCTGTGTGCCAGGCACACCATTTAAGTGCTTTACGTGCAACGGAATCCTCAAAACGATACTCTGAGGTGAAATCTATTTTTATTTTTCAGATGATAAAACTAAAGCACAGAGAATTTCAATATCCTGCCAAGTCAGAAAACTAGAAAGTGATGGAGTGAAAATTCAACCTTAGGAGTTCCCGTTGTGGCACAGTGGTTAACGAATCCGACTAGGAACCATGAGGTTGCGGGTTTGATCCCTGGCCTTGCTCAGTGGGTTAAGGATCTGGCGTTGCCGTGAGCTGTGGTGTAGGTGGGCGGCTACAGCTTCCATTAGACCCCTAGCCTGGGAATCTCCATATGCTGCAGAAGCGGCACTAGAAAAGGCAAAAAGACCAAAAAAAAAAAAAAAAAAAAAAAAAAAGAAAGAAAAGAAAATTTAACCTTAGAATCTATGGTGTTAACCACTACCCTAAACTGCCTTACAGAGGATTGATTATATTAACATATGTAAAGTGCCTCACCAAGAAGTGGGCAGTCAGTGTGTTAAGTTTCTCCCTCAACCTCTCCATAGCTATTTGGCCCCAGGAAGAATTTTCATTACCCTCCCCAAGAATGTATTCTGTCAACACCCTGGGGGATGTGTGGCTCTGCAGAGGGTCCTCTTACAAGTTTGTTATCCATGGCACTCATGTCAAATTCAGGGACTTTAGAAATTATATCCCACGGGACTCTATTCTGGGACTGATTCTTTAATATTTCATCAATGATTTACATGGTTAGAACAGAAAATAAGCTCCCAGAGCTGACAGATGATACATGCTGTTAGCAGATGACACCCATCGTCAGTTAGAAAGGCGGGCATCCAGGACAGGATTAGAATTCCAAATGGTCTGGCAAGATGGAGAAGAGGTGGAGGCAGAAAGAATGAACTTCATTAGCAACTAGCACAGAGTAATATGTTTATTAAGAGAGAAAACATTATATACCAGCATAACAAGGGCAGTGGCTAACAATGAATTATTGGTGCTGGAAAGAGTTAATGGTTAAAGTCGCTCATAAACTGCTGAAAATGAGACAGAAAGTCAAGCACGATCCTGGAAATGCATAAAAAGATAAGACTAGGTTGGGATAAATCAATTTTCCTATAACATGCCATAACTTAGAAACTTTTTTCCAAGTGCTATTTTTTTTTTCTTCAATATTGTTCTGGACGTCTTGGAAAAGGTAGGTGGAGAATAAAAGAATCTTTAGGATTGCAAAATACAATCTGAGGGGATAGTGAAGAAATTGAGACCTTTTCAATGAAGGAGACAAAACCAATTGATAATTCATGTAAGTATCCTTGATGGAGCAGCATCTATGTGCCAACTTTTGGGCTGGGTGTTGGGAGACAAAGAAAATGAGACCTAGTTTCCACCCTTGAAAAGCTCAGAGACAAGAGGATAATCATTTCAAGTTTATAAAGACTGTTATTTAGAACTCTGATATTTGTGTCATTCTTGGCTAACTCCTATGCTTCTCTTTCTTGGATCTCCTCTTTTTCCCCTTCTTTCCTTATTTCCTTCCCTTCCCTAGACTTTAGGTCTGTGACTGGAGTGCACCAGCATGGCAGGCTAGCTCGTATGTAGAATGGAATCTCATCTGAAACTCTGCCAGAATACCAAGCCCCTCTCATCTTACATTTCAAGGTATTTCTATAAATTAATCTTTCACTGTCCATATACTCCAATAAAGTTGCATGCAAGGCTGGGAGAGAGAAAAATAGGTTCCCAGATGGAAAACAGATCAATTTGGCTGGAGAATATGCTAGAGCATAATATTCATATATTATGAATTTTATAATATTAAGGAATTTGAACTTTCTCTTGTTGAGGACAGAAAGTCAATCAAAGTTTGTGAGAAAGGGAGTGACAGGATCAATTTAGGGTTTTCAGAAGGGTAACCTTATTGTAGTAGACAGAATGGATGGTTAGGAGACATTCCGGAGGCAAGGGTCTCATCAGAAGGTAGTTGTTATGCTATAAAAATTAACGACCAGGAGTTCTCACTGTGGTATAGTGGGTTAAGGATCCAGCATTGTCTCTGCAGTGGCTTGGATTCAATCCCTGGCCTGGTATAGCGGCATAGGTTGCACCTGTGGCTTGGATTCAATTCCCTGGCCCAGGAACTTCCACATGCCACAGGTGCAGCCTAAAAAGAAAGAAAGAAAATAAATAAATAAAAGGACCATAATTAGGTAATTTGAAGAGGTAGACGTGGTAGAAGACATGTGGAAGTGAGAGATGCTGTAAAGGAAAAAAATCAGTAAGATTTGGTGCCTAAGTAAATATGAGCATCAAAGGAGAGGGGAATTGAAAACAACCTAGAAGTAGTAGACAAGGGAGTTTGGGAAATGAAAATCTCTTTAACCACCACAGAGCAGTGGGAAGGTGAAAATGGCTTGTGGAGTGAAAATCACGATGGATTCAGGGCTAGAGAGGTTGTCTTTGGGTTGATGGCATATATAAATAAAAGCCATACATCCAGCAGGGAGCTAGGAATAGATTTCCCAGGCGATCATCCTCACAGAGGTAATAGCGTGTTTTGGACACCTCCACCTGTATATCCCACTGACTCATCACACTCTACATGCCTAAAACTGAGCTCTACTGTCATTCACAAGCACAAAGCTTAATTTGCATTTCTCCTTAAGGTTAGTCATTCTCTTCCACAACCAGACTACTAAGCTCAGTTATCTCTGGCATCTTCATCTTCCAACCTTCCACAGGTTTTGAAAGAGCTTCTGTTTAGCATAGGGGTTCCTTGTTGTTTTAGAGAAATTTAATAAAATAATAATATTATAAAAATATGTACTTGTAAAAATAATTCATAAATGTAGAAGTAAATATGAAAACCCCACCACAATAAATAGATAAGCATGTACCCTTTTAGGCTTTCCAGAATATATACACAATCATATATGCCCATAACTTTTCTATTTGTAATTTGCCCAATTTTCACCATGTCATTCTCCTAAAAATGACAAGCTATGAAGGTCATACTTGTACAGCTTATCCACACACACTATATTTCACATGCATTATCTCGTGAATCCTCATTCTGACGTTCAAAAATAGGCCAGGTGGGATTATTGGTGTCATTTTATGGACGTCATTTGTCTAAAGTCTCAAAGCTACTGTGCTAAAGAAGTTGCAACTGGACTTGAGTCCTCCTCCAACCATGTTTATTTCTTACATTATGCTGTTTCCCACAGGATTTCCACACACAGGTCTCCACAGCCTCAGCTAAAGTGCCCTTAGGGTATATCAGCCCAAAACTTGGATTAGGATATAATTTTGCACCCCACAGGCTTCAGGCCTGTACTTGCTCTTCTTCAAAACCAAAGAGCCAAGAGTTATCAATCAACAGAGACAACAGTGGTTTGATGGATGGACAATCTTACACATCCTAGAGCACCTCCTCTCTGGGAACTTGTGGATCTATTCCAGGCTAGCTTCTCCTCTTCCATGTCTCCTTTAGCTTTATTGAAGTTTTTGTGGGTATTGCTGTAATCCATCTGGAATATATTATTACTTGGAGACTTAACAGAAGTTCCCAAACTGGTAGCTGAAATCAATACCATTTTTTGTGAGGTGAACAGCAGGCAGGACATGGCAGCAGTCTTCACTCCCAGGGGTAGAGGGAGGCTACTAGTTAAAAGGGGAATTGTCTTTTTGTCTTTTTTTTTTTTTTTTTGTCTTTTTTGTTGTTGTTGTTGTTGTTGTTGTTGCTATTTCTTGGGCCGCTCCCGCAGCATATGGAGGTTCCTAGGCTAGGGGTTGAATCGGAGCTGTAGCCACCGGCCTACGCCAGAGGCACAGCAACGCAGGATCCAAGCTGTGTCTGCAACCTACACCACAGCTCACAGCAACGCCGGATCGTTAACCCACTGAGCAAGGGCAGGGACCGAACCCGCAACCTCATGGTTCCTAGTCGGATTCATTCACCACTGCGCCACGACGGGAACTCCTAAAAGGGGAATTGATGTGAGGTTGGCTCGTCGGTTACCATGAAACCAGCAGAGGGACATGTCTCTCACCACCCCTTTGATAAGCCTAGGGCAGAATTATGATCTAAAGCTAGAACAATCATTATTTGGGGGCAAGTGTGTAGGAAGGTCAGTCATCAGTCAGGTGAGCAGGCTGTAGGTGAAGCAGGGACTGATGGAGCAGGAGATGTAGAGAGAGCAAGAGAACAGCCATCTTGAGTGGCTTAACCATAAAATCATGCAGTTGCCTAGTAGCTTTCTTGAGATGGAAAGGATGACTTGCCAAGTATCTTGAAGTGATGACAATGGAGGGTACAATGAAATGCTACAGGGAGCCCACACTGATATCGCTACATGTAACACTGATGTCTACACATGATCCAGCTAATAAATAATGCTGGCCATGGGCACATTTACTACTATGCTATTAAAAACAAACAAACAAACAAATAACAACAACAAAAAAGACAATAGGCATCAAATGGAGTTACTTATGCTAAGCCCCATGTCACCAAACTGAGACTTAATTACAGTTTCAGCTCTTGCAAAAGTAGAATTTTAAACCAGTCAGTCAGGGATCTCCTGATCATCACTAGTTAGTGAATCTGTCTGGCAGACCCCTGTTATCCCCTAAAGGAAAGTAACCTTGCAGAAACCACACCATTTTTTTTTGCCTAGTAAAAAAGGTCCACTCTCTTCTTCTTATAAAAGTCTTTCATTTTATACAGTTCCTTAGAGCTCCTTTCTATCTGCTAGACTGGACTGGATGCTGCCAGATTCAAATTGATTTTTACTCAAATAAACTTAAAAAATTTAATGCCTCTATTTATCTTTTAACAGTTCTAATGAAGAAAAATGAGGGGGAGAGATGCAAGATGTAGTGTACTAGAAAGAGCACTACCATATTTCATTTCTGAGAAACATATTCTTTCCCACATTTTAATACTTAGAAATGGGCATTTATCTTACAAATCCATGGGTCTTTGATTTGGTAAAGAGCAGTAAATGGAGCCTCATTAAAATTAGATTCTTGTCTAAACTTCTGCATTTCCCCAAACTGTTGAAATTTCAAATGAATATAGCTATAGGTTAAAACTGGTAAGTGGCAAGGCTGGGGGTTGAACAAGGCAGTACAAGGCCAAGGACTCCCCAGTGAACCTCAATACTATTTTCCTACTTGTGACTGATGATTTTACATCACCGTCCTTTTATTTTCCTTCTTCCTTTTCCATTCCTCTACAGGTTTATTAGCTGATTTTGATTTATGATAAACTCAGATGCCTTTGGGATTACAAACGTGGAGCTGGTGAGGGATGGCAGACATTAGGGATGGTAAACAATATGATTCCCTCAGCCTGTGTACACACACACACACACACACACCAGACTAACCTTTGGATTACCTTTTGCATAGTGACAAAAAAAAATTAAAAACATACTAAATTAAACAAGCCAAAAAAAGAAAACAACAGCAACAACAACCTTGGACTGGCTCTGAAAAAATAAAGCAAATTTACCTTATTAGAAATCCTTGTGATCTCCAAAAAATGGTATTGATTTCAGCTACCAGTTTGGGAACTTCTGTTAAGTCTCCAAGTAATAATATATTCCAGATGGATTACAGCAATACCCACAAAAACTTCAATAAAGCTAAAGGAGACATGGAAGAGGAGAAGCTAGCCTGGAATAGATCCACTAGTTCCCAGAGAGGAGGTCTCCAAAATGGGGTTTTCATTGAGTATCTCCTATCAAACATTAGTTTATTTTTGCTCTCAAGTGTCTTTCCCTTACATCATTTCTCTGGGTAGAGGATCCCATTTTACAGATTACACAACTAAGGCTCTAGGGAGGGAGTAACTTGTCCAAGGGTTACCAAGCCTCAGCTTTTCCAGTACACTCTGCTAGGGGGAAGAGGCAGAGGTATTACAAGCAGATAGGGAAAGGGGTCTCCAGAGAAAGAGAACCAAGCATGGCTTTCTTGACATAAGAAAAGCCATTTGGTCTAAGCCATTTTGTGATCCATGCTTGGCCACAATGTTTGTCTTTGAACAAGTCTCAGCAATGAGTGATTAAGGGAAGTGAGCAAATGCAGGAACAAAGGGAAAGAAGTCAAGAAACAATAGTTCAGCAAAAAGCAGAGTCCCAGTTTCTCTTCAAGGGATATTCCTCACAATCTGATACACATTTTTGAAAGCCCCCACCCAGGTGGAGGATGGTAACTACATGCTGAAACCCCAGGTGATCAGAACCTAAGGAGTAATGATGTTGACTTTTACTAACCCACTTGACTTCAATCAACTAAAGCCTGGACTCTGTCAACATTTGCCCCAATTCTATGCAGAATTCTCCTGCTCAAGTCCCTTTAGGAATATGCATATACCACCCCAGCCCCTTCCTGGAAATGCATGTATCCTTAGCTTAAAACTTCCCTATTTTTGCTGTTCAGGGAGTCACTGCGATAGGAAAGGTCCTTGGTGTTCTCCTTACTTGCTTTTCCTGATCTTTGGCTTGGTTGTGTGTTTTGGCCTAACATCCAGCAAGAGGCAAACACTGTTTGGGGGTAATTATCATGAAGCCAATGATGGCCTTTAGTTCTTTTCAAATTCTTATTCTCATTCTGACTCATAGTTGTACATTCTCTTTTTTAAAGAGAGCCCTCCAAATTTTATAAACACCATGCTCACCCAAACCCCAGATCCACACCTGTATGGAAGTCAAAGGGCTGTGATTACAGCCAACTTCAGCAGGTCAGTCTCTGACTCCAGCTCTCTCCCGGCAAGGGGAATGCCATGAATGCCAGGAGCTCTGTCCAGAGCCAGGACAGTGGGACTGTACACATCCTACCTTTCTCCTCCAGGCTTTCCCTGTCAATTTAGCAATGGACTCTCCTGTGCTGGCTCACTACATCGAGATGCTTAGAGGGCAATGTAGATTATATTTTTACAGCTTTGGTTTTGCTATTAATTGCGATGTTGTCCCTAGCCTGCAGGAAATGAGATGCCAAAAGGAAGGGGAGTGGATCCCTTCCAGACCTCTACAAGGCTCAGATTATATTAAACCAGGAGCAAAACCCCTTTTTAGCATTTGAAAGGGAAGGCAATTGTATTAGTAAGCCTCACTCAACCGCCTCCAGACTTTTCTCAGCCAGAGAACAAAGGGAAAAAAGCAAACACCACTTCACGCCCTTATACACTGGAGGTTAAAAGAGACCTCCCACTATACAAAAGTCCTTCTAAAGGTCAGCTTGGGAGTGTATTGAGGAGGAGGGCACTGGCCAGGAAACAGAATGTTTACCACCACTCTGAGGCGGGCTGCTTCTGTTTTCCTTTCAGCACGTGCATGGGGTACATCTGTCAGAATTGGACATTTTCATCCTGAGCTGCTTGCTGGTGGCCAAATTATACTTCCTAGGCCCTCTTCAGTGTTTTTCAGATTCTTGATTCCAATTGAAATTGAAAGCAGGGCCACCCTGAGCCAGGACAACTCCCTGGAGATGATTATTCATTCCTATTCATCAAGTCAACAGCTACTCATTGATGTGTAATATGTATCAAGCACTGTGCTAGGCGCTGGAAGGATGTAACAATGGGAGAGCTGAGGCAGCCGCTTGAGAGCTTCAATTCAACCAGGGAAGACAAGGAAACATACACACTCCATTATTTAGGTACAACTGTGATAAACAGTTGGAAGGAGCACAGTGGCAAAGAGAGCTTAACCTGGAGTGGCTGACCTTACCGGGGTTGTAAGAGGGGGCTTCTTTGAGGAAGAGAAGGAGTAGGAATTAGCTATGCTCTAGGGAAGTTGAGATCATGCTGGCAGGGGAGGGCAGCTGGCAAAAAGGCCCTGACTGGGGAAAAATAAGGCCCTGACACAGGAATGGGAAGAATACAAACATGGCTGGAGTCCAGAGGGCAAGTCAGAATGGGGCTGGGAACTAGGCAGGATGGGGATTTCCGTAGGGCTTTGTATTCTGTAGGTTTTTGCTTTATAGCTCCAAAGCAATGGGGAGCTAGTTATGGAACTTAATGAGGGAAGTGACTTAAAAGGTTTGCAATATAGAGTTTTAAAGGGCAACATATTGATGCTGGGACGCCAGAAAATACATTTTGTCAAAAGTCAAGGTAAGAAGTTCTCAAATCTTAGTGAATTCCCTGGGGATTTTATACAATGCAGATTCTGCTTAGGGAAGTCTAGGGTAGGGCTTGAGATCTGCATTTTACAACTCAGGTGCCCATGTGTCTGGTTCATACAACAAACACTTTAATAGTTTGTTTTTGTTTTTAATTTTTTGCTTCTTAGGGCCCCCCTTCCCCGCGGCATATGGTAGTTCCCAGGCTAGGGGTCAAATCAGAGCTACAGCTGCCAGCCTACACTACAATCACAGCAACGCGGGATCTGAGCCTCATCTGCAACCTACTCCACAGCTCAGGGCAATGCCAGATCCTTAATCCACTGAGCTAGGCCAGGGAACAAACCTGTATCCTCATGAATCCTAGTCGGATTTGTTAACCACTGAGCCATGAAGGGAACTCCCAACAAACACTTCATAGTTTTAGATCAAGGTGTTGAAACTGAGCAGAGCAGGGCCTTGTGAGGCTCCTGGGCACAAAAACCTTTCCGTGTCCCCCATTTCTTGTTTTTAGGAAATGGGCCTCATTCAAGCCTCCATGCCCTTCCCTGAGTTCTAAAGGGCAGGTTCAAACAGTTGCTGGAGGAGGGGATGCAGAGACTACTGAGGAGCAGTAGAGAAACAATAGTGCTGCCTTAGGGCAGGGTCCTGGTTTCTCCTCAAGGAATATACATAACAATATCTTTGAGTTCTTTTGCAAAACTAAAACCTCCAATAAATAAAAAATATTAACTACTTGATGAAGCATTCTTCACTCCTGAAAAAAAGAGGACCACTGGAATCAGTCCAGGCTGCTAAACACCAGCTTTGAAGAAGAATACAAGCTTGTATCTACCCTAATCCTTATCTGTGGCTCTATTTTTCTCTCCCAAAACTATAACACCACTTCCTATTCTCTCCCAAAGGAGGGCACAGTCTTTAGGGCATTAGCCTGCTGTGGCCTCCTTTGCCTGGCAAAGCAGTAAAAGCTATTTTTTTCTGCTTCACCCAAAACTTTGTCTCTGCATTTCTATAGAGGCCGAGTTTCAGCAACAGTGTTTGCAATGGAGATGAAGAAAAGCAGACAAATTTGGGAACTCTTGTGTGGGAAGTCTCAAAGGGCTCTGACTGGGGCAACTTGGTAGAAGGGAATGGTATTCACTGAGGCAGGATACACCACAAAAGAGCAAGTTTGGGTGGAAAATGAAAAGCTTAGCTTTGGATATCTTGAGTTTGATGTTTCTTAGGAATATGTAAGCAGGCTATGTTACATTGGATCTGAAGCTCAGAAGAGGAAGCTGGCAATACAAATTTAGGGGTTATTGAAACCATGCCCTCAGACTGAGATTCGAACCCGTGTGCTGGGACTCTAACCCAGCCAAGACCCAGACTGGGACTCAAACCCACTGGCTAGAACTCAAACCTGATCAAAACCCAGACTGGGACTTGAACCCACAGTTTTTTAATTAAAATCACATACCTAATCGCAGGACTTAACTGAAGTTCAGGGGCTTTATGTCTCAGCACAGAAGGGATTCAGCAAGAGGAAAAGTGATAGGTAAGAAGTAGATTTATTGAGAGATAGACAAAGTATGGGCTATCTCAGAGAGAGAGAGAGAGAGAGCGAGCAGCCCTAGGAGAAACATACTCCATAGACAGAGTGTGGGCATCTCTGGCTAAAGGTTATAGGCCCTGAAATATGAGGTGGTGAATTTTATGAGCTGGGCAATTTCATAGGCTAATGAGTGGAAGGATTATTCCAACTATTTCCAGGAAGGGGCAGGGGTTTACAGGAATCACGCCACTTTCCCTTTTGGCTTTATGTGGTCGGCCTTAGAACTGTCATAGCACCTGTGGGCATGTCATTGAGCATGCTAAAGTGTTACAATAGAGTACAATGAAGCTCAAGGTCCACTGGAAGTCAAATCATCCACCATCTTGGACCTAGTTGGTTCTAACCAGGTTTTGTCATATCCTCAAGGAGTATGACATTTTTTTAAGGGTTGTGCTCTGCCCCCCTTCCCTCCTGTTTCATTAATATGTAAATGGTAATTGAAGCTGTGAAAATGGATGCTGTCCACCTAGGGAGAGAGCATACAGTAGGGGTCACAACTCAAATTTGGCCTGTTGGCCATCTGTTGGTCTTCTTGTAAGTATGTTGAAAAGACAAAGTGACTGTTTTAACAGCTGAGTAGTCAGAAGCCAGCTAAAAATAAATAAATAAGAAAAAAAATCTGAAAAGAAAAAGAAAGATGGAAGAAAATCAAGTTGCTAGCCAACAGTTATTGATGTTTCTTTCTTGCTGATAGAACAGGTTTTAGACATAGAGATGGTTTGAAATCGAGGAAAAGAAACCCTTCCTGTAGCCCCAGTGGCTGAGTCATGGTTGATCTAAACCAGACATAATCATCTCATTCTATTTTGCCTAAAGACTGGCCCAACAGTGGGTTCTGATCAGTGAGACAAAAAAGGAAGTAGGCTGGGGTGAGTGAGGATTCAAGGAAGGCATTTTTCTTTCCTATAAAAAGATTAGGAACATGAAGAGAGCTTCATAGTGCCATTGCTTCCCCCCTTTTCCTGCTCTGAACTCAGATGTGATGTCAGAGCAATGTCAGCCATCCTAGGGCTGAGAGGAAGTAGAAAAGAGTGAAAATTCAACAGCTATGGATGGTGAAATGAAAAACTCTCATCTTGCTGATGACTAACTGAGCTGCTGAGTGGCTCTGGAACCATCTCCCTCTCATGTCTTTGTTAAGTGAGATGGTAAATGCTCATACTGCTTAAGCCCATTAGGAAGTTCTGTTAGTTGCATGTCCAACTGTTGTTTAGTATATACTGTATAGTATAGTTCTGGAGCTAGATAGATAGATATGGTTCAGATAGAATGCTTAACTTTGGACATTCTGTATGTTTCCTCATCTGCAAAATGGAGATAATATCTATTCCAAGAAATTTCACATACTGTTGGTAGGAGTGTAAATTAGTAAAGCTATTTTGTAAAGTAATTGGGCAGGATTTACTAAAACTGAAATGCATGAATCTTAAGGTGCGGCAATTCCGCTTCTAGGTAAATCCTAGAGAGACTATACCATACATCAAGAGAGATGTGCACAAGATTATTCACTGAAGCACTTTGTGCAATAGGAAAGAATTTGCAACAGTCTAGATATCCCTCAGGAAAGAAATCATAAGTAAGGTATAGTATATTAATATGATAGTATACATTGGAGCACTTTAAACAGATGAACTAGCTCTATCTATATATACCAACATGGATGGATCTCAGAAATTTAATGCTGAATAAAAAAAGCAAACTGCAGAGTGAGATGTGGAGTATGATCCATTTATATACATTTTAAAAGCAGACACTACACTACATATTTTAGTGGATCTGTAAGTCTATGGAAAATAGATTGGAAGGACACACATTAGATACACTCAGGGATGAGGGATAAAGGAGATAAGAAAAAAGAGGGATCATGTCTAGACAGATGATTATATCATGCTAGTAACAGAAAACAATAACTCATTAAATCAATTCAGTTCTGGGTATCTGCAGCTCAACCTTAAAAACAAAACACAACAAAATAGTATTGGTCTTCTGGTCTTCCAGGATTAAATGACATAATAGCCCAGTGTCTAGCACATAGTAAAGACTTAACGAATGGTAGCCATCATCATTATTATGATATCCACCTGCTGTACTCTGCTTTTTGCTTTTCATGGGCTCTTTCTGGTAATCTTAGAAAGATAGGGAGTTTGGGTGGATACTTCTGTCTGTATCTAGATTTCCAGTTGATTAGCTTGAGGGCTCTAAAAGCAAAAGGCTTGGTTTGGGCCAGGTCTTGCTGTACATAGAGGCTACTCTGATGGGTTAAAAAATCCCCCAACTAACTACAAAGAACACCTTACTAGTATAAGTCCTTGCGTTTTAAATAAGTCATTTATATTACATTTGCTCAGGACTAGACTGAGCAAAAAGGAAAATATATTGGTGCATGTGAAAACTGAGAATTTCAAGAAAGAGAACTGGCTTCAACTTTCTTAGCTGAATTAGAGAATTCTCACTGCCTCGAACCTACCTACTTCTGCTATTTCCACAACTAAAAGTCTGTTTTTGCAGTATCCACTTCCAGGTACCAATTTTTGATCCAGTTCTACAAGCAACTGAAAGAGGGTTTGACTCACCAAGTGGAAAAAGGAATTTATTGGAAGCAGACTCTGTAGTTCACAAAATTAAAGGAAATGCTGAGAGCCAGGGCTTGGAAAGAAAGGAAAGCAGGAAGCTACATGATCTTACTAAGAAGTATAGGAGGTTTTTTTAGGTAGTGCCATGGGCACAAGATACTACACCAACCTAGATTCCTACTGTCATTCTCCCTGAAGAAAGAGTCTGATTGGCTTAGTTTGAGTCATTTGGGGGGGAGCTGTTATTGACAGTCCTAGTAAGACTGCATAGAATTAGAGAGCTGCAGTCCCCTTAAAAGACAAGCTTCTTCCAAAACAAAGGCAGGGATGCTGGCCTAGCAAAAACAACAGACATTTACTACACTGCTACAGAGTATTTGCATCTCATTAGAGCGTTCCAAAGGTCACAGACAGGAAGATAGTATATCTTCACCATCAGCTCACTTATGACATGGGGAGCACCTTCACAATGCTATCTCTTCCCTCTTCCATATATATAAAATGAGGTTCATGACACATTCCCCCTGATATCATCAGATGTAAGTCTTTGTAAACGAACAGTAACTCAGGAGTTCCCGTCATGGCGTGGTGGTTAACGAACCTGACTAGGAACCATGAGGTTTCGGGTTCAATCCCTGACCTCGCTCATCAGGTTAAGGATCTGGCGTTGCCATGAGCTGTGATGTAGGTTGCAGACATGGCTCAGATCCCGCATTACTGTGGCTCCGGTGTACGCCAGCGGCTACAGCTCCAATTAGACCCCTAGCCTGGGAACCTCCATATGCCACAGGGATGGCCCTAGAAAAGACAAAATAAATAAATAAAAGAACACCATTAAAAATTTATTTAAAAAAACACACCAGTAACTCACAGTTGGAAAGGGTCTCATATTTCTTAAGGGAGTGATTTTCAGCCTTGCCTTGACTGTACATTAAAATCACCTGGGACATTATTTAAAAACGCACACACCCAGAAATCCTGATTTAATTGTCCTGGGAAGGAGAGCTTGGGCATCAGTATTTTTTTTAAAGTTCCCCAGGTGATTCTAATGTGCAGCCACCGTTGAGAAGCCCTGGGATAGACTTTTAGAGATAGTTTGCTCTCATGCACGGTCTTCCTGCAGAAAGTTCCTCTGTATCTTTGAGAGGTGACTGTCACCTTGTTTTAATGATTCCAGTGAGGGGAGGACCTTAGTTTGTTCCAGCTGCAATAATAAAATATCATACATAGGCCAGGTGGCTTACACAAGAGAAACTGATTTTCTTATAGCTGTGGAAGCTTGAAAGTCCAAGATCAAGGTGCCAGCAGGGATCTGTTCCCTGTGAGAGCTCTCTCTGCTCCATTCACACATGGTGGAGAGGGAACAAGCTCTCTGGTATCTGTTCTTCCAAGGACACTAATCCTCTTGGATCAGGGTTCCACCTTTACAATCTCATTTCACCTTAATTGCCTCTATAAAGGCCTTATCTGCAAATGCAGTTACACTGGGGGTTTGGGTTTCAGCATATAAATTTTGGGGGGACACAAACATTCAGTGCATAACAAGGCATAGATCATCAGGCTAGTGTGACTCAAAGTGTTACAAAGCTCTTTTTCCTATTAAGGCCCAAACTATCTCTTTCCATATTCTTTCTAACTCTTAGTCTTCATTCCATAGAAAGGGTTAAGAGGATTTCCCATTGTGGTGCAGTGGAAGTGAATCCGACTAGGAACCATGAGGTTGTGGGTTCGATCCCTGGCCTCGCTCAGTGGGTTAAGGATCCGGTGTTGCCGTGAGCTGTGGTGTAGGTCGCAGATGCGGCTGGGATCTGGCTTTGCTGTGGCTGTGGTGTAGGCTGGCAGTTACAGCTCCAATTAGACCCCTAGCCTGAGAACCTCCATATGCCACAGGTGCAGCCCTAAAAAGACAAAAAAAAAAAAAAAAAAAAAAAAAAAAAAAAAAGGTTAAGAGAAATAAAGGCAACTAACACAATAAACAACAGTTTTGCTAGGCTCTCCCTCAAGGCTCAGGAGGATACTATGAGGAAGATATCATTATCCTCAATTTATAGATTAGAAGACTGGTATCAGAGAGGTGGCAAAATGAGAATTCACACTCAAGCCTTTCTGCCTCCTAAGCCCATGCTCTTTCTACCTTCGTGCTGTAGAGTCACCACTGCTACACAAAACCCTCAGATACAAGAGGGTAAGGTTGCCTGTAGGCTTGAAAGCTACGCCTGACCCCTGAGAACATGCCTCATTCATCCAAATCCTGCTTCTGCTACTGTGGATGTCTTTGCTTTTCTTTCTTTCCCTTTCTCCCTTTATTTCACACTTTTATTATTTATGTTTCATCCTAGTTTTGATTCACTTCACTCCCACATGATCTTATTTTTTTGCAGCATCCCTTCTGGAATTCCTTTCATTTTGCAGACTCTAGTATAGACCAGACTTCAGCATGTGTAAGAATGATAAAGAAATATTCTGATTGACATGATGAGGTGGGGATGAAGGATCTGCATTTCAAACAGACTCTCAGGTGATAATGTTGCCCCTGGTTGGTAGATTCTACTTTGAATGTGCTGGTATAGATTCACTTTTCAGCCTCTCCAGCTGGCTGATCTGTACACAGGGTTTCATGTGCTTTTTTACTTTCTCCTTTAGAGGGAAGATCAGCTTGTACTTCTGGTCCTAGGATTATGACCGGTGCATACAGAAAAAGCTTTAAGATGGAATCTCTAGGTCATGAGTGCCAGAAACTGTGGTTTGTATGTAATGTGATTTTTTTTTCTACCTGCTATCCCTTCTCCCTTTTTTTTTTTCTGCAACAGTACTTCTCTTTTATTTGGGGGGAGTGCTTTTAGTTTACTCTGTGTGATTCTGGTGGGTCTGTCAATCATGTGGCCCCACAAATTCCACCATAGGAATGGACACAGGAGTCAGAAGAGCAGGTCAGAATGTGTACATCATTTCCCCAGTCACAGTGATGGGAAAAGCTAGCTTGTTGTTCAGCACATGATCAACAAAAGTCCAGTCAGATTTTCTTTTTCAGCATTTCCATAAATGCTGGGAGAAAAGAGGGTTTTTTTCTTCCCTTGCTCTTGCAAGTTGTTGGGGTGATGCAGGCCTGGTGGTGCTGGTGGTCATCTCTGTCCTCACATGGAGGGATCCTCTGGGTGAATGAAGCTAACACACAGGGGATAGAAGCTGAAGATGGAGAGGCAGAGAGAAGCTCTGACAGCACTGCATCTAGTTTTGCTAAAGACTTTCTCCCTTAGATTGCCCATTCCCTTGTGTCAATAAACACTGTTTGATTTAATCTTCTTTGAGTTTTTGTTTCTGCAACCAGACTGGTTATAAAATGTGCCCAACCTATTCAACACTGCATCCCCCATGCTTAGCAATCAAATATATGCTCACAAAGTACTCACCAAATAAATGAGCAGAGGAAGCTCTCACTCTGTACAAATACTTTTCTGGGTCTCAAAATAATTCACTAAAATACCATCACTCTTCCAGGCAACTTCATGTGGAAACTGCTTCAAAATCTGTTTTTTATTGAGAATATACATACACCCCAATGTTCATTGCAGTACTATTCACAATAGCCAAAACATGGAGTCAACCTAAATGCATGCCAATAGAGGAATGGATAAATAAAATATGGTATATATGTATATATAATGGAATATGACTCAGCCACAAAAAGGAATGAAATAATGCCATTTGCAGTAACATGAGTGGATATAGAGATTATCATGCTAAGTGAAGTTAAGTTTGACAGTGAAAGACAAATATCATCTGATATCACTTATATGTGGAATCTAAAAAGGATGCAAATGAACTCATTTGCAGAACAGAAAGCACTAAGAGTTGTTTCTGAGTTTCTCAGAACTGTTGTCACTTCTGTCTTTCCTAACCTTGCAGCTCTTCTGGTCTGTGAGCCAGTCCAGAGGCCATCTGATAAATCCTTTTTATTAGTTTATATAGGATACAACCAAAGTTAGCTTTGAGAATTAAATACACTTGAGGGAATTTGCTCAGTACTAGGGAATATAATAAATGCCCAATAAATGTTAGCTACATTTTAAAACTCCAATTTGACTTTTTGGTGGATCCTACATGATTAGACAAATTAATCCCTGCTGATTATCCAAAACTCAGCTACATGGAGTTGCCTATGTGAGAAACAGCTTGACTGAACTGGAGCCTATATACCAGTATCTACTCTATGCCTTTAGGAAAGAGGAGAATCAGATGAGGAAATTCTGCTTCAGTGGGTCAGGGATGGGAGGGGCTCAAGAACTTGTCTAGAGCTTGTCTAGAGCTCAAGTTTTTTGGTTTGTTTGTTTGTTTTTTCTTTTTAGGGTTGCACCCATGGCATATGGAACTTCCCGGTCTAAGGGTCCAATCAGAGCTGCAGTTGATGGCCTACACCACAGCCACAGCAACGCCAGATCCAAGTTACATCTGCAACCTACACCACAGTTCATGGCATCACCGGATCCTTAACCCACTGAGTGGGGCTAGTGCTCGAAACCACATCCTCATGGATACTAGTCAAGTTTGTTACTGCTGAGCCACAATGGGAACTCCTAGAGCTCAATTTGGAAACCACTGATTACTTTCTCTATCCATGATATCTTAATCCCTTCTGACTGGCAGATAGCAGAAACTCCTATTGTTTCTCAATTTGTGGCTCTAAGAAGCAGACTGCTCTTCAAAAAGCCAGAGCCCCCAGAGCTGATTGCATATGTGAACAATAAGGAATAAGGAAATAGGGGTTTTGCAGATGTGATTAAGTGATGGATCTTGAGATGAGGAGATAATCCTGGGAGGGCCCTAATTATTATCATCTAGGTGGGCCCCAAATGCTGCAAGTATCTTCATTAGAGAAAGGCAGAGGGAGACTACACCCACACACAGAGGAGAAGGCAATATGAAGGCAGAAGGGGATCAGAGAGATGCAGTCACAAGCTGAGAAATACTGACAGCCACAAGAAGCCAGACACAGGCATGGAAATGATTCTTCCCCAGATCGTCCAGACTGTGGCCCTGCCAAAGCCTTGATTTCCACTTGGTGAAACTGACTTTGGGTTTCTGGCCTGCAGGACTGTAAGAGAACAAATTTCTGTTGTTCGAAGCCACAAGGTTTGCAGTAATTTGTTACAGCAGCTGCAGGAAGCTAATACACCACCCTAAATACATTTGTCAAATGTACTGAAAATCTGTCTAACCAAAAGCTGTAAGAAACAGAAACTTCACTCTATTTATATAGATTTTTTTGGCCCTTTTCTCTCCCACTAACTTGCCAAAATGCCAAGAAGAGTTGTTAATGCACAGATTCAACTGCTCCTGTGGTATCACTCACCGACCACCCCCTGCTGAATCATCCTCCATAACGGGCATCCAGGCTGATTTGCTTCTGGTGCAATTTCTGTGCCCCTGGATTTGAGTTGCCTTCTGAAAGCTCTTAGTCCCCTTCTGTAGGATGAATGAAAGGGTGTGTGTGTGTTAGCACAAATAATAAACCTTTCCCCCTCATCTCAACCTTCTCCAGGAGCAGGAGGCTGGTTCACTGCACAGTGGCCTTCACCCATCCCTCCTTTCCCCTTGGGATGGGGTCAAGTGAGATCACTCTCCTGGGGGGGGGATTAAGAACATAGCTAAGGTCTTCTTCTTTCAGTTCTCTCCCCCTAAGCCAATGATCATTTAAAATTTTCTCATACAAATGCTTGTAAAAAAAAAAAAAATTCAGACAGCATGAAAGAATTTACAATACCTGTTCCGGTTCTTCTCTCCACATCTTCCCATTTTACCCCCTTCCATATGTCTAACCACTGTTATAAGTTTGATACTTCCTTCCAGAAATTTTGTAAATGCTCATGAACTCCATTGGCATGTACATGCCTGTGTGTCCACTTATATGTGTATTGACACAGAGGCTTTTTGTTTTTTAAGTTGATAAAATAATGGGGAAAGATTAAATGCTAAATCAAGGCAATTCTGTTATGACAGGGCTATGATAGGAAAAGTAGAAAACTACAATTGAGCTGGGGACATTTAAGTAGATGTTACTTAAGATTTTGAACCCCAGGCTTTTCTGAATCCTCCTGGCCTGCAGAAGTGACAATTTCACTCATTAGGAACTACCACTCTTTCCTTGTTTGAAAACCCCATGCAGAGGCCTTTCCCTCTGCATGATGCCCTTTTCTGATGATCTGCCCCCATTCCCCTTCCTGGCCATTAGGCCTATAGCTAGGGTTAAGTTCCTATATCACAGATCTAGGAACATGCTGGGCCTGATAAGGAAGGAAAGGGATTCTACCCAAGAAGTTGCAAAATATAATTAGAATGTATTAGTAGGAGCTAGGACTGGATTCTGGGGCTGTTCCACCAAGCAGGCTCCACCAAGCATATTGGACAGGGGAGAGTTGATTGATTTGTGGACACTCTTTCAAAATATAAAATTTAACACCCTATCAAGGACCTGAGGAGAGAGTATGAACTCACCACTAATATGGATTTCAGAAGCATGGAAAAAACGATGGGTCATGCTACATGAAGTTGAAGTGCCAGAATTACTATGGTAGGCCGTGGAGAAATGCATTAAAAGGTTCAGGGAAATGGACATCCTGAAATGGGTATCTCTGGAAGTTTGGAAGAAACACTGGATGATATGTGTTATGGGAAAGACTACTGGACTCATCATTGTCAAGGCCACGAGTAAGGCATTGGTGAGAGGAGTACAAACATTCCTTAAAGGTTTATAAGACAGGGTTAACAGAGGGGAGGCCATTACAGCATTAGGTTCAATGCTAACTGCAGGAGGTTAGGACTCTAAAACAATAGAAAATAGGTAGTGGCACTTCACTGCCAGAAGCAATGTGCATGTAATTTTCTCTCTCTTTTTTTTGGGCTGCACTCTTGGCATATGGAGGTTCTTAGGCCAGGGGTCAAATCGGAGCTATGCTACTGCCACAGCCACAGCAACACAAGAACCAAGCCATGTCTACAACCTACACCACAGCTCACAGCAATTCTGGATCCTTAACCCACTGAGCAAGGCCAGGGATCGAACCTACATCCTCATGGATGCTAGTCTGATTTGTTAACCGCTGAGCCATGGTGGGAACTCCTTCATGTTATTTTCATAATAAGTGACAGAGTCACAGGGTAGCCCCAGAGTGGGTTGGGGGGTGGGGGGAGCCTGCAGAGAGTAATGGAGATGGTTAAGAGAGCGTAGTATTCCTAGGGGCAAAATAAATGGTCATCCAACAAAGGTCAAACCCAGCTTGTATTGTTAGAAAAAATCAAAGGAGGATGATCATTAGATTGAAGATGATTAAAAGTTATGATCGCTTGCTCAGCTATTGGACCTGAGTTAGTTTATAGATACAAAACCCACTGATTGAGTAGTCACGTATAATTAGGTATCCCAAATCATTTTGCAGACTATGGGAAATAAAAGGCTGAGTTTTGTTTTGTTTGTGTGTTTTTTTTTTGGCTGCACCTGAAGCATGCAGAAGTTCCCTGGCCAGGAATTGAACCTGCACCACAGCAGTGACATGAGTCATTGCGGTGACAGTGCTGGATCCTTAACCCCCTGTGCCACAAGGGAACCCCAGGACTGAGTTGATATTAATATTCAGAGACACAAAATATCATCACAGTCTCCCTGTTAGAATGGAGGCTGATGGCATTTTGACCAAGGTCCTGCTTGCAGTGAATCTAGAGGATCTGTTGATCCACCCAGCAGTCTTTTTTTTTTTTTTTTTGGCTGCACTTATGGCATACAGAAGTTCCAAGGCCAGGAATCACATCCATGTCATATCTGTGACCCAAACAGCTGCCATGACAATGATGGATCCTTAACCTGCTCAGCTCCACAGGAACTCCCCAGCAGTCATTTTTATGATCCCCAAATTTATAATTGCGACTGACCTATGTAGTAGTTAACAGAGCTCCAACTTGGGGTTCTTGGCCTTTAGGGGTAAGGGCTCTCATAGTGGGGAAGTCTAAGTATAAGCCTCTGAAAATACTTCATCATCCCTCCAAACTCATCCAGGCACAAAAATCAATTACACAACCCCAGGGCAGGGAGAGGGCAAAAATCAGTGCCATCTCTAAAGATATAAAAAAATATAGGGATTATGGACTCTGTCTCAACTCCATTTAATTTGCCGATCTGGCTCCCAGAAGAAACCAAAGAGATCTTGGAAAATGACAATTCATTGCAAACAAACTCTCCCCCTAAATGAAGCCACCATGCTAGATATGAGTAGTATATTTCCTAGAGCAGATCAACATGGTTTCAGGTACACAATATGTGGTTATTGGCTTGGAAAATGCATCTTTTACATTGTGATTAAAAAACAGTATCAGGAATAGTTTGTATTTAAATAGAATGGGTAATAATACATATTTACACTTCATCCCCAAAGCAATGTTAATTTTCTGCTTTCTATAAGAATATAGTCCAAAGAGATCTGGCCCATCAAGACATATTCTAGAACTTCACATTGATCCATTACATCAATGATATTAGGCTAAATGGGACTAGGGAACAAGAAGTGGTGAGCATACTGGAGCACTTGTGAGGCACATCTGCTCCATGTGAGATTAAACTCTATAAAGAATGGTATCCCTGATATATAAGTAAAAAATTGTAGTTTTATAGTTAGGGATATTCCAGGACATACCTTCCAAAAAAAAAAAAAAAATCATTATATCTTGCACCTCCCGTACAAAGAAGGAACTTCTATGCCTTGTAGGTTGATCTCAGTTCTAGAAGACAGTATATCCCACATCAGAGAATACTTCTCCAGCTCATGTACCAGATGATAAGAAACACTGTCAGCTTTGAGTAGGTCCCAGTGCAAAAAAAGAGTTCTGCAGCAAATCCGAGCAGCCCTGCTGCTTGGGTCATGAAACCGTGCAGATCCTATAATATCAGAGACATCAGTGACGGGAAACGATGCAAAGTGGTAGCAGGGCTTATGGCGAGCTCCAGTGGGAGAATAACAGTGCAAACTGCTGAGATTCAGGTACAGGGAGAATTATACACTTAAAAAAATTTTTCTGCATGCTATTCAGCATTGATACAGATGGAATGCCTAATCACAAGACACCAAATAGCTATGCCTCCAGAACTGCCCATCAAGAGCTGGGTTCACATAGAGCCCTCAGGTCATAGCTGGATTCACATAAGAGTCCGTAAGTCAAACCTCTTGAGCCCTGAAGCAGTTTGTTGTAAGAGGAGCATGAGTCCCAAGCATGAGAAGGACTAGAGAGTAAAAAATAAGCTTCACATGCATGTAACCCAGACCTTCATTACTGTGTCCCAGGACCTGTCCCTCACCTCACTTTGATCATATCCGGAATCTCTCATCACCAGCTGACGGGAAAGCAAAACTCCAAGCTTGGTTTACAAATAGAACAGCTTAGTATGTGGGTGCTTAAAAATGGGAGCAGCTGCACTGCAGCCTCATTCTGAAGTGGCTTTGAAAGACAGTAGTGAGGGAAAATTCTCCTAATGGGCAGAGTTTTGGGTAATGCAGCAGTTTATCCACTTTATGTGAAAGAGGTAGCCTGAGGTTACAATATATCTAGACTCAAGGGCAGGCGCCCATGAAAGAGTAAGATTAAAAGAATGGAACGGGAAATGGAAGAACATATGAGAATGGAAACAAAGTGTGAAAATCTTTAAATTGTATGCTAAAGCCCACCAGAGAACATCAACCATGGAAGAAAATCTAAATAGCTAAGTAGACAAGGTAATTCCACCTGTCCCTGTCACCAGTTATTTCAGTGTTAGCTCACTGGGTACATGAATGTAGTGGCCATGGTAGAAGAGATGGATGCTATACATGGGTCCAAAGCAGGGGTTCCCACTTAGCAAGGCTGGATAGACTGCTGATTCTATCAAATGCCCAACAGCAGATACCAATGTTGAGTCCCTGATATAGTACTATTCCTCAAGAGGATCGCTGGTGTCAGATTAACTACATTGAGTCTCCTTTTCCCTAGAAAGGCCAGAGGCTTTCTCTGATAAGAATAAATACAGGAGTTCCCGTCATGGCACAGTGGTTAACGAATACGACTAGGAACCATGAGGTTGAGGGTTCGATCCCTGCCCTTGCTCAGTGGGTTAACGATCTGGCGTTGCCATGAACTATGGTGTAGATTTCAGACGTGGCTCGGATCCTGCGTTGCTATGGCTCTGGCGTAGGCTGGCAGCTACAGCTCTGATTCGACCCCTAGCCTGGGAACCTCCATATGTCGCGGGAGGGGCCCAAGAAATGGAAAAAGACAAAAAAAAACAAAAAAAAAACAGCTTTTTTTCTGGTAAGCGGCCTGAGGTGACCTCTAAAAATGGTTTGCTATTTGCCTGACACAGAAAACCCCACAAAATCATGCAAATCAAGAGGTTGAAATCTTTGTGTTCACTTTAAGAACACTCGTGAAACTGTCAGGCCAATAAAGGTATGCATGTCCAAAAAGCCACCAAGTATCTGAAGGATGTCATTCTACAGAAGCAATGTGTGCCATTCCATCGTTGCAATGGTGAAGTTGATAGGTGTGCCCAGGCCAAACAGTGGGGCTGGACACAGGGTCAGTGGCCCAAAAGGAATGCTGACTTTTTCTTGCACATGCTCAAAAATGCAGAGAGTAATGCTGAATTTAAGGGCTTAAATGTAGATTCTCTGGTCATTGAGCACATCCAGGTGAACAAAGCCCCCAAGATGCAGTGTAGGACTTACAGAGCTCAAGGTCTGATCAAGCCTTACCACATTGAGGGTTGACTGCTATATCAGGGACTCAACATTGGTATCTGCTGTTGGGCATTAGAAGCATCAGTCAACCCTTGAGGAGACTACCCTTACCACAATGTGTTCTCCCTGCCACATTGAGACGATCCACACTGAAAAAGAGCAGATTATTCCTAAATCAGAAGAATAGGTTGCACAGAAGAAAAAGATATCCCAGAAGAAACTGTAGAAAAAAAACACACAACAACTTATGGCCTGGGAAAAAAAATTTCAAAAATAAATGCAAATGAAAGTAAAAAAAAATAAAGGGGATAAATACATATTTTGGGAATAGGTTTGCTTTTCCTGCCTGCAAGTCTTCAGCCACCATAACTGTCCAAGAATTTATAGAATATGTAAAGAATGCTATATCATATTGTATCAGAGATGGGACCCCACTTTACTGTAAAGGAGGTATGGGAGTGGGCCTGTAATCTTTGGATCCACTGGTATTATCACATACCATACTGCTCGGAAGTACCTGCCTGCTGGAGCATTAAAATGACCTGCTGAGGATGCAGTTGAAACTAGTTGTAAGCTAGCTGAAAGTGCTGGCTTAGAAGCAACACTTTGCAAGAAAAGGAAACCATCTTCAGGAAGATTGAATCAAAAATTTTATTTAATACTGTATCTCCAAGTAAGATTAAAGCACAGGTCTAGGAGCCAAGAGACAGAAGCAGGAATGATCTCAATTATCATCTCTCTCAATGACCCACTTGGGACTTTGTCCTTTCTAGACTCTATAGGGTTAGAGTTTCTGGTTTCCGAAGAGGACCACTTTTGTTCAGGGACACTGCAAGTGTCCCATTGAAATACAGACTACAACAACCACTTAGGCGCTGCAGGGATTTTATGTCTAGGACTGTCAGACAAGGAGAGAATTACCATCTTGGTAGGGATAATGGACCCTCATTATCAGGAGGCAGTAGAGCTGCTCATACACAATGGGGGCAGGGATAAATATGTATGACATCCAGACAATATGTTCGAGTGCTTTTTTCTTTTTTGTCTTTTTAGGGCCAAATCCACAGCATACGAAAATTCCCAGGCTAGGGGTCAAATCAGAACCTTAGCTACAGCCTAAGCCATAGCCATGGCAATGCCAGATTTGAACCACATCTGCAACCTTCATTGCAGCTCAAGGCAACACCAGGTCCCTAACCCACTGAGTGAGGCCAGGGATTGAACCTGCATCCTCATGGATACTAGTTGGGTTCTTAACACACCGAGTAAAAATGGGAACTCCTTGAGTGTTTTTTTCTATCCCTTTACTGAACTGTGATGATAAAGCAACATGTCAGGAAACCTGGCCTCAAGAAAACATAGTGTCCAGCAGCTTATATCCCTTAGGTATGAGAATTTGGGTAACTCCATCAGATAAGTCACCAAAGCTAGCAGAAGCAGTGCTGAGGTAGGAGTAATCTAGAATAAATATTGGAGGATGAAGATGATAAGTATCAGCTTTTGTCCTAAGACCAGCTCTAGTGTTAGGGACTGTAATTTGTCCCACTGACCTTTCCCTTCTAAGTTTCTTTTGGGAAGAGAGAGACATCAGAATCTTGGAAGAATAGCTCTCCAAATCCATATGTATACACCTGAAAAAATGTATCTGAGTGGCACATAGGGTGGACTGTAATGGATATGGATATGAGCTATATCAATCCCTCTTCAAGGAAAGGCTTGCTGCCCTGTCAGTGCCTTCAGAGTTAATCTCAGCTGCCAACAATTGCATTGTCCAACACATCATGTTCAGGGTATCCTATACCCAATAACTTGTCAGGTGGCAATATAAACGTGTAGCCACTTGGGGTTACTGTGGGACAACTTTGGCTATATTCCAGAGGTCCCAGTGGGTTGTTAAGATTTTGCCAGAACTACATTGTGGTTCAGCTTCTCCCTCTGCCAATTATACTCCCTTCCCCTTCTTTTCCATGAGTGTTGATTTCTAGTAGCTACCTTTCACATTAAACTTGATCTCAGGATGTGCTTCTGGCGAACTCAAGCTATAATATCTATAAAATCACCCTTCACCCTCACTCTGAGGACGTGAGAAGAGTATCCATTCAATGTGAAATGGAGAATAAGATCTAATCAGAAAGGAAACTATGCATGTGGAAGACAGAATGACAGCAGAGTTGTGAGATTTACTATAGAGAAAAATTAACCAAACAAGTGAATATTTCAAAGAGAGTAGAAGCCAGATTTTTTTTTTCCTGTTGAAGAAGGTAAGTATAAACACAGAGAAACAGAAAATTAGAATAA
Source organism: Sus scrofa (assembly GCF_054392235.1). Taxonomy (NCBI): domain Eukaryota; kingdom Metazoa; phylum Chordata; class Mammalia; order Artiodactyla; family Suidae; genus Sus; species Sus scrofa. Next base: position 79,207,682 of record NC_139397.1, read on the forward strand.
ATTTTTGATCTTGGGTTATTGGAGGCATTGGTGTGAACTCCTGGTTTTTAATTTATTTAGATAGAGACAGAAATAAAAAAATAGATGCAACTCTGTGTCCACTGAGAGGGACTGGGATCAGTGGCACGTTAATAATGAGGACATTTAACACTCAGATGTGGCCTTTTTTTTGTTTTTTTTTTTGTTTTTGTCTTTTTGCCATTTCTTGGGCCACTCCCGCGGCATATGGAGGTTCCCAGGCTAGGGGTCGAATCAGAGCTGTAGCCGCCGGCCTACACCAGAGCCACAGCAACGCAAGATCCGAGCCGCGTCTGCAACCTACAGCACAGCTCACGCAACACTGGATCATTAACCCACTGAGCAAGGGCAGGGATCGAACCCTCAACCTCATGGTTCCTAGTCGGATTCCTTAACCACTGCGCCACGACAGGAACTCCGCCTTTTTTTTTTTTTTTTTTTTCTTTTTTTTGCCTTTTGTAAGGCTGCCTCCATGGCATATGGAGGTTTCCAGGCTAGGGGCCTAATCGGAGCTGTAGCCACCAGCCTACTGCCAGAGCCACAGCAATGCCAGATCTGAACTGTGTCTGCGACCTATACCACAGCTCATGGCAACGCCAGATCCTTAACCCACTGAGCAAGGCCAGGGATCAAACACACAACCTCATGGTTCCTAGTTGGATTCGTTAACCACTGTGCCACGACGGGAACTCTAGATGTGGCTTTTAAATACTATTTCCACTTGAAAAGAACTAGGGCTTATTGAAGAAGTGGCTGATTCTAGAGCCGAGGCAAGAAATGTACAGGATCATCATAAAATATCTTCTGGTTATAAAAAGCATATATTTGTTAAAAATTATGAAGGGTTGAAGGGTTTTTACCCTACTTGCAAACTAACAAATTAGCCAGCCATGGATCAGCAATGCCCACAGAGGACACGAAACTCCTACATCAAGTATAAAGAATTATTTTGGTTATGGTATAGCAAGTAGCAGGAGCTTCATACTTGTGTCAGTGCCCTGACCTCTCAATTCCTGTGGGGCCTGACACAGGTAGATGCTGCACAGGCAGTGAGTCTGTGTCATAGCCGAGGAACCCTGGGCTTAGGTAACCTGAACTTTTAAAATGGGCAGTAAGCAAACTGCCTGACCTTTCTCCTGGAAGGAGATATTATTTTGGTAACACCAGATGGTGAGCAAACTGACCTCTGCTCTGCAGGAGGTTACTCTCTTTACCTTCCAAGCTCTTTGCTATACAAACATCCTTGAAAAGACCACCTAGAACAAAAGCGCAGTTAGAATTTCTTCCCACAAGAAGTACAGATAAATGAGAAACCCACAGAAGATTATCTTTCAACTATACTCAAGGATGATAAAGGCATATCAAAAGAAGCTTTCTCAAAAACCTAAAATTAGAATTACTATCTAACCCAGCAATTCCACTCCTGGGTATATATCTGAAAAAACTAAAACTACTAATTTGAAAAGATACCCATACTGCAATGTTCATAACAGCACTATTTACAGTTGCCAAGATATGGAAACAACCTGTGTCCACTAACAGATGAGTGAATAAAGAAGATGTGATACACATACACACTGGAATATTTCTCAGTCATTGAAAAGAAAATTTGCCATTTGCAGCAACGTGGGTGGACTTGGAGGGGATTATGCTAAGTGAAATAGGTCAGAGAAACACATATACTGTATGATATCACTTATTTTTGGAATCTAAAAAATACAACAAACTAGTGAATATAACAAAAAAGAAGCAGACTTATAGAGAACAAACTAGTGATTACCAGTGTGTGAGCAGGTAGTAGAGGGGAAAGGGAGTGGGGTACATGAACTATTGGGTGCAAGACAGGCTCAAAGACATATTATACAATATGGTGAATATAGCCAATATTTTGTAAAAACTATAAAGGGAAAGTAATCTTTCAAAATTGTATTAAAAAAATAAAGAGCAAATTAAAAAAAAAAAGATGCAGAAGCCAGCTTAAAGGGGTGTTCACTGGCTAAATTGGGAAAAATCTGAGCATAAGAATAATTAATGAGTGTAAAGGACTGTAACTCACTGAATAAAGTAGGAAACTATGACTGTATATGTATAAATAAATAGTCTCTCTTTCTCTCTTTTTTTGCTTTTTAGGGCTGCACCCACGGCATATGGAGGTTCCCAGGCTAGGGGTCCAATTGGAGCTACAGCCGCTGGCCTACACCACCGCCACAGCAACACCAGATCCAAGCCGCATCTGCGACCTTCACCACAGCTCATGGCAACGCTGGATCCTTAACCCACTGAGCAAGGCCAGGGATCGAACCCACAACCTCATGGTTCCTAGTCAGATTTGTTTCCACGGCACCACGATGGGAACTCCTCTATTTCTTTCTTTACTTGCCCTTCCCTCATTCCTGTTCTGTGGGATTGAAATCCTTAATAATATAGTAGCACATAAACCTTGGCCTCAGACTCTATTTTGGGGAAATTCATGCTATGATGATATCCATTGTCCTATTTTCCCCTGAGCTTGCTGTATTTTCATTTTGATTTGTACTTGATCTTTACCTACTAAATATGTTAGATATTAGTTTCTTAAAATTTTTACACTTCATACTTGGTCATCTAACTTGTCCAAGGTATTCTTTGTTCAAGAGAAAGCCTCAAATTAAATGTAATCAATTCATTTACTTTTTAAAAAAATTTTGCTTTACGATTTGTGCTTTGGAAGTTTTGTATAGGCAATCCATCCTTTCTTCTAAGCCACAACGATGTCCTCTTATATTTTACTCTTAGTTTACAATTGTATTTATTCTTAAACCTACATGAGCTCCATCTTTTTTGTTGTATTATATAAACATCCAGTTTTATGTGCCTATAGCCAGTTGGTCTTTACCGTCTATTAAGTTCCCACATATGCATGTCCCTGGCACTCACTTCTGTTCTCTTTTGTCTCTGTTCTTGAACCAAACCACCATTGCTGTGGTGGCTTGGTACTGTGTCACATTAGCTACGCTGGAAGCACATTTCCTGTAATTCTATTTTCTGTATGGTTCTGACTTAGGGTTCGCCAAGACATTTTGTGTGATATTTGAAAAGTGAAAAATGAAAGGGTAGCTTTTCTTTTTCTTTCTTTTTTAGTGATCTGAAGATCAACGATACAGTGACATCTTACAGATACTGTCACTGATCTGCTAGCTCACCTTGTTACATCAACCCAGACATTCAACTCTCCAGCTCCTGTCAAATCTTCTCCAAGTTCTGCCCCAGGTTCATGGACAGCTCCATGGTGAAAGGTGCTACTTTCTCTTGGTGATCTTACAGTGTTGAGATTGAAGGGAACGAGAGACAGGCATTGGTTCTACTTCGCCTGTGGGTCCAGTTTGTTCCCACCAGTTCCAGTTTGTCTGTGCCGTCATTCACACCTAGCTTTCCTTTCCAACTGCTGGTCTGTCTGACCTACAGAGATTTCAGACTCAACACTAGATTCAGATGCAACAGCTGTATAGAGTCTTCTATCAGCTATTATAATTTCACGGCATCTAACACTATGATAAATTGTTGTTCTAAAACACTACTAGTGGGTATTCATTTCTTTCCAATTCCTCATTCATGTAAATATCATCCTGCTCTCTATTACTATTATTTTAAGTATATTTTAGTATTATAAAATTTTATCCTATTTTTAGAAGGCAATATAAGTATCTAAGGACATTACTTGTCCATATAAACTTTAGAGCATAAATTTTCTCACAAACTCCAACTGGAATTTTGATGAACTGCATTAAATCTATTGATTAACTTGGGGAGAACTGTATCTTTAAAATATGAAGTTTGAAAATATGAATTCTTTTCATGTATTAAAATCATATCTATGCCTTTCATTAAGATTTAAAAATTTTGGAGTTCTCGCTGTGGCTCAGTGGATTAAGAACATGACATAGTATCTATAAGGATGTGGGTTTGATCCCTGGCCTTGCTCAGTGGGTTAAGGATCCAGGGTTGCCATAAACTGTGGTATAGGTCACAGATGTGGCTGGGATCCTGCATTGCTGTGGTTGTTGTGTGGGTCTGCAGCGCAGCTCTGATTCAACCCCTAGCCTAGGAACTTCCATATGCTGCAGGTGTAGCTGTAAAAATAAAAATAAATACATAAATAAAAATTTTTTAAGAGATTTAAAAATTTTGTCCATGGATGTCTTGTGTATTCTTGGTCAAGTGATTAATTTCAACAAAATATTTTGATTTCTTTTAAGATACTTAATTTTTTTTTTGCAAAAAAAAAGAATGGCATTATTTTAAAAATATTTTTATTTGGTTATTGAGAGTAAAGGGAATTGATTTTTTAGTACAGTTATGTGTCTGTCAACCTTGTGAAAACTCCATATTAGTTCTAATAGTTTGTTTCTTCTATGCTATATTTCTTACCTTTTTGTTGTTCTTTATATAGCTAGCTAGTACCTGTAGTAGAGTATTAAAGCATAATGGCAATAGCCTGCCTTATATTACATACATTTGAGCAGTTTTGTACTAGAGATATTACTAGAGTTTTGATGAAGCTGGTATGACTATAGTGAAACATACTCAGTAAGCTCTCTCACCACTACTGTCTAACACAACCATATGCTATGCTCTTTCAATTCCTGCATCTTTGAATACACTGTGTTTTCTGTCTAGAATTCCTTTTCACTTTTCTTGATTTGAGTACTATGGATTGACCTTCAAGAATCAGCTGAAATGTTCTTTCTGGAATACTGATCTAAATCCCCAGTTTGAACTAAATGCTCTTCTTCTGAATGCCCATAATAGCATGCACCTCTATCTTTGTACTTAGCTATGTAATAAGTCTTCCCTCTTAGACTATAAGCTATTTGATGCCAGGAATTGTATATTACTAGTCTTTGTATTCCTCATATTAAGTCTAGTACCTGGAATACAGTAGTTGTTCATTTAATGTATTTTGAGTACTTTTGAATTGAGCTGAACCAAATAAAAGAATCACAGTTGGTATGAAACATGCTTAAATCACCCAGCTTATCCAGTAATCATGACCATGAGCCAGAGTCCATATTGGGAGGGTTTAAAAAGAAAATGGTAACACAAACAACCACCAGTTAGGGAATGACTACTTAAATAATGGTACATTCATACTATGGACTATCCTGCAGTAGTTTTAAAGAGATAACTCTACGTGCACCGAAAACAGAAACAAAAATCTAGAAAGTATATTAAGATTTTTTAAAACAACATTGAAATTGAGGTTAATGTATAAAGTGCTTTACTTGCAAGTGTGTGCCTGTGTATATTTATATGTGTATATGTATACATGTGTGTGTGTTTATTTATGTAACAGACTCTGATGTTTGTCTACCCACTGGTCTTTCTATCTTCTCTCTTGCAGTAATAAGTCTAGCCTCGGGACAAGAATTATGATTGGTTTAAATCATTATGTCAATCCCATTTCTTTTTGATGTGATTGGACTAGAGGCATGTCACCAAGTTCTGCTCTGTTGAGAACTTTAGGAAGAGAATATTTTATCAGATAGGAGAAAGGCATGAAAAGAAAAAGTCTCCTTTTGCTCATTCCTATTTCCTTTCTGCTTTAGGTACAAATTATAGCTGATGTGTGAGATTTTTGTGCCCGGAGGTACAGTGGTCACTGTGTGACCACAAAGGGGGACTTGGTCAACATGCTGAGGATGGCCCAGAAGAATGATCAGAAGAGCCCAGACACTTGACTACACCATGAGCTTCCAGATCAACTGGGGATCACCTACTTCCAGACTGATGTCAGTTGAGGAAAAATTGTCCTAATAATTTTCACCTTTGGTTGAGTTTTCTATCACTGGCAGCCAAAATTATCCTGCTTGATAACATGGCAGTATCACTTCATAGCAATACCATTTGAATACTCCTCTTTACATTCTTAATTACAAAATGCATATCACATATATTCTTGTTCTTTTCCATTTTTTACTTTTCTGCCTTGCATTTCACCCCATACCTCCACGAGTTTTCATGTTTTAGCTTCAGGCTATTTTCACAGGCAAAACAGGAAAAACTCCACATTGCCAAAACTCTTGGATTCTTAGTAGAGCTGGTCCATCTCATATCCCTTTATCCTCCACCTAAAATTTCAGGTAGCTTTATAGACTCCACTAATATCTGGGATGTTATAACCTTCTCATGGGTATTTATAAAGCACAAATAATTGCAGATATGAAGCTATGATGAACTAGACTGCAGGGAGCTTCAGACACTTGCCCAAGAGTTAGGCTAGTCCAAGTGTCACACTGTGTTTAAAATCTCTCATCTGATTTTAATAATTCTCTTACACAAAATGTATCTGGTAGAGCCAAAAGGAGCAATCCCAATTAAAGAGGGAAGAGGTGTTTCCACCATGGCTCAGGAATTAACGAACCCAAGTAGCATCTATGAGGACTCGTGTTCGATCCCTGTCCTCATTCAGCAGGTTAAGGATCTGGCGTTGCTGTGAGCTGTAGTGTAGGTCACAGATGTGGCTTGGATCTGGCGTTGCTGTGGCTGTGGTGTAGGCCAGCAGCTACAGCTCCTAATTGGACCCTTAGCCTGAGAACCTCCATAGGCCATGGGCGTGGCCCTTAAAAGGCAAAAAAATAATAAAAGTGAAAATAAAGAGGGAAGAAACCTTCTTATACCCAGTAAGAGAGATAAGGGTAAACTAATGGGGGTGGTGATGAAGGTATAGGGGACTGAATGTAAAAAAAAAGGCTAAAAAGGACACTTTAAAGTCATAATAAGAGGTAAACACTGATTCCCTTTATTATATTAAAGAAGCCAGGCTAGAATGTCAGGAAGATGATTCCCTCCTTGTCAATAAATATTTCTGTGACCTTTGAGATTTTTCCTTTTTTCACTCTCCTCACTTAGAAAAAGAGAAGGGTCAATGAGAGGTGTTCATATGGAAGTAAGAGCTACTTTTTAAAATGCTTTAAGCTCAAAGAGGAGAGAACTCTTCCTGATGATACACAGATACTCTTGTCTCCAGCTCCACCCCCTCCACCCCAAGGTTTTTTTCTCAACATATGAAACATATACTAGTGGATTAAAATTTATTTAGCCTCGGGAGTGAGACAATTTGGACTTGCATCCTAGCCCTTCACACTCACTATCTTCTGCATGATCTTAGCCAAGTCACACTTCACTCATCATTCTTTGTCTAAGTCAATAAGTCCTCCTTGTGTTCTCCCTTCAAAGGAAAGCATCACACTTCAAGAGACGTAAAGTCAAATTCTTGGAAGGATGATTTCACAGCATTTCCAGCAGGAATGGGGGAAGTTGGTAGAGGGGAAGGAAATTCTGTGATCTGCGTCAAATAGCCATACGTTTAAACTCACAGACTTAAAATCTACAAGCAGTAAATCCTGCTGAGGGTCAAGTTTTCCGAACAACCAGGAGTTTTCTTTGTCTTTAGACATTTTGTCATCTAAGAAATATTAAATGCTACTTAACAATTTCTTATAGATATGGGGTGACTATTATGAAATTACCATTAAAGCCAGTAATTCTCAACTCTATCAAAGCTTGACTCCCTTTTTTATGATAGATATTTTTGAAAACCTGCTTACAATTCATTAGTCACTAAATTACTAGACTAAATTAATACTTAAATTAATATAACATACATATGAACCTAATTTCAAAAAAGGGAACACAATGCCTAATTGTAATGTAAAGGAGTAATAAAAGTAAAGTTGTTTATGATAAAACAGCACATACTTTAATTTGTAAATGTCTGGATGTGACTGGTAGACATAATAACATAGTCAGATGCTTGCACCTATATGTAGAATCAGTGTAAATGAGGACGCTATAAATGCAGACTGATACAGGTGTGTTATAACTGAAGACTCGAAAACCATATGCAGCATTGCTACTCTTATAGCGTCCTCATTTACACTGATTCTACTGCAAAATATTCCTAGAACGTTTGAATTTATTAAATATACAGAAAATATTTGGCCTTTGTTTGTAAAACAGAGTTAGGTTCTAAGTTCAGTTAATGAAAACTTCATTTTCACCTAAATGTATGTCTTGGTCAGTGTCAAAAAGTATGCAGGATATGGGACAATTTTTACTGCATGAGACTGCCCCATGCGTTTTAAGAAATATTGTATTTCCAGTATCAACTTCTTAAATTGTAGTAGCCCCCAGTTATTGTGACACTATAAAAACCTTTCCACAAATTTTTAAAACACTCTCAAATAACAATATAATCCATATTGACAAATTCTGCTATAAGCAGTGTCTGGCACTCAGTATGTGTTTAACACATGCTTATTGATTGGATGGATGAATGAATGTGTAAGTATTATTTCTCTAAAATGATTAACTTCTGATGGCAAGTAACCAAAAACCCAACTAACTTACTGTAGTTTAGACAAATTAGGGTTTATAACATTTAAAAAGCTAAGACATTTAGAGTAACACATCTAGGGTTGGTGCCACAGCTCATGATGTTGTCACTGTTTAGAGTTCCTATTTTCCTTCCATTTTGCCATTCTTGGCAAATCTGTTATTTTATCACTTCATGAATTAAAAATTATGGCCACATCCCTGGGTTTTATATCAGTATTCAAAGCAGAAGGAAGAAGGAAGGATCATTGCCAGCAGACTTCCTATTCTACCTTATTGGCCAGAACCCTATCACATGGCTAATGCTGGCTACAAGGGAAACTTCAATCCTCCCGCTGAAAGCAATAACATTGTCATATAAAATATATAAAAAGAGAAACAAACCAACAAAACTTTCAAATGCATCATTGAGCTGCCAAGAAAGCAAAGATTCTAAGAAGCCAAAAAGTGAAATGAATACAGAACTCTTAGAAGGTAAGGAAACACTAAAGATGGCTTTTGCCTTAGGCATGTGTGTCAAATTCTGGTGATAATGATATTTCATTTTTTAGTGGTTTCACAGGAAGTGGGGATGGGGGATAGATGACAAAGCTTCAGGCCTGCTCAATGTATGGAATCTAATAGGAGAGCTTGACTCAAAGTTAGAAGATGAAAAGGCAAGCCACAGATGGGTAGAAATATTCACAAGGACTTCTATTCAGAATATATAAAAACCTCTATAAATCAGTATCAAAAAGAAAATTAATCCAATTTCTAAGTGGACAAGTTTTGAAAAGACACTTTAATCAATAAGCACATGAAAAAGTACTCAACATCATTAGTCATCAGGAAAATGCAAATTAAACCCACAATGAGATACTATTACACAACCAACAGAAAAGTAAAAATTTAAAAGACTAATCAAACAAAATGTTGGTGAGGATGTAGAACAATGAGAACTTTCACACATGGCTGATGGCAATGTAAAATGTATAAACATTTTGGAAATTGTTTGGTGGTTTCTTATAATAGTAAATACACAGTATATTCCAAGAAAAATGAAAACATGTCTACACAAAATGTTCATTAATGTTCATAGCAACATTAGTAAAAATAGCCAAGAAGTAGAAACAACACAAATAATCATCAACTGCTGAATGGATATACAAAATCCGGGACTTCCATACTACAAAACAGTATTCAGTCATAAAAAAGGAATGTGATGATACATGCTACAATACAGATGGACCTTGAAAATATTATGCTCCATGAAAGAAGTCAGACACAAAAGTCACATACTGTATGATATTTATATGGTATATGCCCAGAATAGGTACATCCATACAAACAGAAAGTAGATGAACGGTTGTCAGGGTTTGGAGAGAGGGAAATATGGAGTGACTTCCCATGGGTATGAGGTTTCTTTTTGGAGAAACGAAAATGTTCTGGAATTTGTTAGTGGCAATGATTGCATATACTAAAAATCATCGAGTTGTACATTTTAAATAGGTGGAATGCATGGTATGTGAGTTATAGCTCAATAATGTGGTTATAAAAACAGAAACAAAAGCAAAGAAAGGAAACATAGGTAAAGATCACCATCGTTGATTGCCACCATCCCAAGATTGCCACAGGCATCCTCTTGGTGCATAGACTTCCAGATTCATTTCTGTGCATCCTATGTACTTCTAATCTTTCATCGTTAAGTACTATGTTAGCTGTGGAGGTTTTGTTGAGTGGTTTTTGTTTGTTTTTATCATGAAAAGATGCTGAATTTTGTCAAGTGCTTTTTCTGCCTCTTGACATGATCATGCGGGTTTTCTCCCTTTGGCTTATTAATACAGTATATTATACCGATTGATTTTCTTATGTTGAACCAAGTATAAATCCCATTTGGCAATGTTATAAAATTCTTTTATGTCTTTTGCTGGATTCAGTCTGCTAGTATGTATTTGGTTGAGGAGTTTTGTATCTGTATTTATAAGGATATTGTTCTGTAATTTTCTTGCAATGTCCTTGTTTTGCTTTGATATCAAGGAATACTGGCCACGAATAATGAATTAGAAAGGGTTCCCTCCTTTTTCATTATTGTAAAAGCTTCTGAGGAATTGGTCCTAACTTTTCTTCTTTTTTGCTTATAGTTAATAAAATTTTTGCATTTCAACAAAGCTGGCATTTAAGAATAATTCTTTTTTGTAGTTCCTGTCGTGGCACAGTGGTTAATGAATCCGACTAGGAACCATGAGGTTGCAGGTTCGATCCCTGGCCTTGCTCAGTGGGTTAAGGATCCGGTGTTGCCGTGAGCTGTGGTGTAGGTTGCGGACGTGGCTCAGATCCCACATTGCTATGGCTCTGGCGTAGGCCAGTGACTACAGCTCCGATTCGACCCCTAGCCTGGGAACCTTCATATGCCATGGGAAGTGGCCCTAGAAAAGACAAAAAGACAAAAACAAACAAACAAAATAATTATTTTTTAAATGTTTGGTAGCATTCGGCAGCGAGGCCATATGATTCTGGGTTTTTCTTTGCTGGGACTTTTCAAATTACTACCTTAGGCTATTTACTTGTTATATATCTTTTCAGATTTTTCTATTTTTTCTTTAATCAGTTTTTGCAGTTTCTACATTTCTAGGAATTTCATCTGGGTTACCTGCTTCATTGCCCTACACTGTATGCCTATGTCTTAGTCATCTCAGACTGCCACAAAAAAACAAAAATAAAAATAAACAAAAAACCCATAGACTGGGTAGCTTAAGCAATAGAAATACATTTTTCATTGATCTGGAGGTTAGGAAGCCTAAGACCAAGGTGCAAAACAATTTGGTTTGGTTCCTCATGAGAGCTCTCTCCCTGGCTTATGGACAATCATCTTTTCACTATGTCCTCACATGGCCTTTCTTTGCATGCACCTAGGGTGGGGTTAGGAGAGGGGTATAAGAGAGGGAGGGAAGATGAGAGAGAGGGAGAGAGAGACCTTTTTCTTCTTCTAAGGTCACTAATCTCATCATGAGAACCCCACCCTCATGACTTAATCTATCCCTAACTACTTCCCAAAGGCCCTGTCTCCAAACATCACATTAGGTGTTAGGATTTAAATATATGAATTTGAGGGATACAAACATTGTCTATACCACCTCTTTTTTTTTTTTTTTTTTGGTAAAGTTAGTAGTAATATCCCCTTTTTTGTTGCTGATTTTAGTAATTTTAATTTAATTTAATTAATTTTTTTTTCTTTTTTGGCTGCCCCAAGGCATATGGAATTCCTGGGCCAGGGATCAGATCCAAGCTGCAGTTGCAATTTAGCTGCAGCTACAGCAATACCAGGTCCCCAACCTGCTGCCAGGGATTGAACTTGCCTCCTAGCACACCAGAAATGCCACTGATCCCATTGCACCACATCGGGAACTCCTGATTTGATGTTATTTTCATCTTCTCTCTTTTTTTGCTCAATTAGTCTAGCTAAAAATTTGTCAATTTTGTTGATCATTTCAATGAACCAAATTTCAGTTTTATTTTTTCTCTTGTCTTTCTACTCTCTATTTCATTTATTTTCACTTTAACCTATGTTATTCCCTTCCTCCTGCTTGCCTTAGATTTAGTTTTCTGTTGATTTTCTCGTTTCTTAATGTGGAAGTTTAGGTTATATATGTGAGATTGTTCTTCTTTTTAAATATAGGCAACACAGCTATAAATTTTCCTCTAGGCACTATTTTCATCGCATCCCAAAATATTTGTTATGTTGTGTTTTCACTTTCATTCATCTCAAAATATTTTCTAATTTCCGTCTTATTCTTTTCTGATCCTCTGATTATTTATGATTGGGTTTAATTTCTACATATTTGTGAACTTGCAAAATTTCCTTTCCGTTAATTCCTAATTTCATTCCACTGTGGTTGGAGCATATACTTCATATTTATTGACACTTTTTTCAATGGTGTAACATATGTTCTGTCCTAGTAAATGTTCCACATGTACTTCAGAAAATGTGTATTTTGTAGTTGTAGAATGGAGTGTTCTGCAGGTGTCTGTTAATAGAATCATAACGTTGTTCAAGTCTTCTATTTGCTTCATGAAAATCTGTCTAGTTGTTCTACTCATTATTGAAAGCAAGACATAGAAATCTCCAGCTGTTATTGTTGAATTGCCTATTTTCTCCTTAAATTCTGCTAGTTTTTGTTTCCTGAGTTTGGGGTTGTTAAGTGTGTATATGTTTGTTATATCTTCTTGATGGATGAACTCTGTTACTGTCAAATGTTCTTCTTAGTCTATAGTAATAATTTTTGTCCTAAAGTCTTTTTCTGATATTAGTATAGCCATTCTAGGTCTCTTTCAGTTATTATTTACCTAGTATACCTTTTCCCATACTTCAATTTATGTCTCTGAATCTAAAGTGTACTTTTATAGAGAATATATAGTTGGATTTTGTTTTTAAATCCATTCTGCTAATCTTTGCCTTTCAATTCAATCCCATTTTATTTAATGAAATTACTGATAAATTCATGTTTATATTTGCTATTTTTCTACTTGTTTTCTATATGTCTTAGTTTTTTTGGAGAGAGGCCCATCCTCTATTAATGACCACTTTTTTTTTTTCCTTTTTAAGGCTGCACCTGTGGCATTTGGAAGTTCCAAGGCTAGGGGTAAAATCAGAGCTGCAGCTGCTGGCCTACGCTACAGCCATTGCTGGCCACAGAAATGCCAGATGCAAGCCTCGTCTGTGACCTACACTGTAGTTTGTGGCAATGCCAGATCATTAACCCACTGAGAGAGGCTAGGGATTGAACCTGTGTCATCATGGATGCTAGTCAACTTGTCTGAGTCACAGGGGGAATTCCCTAAGTACTTTGTGTTAAAAGGATAGTTTCTTTTTTAATTCCCTTCCTGATTCTCTTACTATGTTTTTTTGAGTTATATTCTTAGTGGTTGCTATAAAGATTATAATTAACATCTTAATTTATAAGAATCTAGTTCAGATTAATACTGATTTAATTACAATAGCATACAAAAACTTTCTCCTAAATGGCTTTATCTTCTCTCTCTTCATTCGTGCTGTTATTGTCATGCAAATTACATCTTTATATATTGTGTGCCCATCAATAAAGTAAAAAATAAGGAATGCTTTAGAAATTTGTAAGTCATTCTTGCACAGGGGCCATGCTAGTCTTCTCTGAATTGTTCCAGTTTTAGTATATGTGCTGCCAAATTGAGCACAACATGATGTAATATTGCCATTAAAAACTACTCTGGCTTCAGTGTGGAAAATGAATTAAAGAGGAGGCCAATCTGGACGTGAGAAGACTAGATAAAAGATGTCGAAATAAATCAGGTGAAAGATGATAGTGGTCTGAACTAGAGCTCAGTGCTAGAATACTAGAGAAGAGATGTAGGAAACCTAATAAATTTGGAAGATATTAAAGAGATAATATTAAATAGCTTTGGTGACTGGATATAGGGTTGAACAAAAGAAAAAAGTAAAAAATGATTAATTCTCTGTATCATGTAACAGAGGGAATTATGATGCTATTCACAGAGAGAGATGCCTTTGAAATTAAAGATTTGGGAAAATACAGTGAGCTCAATTTTAGACATTTTGAATTTGTGATGCTTATAAGGTACATGGAAATAGGAAATGTTTGGTAAAGAGGAGATATCTAGGTTTGGAAATTTAGTAAACAATATGAGCTATGAGTAAAGACTCGAGTATATTTAATATATAGATAGTAATGGAAGGCTTGAGAGTTTATTAGAATGTCCAGTAAGATAAATAGAAAAACACAAAGTAATAATATAAGAGGACCAAAGGCGGTAATGGAATCATAAGAAATAATAATATTATGGGAGTTCCCATTATGGTGCAGTGGAAATGAATCTGACTAGTAACCATGAAGTTGTGGGTTCAATCCCTGGCCTTGCTCAGTGGGTTAAGGGTGGGGCATTGCCATGAGCTGTGGTGTAGGTCGCAGATGATGCACAGATACTGCATTGCTGTGGCTGTGGCATGGGCCAGGGGCTACAGCTCCGATTGGACCCCTAGTCTGGGAACCTCTATATGCTGTGGATGCAGCCCTAAAAAGCAAAATAAAAATAAAAATAGAAATAAAAAACAATATTATGAGTTTGGGAAAAGAAGAGGATTCTTCACAAGAAAGTGAGAGTGGCTCTAGAAGTACCAGGAAAACCAGGAGAGTGTCTTGTCATGGAAATTGAAAGAATGAAATATTTGAAGAATAGAGATGCCACATAAATTTTAAAAATGTATTATTTTCATTGGAATTAGCAATAAGGAAGACCATTAAAAAGAATGGCATTTTAAAGTTGCTGCAAAGTCTTTCTAATTTGGTCCCATCGAGAGGTGAAATCTATTTCTCTGCCCTTGAATCTGGACTGGATTGTGTCTGTCTGTATTGACCAACAAAATGTGGCAGAAGTGGAACTGTTAACTTCTAAGATTGGGCAGTTTCTACTTTCACAGGCTTGAAACAGTCCCTCATAAAACCCAGTGATCATGCTATGGGAAGCCCACATCTGGAGGCGCCATGAGAAGAAGGACTGACTTCTAGCTACATTCTCAGCCAAGAGCCAATGCCACCTGCCAGCAGCCATGTGAATGAGCCAGAGTGGATGTTCTAGTCCAGTCAAACCACCAGATGACCACAGCTCCAGACAATGCCATGCAAGACAGAATTACCTACTTGTGCTTAGTTAACCCACTGAATCATGAAAGATGATAAATGGTGGCAACCGTTTTAAAGGACTGAGTTTGGGGTCTGTTTGTTACTCAGCACTGGATAACCCTATGTTATTACTATTTCATAATATCTGTAAGAGATGATGTCCTGTTGGAGCACTGCTGGTATAAACCGCCCTGGGTTGAAGAGCTACTCGAAGGGTAGAAACTGGAGATAACTCTTTTAAAAAGTTGATTGGGAAAGAAAGAAGCTATTTAGAGCATGATATGTAAGAATGTTGGTATTTGATAAAGGTGTTATGTTCATTTTTTAATATGAAAGTTTTAAATGGTACTTAAGAAGGTGCTAGTATAAGCAGAAAACATTGACAATACAGAGGAGAGATGAAGGGAGGTTCTGGAAGAAAGGAGATAAAATGAGCTTCAGACTTCCCCTGAAAAGGATCTAATTGGTCTCATTAGATGTGACCCAACAAAGATGTCCCTGGGTGGACTCTCATATCCTGACTCCCTTGCAGTTACTCTCTGGAGACCTACATTTGGCTCAATTGTTTTTCTAATTGTCTATGGCTAGGGTCTTAGGTTATATTAGTTAGGATTTGGGGGGCTGAAAGTAGCAGAAGATATATTTCAAAGGGGCTGAAATGTAAATCTGAAGTTTGAGGGTTGGTTAATTCAGGAGCTCCATAACATCGTCAAGGATCCAGGTTCTTTCCATTATTCTGCTCCATCATCCTCAGACTTTTGTCTTATCCTCTCAGGTCGGCTCCTATTTCTTTCTCAAGAAAATGCAGTCTGAGGGGTCATATTCAGAAGGTCATTCAAGAGACAGAAATAGGAGATTTCTCCTTGCATTTCCCTTTCCCAGAAATCCCACAGCAGACCTCTCTAATGGTTAGAATCTCAGCATGTGCTCAGTCAATAGTAAGGGAGATTTTAGGAAGGTTGCTTAAGTTTTCTGAGCTTCAGTTTTCTCATCTACAAAATGGGTAGCATAGCACCTACAACAAGATTATAATAAGGAATAAAAGAGTATTCTATTAAGTGCATAGCATAGTGCTAGACTCACAGAGCCTCTTTTCATCTACTCCATTCTCCATAATGTGTTTAGAGTTCATTTGCTAAGAAGCAAGCTAGAGGCTCTCCTCCCAGTTTTAAGTGGGAAAGCACTCAGAAGAGAGAAAAATTAGTTAGATGGTTATTATAAAGGAAAAAACATGGATGGGCAACTACCAGTTTCTGCTACATAGGACCATCAACGTGTCAGAAACGGATCTAGTTACCTTGATTCTGGGGGTGGAGGATTCCTTTATGCTGGACAGAAACCGAGGTAACAGAGCTTTCTGTTTCAGGTAAAGGGGAATCCAGTGCACTGGGCCAGGAAGTAGGGGGCAAGGGCAGGATCCAGGCATAGATAGAGTACAGGTACTGATATATGTGTTTGGATGGCAAAGCAGATGAACATTCAGAGTGATTTATTCTTATCCCAATGATATCTCTTATAGAATGGCCCTGGGCTCTACCACAGCCCTGAATCTGAGCCAGAATAATAAATCATAAAGTTCCTTGAGCTCCAAAGAGGGTGCTATGTATATATACCATGCATTCCCCAATGCAGTATGCTTTCTCTAGAAACAATTAGATTTCCCACCTCGACTCTCTTTTTGCTTATCACAATAGACACAGTGCCATCTACTGAAAATGAAGCACCAATAACCACGGTACCCCCAGGGATTCCCAGGAGAGCCTCCCGCTCTGGGCTCCCTATCTCACCCACCTCCCAGATGGACTGGAGGGAGTAGGCGGAATCTACAGGCTGTTCTCCTGTCACAAACTGTAATGCATCTGTTCCTTGGTGCTTTCCGTGAGCAGCAAGAGTAAGACAGTCCTATAGGGACCTAAGGAGCTTGGCCAGAAATTTAAAATGCCTGTGAAAGACCTTTTAGGCTATCCTTTTGCCTTCAATACAGAATACACTTCATCTACCCTACAGAGACAAGGCACACTTTAATATTAAAACATGAAAGGATTCTTGACATGTCTTCCTTTGAGTAATTGTGATGTTTCTTTCCATGTAATGGTGTAGCAATGTTATTAAATTTCTTTTATCTTTCTATGAGATTTTTAGTGGGTAGACGAGATAAGAGGTTAATAACAGAATCCTGGAACATTATCAAGATTATGTCTTTGCGATTTGTGGATAACCTAGGCTGCTAATAAAATTCACGCATGCCAAGTTCCACATCTAGTTAAGTGTGTCCTCTCCAGGTCACAGTGTATCTTGGTTTCATAAATGGAGAAACAAGAGCAAGATTATTGCTGACACTTAGTCACCAAAGTCAGCAATAAAATAGGGAACTGAAGCTCTTTGAAACACAGACTCCTGTAGGACATACTCAACTCCTGTCCTTTCTACCACTCACTTCACCATTCTTCCTCCCAAGGAATCTTGGCTCCATCTCTTGGGTAGCCCTTCAGGGACCATTTGTAATTCAAAGCTCTGGTCTGAATGGATTCTGATCTGGCTTTTGGTAGTCAGGCCTGGCTTCTGTTCCATTTGCCCCGCCAAATTTGGCCCCATTTTCGCTAGTGCATTTGCCGCTCATTCTTTCTGCTTTCTTTTTATTAGATTTTCCAAAGGAAAATCTCCCACAGTTAAGTTTGTGGTCTAGTAATTTATCATGAATATTCTTGAAATTGCCTCATTAAAAGAGGTATTTGAAGCTGAAATCTAGGCATATGTTACCATGGTAACCACCAACAACTATTTAGAACTTCCTGCTTAAACCAGAGAGGTAAGGGTCACTGTTGGCAGGAGAAGACTGAAGGCAGGCAACTAGAGGTGACCTGCTGGAATCAAAGGCCTGTAGATATTGAAGTGGATTTCTCAACCTTGAGTTGGATAGGCTTCTATGCAACAAACTGAAGCAAGTTGATGCCATGCTCCTGAATTCTCTATATTATGCAGTTTAGGAAACTGGAGAAGATCTGTTCTCCATCAAGTTACATAGGAGAGCCTGAGTTCCAAGTTTATAACCTGACCATATTTTATGTGTTCTTGAGCCAGTCATTTACCTGTCTGTGCCTCAAGTTATCAATTTTAAAAATGGGCAAAATATTCACTATGTCACCAGGCTATATGAATAACAGTGAGGCAGTCAAAATGAAACCTTTTTGTAAATCAGGTGCTACATCCATGCAGACTAAAATCTATGTTCTGAGTCTACAACTGTTCTCTAGAACCTCATCTGGTAGCCATTAGTCAACCTTCTCTCTCAAAGAAAAGACAATTTCATCAATAGAGAGTAGTGTCAAACTAACCTTATTGATTGCCCTTCCAAGCCAGGACTCTCCAGGAGTTCCATTATTCACTGGGCCTGTAAAAGTGAACACTGGTGGTTAGGCATGTCTTGAAGTGCTACAAAGGTGGTTATTAAAAAAAAGTGTATTTGATGAATAATGAAGGTTATAAGAAGTAAAAATTACATTCCTTACTTTCCTTTTTTTTTTTTTTTTGCTATTCTGGTTGCAATTTTGGATAGAATGTTAAAGAGATAATCTGGAGTGGCAAGCTTGGTATTAAAAAAAAGGAAATGTCAACTCAGGCAATATATATGAGAAATGCAGGGACATCTGCATACAAAAAAGCATGTACATGCTTGGGAGTACTTTGTATGTTTCAAACTCCATATTTTGTTAATATTGCTTTCTTGATAGAACTATAATGCATTGAATCAACAGGATTAGATAAACATGACAGAGAGAAAAATACATCTTGATGAGCAAAGCATGGAGGGATACAGACATGATAGGGAGGAAAATATTGCATAGAGTTGACATTCTTATGCCCACAAGAGAGATGGGAGCACTGGGTGGAGTCTTGGTAGAAATTCTTATGGAACACAATAACCAGGATCACATGGTGGAAGGGTTGAGTTGTGGATATAAGTGGAGGCATGAAATCTGCCAGATTTAGAACTTCTTGGGAACTGCCTCATTTTGTTGTTTCTCTTATTATTAGCACAACTGCCATCAACATAAATAACTGAAGTATCAGAGAATTACTGATGACTCATTCATGCACCTGTATGAAAGACCTGCAGTAGGCAGAGCTTAATCTTCAGGTGGTCATAAGAAAGCAGTCTGCTACCTCAAATGTTCTAAACTCCTTTCTTTCCACTGAGTGGGTAGGGAGTCAAGACTTCTCAGAGACAGGTGGGATGTGGAGGAGTTCCAGAATGTTGAAAATAGTTGGAATTTGTAATCAGAATGGGTTTACCATCAAAGAAATGTCTTGCATGAGTTTTGAGAGAGACAACATAATTCCTTGCAAAATAGCTAGTTTCGTGGTTGTTAATGAGAACTCTCCAAAAAAAAAAAAAATACCTTTTACTGTTTACATCTCAGACCTTGTAAATCATGAAATGTAGTTTCAGTTTGTAGTGTAAGACCTATAGAGTAACATGGTTCTTGCTGTTAGCTGTAAATACAGTTCTTTATTATGGTTGCAGCTTGCTCTTCCTAAAATAAAATTCAGCATTTGCTGAATTTAAGTTTAGCTTGGCTTACTCTTCTGCCAAATAGAATATAAGTATACTGAATATAATATTGTGTTAGCTTTCTTTTCAACCCAAGATTTAAATGTTCTTTATTGTTTATTATTAAACTTGCATGCAAAAACAACATGGAAATTTTAAGAGCATAATCTTTGGCATCAAATAGACCTGGTTCAGATCTTGACTATGTCATTTATTTGATCACTGTTCCTCACTTATCTGTAAAAACTAGATGAGAAAAATGTTTATTTCATATGGTACTTATGAGATTGAAAGGAGCTAATGGAGATAGATTGTCTTGGAGTATGTGCATAGCTTTGAGAAATATTCCCATTCTCCCCACCTAAGTCCTGAACCAATGAAGAAATAGGCAAAAGAGTAAGACAGGAGACATCATCATCAATAATGCTGACATCGGAGAGCCTGGGCTTTCCAACCTATAACACCAGAAACAGATTTACCACGTGGTCACTGTCCTAGACAATAGGTTCCTTACTGGGCAAAGGTCTTTGCTACTAAGCTTACAGCTTGCCTGAGATCAACAGGAAGATTTGCTAAAGAGAGAAGAGGCTGAATTATAAATACCCAGTTTCTTCCAAGCTCACCAATGATATAAATCACTCTTCACCCAGGGAGGGTAAGTTAGAAAGTGGAAGTATGCAGGAGCTCCTTTTCCTGGGGGAAAAGATCAGGAGCCAAGAATGAATGCTCCCTCCAACAGAATGTTTAGCACAGTGCCTGGCACAAAGAAACATCTCCTATATGTGTTAGAAGATAAGTTGAGATATATTAAACATTTTAAGAATGGATTTGAACAAAAATGATTTAAATCGGGCAGCATCCAATCTAGAGAACAGAAAGGAGCTCCAAGGAGCTGTACCAAATAAAAAACTCTTATAGGCAGAAGGGAGCAGGCCTTTTTTACCAGGCAAAAATGTAGGTTGGTTATTGCAAAGTTACTTCCCTTTATGGGATGAGAAGGGTCTATTGTGCAGACTCCTTAACTAGTGATGATCAGGAGATTTCTGATTGACTGATTTAGGATTCTATTTCTGGGAGGGTGGAAACTGTAATTAAATTTCAGTTTAGTGACTGGGACTTAGCATAGGTGACTCCATTTTGGGCTTGTTATCTTGTTAACATATGTCACCTGTGTCTATTATAATTACTGACCTTTAAGGAAAAGTAAAAATATTCACAAATTATATTTTGGACCTTGATACATGTGGGAAAGTGGTAGGTGGGAAGTCTAGAGAAGTGGATGAAACCTGAATAGTAAAGTTCTTCATTTCCATTCTGTCTTGTAGATAAAAGGTAACCAAAAATAATTTTGAGATGGGCAGTGACCTTCAAGTTTAAATTTTAGAACAGGAACTCTAACTATAGTATTCAGACCAAACAGAATGTCCACAAGCCAGGCACTATATTATGTACTTAGTATATAGTTTTCTCTCTTAATCATCTTAATGATTTTGAGAGTGATATACAACAATTATTCTGATTTTACAGATGAGAAGACTGAAGCTTTAAAGGTTTAAATATCCTATGCAAGATACTCAGCTTGCAAATGAAAAACCTAGAATTTGATCTCAGGTCTACCTGACTCCACGCCTCAGGTCTGGCTTCATAGGCATGTGACCTGTGCATTCACACTGCACTCCATGCTTGCTATGATGCTCTGCTGTCATCGTCTTAAAATTCTTAATAATTAATTTTAGAACAAGAGGCCCCACATTTTTATTTGGCACTAGGTCCCTTAAATGGTATAGCCAATCCTGCCAAGACATTTTTTCATTACTTCTGTCACTACGTTCACCAAATATGGAGAATTCTGCACAAATAAAACTCTCCTTTTAATCAAAGAACTATGGAAAATTACCCACTCTAGGTGGAATATAAATATGTGGACAATTACATATGGATGTTTTTGCATTTAGACGTACACATATCCACAAGTCAAAGCCAAACCTCCATCACCAGAAAATCTTTTCTCAGGTTTTCTTTGTTTCCTGGGACCTCCCCAGGGCTATAAGTGGGAGCCAGGCCAACAAGTGGTGAGGACATGGTATGAGGTTTAGTGGGGGGAGGTAAATAGATTCACATTGAAACACACGTGTCTGGTCATATTCCAAGTCCAAATACAAATTAGTGTAGGATTATCTTTTTGATGCTTTCCATATTTCAGCTCCCAGCAGTTGGCACAAATAATTAAGGGATGATGGAACACACATTAGCAGAATTTTGCAACTTTTTTGAGGCTATAGGCCACTGAAAAGCAGGCAGCTATTACAGAAGATGAGGGAGGGTATTTGAGAAAAACGCACTAGGTGAACAGCCTTGCTCTGCTGCCTTTTTTTTTTTTCACCTTTTAAATCATGAGTTCATAATATTTTTGAGGTAGGTGGCTACTCAATCTTTAAAAAAATCTTTTTTCATTAAAGAAAAATTTGAAAACACAAAAAGAAAAACCCTTAGAAAAATTATCCTAAGCCCTTCAATATTTTTTTCATACATATACACGCACACATACAGAGTTATACAGTGTTAATAATGTGTACATGGTTTGTAACCTGTCTTTTTTTAATTTAATATACTAAGTATTAATAATTTTTTAAAACTTTAACAATTTTCTTAGGCATTTAAATTATTTCTTTCTCTCTTTTTTTGTTTGCTATGAAGACCACTTAAAAAAAAAAAAAATCTTGGCATTCCTGTCATGGGTCAGTGATAGCAAATCTGATTAGTATCCACAAGGACATGGGTTCAAGCCCGGACCTTGCTCAGTGGTTTAAGGAACCAGCGTTATGGTGAGTTGTGGTGTAGGTCGCAGATACTGCTCCAATTCCATGTTGCTGTGGCTGTGGTGTAGGCCTGCATCTATAGCTCCAATTTGAACTCTAGCCTGGGAGCTTCCAAATGCCTCTAGCGAGGCCCTAAAAAGACCAAAACAAAACAAAAAAACCTTATTATTTGCTTAGGCTAAAGTGAAATATCCTACTCAAAGTATATGCACATTTTTAAGGCCCTTGATAAATATTGCTAACTGCCCTGTTTATTGGTTTTACCAATATACACAAGGTCCCAGTTCAGTGTGAGGATGCCTGTTTGCATGAATTTTTTTAAAGTTTGGATCTAAACCTATTTAGTTTTTTGCCTTTTAACTGCCTGTCCAAACAAGGTGAAACTTGGGGGAGCAAAGATGCCCAGCCACAGCCCCATACCCACTATGTCCACATGATTGTAGAGACAATAAATTCTCTCTCTTTTGAAGAGAGGAGCTTTCATTTGTGGTTTGACATAGCTTTGGCTAATATCTTTATTTACCATTGCTCTGGTTAAGAGACATGACTATTCTCCAAATGTACTTTTTTCAAAATGTAGGGTCGAATTTTCTCTGAAAAATCTCAAAATGATTTTATAATTAGTTTATTCACTCACCTATTGCCTTAGAACTTGTTCACCCTTTACCAAATAAATGGATGGTTTCCAATCTGAGGTTTGAGTTAGTCACATTCTTGCAATATTGCTGCCTAGGTTCAGCTCCTAAAAATGACTTGGAAATAAGAATTAGATCCTAAAGGAAATACTTCTTTCAATTAATTCTAAACCTTTCAAATCCATTTCAGAGTTGTATTCTTTGAGGGTTTGCATGGCTATCAAATCCTTATTGAGCTTTCTACAATTTAGCAGAGAAGAAGCAGCCTGAAAAATCAATGTTTTGGGTAAGCCCAGATAGTACTCATAGGGGTTCACTTTTCCAAGTCCTAGGTTTACTTCACAGGAGGCCATATTGGTCAAGGCCCATATCAATGAGAAATTTAATAGGGAATTCTTATAATGAAACCCTCCCTGGCCAGAAACTGAATAACTTTAAGGCAATATGACATGCTTGGAGGCAATATGATGCTGCATTCCAAAGAGGCATTTATTCAGTCATACTAGTAAAATACCTGTCATTCTTTTCATTAATTGCTTCCGTTACAGTGAATATTTTTAGTCAACTAAGGGACCAAGAGAATAATAACATTGACCTGACCTTTAACTTTTTTTTTTTTTTTTTTTGCTTTTTAGGGCTGCACCTGCAGCATATGGAAGTTCCCAGGCTAGGGGTCCAACTGGAGCTACAGCTGCCAGCCTATGCCAGGGCCATAGCAATGCCAGATCCGAGCCGTGTTTGTGACCTACACCACAGCTCAGAGCAACACTGGATCCTTAACCCACTGAGCAAGGCCAGGGATGGAACCCGCATCCTCATGGATCCTAGTTGGATTCATTAACTGCTGAGCCACAAAGGGAACTCCACTGACCTTTAACTTTTAACCTCAGCAGTGTGTCCTCACACCACTGTAGCAGCAGATTGTTAAGGGCTAAAGGAAGGGCTACGCACAGGAATCTTTCCCTGCTGTTTTCTCTTTCCTTGGGAACAGTGCCCTAAATGCCAAAGGTAATTGGTTTGTCTATAACATCAGGGGCTGCCTCTCTATTTGATAATTAGATCAAAGAGGAGGATGAAGTAGAGAGCTTATTAGGGAATCAATAAAATGTATTTGTGATACCACAGAATATTTTGGTTTTGGATCTCCTATTTCTTATTTTGCTGCCTGGGACTCTATGTTATTTGGTGAATCTTTGCTCAATTCTTTTATTATAAGGTTATCACTTTACAATACACAACACTCAACATGTATAAAGATCCCCCACATTTTTTAGGTAGCTAAAATTGGCGTTCAGTCTTTTTTAGAATCCTGTCACTTAGAAGTAATGGAAAGGCAGGATTAGGAACCAAAATTAGCTATTTTAAAATTATTAGAAAATTCTGATTTCTCTAGAGATAAATTTTTGAATTCCCTTTTCAGAATAAATTGCTCCTTCACTTCTGCTCCTTAATTTCCAGATCTGTACTATGGGGGAGATGCATCTTGTAAGGGTTTCTGATTCACAGCACATACAGAGCTCCATCTATTCAGGCTGTTGTCTCTCAGCTGCCACTATAGCTGTCCTTAGTTAAGCCATTAGGTCTTTTCTGAGAAATGGGTCTGTGGTAAGACCATGTAGTTCCATAAGCTTTTAGTCTATTGTTATACTTCTTTTGCCGGGGAAACCCTGGGATAACTTGCCCTGAGGCAAATGCCTTGAAAGTGGATGTCCATTCTCTGTAAGACTTACCACAACCATCCCCTCTAACCACTGAAGCTGTGTATTGGATCAAATCGAGCATGGTCCAGGGGTTGGGTATACATTATGATCTAGGAGGAAATAACATATACATACCCCTAAAGACTTTCAAGGCCTTGTTAATACTGTATATCAATAGAAACTTAGGGAACATCTGCAGGGGTGCATTTTAAGGGCATGTGTCCAAGGACATATAAGATCTAATAGTAGATTGGGTTAAATTCAATGATATGTGTGCATTTTCTAGAGATTTTGGATTTAATGTATTAGCTTATGCATCTGACAGTGACTCTAACATCTTCCTTGGTTGATTGACTAAAACTTGGACTCAGTGGTGGCCTACATTTAATGAGATGACATGCCTCAGCTTCCCTGGCATCTGGAGGAGGGAATCCACAGGCTTAGGGAGGTAAGAATGTTAGACTGAGTATATCATGTTCAACTTGCATATCCATCTCCATACCTCTGTTCCACTAATTGTCCCCAAATGCATTCCATTCATCAAGCCATTGAGAAATACATTAATAAACAGTACATCTGCATCTTTAAAACACTCTGTGGCAGCCCTCACTGGAGCCAGGTATGACTCTCAGGGATGCTGACACTGAGATAGGCTCCCTGATTTGATTATAATGTGCCTTGGTATGGGTTCTTGCTGTTTCTTTTAAATAGGGTTTATTGAGATCTTAGATCTGGATGTTTACATTTTTCAAAAAAATCTGGAAAATTTTCAGCCATTATTTCTTCAAATATTTTTTTCTGTCACCTATTCTCCTCTCCTTCAGGGACTACAGTTACATGTATAACAGGCTGCTTGGGGTTGTCCCATAACTCACTGATGCTCTGCTGATTTTTTTTAGTCATTTTTCTCTCTGAGTTTCATTTTGGTTTGTTTTTCCCCTCTGGGTTTCATTTTGAATAGTTTCTATTGATATATCTTTGAATTCACTAATGCAGTGTCTGATTTGCACTTGATTCCATTCGATACATTTTTCATTTTAGACCTTGTATTTTTCAACTCTAGAAATTTGATTTGGGTCTTTTTCATGCCATCATATATTTTTCTCCCTACATACTTATGGCTTCCTCTACTTTCTTGAACTTGTGGTTATCACGCCCTTGACTACTTAGTTCTCTTATCTGTGTCATTCTGGGTCCGTTTTATCTTTTTATTTATTTATTTTTTTCATTTTTAAAAGTCTTATGGAAGTACAGTTGATTTACTATGTTGTGATAATTTCTGGTGTACAACAAAGTATTTAGCTATATGTGTACATACATCCATACTTTTTAAGATTCTTTCCCCCTATAGATTATCACGGACATTGGGTAGAGTTCTCTGTGCTACACAGCAGGTCTCAGTTGTCCAGTCATTCCATATACCACAGTGTGCATATGCCAATTCCAAACCCCCAGTCCATCCCTGCCCAACCCCCACTTGTCCCCTTAGTAACCATGTTTGTTTTCAAAATCTGTGAATCTGTTTCTGTTCTGCAAATAAGTTCATTTGTATCCTTTTTTAGATTTCACATATAAGTGATATTATATGATGTTTGTCTTTCACTCTCTAACTTCACTTAGTTTGATAATCTCTAGGTCCACCCATGTTGCTGCAAATGACATCATTTCACTTTTTTATGGCTGAGTAATATTCCATTTTGTGTGTGTGTGTGTGTGTACCACATCTTTATCCATTCCTCTGTCATTGGACATTTAGGTTGCTTCCGTGTCTTGGCTATTATGAATAGTGAAGCAATGAACAGTGGGGTGCATGTATCTTTTCAGTTTATGGTTTTCTCCAGATAGATGCCCTACGTCCATTTTAATTGGTTTTTCTTCATCATATGGGTTTTATTTTCCTACTTCTTTGCATGGCTGTAATTTTTGATTGGATGCCAGCAAGTGCCATCTTTACATTTTTATTTTTATTTTATTAAAAAAATTTGCAAAATCTTTTTTGTTTTTTTAATGGCCATACCTTAGGCATATGGAAGTTTCCAGGCCAGGAACTGAATCCAAGAAGCAGCTGAAACCTATGCTGTAGTTGTGGCAATGCTGGATCCTTTAATCCACTGCACCAGACTGGGGATCAAACCTGTACCTCTACAGGGACCCAAGCTGCTGCAGTCAGATCCTTAACCCACTGCTCCATAGGGGACACTCCAATCTTTACATTTTTAGATGCTTCATATTCTTGTATTTCTATATGTATTCCTTTTTTTTTCGGCGTTTCTAGGGCCACAACCGCAGCATATGGAGGTTCCTAGGCTAGGGGTTGAATCAGAGCTGTAGCCACCAGCCTACACCAGAGCCACAGCAACACAGGATCTAAGCTGCGTCTGTGACCTACACCACAGCTCACAGCAACACCAGATCCTTAACCCACTGAGTGAGGCCAGGGATCAAACCTGCAACCTCATGGTTCCTAGTCAGAGTCATTAACCACTGCGCCACAACAGGAACTCCTCTATATGTATTCCTGAGCTTTGTTCTAGATAATTTACTTGGGAACAGTTTGATTCTTTTAGGTCTTGATTTTAAGGTTCGTTATTCAGGACAAACAAAGTCCAGGACTGAAGTTTTTCTTCTACTAATCATGTAATATATTTCTGTGTACTGGTGTCCCATGTATCAGAAGGTTTTTTTCATCCTGGCCTATGGGACCACCAGCTATTTCTGGATCTATGTGGACTCTGAGGATTATACTATCTGCTCTCTCTGAATGTCTTTCCCCAACCTTGGGTGGTTTTCTTACACACATGTCTTGGTCACAGCTCAGGTGAAGAATCTCTAAGTAAGCCTCAGTATGGTTATAGAATACTTTTTGATGATAATTAACAGAAACTCAACTTACATTAAGTAAAAAATAAAATTGGTTGGCCCCTGAGAAAAATCTAGGGAGAGGAGAAACTTGAAGACAGTGGATGCAGCAGCAAATGAGGTCATCCCTCCTGGGCTTGCTCTTGCTCTTTCTCCATCTATCTCTTCTCTCTGGCTTTTTCTGCATGATACTGTATGATTTCTTCCTGGAGATGGCTTCCTCCAAGCAAAGGGGAAGGTGTAACAGGAAACAAGAGCAGCTAACATCATTACCCTTTCAGCTCTTCCCCTAAGTTCATATATCAAAACTCAAGGAAGTTCTATTGGTCTCTCAGGGGTTACCTGTTCATCATTGAAACAAATATTGCACATAAGAGGTATGTTTTTCTAACAGGCAAGGCCACAGTTAGCCCAATCTAAAACATGTAAAATAAGGTACTTGCAGGAAAAAACAGTTTTGTTACTAGAGCATATTGAGGGAGGGATGCTGAGGAGACAAAACAGCAATGATCAATGCACCCAGTTTCCTCATTTGCAAAGTGGGTGAAATAATCTAAAATGGGATAATGTATTAACAGCTTAGCACCATGCCTGGCCTATGATAAAAGCACAGTAAATCTTATGTTTTTATCAATAATCAGGTTGGCACCTCCAGGTACTATAGATTTATTCACTTCTTTGCATCACTAATCTTCAGTAGTTTCTCCTTTGTCCCTCTATATTGAGAGTAACTTAAATTCCTATCTCAATTTCCAGGTAGCTGGGTACCTGATCATCTCCCACTGCAATTTCCCAAAATACCTGTTTCTGCCTTGCTTAAGCAGAAATCTTGTGTAAGCATCAAATTAGTAGCAGTAAACATAGATGGTCCACTTGAATTAGGTAATTTGAAGAGAGTTTAATAAAGGGATTATTAACAAAGGTGTTGGCAGGTTACAGGGAAATCATGAGGAGTAGGACAGTACCTGGGGATAGTAAAAGGGTACTTTTTATTCTCCAAAGCTTGAAGGGATAGAGGACAGAGAGTGACTAGAAACTGACAGGAACTTGGATGTTCAGCCAGGCTGCAGTGACCCCATGGAGAGGGAGCCAGTGAATAAATACCCTGAACTCTACCTCTCTCTGATCTCCTGTGTTCCCTGCCAAAGGGCACAGGACCCTGTCATTCCAGTTCAAGGCTAACCCAGGAGGGTGACAAGGGGAAAAGAGTAGATTAGAGGAACAAATGGAAAACAACCAGCACGTCCTACATTATGGACTTAGTTTGGATGCTTTTCCTGGGTGCATGCATCACACCTATTTGATCCTATTGGTTGATCTCCTAGTCCATTTGGACTCATGCTTTTGCTTTTGTCTCTATTCTCAGAACAATCTATTTTTGATGATGTTCATAAAACCTCTGTCTGTTTAGGATTTCCCTGGTCCTGTAGTAGGGAACTCAGAACATCCATAACCTGGGATGGGGAAAAAATTGCCAAATGCAGTATGTATTTTATGACAGGGAGTGGCCAGGTGACAAGTGCCTGGAAGCTTGCAATCTCATAATAGGGAGTTTTATTTCTTTAGTTATGAACTTTGAGTGTATCCTCAATCAAGCCTTTTCTTTTCTTTGTTTTCTGCATCCGTGGCTTATGAAAGTTCCCAGGGTTGGGATCAAAACCGAGCCACAGCTACAACTTATGCCATAGCTGCAGCCAGGCCAGATCCATAACTCACTGCACCAGGCTGGGGATTGAACTGTCATTGCCACAGAGACAACACCAGATCCTTAACCCACTGCGCCATAGCAGGAACTCCCAATCAAGCCCTTTCTTGAAAGGGGCAGCTTTACTGACACACTGGAGAGAATTTGCACCAAGAAAAAAAGCTGCCACCTTATGTGGACTCAAGTGGGAGGAGAGGACTGGGGTTGCTTTAAAGATCTGCCTCGCGGCATCTTCCAGAGACACAAAATTCACCTCATTTCCCAAAGTCCTTAGAGAAGAAGCCAGGGGTGTGGGGCAAAGGTAATAATTTAAAAAAATAATAATAAAATAGAGGGAGATGAGGTAAAAACAAGTTGTTACACAAGTTGTTGTAGCGCAGCAGGTGAAGGATCCAGGGTTGTCTCTGCTATAATATGGGTTTCATCCCCAGAATGGTACAGTAGGTTAAGGATCTAGCTTTGCTTCCACTGTGGCATAGGTTACAGCTGTGGCTCAGATTTGATCCCTGGTCTGGGAACTTCTATATGCCGTGGGTGCAGCAAAAAATAAAACAAAACAAAATGAAAAACAAGTTGTAAAATACACAGATAAAAGTGAAGTCAAGGGAATGGGTGAAGTAACAGAATAGAAAGGGAAAAGTACTAAAGATAAACTTTCCACTCAGAACCACTGGCAATCGTACAATTACAGAGGAAGAGCAGGACTTAGTGAGCTTTGGCTGTGGCAGATGAACCAGAGGCCAAGCAGCTGCCGATTAACACAGTTAGAGGAAAATGTAGGCCTGGCCTGGGTGTCTGCTCTTTATTTTGCATCTGGCATTTTGCTCTCTGAAACACCTTGGATGCAATTCAGTCAAGGCAAATGAGGAATAGAGGAAGCCCAGTGGTTTGGCAGGCCTACACTGACCAAGAGTTTTGCTGAGCCGTTTGAGATGGGTGGGTGATCTCAGACTGGCACCTCGGGAGATGGTTCCAGGGGTGGTTTAAATATTTTGGATATGTTATCTAATATTTCAAAAGAAAGCTCACCACCCATGTGCCCCATGGCTTAAGTGCATATTTATTTTCACAGCCTTTGTCTTTCAGAGATCAGCACTCTGTTGCTGTGTTGCTATTGTAAGGATGGAAAAAATAGAACCATTTTAATGTTGTGCTGTTTGCATTTCCCGACAGTTAAGAAGCAGCCCATTATTAGCTGGCAACACTGTTGTGACATCAGTGGTGACTTTGCTGCTTGGGATTCAGCTCATGAAATATTTTCCTCTCTGGTGCAATTTTTTTCCTTTTCTTTTCTTTATTTTTTCTTCCACGTTCACCTTTCATCCTCATGCAAATGACGAGCTAAGTGGCCATCCAGGCTTCTGGTCTTTTCAAGAACAGGCTATCAAAGATGCTAACACATATTAAGCCTGACCCAATTTCCAAACCGTGGACCCTCAGGAGCCATTTCCTATGGCTCTCCCAGAATGGGTGAGGGCGTTCTCCCTGTTGTGCTGAGATGGACTGGGGGAGTGTAGTGTCACACCCCAAGTGGAGTAGGGATTGCCTAGCACAGGAAAGGCGGATCTCTGAGCTCTGTGCTGGCAGGGGTGGTAGAGCCTGAGGGAAGGGGGAGAAGGCACAGGAAGGGCTGCTGTGGGGGTTGGAGACTGGTGAAAGAGAAAGACCTTCTTGCCAGGGATGGGGACAGAGGAAGTGACAGAAAATCAGTTATATGCAAGGAATCAAATCAATAAGAAGTATAACTGGAGGATAACTGGAGTCAGGATTCTCATTATTGGAAAAGAGCAATACATATAGAAAAAGAGTGAAAACAAAAACTTGATGTAAGAATTGAATTACAGATATTATATGATCTCATTTAACATACGGAGATGTAGAAGTAAATATATGTAAAATGCACATATATGAGTTTGTACCTGCTTTGTATGTTACAACCTTTTCCTAAGTTTGGGATTGTTTCAAAACAAAAACAACATTGTTTCTATAGGTATAATGGTACTATTTAAAATGGAAGTATAGTACTAACAACATCTTGTTAAAAGAAAGAAATGAGATAATTAATGTAGAGGGTATAATGCAGTAACTGGCACATAGAAAACTCTCAATAAATATCTGTATCATTATCTTGTGGGATAAAAGCATATCATGAGAATTATACTGCATCTTTTTTTTTTCCCACTGAAAATATATCTTAGCTATCTTTTCATAACAGTTCATACCTGGTTTTTTTAAAATTAATAAATCTAGCTTGTGTTCTTTATTATATTACTGTTATAATTAGAAAAAAAAACAATACTTGTGGGGGGGGGTGATCTGCCTTAGTATGTCATCTGCTGATGACTCATAATTTAATTAATTCTTGTTGCTAATGGAAACCTCCAGTTGAACAGGCATAGTTGTATTTTAATAGCAGCTCTTTAGTGGAGAGTAAAAGAAAAAAATATCCAACATCAAATCTATGGACGCATAGATGTTCACACTAATTTTTCCTATTTTCATAAAGCTCAGAATCCAAAGCACTGGATAATTAGAGCAGCAGTCTTTCAATTATTTCTTCAATATGTGGAGAAACCACTGTTTAAGGACTGCTATGGCTGGTCACCGTCCTAGGAAGGCAGCAGTGAACCAAAGAGCCCCTGCCCTCACAGTGCTCTCTCCTTCCAGTTGGAAACAAGAAACAGTCTTATAGGATAAGTTAGTTGGTGATAAACATTAGATAGTCCCTTCCCTTCATGAAGAAAGGTAATTTGGTAGTTCTTAAAAGTTGGTGCCTTATCAATCATTTAATTTTTAGTAATCTTTTGAGCCTGGGTTTCAAAATATAAAAAATGGAGATAATACTAATTATCTTATAAGGCTGTTATAATCAAATACATTAAGTACCCAGCATAAAGATAGCCCCTTAGCATGTACTTGATAAACAGAGCCATTATTATGCGTAAGTTGTACAAATTCTGGTTCTTGTTTTTGAGACCAAGAGAAAGAAGGTGGCTTTGATTGACAGGGAAGCTGTTTCCCTCCCCAGGTTGGGTGTGTCACTGATATGTCCCCAGACCTCACTAATCTGTTCCTACACCATTAGTCACATTTCCTTTACTGTCCTGTCATACCACCCACACGAATGGGATGTCCATTCTTCTACTGAGTTGCCTTCCAGAAGAAATCTCAAAAAGAATGTCATGGTCACTTGTCACCTATCCAGCAGCACAGTCACTTTGCACTGCCCTACATTTGGGTTCCAGGCACTCACACTAAACTCTCCAAAGCACACCAAGTGCCATCGTGGCCTTGCCACGTTAGTCTTTATCCTGAAAATACTAAAGAAACTAAAAGTTTTTAAGAAGAGAATGACTTGGCTTCACTTATATTTTAAGAGGAATCCTGGGGTTGCTTCATAAAGAATGGGGAACAAGAGTTGAGAAGCAGTAGGGAGAGTGGGAATGCTCCTGCTGTAGCCCGGGTAGGAAATAGTGGAGGCTGGCTCAGAGGGGCCAAGAGGAAAGGGAAACAACACAGGCTTGATTTTTAACAGCTTTGGAGGCAGAATGGAGGGTACTGTGGATGGATTTGACATAGCAGTGGGAAGGAACAGGGAAGTTGCCAACTTGACATTTGGGTGAATTCATATGGCTGTGCCATTTATTAAAAATGGGAAAAACCATGATGTTTAATAAAAACTCAACTAAGTGCTAAAGGAATCTCAAGTTGAGTGCTTGACATTGCAGGAGCCAAGGGATATTCTTGGGGCCCCAAACAAACCTCAGGGCCCCAGGCTAGCCCCTGGAGGCTTCTCTGTGGCCAGAACCCACCTGTAAAATGTCCAGGGCTCTGCAAGCCTTGGTCCCTTGTCTAACCCATTAGTCCCCTTAGAACAAAGCAGTTTCCCTCTTCTATTCTTTTTTTTTTTTTTGTCTTTTTGCCATTTCTTGGGCCGCTCCTGCAGCATATGGAGGTTCCCAGGGTAGGGGTCGAATCGGAGCTGTAGCCACTGGCCTACGCCAGAGCCACAGCAACGCGAGATCCAAGCCGCGTCTGCAACCTACACCACAGCTCACAGCAACGCCGGATTGTTAACCCACTGAGCAAGGGCAGGGACCGAACCCTCAACCTCATGGTTCCTAGTCGGATTCGTTAACCACTGCACCACGACGGGAACTCCCCTCTTCTATTCTGAGGCATGTTCATTTCCATCCCAGGATGGTTAAGGATGGGAAGAACCTCCCCCCAACATGGAGGATGGCCTCAGCTACACTGCCCATCTAAAGCAATCAGCAAAACACCCCAGGAGTATATTTCCCAGAGAACATTTCCAGGTTCTTCAGTTTGAAACTACAGTAAGTGGAGGACAGCCCAAGTTACAAAAAATTTTATGGCCAGAAAAAGTGCTGTAGAGCACAGACCAGTTAAAAATGTCCATAATTTCCATTACAAAGCAGAACATTTTGCCTCTGACAAAGTGTGGCAAGTGCATCCAGGTTTATGCAACCCTCAAGCCTTCTCCAAGAGTAAGGAATAGGTATTGCTTCACATTTTTTGCAAATAAAGGCACCACTTACATAAATAAAAAAATAAAAATCAACTTCTTCCAGAAAACAGCTGTTTGGATGAACAAGCTAAAAGACAATTTCCAGTGGATGCCCTTCCATGTGTACCTGAACTAGCTTCTCATTCTCATCCTTATTCAATAAATGCACTTGTCAGATAGCTGGGTCTTAATCAGAAGTGACACCAGCTTACCAGAGCAGCTACTATAAATGATTGGATCCAAAAGGTATCTTCAATACATGTACCCTTCTGTTCACAGCAGCATTATTTATAATAGCCAAGACATGGAAGCAACCTACATGCCTATCAACAGAAGAATGGATAAAGAAGATGTGGTACATAAATGCAATGGAATATTACTCAGCCATAAAAAAGAACAAAATAATGCCATTTGCAGCAACATGGATAGACCTAAAGATTATCATACTGAGTGAAGTAAGTCAGACAGAGAAAGACAAAAATCATATGAGATCACTAATATGTGGAATCTAGTAAAAATGATAACCAAACAAAATAAAACCAACTCAAAGATTTTGAAACTAAACTTGCAGTTACCAAAGGGAACTGTTGGGAGGAGGGATAAGTTAGGAGGCTGAGATTATAACATACACACTACTATATATAAAATAGTTAAATAACAAGCACCTACATATAGCCCAGGGAAGTCTACTCAATACTCTATAAAAATCTATATGGAAAAAGAACCTAAAAATGAATGGATATATGTGTATGTATAACTGATTCACTTTGTTATATGCCTGAAACCAAGTCAACATTGTAAATAAACTATACTCCAATATATTTTTTTTAAGGTATCTTTAAGACAGAGTGGGGAGAGGTGGACATACCTAGAGGGAAGATTTAAGTGTCCGAAAAGGCCATCAGCTCAACTCAAGAGTAATTACAGGAGTCCTCACCATCCTGGCTCCCCTTTCCTTGCTTCCTTCTCCTCTCTGACTTCCAGATACCCATTTCATTTCCTTCTCTGAGGCAGGCACTCAGCTCCACGTTGCCAGGTTCTCTGGCCTCATCAGCAGTAAATAATCATAATAGCTCACATTTGTTAAGTCCTCTCTGTATAGTGGTAGGCAATGCAAAAAGCACTTTACAAGCATCGTCTTATAGCCTTGTATTAATTCTGTGAAGTGGAATATAAGATCATTATACTCATTTTATACATGGAAAGCACCAACCATGAGATTAAGCCTTTTGCCTGATGTGACACAGTTTCTAAGTGTCAGAAGTAGTCTTTTTTTGTGATTTCAAAGCCCAAGCTCTTTCCTCTTTGCATTCAGCCCTTTCTTGTTCCTTTTCCTTGTGTCTCCCGGCTGGTGCTTCCTCTTAACAGACTCTCCATTCAGCTAACTCCCCACAACAGATTGATATTGTGGTTCCCCAGTGCCCTTGAGGGTTTCCTGGCAATCACCTGGCCTGAGGTTCTCAACTGTGTCTTAGCAAGTGCTCTCTGCCGCCCCCACCTGGCAAGCCTTTACAGGATTAGTTCCTTGGTCAACACACATTTGCCAAGATTGGCATTTTTTTTCCCCACATACTTCTCTTTCTATGAATCAGCTGTTTATATATTACTGTTTAAATGAAAATAACAGTGATACATTGTCAAGACCAGGATCTAAAAAGACATGAAAGTTCTCAAAAATGGGTTAAAGAGGCTGTAAATTTAAGTAGTAATTGGCTACAGGAGTCCTCAAGAAAAGTTAATGGGAAGTAAGAATATTTCGAATTCAAAATCCTCTGAGGCTTTCCCTAGAGATGAGAAATTATGATTTTTTTTTAAAAAAGACTTTGTGTCTCTTTAATATGATGTAGTCCCCCTTATTTGCAGGAGGTACGTTCCAAAACCCCCAGTGGATACCTGAAACCCTGGATAGTACCAGGCCTTATATAAGCTATGATTTTTCATATACATACATACCTATGATAAAGTTTAATTTGTAAATTAGACACAGTAAGAGATTAACAACAATAAACAATGATAGGATAGAATTATTATAACAATTTCCTATAATAAAAGTTAAGTGAATGTAGTCTCTCTCTCAAAATGTCTTTCACAAATTTAATGCCATTTTCAACTTAACTAAGCACTTTATCACTCACTGTGGCCATAATTTTGCAGTCTGAGGTACGACAGCAAAAACAGCACAAATTTCTTTTTCCTTCTTCACAATTTCTTACCACAGGTCTTAGCTCAGCATAGTTTCCCTAACCTTATTGAGAACTTTCACCTTTCCACTTAAAGGAAGCCCTTTACAGCTTCCCAGCTTCCTTTGGGCGTATCTTAATTGCCAGCACCATTATTCTTGCACCTTGGAGTCATTAGTAAGTAAAATAAGGGTTACTTGAACACAAACACTGAAATACCACAAACACAGTGGATCTGATAACCAGAGAGGGCTACTCTGGGACTTACAGGTGATGCGCAGATTAAAGGGAAGATTCAAGTCCTGGGCAGGGCACCCAGAGAGACGTAATCACGCTATTCAGACCCTCGCGAGATTTCATCATGCTCCTCAAAATGGCTTGCAATTTAAAACTTACAAATTGTTTATTTCTGGAACTTTCCGCCTATTATTTTGAGACCGTGGTTGACTGAGTAACGGAAGCCACAGAAAGCAAAAGCTGAGATGAGAGGACAACTGTACATATGTCTATTCATGAAACTTTGCCAGAGTGTTTCAGGAATGCCAGTCTAAAGGGTAAATTGACTATTTTGAGAAGATCGTTACTTCTTTAGCTTATTAGAAATAAGCCAATGTGAGATTAGTAATTATCTTTCAAAATGCTAAATTACTTATTTGATTCTGTGGTATTCCAGGCATACAGTAGGTGTTCAGTCAATGTTTGATGAATTATAAAGAGTACCTAAATAGCTTTTACCAGTTCCGGAGAAGTGGAAAGGAATGCTATTTGACGTGGGTTAGCACTGGAATTTTTCCTAAATACACAGATGTTTGAAGGCTTTACTCAATAAAATACTGTACTAGTACAATGAAGTTAGTGGGTATCTTGTTTCCCCAAAGTTAATGACTTTCTCAAGCACTTGGCTTTCTTACCATATGATTAGTCCCATTATTTCTAGGCCAATCAATAGGCATGATTCCAAGATTAAGAGCAATTCGGATCATTATTCTCCTTTCATCACATATCCATTATTTTCTGTTTGAATAAGACCTGTAATCAGGGTTATTTACCAATCTTTATGGTGAAACTTTAAACCACTGATTATTCCTGTCTTCGCAGGTATTAAACGCCATTTCAACCATCTTTTCAATAATTTTGTAGTAGCTAATGAAGTCCATTTTTCCAGATTTTTCAGTCCACTGACGGTATATTGAACCCCCAAGAGTCTTTAAAAAGTATGTTGTTTAATTGGTGGCAGCTGTTCCTTAGGAAGTTACCTAAGTATATAAAAGTGTTTTTGCCATTTAATAGCCTTAAAAAAAACAAAACAAAACATACACACACAAAGTTACTCTTAACATATATATGGAGTACATATAAAGGTCCCCTGAAGTTCTTTGATAGCAAACATTTCAAATATAACTAACATACACAAGAAATTATAGGACAGTATCCTTTAATTTGGGATTTAATTACTGAAGCTTAAAATATATATATTCTTTTGGTACTGTGGATAGATATCTTCAAGAGAAATTACTAATTCTTTGTAGTTAATTCTAAAGCATGTACATTCTATATTACTTGAATGCAACATTTTCCTGCTTTGTCCTTGAATTCTTTCCAGAAATCATTAAGTACTGGATACATACAGTAATAGAGATATGCTTAAATGTCACTATTAATCCAGTTTATAACCACTAACTTCTTACATGAGAAATTTCAAAAAGAAACGCTTACACAGACATCTAATGTCCAAAAGAACCAGAGCCAAATATAATGACTTTACAGCTGAAAGACAGCCAACATGCACATTTTCTGAGTGTGGTTTTACCGAGAGTCTGCACGCAGATGAAATATGAATTTTAAAAACATAATCTTCATGGAAAAAGTCCTTCTTGTCATAGCACTGGGCTGACTTTCAAGCCAAGGTCAAAGTCCTTTCTGCAGGTCTATTTTTAGGTTTTCCATTTCTCACCAGGACGCTCTTGGTTTTGCATTAGTGGGACACAGGCTGCATCGTGCTGCAGAAAGAGGAGGGACGCCTCCCCTCTGCAGCTTTCCCTGCTGCTGTCCGCAGACTCTGCAGACTCCCTGCCTCTGCATCCCAGGGGTCAATTGTCACGCTCCAGCTGCCCCCCAACCCCACCCCCTGTGGTTACTTTGCCCCATTAAGCAGGGTGTTCCTGAGATAGCAAAGGCATACTTGGCACTCTCCCTCCTTTTGTCTCTCGGATTTTCTGAGACAGGGGCAACCTCATGTGAGTGTTATTAATCAAGAATTGTCTAGATCTTCAAACTAAACCTGAAGGAAAAAGTAGTGAGGTCAAAGTGATTAATTTAGATTGAGATGGAAGAGATCAGGATAGAAGAGCCTGTTGATAGAAAATGTCAAACGCCATTCATTTATTTTTGAAATTGATTACAGAGCACATAGAAGACTGTAATAAAATAAATAAATAAATGCATTTCCCTTTCATATTATGGCCTTTCACTGAAAGAGACAGAGGAATGAAGAGAAAGGATCAGGAAGAAAGACAAGCAAGCAAACTTGATGTGGGCAGGATCTCCTCCGAGGGGAAAACATCTAATAATAAGCACATATATTTTTCTCTAAAAAGATCACTTGTTTTTTAAGAGGAGTATTTTCTTTAAATTTTTTTTATTAAAGTGTAGTTGACTCGCAATGTTGTGCCAATTTCTGCTGTACAGAAAAGTGACCTAGTCATACATATATGTACATTCCCTTTCTAAGAGGAGTATTTTCTAAATTTGTTATAAGCAGTGATTTGATTTTATAAAAATTTAGAAGCATAGACATCCATAAAACATTTTTTTCCTAGTTTTCAATGAAGAAAGATATAAATAATGCTGTTCTGGATGTTGGAGTATATTGTAGCCACTCCTCATGCCCCCACAAAAGTTTACTTTCATTGCATAGCAGCCCCATCTGGTGGTTATCTGTAAACTTTCCACTAAAGATACGTTGCATTTTCACAGTTCTGGGCATAAGTGGGATCCTCTCTTAATTTTCCCAGTAGGTGAGATGAAGTTAAGCAGGAAAGACAGAAGAGCAGGCATCAATTCAGTTTAAAAGGCCACAGATTGGAAAGGGGAATACGTGGCAGGGATTCAGTAAATGCAGGTTGAATTAATGTTGAGTGAAGTGGGAGTTGTGCTAAAAGCTGAGAGCGAGTGTGGTGAGGCCCCTAATGAACCTGAGAAAGCATTTGACCTTGCACTTCTCTGCTTCACTAGACCTGGGAGACTGGCTTACCCATCTCTGTAGCCTGACCTCTTAACATAGCTTTGCAGTGTCAGGCCCCTGCCCTGGGAGCACACTGGATTTACATGGCTGTGTTTCAGCTGGAGGGAATCCAGCAGCCAGCAGGACAGAACAAGTGATCAGCTCAGGGAGAGTGGAAGCAGGACTCTTTTTTCATCCTGTTTGCCTTTTT
Organism: Sus scrofa; assembly: GCF_054392235.1. Lineage (NCBI taxonomy): Eukaryota > Metazoa > Chordata > Mammalia > Artiodactyla > Suidae > Sus > Sus scrofa. The sequence continues at coordinate 79,247,138 of NC_139397.1, forward strand.
TTTTTTTTTTTTTTTTTAAGGGCTGCATGTGCAGCATATGGAAGTTCCCAGGCTAGGGGCCAAATCGGAGCTACAGCCGCCGGCCTACGCCACAACCATGGCAACACCAGATCTGAACTGCAACTGTGACTTACACAGTATGTGATGGCAGCGCCAGATCCTTAACCCACTGAGCGAGAACAGGAATTGAACACGTGTCGTTGCACAGACAACGTCCGGTCCTTAACCCGCTGAGCCACAACAGGAACTCCTCTCCTCTGCTTCTTAACTGGCTCTTTGCCACTTCCAGGCCCACATCTTCATAGCTCTCTAACTAGTGGCAACAGGCATGTGATAATATTAGTTCTTTCTCCTGAGAAGGAGGAGGGTGCTTACCTATCGGTCTCCTCTGCATCTTTAGGTATCTGGTCAAAAACGCCTTCACGCGGGAGTAAAGGGAGCTCTGAGGGGAGAACAGCAAAGGAGCACATGCTGGGGAGGGGAAATTTTGTGCCGCTTGTTTGGACAGAAGGCAAGCCCAGGGGTTTTATTTTATGTTGTTTACGCAGGAAAGTCACAGATAGGGGCTTCCCAAGAGACTGTCTTCTGTAGCCACTGTCTGCTCCAAGCCATTCCAAGAGCTGCCTCTTACTCCCACAGCTGGCAGAAGCTGCTTCTGCCGGGTCCCTGATGGGGAAAAACTGAGCTATTTAGGATTGAACTGCCCACCTACTGTTAAGTAATGTTCTGTCTCCAGCGCAGTCTTTCCATGGAGGAAAATGTGCTGTAAATGTGCTGTACACTTGGCTGCAGCCTCGCCTACGCATTTGCTTGACAGGCCTGAACTGCAGCTCCGAGGCCCAACTCTGAACCAGCAAGTGGTCTCTGAAGACTCTTCTGGCATCAGCATCCAGACTACAGCTGGGGTGGGTAGGGCTGGCGACTAGTCTGCGAGGAGGGTCTGGTGGAATCAATTAGGAAAGTTAAGCAGGGGAGCCCATCAGTGGATAATTGCCTCTCCTGGAACAACCCCATCTAGCAATACTCCCCAGAGTTATTCAAGCAGTGGTGGGCCCTGTAGCATGGGCCTTGCTGCAGCATTAAGCTGGAAGGTAGAAAAGTTCAGTTATGAGCTTCCCGGAATCCAAGCTAAAGCCACAGTTTCCTTAACAGTTTTCCAATGGCACTACATTTCTTATTAAAAGTATAGTTAATCTGGACCCCTTTCCTCCCTTCCCCCCCTTAATGCCAGAAATGTGTTTCTGATAATAAATGCTCTCTTTGCTGCACAGCTATATTTCATCAGGACTGCGGTTGGCCAATTGCTGTTGCACGGCATAAAACGGAGCAGTGAAACATAAGACCTGTGCCTTGTATGATTTGCTCCTGGTGGATACAGTTAGTCTCTATCGCCAAAACACAGAAGCAGCACCCCCAGCAGGATCATAGCAAATTCTATTACACCTTCCACCCGACACAACAAAATAATCAAAGCATTGAGTTTCCCAGGGAAATTTGATTTCCATGTAACTGCTGGGTCACACATACTTCTGAAAAGTTATGCTCATAGCCCAAAATAATCCTTGGGTTATATGGTGATAGAGTATTTTGGAATACTAAGCCAAGGTGATTTGTAGGAGGCAGAAAATTTGGTTGGATAAAATTACCCATTTTTCTAGTCTGTGAGGACTCTTTTGAGCATCACTTAATTTCTCTTGATTATGGTCTTAAAAAAATAACAAAATTTTTGTTAAAAATGAGAGATCCCTTTTAAATAATTCAGTTGAAGAGTTCCCACTGTGGTGCAAAGGAATTGGTGGCATCTCTGCAGGGCCACGATGCAGATTCGATCCCAGCAGCATGGGTCACAAGTGAAGCTTAGATCTGATCCCTGGCACAGGGGACTCTATTTTAGTGTCCTTGAAATTTATTGAGTATCTTGCAGGGATCTTTTAAAGGCTCCACCCTGTGCAGAAATTTATGGGCAATTTACATTAGGAAAATATATTCTTGTGAACTAGACAGGGCAGTGAATTCTACACTGTTGATATATTTCTGTCACTTCATTTTTTTAGACTGAGTTGGATAAACGAATGCTGTGGCTCTAAGTCTTGTTCACCCAAGCCTATTCCATTCCTTTTTCCTGTGGAATTTGAACTTGAGATAAGTTCAGGCAAGCTTGATGATTATGGCCATCATCTCTAACCCTGGAGGGAGACCAAGGATTTCTTAATAATTAAATGTTGAGATGGTCGCCTTTCCTCCTCACCCCCCAAGTTAAATCAGGTGCTGATGTTTTAGGCCCAAGTCCAATCCTCTTCAATTTTTCCCTCTGCACAAAAGGGAGAGCCAAGGAAGAGTGACTAGACTTTGTAACTGCTCATTACAGGGCCATTCATTACACTTTTTTGTATGCAGTATGTTAATAAGCCAAGATATTATGGCAGAGGGTCCATAACTAACCTACCGTAATAAATAAGAGTAATGGCAATGGTATCAGTATATTCTATGGATGTAACGTGCTGCTGGCCAAGTGTGACATTATGAATAAACTTTATTCTTGAGGTATTTAAAAAAGCATAAAGGCAGTAATGAAATATAGAGCACAACTTTAGTTGACACAGCAATTCCCTCCTCCCAAGACCCTGCTAAATAACCAGGGTTTAAATCTTCATCTTGAAATATACAGCTTTCTCTGGTTTTAAGTGAGTTGTAAAACTTTTATGGAGTGTGCCCTAACTTTATTTTAAAAATATTCTCCAGTTTTATAATAAAGGTGACCCAGAAGTTCCTTGTGAATAATAGAACATATTTAAGCTGTTAAATTCATCTCTCTAGATAATACATACGCCTTCCTGGTACTTAACATCTGTCCTGGATGTAAGTAGGAACAGGGGACACTCTGACCACTTACCCAAAACATACTGATCTTAACCCCAGAAGTTACTGAGCTGTATTTCAAATGGGCAAACTTTAAATTTCTGCCACCAAATTGAAACAAGGATTCAAAAGCTAACACCTATTGCAGAAGGTTTCTCTAAGAAATTTTAGAGAAAGTCAAATATTTGTATATCTGAGTGTTGACATTGTGAAAAGTTCATACACCCAACACCTGGATTAGAGTTATTGTTTTCGGACATGCAAAAGCTGATTTAAGCCTGTGTGATGAGTTTGTTCTAATATACAGAGAATTTTAAATCCCAAAACAAATTAAGATACTCAAGTGCTTTTTATTTATTGTCATTCTCACCATAAAGTTGTGGTTCCCCTGTTATAACAGGATCCCGTACATTTCTTTTTTTTTTTTTTGTCTTTTTGTCTTTTGTTGTTGTTGTTGTTGTTGCTATTTCTTGGGCCACTCCCGCGGCATATGGAGGTTCCCAGGCTAGGGGTCGAATCAGAACTGTAGCTGCCAGCCTACGCCAGAGCCATAGCAATGCTGGATCCGAGCCGTGTCTGCAACCTACACCACAGCTCACGGCAACGCCGTATCATTAACCCACTGAGCAAGAGCAGGGACCGAACCCGCAACCTCATGGTTCCTAGTCGGATTCGTTAACCACTGCGCCACGACGGGAACTCCAGGATCCTGTACATTTCTTAGTGAAACACAATTTTTCTACCTTTCTTTGTTACTTCTTTTTAAGCTTACATTCTTTGAAAATAGTTGTGGTCTATTAAAAGATATATGTCTATGATGGGTACACAAGTGTATTCTACGGATAAAATGTGCTGCTGGTAAAGTGTGACATTCTGAATAAACTTTATCCTTGAGGTATTTAAAAAAAACACAAAGGTGTAAATCAACTATAATTAAAAAATAAATTAAAAACCCATAAAGAAATATATAATGTGTGTGTATATATATATATATATATGCGTGTGTGTATATATAGAGTGGGTGTGTGTGTCTATACATAGTGTGGCCTTCAGCTTGACACAATGTGCAACCTCATTTGGATATAATGACAATAGTGTTTAAAAAATGAGAAAACAGCTCATCTGTTATTTCTTCTCTTTCTCACCGAAGTCACCTACAATAACTAGACTGCATCATAACCAATGGAAGGCATTTAGTAAACAGTTTCTCTTCTGTGATGCCATACTAAGCATTATCTAAAGTGACTAGTTTAAGTCACTGACAAAAAGTTCTATTTTTCTGTGAACTCTCATGAAGTATCTTCTCCAAAGACATTTAGAAAGAATGCAACTGTTGCCCAAATTAAGGGTCTTGTTAAGACTAACACGTTTGTTTTGGTATTTATAGAGGGCAGGGGATAGGGCACTGCGTCTTTTTTTCTCAATAGTCTCTACTGAGTGAGCAACAGTTTATTTTTTACCTGTACTCAGTTGCTGCTCTCCTCAATTTCCTCTCAACTCCCAGCCCCGATTTCTGGCGAAGAGGAGTCAGTGGGGAGGGGAGGGTTGGGCAGCTAAGCTGAGAGGCTGCAAGGCTGGAAGGTCTGGGTTTGGTTGTTTCCCTGTGGCCCTGGGGGAAGCGCACTGCTTTGTCTCTTCGGCTGGAAAGCAGGTGGGCAGCGCAGACAAATGCCCTTTATTTCAGGTAATGTTAGGTGGGCGGGAAGTCTGTATCAGGTAAAGTTCTTGTGGGAGGAACAAAAGGAAATTCTTTCCTCAACAGACTCTTTCATGCCTATCATATTCACCGGAGGAGTAGGAGACAGAAAATTTAGAAAGAGTGGCAAAGGAGGGAAGAGGCAAGCGGGTGGGATGTACAAGAAGAGAGGGAGAGAGGAGCAAGCGGAGAAGAGCCAGGGTTCAGGCGCTGGGAGGGAGTTGGGGGCGGGCTGGAGGCCGCTGATTGGTGGAGACTGTGAGAGATGCACATGGGCCTCCTTCCAGGGACCACTTTCTTCAGGCTTCAAGACGTCGTTCACCGACTACTCCAATGTCTTCTGTCACAACTTGAAATTAATCAAACCATCATTTTGCTGTGAGAAATTATCGAAAAATTCAACAATGGCCTGTGTGGGATATTTCTCAACAATTTTTATATACCCCCAGGTGGAAGGAAATCAAATCCTCAAAGACACACACACACACACACACAGAAATGTCTTACAAACAAAATACATACTTATTATCGAATATCCCTGTAGTGTAACTATTTTTAAAACTATTTCAAAGGATTAACATTAAGGAGTTTTTGGAACGTTGGATCTGTATCCTGAAGGTGATTACACAAATCTGTACATCTGTTAAAATTCATAGAACTACATACCGAAAAAGTCAATTTCATTGTATTCTAATTTTAAAAAGTAAAACAAAATAGTTTACTACCACAAGAAAAAAAACAAAACCCATTTCCTTTGTAAGATTCTACCTCCCTTCTTCTCTCTCTCTGCCTTTCTCTCCCTCCCTCTATCTCCCTGAAATGAGCATAAAGGCTAAAGTGGCTAACTGGAAGAGGACAAATTTATTTGAAATGTCCTGACTTGCTTTGTTAAAACATTAATGCATCCAGTCAAACAACACTTGATCAATACTTGCTGTGGAACTCCCCCAAAGTCAGTTTCCTTGAGGAGTGGGTGTTTTGTTTTTCCCCCAGGGTGTTGTTCAGATAGACAGAAATTCAGGAGGTCTGTGCTCTCCTCTGACTTTGCATCTCACTCTCCTTGAACCTCAGTGGTCTTCCTTTTAAAAAAATGGGGTTCATGTCTTTCCTTTCTTCAGACAGATTGGTAGGAGGATCCTCTCAGGTGAGGTCCCCAGAGAGAGAGCTATGCAAACTGCCCTGTGGATGACAGGTTATGGGTATTATTAGGACAGTTCTGTGTACCCTCCAGTCCAAGACTGGACAGCAGGGTTGAGGTTTGCTGAAAAGGAGCAACAGAAATAGAGCTGGTCTTCTCTTAGTTCCCTAGGAGACTGTAAGTGTTGATATTCCAAAGCATGCTCTAAAAAGCACCCCCCTCACACACACACCCTGGTGTCCCAGGAGGAAGAGAGGATGCAACAGGGGGTAATGTCCAGACAGCTAGGAAGCACAGGGGAGCAGGGACCAGAAAGATGCTGGGTGCAGGGCTGAAGTTCAGATGGCACATGTCAGGATTGTCTGCTTGCAGTTGGCAACCAGGTGCTCCCCCGATGTCCCATAGTGTTGAAATGTAACCCTGTGGGCAAAGACCAATGAGGCAGCATAAAGAAGTGGGACAACTTAATGTAAGAATTCCTCTTGGTTCATTTCTCTTTTGCCAACTTTTGAAAGAGACATGATTACGGGGAGATGTTTCATGCCTCTTAGAAAAGCATCAGTGCAGTGGAAAATGGAAATGGATGCGTGGCCTCAAGCAAGGAAAGAACGATGAGAATAGTGGCCACTTATATGGGTAAAGGGGACAGTTGCTACTTGGCTATGGTCTAGGGATTCTTGACATTTGTTAGGCCCCTTTGGCAGCCTGGAAAAACCTCTGGATTCCCTCTCAGGGGGATTTTTTTTAAATGAAATAAAATACATAAGATTGCAAAGGAAATTAATTACGTCAAAGCAAAGGGATCCCATAGATTTAGGTTAAGAACAATTGTCCCAATGTAGCAATAAGGGCCTTGTAGTGCCAACTCTTTTGATTTTCTAAGAGAAGCCAAAATCCAAATTTTTTTTCTTTTCTTTTTTTTTTTCAAAATCCAAATTTTTTAAATGAAGTTTTTTTTGATTTTTAAGTTTCAATATATTGAAAAACAAACAAGCAAACAAATGCTGAGCCAGTCTACCAAAGTACATTTCTGCTGGTCACCACTTTGGAACCTTCTTATAAGAGATTGTAGGAGACTCTTTATAAATAAGGAAGGGTGATGATCCCATATGATGTTGACAGATAAGAGAGGGGCCAGTGTCATGACCAAACCAGGGAAAGTCTAACAAATGGCCACATGTCCAATGGAAGAGAACAAAATGTGGTGGAGAGGATGTTTGTATCCCATGTGCTTGGGTTCAGGTTCATAGCAAGGTCAGTAGTTATTCTTCTTTGTGATTTTAATTTTAGTATCTCACCTTCCACTGTGATTTCCCACTGAGATATTTAGATAGAGTTTGAAAAGTCTGGCTTTGGGATTTAAGGTTTTTAATTTGCTTTTACCACTTCTTTCTACTAACTCTTAGAAAATAGATTTTCGCCCTGATGGAAAAGAGGAGAGAGCTGGTGTCATGCTATCAGCATAGAAAGGTAATACCTCGGTAGACACCAAAGGGAAAGCAGAAGGTAAGGTCTCTATTTCAGTAAAAGTGTCTTACAATGATAATCACTAGAAAGAATCTTTACCTGTTCTTTTTTCTTTTTTTTTGTCTTTTGTCTTTTTAGGGCCCCACCTGTGGCACATGGAGGTTCCCAGGCTACGGGTCTAATTGGAGCTGTTGCTGCCTGCCTATGCCAGAGCCACGGCAACGCCAGATCCAAGCTGCATTTGTGACCTACACCACAGCTCACGGCAGCGCTGGATCCTTAACCCATTGAGTGAAGCCAGGGATCAAACCCACAACCTCATGGCTCCTAGTTGGATTCGATTCTGCTGCGCCCCGATGGGAACTCCAACCTGTTCTGAATATAGATGAAATAAGATCAGACGATTATCATTTCTTTTCTTTTCTTTTTTTTTTGCTTTTTAGGGCTGCACTCGAAGCATATGGAGGTTCCCAGGCTAGGGGTCTAATCGGAGCTACAGCTGCCAGCCACAGCCACAGCCACAGCAACGCCAGATCTACACCATCCTCATGGATAGTAGTCAGGTTCGTTAACGGCTGAGCCATGCACGAAGGGAACCCTCTATGTTTTTTCAAATAGAGTCAATAAAGTGTATAGAGATGACCTTTCCTAGATTAGTGGCTTCTATATTTTTTGACCACCATGTGGACAGAAGCATATAAATCATCATCATAAATATATATCTTTATATATGACATATATATTCATGTATTTATAAAGACAAAAGTTCCATGAAACAGTATTTGCTCTTACTAAGGGACATGTTTTCTAACATTGCTCTATTCTGTTCACTTTCATTTTAAAGGTCTGAACCCACTAAATTGTTTTCACAACCCTCTAATGGGCTATGACTTGCACTTTGACTAACAATGTTACCATGTTTCTTCAACCCTATGTAGGGCTGAAGAAATTCCCAGATCATCTTCAGAAACTGCAGGGCCCATCAAGTCTAGACCCAGTCCTTCTTTCTTCATCCAGGTCTGTTCAAAGAACAGGTGTGGAGGTTCTGTAAAATAATCAGTCTCTATCACCTTCATTCTTTAATTTCTTTACTCATTTTTTGATTCTGAGTTACATTTATTCAATGAAATATTTATGGAATATTCACATATTCCATAAATACACATATGGCAGACACAGGTCTTACATCTAGGGCCATAGGCATATAAACAGATAGTGTCACATATTAAGAACTGAGATAACATGAGAAAAAGAATGTATATATACAAATACATATACATATACATACATATATATATATACACACATGTATATATGGCTGAGTCACTTTACAGCGAGTATTGACAGGACATTGTAAATCAACTACAGTTTAATAAAAAAATTGAAAAAAAAAAGAACTGAACTGGGTATGTGCAGGCAGCGGAGTGGCACCTGGTGGCAGTGAGCTTAAAAGGGCTGGATGAAACCTCTGAGTAGACAATCTCTTGCAGGCATTTCAATGCCCTCCCAAATAAGCTCTTGAGTAGCAGATGGGTCCATGGACCAGAGGACTAGGGGTGGGGTGGGCATGGGAAGGGAGTCCATGATGACAGGGTGAGCTGAAGCCTTTGGAGAGTAGCGGGGGGAGGGGGGGAGGGGAGAGGAAGTGATGAGGTCATGGGATTATGGAGAAATCAGAAGCACTGTGGGCTTAGTGCTCATTTTTTTCTCCTACAGAGAGTTGACATTGCAAAAGTGTGTTATTTTCATGTTGACAGAAGATCTCATCTTTGGTGGTGACACTTCCTAAGAATTAATTCCACTAAAATCAATTTAGTGGGTTCAGCAAAGACTTAATCCTGTGCTTGGAAGGAATACAGGGCTCCCAAGATCACTCCTCAAGAAGAATCTCTTTTAACTTCTGAAAGCTCAAAAATTACAGGACGGGGAGTTCCTGTCGTGGCTCAGCGGTAATGAATCTGACTAGTATCCATGAGGACATGCGCTGGATCCCTGGCCTTGCTCAGTGGGTTAAGGATCCGGTGTTGCTGTGAGCTGTGGTGTAGGTCGCAGATGCAGCTCAGATCCCTGGTTGCTGTGGCTGTGGTGTGGGCAATGGCTACAGCTCCAATTTGCCCCCTAGCCTGGGAATCTCCATATGCTGTGAGTGGGGCCCTAAAAAGCCAAAAAAAAAACCCAAAAAAACCAAAAACATGACCACAAAATGCTAGAACTGGGATGAAACTCAGTAATGGTCATCCAACTGCTCTCATTTTACAGATGAGGACAACTCACCCAAGTCCACACAGCTGGTCAGTGGGACAGCTGGTTTCCTGACTTGGCTTCGGCCAGGGAGAGGAGCTTCTAGAGCAGGTGGGTAGCCTCTCCCTGGTCTCACTGAGGTTTGCTCCTTCCTACACCAGCCAGAGGGTGGTGCCCTACCTGAGGGGGGTCACTCTTTGGGTGGATGATGGCTTCTCAGAGGGTTAAGCTGAAGTCAGTGAGCTACTGCAGTCTCTAGTGGGCTTGCCTTCATTCAAGCGGCAGACACTCAGATTGGCAGGCGCTTCTGAAAGTCACCCTATTTATTGGTCCCTTGAGCTCTCTCCCGCTCCCGATGACTTCCCTCCCAGTGCATAGGGAGATTCCTTAGGGTCAAACCCATTTAATTTGTTAGGCTTCTAATTTCTTCCTTTGGTAGACTAAAATGCAGAGTTGTTAGAAATTTAATGTGCAGAAAAATCACCTAAGGGGCTTTTTGAAAATGCATATCCCAGAACAAATCCCCAGATGTTCCAAGGTCTTAGGGTGGGGGAGCCTGGAAACCTGGCTTTTTAATATCTTCCTTGAAGAGGCTGATACAGGTATCCCCTTGGAGCACTTCAAGTGAAACAAAGACCTGGACTCCCAGGAAGCTGTTTCCCCTCTTGACCAAAAGGAAGTTTAAGGACTCAAAAGGCTTCCTTCAATCAAACCACTTAAGCCACATAGAATAGCCTCCTTTCCCCATACTGCCAAGAAATTGCCACAAGGTGACCTACAGAGGAGCAGGACTGGGATGTGAGCTGCATGGGAAAAGAATGTGTTAGAAATCATTTAATTTAATTAGCGATAGGACCCTAACCCTGGGAAAACACAGCAAAAAGTCTAAGTGGCAGATTCCACAGTGGCCACAAGGTGGCAATCTTCTGCATGTATTTGAAACGCTCTGTGTGTTATCTGGTTTGAGCTTATTTTCAATATTAAATACATCATTAATTTTAAAAGTGTGCATTAATTTTAAAAGGATGCAGCAGAAATAGCTTAACAGGAGAGGCTTCAAGCTCGCATTTCAGTCAAATACTGACATGCTCTAGATGGAGGAATTTAGTGAGATTTCCACATCAAACTCCAGGAAAAAGATAAAAATCTGAGAAAAGGCTGTGGTCTTTGCAAAATGAAAAACGCCACTCAAAGAAAGTATCTTAAAAGCTTTCTGAGAAGCTTGTTTTTTGGGGAACTAGCAGATGCAATTTGGTCATTAAAAAGTGAAAAGAAAAAAAAAAGGGATCATCTGGTAAGATTTCCTTTTTATTGGTCTGTCATCAGGACCAGAAAATGAAAAAGAATGAAAGAAAAAAGAAGAAAGAAAATGGCACTAACATAATAACACCAGGGCAGCCCTGGCCCAAAAATGATTGCTGAGCCGTGGCATAGCTGGTGTGGGCCTGAGACTTTCTGCCAGAGATTCCACTCAGCTCCTTGGGAGGAGCAGCACTAGGTGAAGAAGCCAGTGGGCTGAGAGCAGAGAGAGGAGGCTTTATGGGTCATCACAGCACAACTTCAAGCTTAGCAGCACAGCCTAGAACCATGGGAAGGCCAAACCACTATCAAGGTCGCTGGTCACAAGATCACCTTGTCAAGGTCGCATTAAAGACACCCCAGACACATTTGATCATGTCTAGCAAGGGTTAAAGGAGGGGCATGTAGAGGGATTAAAAATCACATCCTACTCTCACTTTTCCTTGTTTCTCCCTTTGTGCCCTTGGTCAAGATAGGAAATGTTAGGAGGGAGAAAACTCTTTCAAAGAGAAAGAGCAGAGGGGAGCAGTGTCTTAGAAGTTTGGAAAGTGCAGGAGAGAAAGAAAACCTTTCTTTTTTCTTTTAAACTCCCAGCTTGGGGCCAGGGCAAAGCCTCGAGGTCCTGGTTGTTTTGAGAGACAGTGGTCCTTTTGTTCAGGGGAAATCAGACAAGAGTTCTGGCAGAGAAGGTAAAGGTTCTCAACACAGAGCAAGGGTGTCTTCAGGATTGTAGCCCATGACAACCTTCCTTGTGCTGCGAAGCAGTTGGAAGAGGTGCTTATATGGCTGAGGGGAGGGGTAACCTAAGAGACACCCCCTCTTGACAAGACCCTCTCCCGTCACGTTATCATGGATCCAGAGAGGTGGGCTGCCCAGAGGTAGGCCCACAGAAAGAGCTCAAATCTTGCCAACTATCCCAAGACTGCTGGGCTATGTTTAATGTAAAATACAGTTGGTGATATAAAGGCAAGTAGTTTATCTAGTGGTCCTGTTTGTGTGTGTGTGTGTGTGTGTGTGTGTGTGTGTGTTTTGTCTTTTAGGGCCGCACCCTCGGCATATGGAAGTTCCCAGACTAGGGGTCGAATTGGAGCCGTAGCTGTCAGCCTACATCACAGACACAGCAACTCGAGATCCGAACCATGTCTGCGACCTACACCACAGCTCACAGCAAGGCTGGATCCTTAACGCACTAAGTGAAGCCAGGGATCGAACCTGTGTCCTCATGGATACTAGTTGTTAACCACTGAGCCACGACAGGGACTCCAACTTAATGGTCCTTTAAATGAAAACCCTATCCCACAGCCAGTGTGATAAATGCCTTAAATTTGGGGTACATATCTCAATGACCTGGACTGATTTACTGACATGTAGGCACTCAACTCTTAGAGGCAGGAGAAACACAGGGGAAGTTAGTTTTAAGAAGTAACTTTTTGAGTCTTTGTTGGTTTTAACCTTGCATGGCAGACTTTGTGTTTGAAGATGAAGTTGCTGATCTGTAGTGGGGGGTGGGGGTGGTGCTTAGAGTGATTTTTCTAATGAATGGATGTGGATTTGTATGGATTCATCTGTATTCTTTCCTTCATTCTCTGCATAGCCATCGGCATTGCACAGGTAGGATCCCAACCCAAAGAAAGCTAGGAAGCTTGCAGTTTGCTCAGGGGCAAGAATGCTGCCTTGGGCCTCATGGGCCCCGGAGCTCACTGCTTTGCCAACTTTCACATCCCTCCTGACACACAACACACTCACATGCAAGGCAGTGAGTTAGAAATGAACAGGTCCTTAAATGAGACATCTTTATAAGTATGAATGGTCAAACCATGAAATAAGAATTAAAGACAATTTCTCTCCAACTATTTAGAAATATTAAGCTAAATAGTTTCAAGTAATAATAAACATGTTATTTTCAGATTGAAGAGCCTTCCTTAACTAATTATAATTAGATTTTAAAAAATAATTATTTTAAAAAAATAATGTTTTCTGGAGTTTCTGTCGTGGCTCAGCAGTAACAAACCTGACTTGTATCCATGAGGACATGGGTTCAATTCCTGGCCTCGCTCAGCAGGTTAACTAAGAATCCGGTGTTGCACTGCCATGAGCTGTGGTGTAGGCCAGTGACCACAGCTCCAATTCCCTAGCCTGGGAACTTCCATATGCTGTGGGTGCAGCCCTAAAAAAAAAGACAAAAAAATTTTTTTTTTTCTTTGGAAGCAGATGCTTTATTGACTAGTAGTCAAATTACTGGAATCTTAGGCATTTTAATATCACTTTTGATAATGTGCTACATTGCTTTAATTTCCAACAACTGTGCCTTTGAGTTGTATCTGGCAGCCATGCAGATATTAGTCTCTCAGGAAATTTGCTGAACGGCCAATATGTTAGATGCCTTGGCAAGGCCACAGAATTACAAGATGGTGTAATATATACTCCTTGCTATAAGCAGAGTAGCTATATAATTTATTGTTCAAACTGGGACACTTTTGAAACTAAAAAGAGGCAGCATTAATAATTACTCCAGGAAAACAGATATAAAGTGGGACCTTGGCACTTTTAAGCAAGGTTTCTTCTTCAAATGTTTTTCACAGAAAGGAGGGAGATGTAGATATAACATAGATATTTTTCGAGTTCTTATGAAGTTTTTCATATTCCAGTTCATGTTTTTTGTTTTAACAATAAAATACTTTTAAAAAAAATCCTGAAATGATTCAAACACTGATAGTTTTGCATTTTTATAGAGGTCAATTAATGGGAAGGAATTTTCCAAAAGGCAAAAGGAGGCATAGAACATTGACAGATTTAGTAATAATTCCTGGGGATAGTCCCTCCAAATTTCAGTTGGATTTTGCAAGCATTTGAAAAAGCAGAAAGGTAAGTGGTTGTGCTGTCAACCCTTAGGATGAATGGAAGCCCCTATTGTCCCAAAAGCTCATGATGTGAAAGACATCTTTCAGCAACATCATCCAACATGATTTTTAGACATGCTCTCCATCAAACAATGAAGCATGAAGACCTGTGCTCCGGACAACTTGGTAAAAGATTTAAAAGACTAGCCATTGTGTGGAAGGAGAATATAACGGAAATAATGAAAATGGAATATATAGGTGGAGGCAATATGAGCATGGAAAAAATTCTAAATTAAGCATTATTTTATGTAATACATGATTTTTAATATCACTATAAAATTTAATTAACAAATTAAATGTTGTGAGCAGATACTTGAATATTTCATCCATATGCCTATAAGGTGATATATTTAAATTGGCTAAAAACTTTCCTCTGGCTCTTTTTATAAGCAATCACCTTGTATTGGGGGTCAGCTTATATCCAGGCATATGTTGTAATCACTATGTGGGTTTCTGTTCTGGGTAGTTTTGTAGTGTTAGGCTCCTGGGGTTAAGCCTGGGAGAATGAGGGGCCCCCTGGCTTCCTGTCTGGGCAGCAAACTCATCAGGGGATAGAGCAGGCCATTAAGCCTATGAGGTATGTCTACCTTGTTCTAAGCCCAGTTGCTGTCTTTCAAAATACCACATGTGAGGGGTAAAGAGATGGTGAAGATGAGCAGATCCTAAAGATTCATAGATTTGTAGATGATACCAGGGTCTCTACAACCAAAGGTCTCTTAGGGCTACACTGAAAGGCTCAGGGGCACTTCCTTTCCATCACAGTCTCTAAGCAGCCTCAGTCATAGACCCAAGCCCTAACCCAGTTTGGTGTTAAGGTGGCCTGGGGAACATTAATCAAAAGGCAGCCACTGGGTGGATCTAGAAAAAAAGGATGTGTTTGACCTGGTCTCTTCCTCCTCTTGGGAGCTTAGTGTCTAGTTAAGGGAGGATAAGGCATGCTCCTGTGCTAACCAGCTCTGCAGCTCTAGGCAAGTCCCTTAAACTTTCTGAGGGAGTTACATGTCTCCTTCTAGAGCTGACTATTCCTTTTATCTATGAAAATAAAAGTAAAAAGACAGTGAAAATTTAACGTCCTTGGTGATGAACAGAAAATGAACACCTCATAAGTAAAAAGAAACAAAGATCAGTGTGGCTGAAATGATTAGAGAAATCCTCTGATTTCTTAGGCTTTTGTGAAAATAAGGAAATTAGGCTTCCCTTTTCCATTAGCTGTAGACTTAGTTTCATAAATTTTGGAGTAGGATGCAAACTGAAGGTCAAGGGAGGAGAATCCACTTCTTTAAGGCCAAGCAGATACACAAAAGGCCCTTACGAACAAGACAGAATCATCTGGCCTCGCAAACCCTAAAGTAAGATATTACTTGGTGTGTTGAAAAGCTTGGGATAGAGGAACTCATGTGTTCCTGGCAGCCTTGCTCTTAATTGTGATAACTCTGTTCTCCTGATTTGGTCCTTTAGAGGAACTTCAGAGATTTTGAAGTGCTAGGGGCAGGCTTAGGGGTGGGTGGAAAGTGCTGGAGCACCACTGAGGCCACTTGGTTGACCCAGCTGTTTTCCAACAAATATCCGAAGAGTCACCCAGCGCCAGGTTGGGAGGCTTTCAGCTCTGACACCCTTCCTTCTCCAACCTGCTCTAGTTACCTTTTGGATTGGTGCCACTTAGAGCTGGAGGACCAGTTCTGTGAACTTCTTTATAGAACCACAACCACACCATCCAGAAGCTATGAGATAATATTGAGAAAATAGATTTCATGTCTGCCACAATCCTGGTGGTTCTAATTCCTACACTTTTGGTTTTCATTAAAACTGCAGTCCCCTGGTTCAGTAAAATATTTGCTTTCTTTCTTGAAAAAGCATTTCCTTCTCTTCTTAAGAAAAGGCCACTGGAATCCAGTCATGATCATAATCATCACGATGAGTATCAGAACATTTCCCTTGCATGCCTCCCCTCTGTGCTGTGTTCATCACCCAGAATGTACAACGTCAACAGCTGAATATTACATTCACTTCTGGGCAACACATTTCATGAGGGATATTGGAACCAGCAAGCTCCTAGGAAAGTATTGCCGGGACAGTGCAGGATCTGAAAATTACAAAAAATGAAGGACAGGCAAAATCACTGAGCCTCTCTGTTTTGGAGAGAAGAATCCTAAACTTAATTTTATTTAATTAATTAATTATTTTTTTCTTTTTAGGGTGACACCTGTGGTATATGGAAGTTCTCAGGGTAGGGGTCAAATCAAACCTGCAGCTACTGGTCTACACCACAGCCACAGCAATTTCAGATCCTTAACCCACTGAGCGAGGCCAGGGATTGAGCCCACATCCTCTTTGACATTATGTCAGATTATTAACCTGCTGAACCACAACAGGAACTCTGAAAATCCTAACTTCAAAATTGAGAGCTGGCAGCCACCCATAATGCAGAATCTGGACCTGATATGGCTCATTTGTCTTTCTGTAAAGAAGATCTGAATAAAACTTAGGGCTCTTTGGTACTGGCTGGGAGGAAGCCATGAACATCTGTCACCAGCAAGGTTCATGGAGAGAGGGCGTGAGCTGTATGGGGGGTACTTCTCCCACATAACTTGCAATGAAAGCCTCTGCCTTTGCATTGACAATACAAAAAGATGTACTCCTTATATATAAAGAGTGAATGACCTCCAAAAGTATATATGTTTATAAGAAAAAATAGTATATAAAACTATATATCATGCAGTGACATTGATGGAAAAAAACAAACAGGAATACACATAGAATATTCTTGGAAGAATACACAAGAAACTGATAATAGGGATCCCCCTTGATGAGAGACCAAGATATGGGGGCCTGTGGGTAGGGGGAACTTTTTGTTATAGTATTCCCTTTTTTATTTTAAAAATTTATGCCACATGAATGTATTACCTAAACAAGAAAGCAAGAGACGGCGGGAGAAGATGGGGAGAGGTGGGAAGGAAGGAGAGAGGGAGGGAAAAGGAAGGAAGGAAGCAAAGAATGTAGGGGAGTTAATGTGTAAGCTGAAAATTTCACCTCCCTGGAGGGAATTGAACCTATGCCTCCAGAAGGTCAGGAGGTGAGCCTTGGAACCCACGTGAAGCAAAAATATGTAATTGTGACATTGTTGTTTCAAGCACAAAAATTTCAGATAAACCAGAAAAAGTGCACGCATCAGTATTACGGTATCTTTGCTAATTCAATCCATACTTGGAATAGATAAATAAAGTTTTTCCTATGAATTAAAAAAAAAAAAAAAAGATGTGCTACAAAGCACCTGCTGTCTTCTACAGGAAAGGATGCCTAAGTAAACATACAAGTAATATACATGAAACAGACTAGGGTGTGTGTGTGTGGGGGGAAGCAATAATAGATGCAGAAGCCTTCAGCAGGAGGTGGGATGTGGGGTGGGCCCTGAAATGTGCCCTGGACTGGGATCATTGGTGAGGGGGATTCAGGAACAACTCCATGAACAGACTAGGCTGGAACAATGTGTATGCCTAGAACAGAGAGGATGGTTTGTGAGGAGAGGGCTCATTGAGAAGATCAGAGACCAGATCCTGGGAATTCCTGAACTTGAGGTTGCTGGAATAAATCTGTTGGTTCTTGAATTGCTAAATAGCAATGCCTTTCATATTTGACAGGCAGTGCCAGCCCCTTTGTGCCGTACCTCAGAGAGGCCAAATGTTAGGGTAGACGGCAAGTAATATCATGGCATTTTCCTGACCTTTCATCACTGGACAATTTAGCCCTAACAGGCTTTTAAGGGAAATGGGACATTCTTTTAGCATTTGAAGTATGAGCCTACCCATCCCTAAATCCTCAGTGTGAGCCTACCCATCCCTAAACCCTCAAAACCCACTGTATAATTACCCCCAGGAGGCCAGAGTTCTTTTAGAACAACAAGTGTAGGCAACACCCAGCTATTAGAATGCAAATTTCAGAGCTCTCCCTAAATTCTGGCCTGAAGCATTCTGGAGATAGGAATAGGGGCCCAAAGGTGGCGGGCCTTTGAGGTAGGTATTTCCTGTGTGTGGTTTGTGAAGTTGGCCTGGGCAGGCTGTGTGCCTGGGTTGACTGTGTGTAGCTCCCTTCTTGGGGAGGCCTCCCTCCCCTCAGCGCTGGCTGCAGGTCTGCTCATGGCCTCCCTGTCTCCTCAGAGGCACATACCACATTCACTATTCTCTGTTTTTCTGCACTGATCTGGATTTTGGGAGGAAAGCCCAGATGAGGCTCAGGGCTCCTGTGACCCACTGCTATGGATGTGAGGGGTGGTTCAGACAGAGAGGGCTGAAAGGCAGCTTTTCCAGAAGGGACCTTCCAGGGAGCCTGTGAGCAGCCAGCCAGCCCTTTTCTCATTCCCTGAGAGAAGAAGAAGCTGGGAAGAGGACAGTCCAATAGTGGATCTCCAGGTGGGGTGATTCCTTGGCCAGGATGGCAGCAGTAACAGCCCTGCCTTGTTTAAGAGCTGCCTACAGACAGCTGCCCCACATGGTCTCATTTGAGGGGTTCCAGAAGCCACACATTAGCCTACACTGAGATTTAAAATGCTACCATTTAGGATAGATTCACTAGATTTTAGCATGTCTCACCCTGAGGTTCTCTTTGAAAATGCAATTTTACCAGGATGGAATAAATTAGTCTGTTGGCTTATTCCTCTGTGACAGGAGGAGTGCATGGTCCTGAAAGCATCAGGGTTGGAGCAGGCAGCCAACGACAACTAAGTACATTTACTTCCTTTAGGACTTGCCGTGGCCCAACACAGATCCAGTCAAGCATCATCTCCTGGTTCTGGGGGTCCAGAGCCTAGGATAAGGCTCTATGTCCTGAAATAGATGCTTCAGAACCCAGCTTTACGTTCACTTTCTCCAGGAAGAAAAAACACGGGAATCTAGAGTTTGTCCATGATCACCAATTCCAGCCTTCCCGCCTTGCCTGGCTCTGCCCGCTCTTCTTGCATTCATTTTCACCATCCGGGCCTTTGTCTTTGAAGGTGGCTGGAGATTCTTATGTCTACTCTCAGTGGGGAGGAGGCTTGTTTCCACTGTCAGACTGAGCAGTCTGCAGGGTGTACATAGCAAGTTCTCCATTCCTATCCCAGTCCGGAAACCAGTGTCCCGGGCCAATCACGCATAGAGAACAAAGGCTTCTGCACAGATGCTTTCCAGAGAGAGAAATGTCCAGCAGATGTCAGTAAGTTCTAAGACGTGCTGGGAGCCTGGCTTGACAATCAAATGTGCTCTTTTACAAACCAGCTTAGCATTCAAACACCTCAGAGGGGAAGTGACTGAGCAGAGGGCCTTTAGTAGTGGCCCTCCCACAGAGGAGAGCAGGAAGGGGGAAATAGCAGTCTGTGTTCTTCCAGAGAAGAAGCGAGATTGTCTGTGTCTGAGGACCGGGTTCTAGAAGAAGTGAGGAAGGAGTATGAAGAATGCTTTACGTCACTGCATCCTCTCTCCTTGATCAGCATTTATTAAAGGACTGCAGTTTTCAAGTGCAGTGCTGGAAACTGGAGCACACACAGAGACATAATTTGGGGTGCCTGAGTTAAGGGGCTCAAAGGCTGGAGGTGGACTCTGGTACTGGTCAGCATCTATCCCCTCCCTAGTGTGCTGGTTTCAATCAGAGGAGTTCCTCCCCTATTTCCTAGGATCTTGATAGGGTTATCAGTGGAGCACCACACCCAACTACCATGAGATGGGATTGTTACTAGGCTGACTAATTGGTCTACACTGACAGCCTTATACTCTCTGTTGCTTATAGCCAAAGGAGTGAAACCAGTCCATAGATAGATGATATTTGATCTGCCAAATTGTTTAACACTTTATAAAAACCAGCATGAAATTCCCTACGGAAGGGATTGACTGACCCAGAGATCTTATTTTACATGAGATGTACTTGTTCAAATACACAAGGGTTGAAACTGGGTTTCTTCCAATTAGCAGCTTTTATCATTACATACTACTTGGAGAGTGGATGTCTAGAAAGTTGATTTTCATGTTAAACCAAGATTAATGAGTTCTGAAGGATAAGGATTATGTCCAATAGGTGGCCATCATTTCCAAGAACTTGGAGGTGCCGCTGTTGACACTGGAGTGGCTTGGGCAGCAGGAGAAGGGTACACCATCAGAGAATGGCTAGGGAAAATGCTTACTGAGTTTCTTAAGACATTTTCCAAGATTCATAGCATTACACATTATGTTATTAAAGTTATATTTCATGTTTTACAGTTTTCTTTTTCAGAGTTGAACCTAAAGTGTTTTTCACTTGAGCCTTGAAAAGCAGTGGGAGAAAAAAAAAAAAAAAAAGCAGGGGGAGCAAAATAGTTAGCACATGAACCCCCATGTGCTAAGCAGAGACATTACATGGTCCTGCTGGGTCCCCAGTGGTCTTATAATTGACCTCAATTCATAGCTCTTGGCTATGGCATTCATTACGAATCCATTAGTGTTGGCCTACTGTATGCCATGCAAGATGAAAGCTATTGCCCAGCCCAAACTATAACCAGTGGTGCAAGTTTATGTACAGACTCAGAGCAGGAATTTTGCCAGCTTTTATCTGTTCATATGCTGGTGTGCAGCTTAGAGAAACACACAACTTTGAAATCAATCAACTATAGATTGTGACACTGATGCTGTGAATATAAATGTTTATGGAAAGGCAAATGAAGATAAGACCAGTTACTTTTCAGTACTCCACACGTCAGTTTCCTGTCCCTGTGGGCAGAAGATAAATATTCATTGAATGAATCAAAGAATGGTGATCAGTTGAAAGGGGTGCAGTCAAAATTTCACATTTTCAAATGTGTTTTGCTTCACGATGACAGGTCCCAGACAGACAGTCAAGGAGAGCCAAGGTCGTCTGTATGTTCTTAAAAAAAAAAAGTAATGTATCTTCAATAAAACACTGGCTCAATTCAAAGCCTGCATTGGACTGGGAAAGTTTTTGTTTTTTTGGGGTTTTTTAATCTTCGAACTTATTTCCTGGAATCTCAGATTCGTTCTTATCTTAGAGGGCCAACCCTCTGACAACTCGAAATAAAGGAGGGAAATGTAACAATATCCCTTTAAGGGGGATATATTTGTTTCCTAGGGTTATTATAATAAAGTACAATAAACTGAGTGGCTTAAAACAACAGAAACTTACTCTTGCACAGTTCTAAAGGCTACAAAGTCCAAAATCAATGTGTCTCATGCACCTGCATGGTCACTGCAGCACTATTCACAATAGACAAGACATGGAAACAACCTAAATGCCCATGACAGATGACTGGATTAGGAAGACATGGTATATATATACACAATGGAATACTACTTAGTCATAAAAAAGAACAAAATAATGCCATTTGCAGCAATATGGATGGAACTAGAGAATCTCATACTAAGTAAAGTAAGTCAGAAAGAGAAAGACAAATACCATATGATTTCATTCATATCTGGAATCTATTATATGGCACAGATGAATCTTTCCACAGAAAAGAAAATCATGGACATGGAGAACAGACTCATGGTTGCCAAGAGGGAGGAGGAGGGAGTGGGAAAGACTGGGAATTGAGATCAATAGATGCAAACTATCACCTTTGGAATGGGTAAGCAATGAGATCCTGCTGTATAGCACTGGGAACTATGTCTAGTCACTTGTGATTGAGCATGATAATGTGAGAAAAAAGAATGTATACATGTATGTGTGACTGGGTCACCTCGCTATGCAGTAGAAAATTGACAGAACTCTGTAAATCAGCTATAATGGAAAAAATAAAAATCACTATAAAAAAACAGACAAAATCAAGGTGTCAGCAAGGTTGGTTCCTTCTGAGGGCTCTGGGAGAGAATTTTTACTTAATCTTAATCAAAAGGCCAAAAAGCCACCTGAGAGAGAATCTGTTCACTGTCTCTCTCCTAGTCTTTAGTGACATTCAGGGACTGACTGTGGGCCATCCCTGGGGTTCCTCGACTTGCAGATACATCTCTACAGTCTCTGCCTCCATCTTCACATGGACTTCAGTCTGTTGTTTTTTGTTTTTTGTTTTTTTTCTTTTAGGGCCACACCCATGGCATATAGAAGTTCCCAGGCTAGAGATTGAATCAGGGCTACAGCTGCCGGCCTGCACCATAGCCACAGCAATGTGGGATCTAAGCTGCATCTGCAACCTACAACACAGCTCACGGCAACACCAGACCCTTAAACTAGGGATTGAGTCTACATCCTCATGCATACTAGTCAGGTTCGTTATTGCTGAACCACCACAGGAATTCCCATGCAACATTTTTTCATAAGGACACCAGAAACATTGGATTAGGAGCCCATGCTACTCTGGTGTGATCTCATCTTAATGATTGCTTCTGCAATTATCCTATTTTCAAATAAAGCCATCTTTTCAGGCAATGGGGGTTAGGACATATTTTTGACACTTTTTTTCGGGGGTGGGGCGACACAAACAAATCCATAATAGGGGATGAGAAATTATCAGACATCATCAAATAATTTGTTACCAAAGAATGTCAGGTATCACCTTAGATAGGTTTGATTTGTGATGGCAGGTTCATGAGGCTTTTGAAAGAAACAAAGACATCCAATACTGTATCCACAAAGGACAGGAATGTTTCTGTTCTTTTTCTATCTCAGCTCTGATTAGAATGTCACCAGCCAACTAAAAGGTTCCATATCCCATCACTAATTTCCAAAACCACCTTATTTCTAGTTTGCCAATTTTGAAGACGTCAGGATACACTGTTCAGTATTTGTATCAATAGCACCAGCTTTCTGCAGTGTGTTAAGGTGACTTTTCTCCCCAGGGCTTTCTTCCTACCAGATTTTCAACACAGCTTCAATGTATATAGAAACAGGTACAAAACAAAACAAACAAACAAAAAAACCATTCCACAGAGGTTAGAGTGATGTGAGGCTGAGTGTTTAAAGGGTTGTGTCTCTAGGATAAGTAGATACTAAAATATTCAACTTCAAATCATGAGATTGATCACCCCATTTTCATTGCACCAATAATGAGCACAACCAAAGTATGATACTTTTTGTTGTGCATTTGCTGGTGTGTTTGTAATTTTTCACTGGGAAGATGCTGGAATGATATATTTTGTATTATGTGGCAACACTAGACAGACAGCTAATATTTTTTACAGTTCAGTTATTCATAACTCAGCACTGCTGTAGAAAGAAGTCATTTCATTCCTTTCACTGCAGAGAAAGGCAAGAGTTTGTGCTCCTATTTGCCACTGAGCTGGAACAGCCTGTGGCTAATGCCCATTTGCAAAACCACATTGGGAGAGACGTTTTGACTCTCTGCTTTCTGAACTCCCCAAAGACATCACTGTCAAGTGCAGGCATTAAAAACTCTACTGAGGGTTTCTCTAAAGAGGGTAGGGAAGAAGAGAGGACTGTAGGTGCCCAACCTATGGACTAGATTCCACTTCATTCCTATGGGCCAGGCCACTAAGACTAATGTTATACTGAATCTACACCACAGGTTCCAGTGGGGCACCCATCCTTTTCTCCAGAGAAGAAATGCCTTTCCTTGAGAGCCACAGGGTTCTTCATACTACATGGAGAAGAGCTAATCCATTTTGGCTGATTGCACTGAGATACCCTCTGTTCCCAATTAAATCAATTATCTGAATAATCTTCATAATTAACGGCAGAAAACTTGAGCTGTCAGGACTGGCTGGAGCAAAAATATTTGGGCGTGTGGGTTAAATCATGGTAGCTCTGTGGGTGTCTGAGGCTGGGGTAGGGAAGGGGGCTGACTGCCCACTGGGGCTAACTTTCTCAATTAGCAACAGGCTCTACGTGGCAGAGAGAGCTTTCTCCTAGAAGTCAGGCACTAACAAGCTGTGTCTCGTTGAGCAAGATTCTTTACCTCAGAATGGCTTGACTTCTGCAAAATGGACAGAAGCCAGATGCATTTTGTTAGTATTTTACAAAGCAAATGCCGAATACTATAAACTATATACTAGGCACTATAGTAAGCATTCTTCCATTTAATCCCCATAACCAAATTTTTATGAAAAACAATGCGCAGAGAGGACAAGTTAACAACCAAGGTCACACAGCTAGTATTTTTCAAAGCCCAGAGAATCTCTAAGCTCCCTCCCAAATATGATTTTAACAGCCATTACTGAGGGTCAAGTGGAAAACTTTGTGTCCCAATTAAAGCTTAATTTAGAGTCCTGCTACTCAAAGTCCATAGATTAATAGCATGGGTATCAGCAATCTTCTTGGAAATTTGGAATCTCAGATCCCACTTTGAACTTATTAATCATAACCTACATTTTAAACTTATTATAGGTTGAGAGACACCAATCTAAAGTTGACTATAGGTCAGTCAAACTGGAACCACTGCAAGAGATTTTTGTTTTGCATCACCTCTGGTAAGCTCTGAAGGCCCTAGAGAGCCAGGAGAAGGGCGCCTTTTTTTTCCTCAAGTTATTTCCAAGCCATTTGCCCAGTGCAAGAATCTGAGTTTCATCCTTTAATATCTTACCCAAGTCACATGCTCCTGACTCGCTGCTCCACTTCCGAAAGGAAGCTTCCAGTAGCCGGAAGAAATCTTTGTGGGCTGACCGCAGCAGGGAGGCCATTATGAACGGATTAATGTATGTGCAAGATGAAATTCTCTAATGTCCTTTTGCAGGCAGGAGAAATTACTGTTCTAGCTCTCCCACTGGCTCCCCTCCTTTCTATAACAATGACTCTACACAAAAGCTTTGTATGGAAAGATAATTGGATTTCTAACTCTATTTGTTCAAAACTCACTTAACATTATAATGGCCCCAGTTATATTGTTTGCATCAACTCATTAGTACTAAAGTACCTATTTCTGAATAAATATCTAGATTTTTTGTACCTACACTTAGCATTACCAAAGCAGGAAGGGAAAAAAGAAGCCAGAAATAGAACTCCATTAATAAAAACAGATACCACATATGCCTTGCTACACCAGGCTCAAATGAGCTGGGTAAGTTTAGGTTTTCAACATCTCACTGCTATTTTTTATCTTACCTATGTATGTATTTGCTTAGTGTTTAATCACTGCGGTAGCTTGGCAAGTGAGTCACTAATGAAGAAGAATATAGCCGGCTGTATTCACAACCGAAGTGCCAATGTAACAATCTAAAATGAATTAAACATATACTTTAATCTAGCAGTGATTAACCCTCCCTCGGATGGAGATTGCAACAGAACCTTGTTTCCTCAATACTCTAGCGGTACCCTTTGACATTTTAGAGAGGAGTTGTTTGTATTTCTTGGGATTTTTGTGTTTCCACTTTGTATGGTGAAAATTTCTCTTTCATTGTTTTTCACTTTTTTCAGATATATGCTAACAATGGCTTCTTCCCCCGCCTTCCACGTTCTTCCTTCTCTGCTTGTCCTCCTGGACAAGGAAGAAGCTACCACCCAATACCTGAAACAAACAGCTGATCATACCAGTTACTAAGCAAGACAAAGCTGTGTTTATAAAACAGCCTCTCTGAAGAAAGCAGATGGCTGCTCTTGTAGGGTTTGGGGAAGCATGGTGCTCTGAGATTTCAGAAGTGGGCATGGTCAGGGGATCAGCTGACCTGCAGCCATGGAAAGCAGTTACTGAAGCTGGCTGCTGCTGATTGGCTGACTTACAGAAGTGTATGGCTGCTGCTGATTGGCTGGCTTTCAGACCCACGGTCACCAATTCAAAGTTGTTATTAATTGTTTGGGAAGAGGTTAAAGCTGAATTGGGTAGTTAATTGTTACTATGATCAAAGGGCAGTTAGTCTTTATTTTTTGAATTTTAAGTATTGGCACTTTTCATGTTCTCCACCCTCTGCCCCCTCTGCTATCTCAGGCAGCCTCTGAACATACATATTAGGAATGATACATGTTAGGGAATGTATTCATTATGAGTCTTTGAATCTTAAAGTGCCCATACCCTTGGCACTCTGTCCTAGGGTAATATAGGAAATAGAAGGTCCCTGTGTGGGGCATTCCCCTTTCCAGAGGAGAGCTCATGCCATTCTTTGCCACGGAGTTTGGATTTGCAGTTAGGCTGCGTTCTAGCAGCTTCTACCCATCAGTAGTAAGCTCATCAATAGTAAAGTACCCTTTTCTGATATGGGACAAGTCTATTTGCTATCCTTGCTCTCAAATCACTCTGTCAAATTTAACTATCCTGTGCCCCATTCTTTCAGGTTTCTCCTTGCCAATAAACCAGTTGTGGAAAGAGTGTCTCAGGCAATATAATATATTTCACAGTGTAAAGTTGTCCCATAACTGTTCAGGGAAAAGATCCTGAGCTGTATTCTGTGGGTCAATACCTGAAATACCTGATCAATACCTGAAAAGGCACACAGTAGTAACTGACACACAGCAGTGTGTCAATTAAGAGCACAAAGAGTACACATGGATTCTAATTCTAGCTGGTGTCATTTACCATCTATGTGACATTGGGCAATTTACTTAAACTCGCTGAGCCTCCATTGCTTGATTTGTAAAACTATAAAGAGATAAAGCACAATACTTGTCTCACATGACTATTGTAAACATTAGATGAGAGGGACACATAAGACACTTAGAATGGTACCTGGTGGATAGTAAGTGCTCAGAATATTGGTTATATCACAATTTGCTATTTTTATCTGTACAAAAATCTGATGGTACAGTGGGATAAATCTTGATCTGAGAGTCAGAAGGCCTTTTTTCTAATAAGACTAATATTCCTAGCCATGTAGCCAAGGGTTAAATCTCTTAGAGACGAACTTTTCTTATTTACATAGTAAGAATATATGCATTGCCTATATAATTGAGGCTAATATTTACTAAATTTGTGGGGTTGTTTAAATCACTTTAACAGGGTTTCAATTTTCTTACTAGTAAAATGGTGCTAATAGCTGCTTAGTCTAAGAGATGGGGTGGCTGTGAGTATTCAATAATATAGATGGAATGATAAAGTACCACAGGTGCCCACCTTACTTGAGGATAATTAATATTTAATAAATGGTATTTTATACTACCATATATTAAACAGATCATTAACAAGGACCTACTGTATAGTACAGGGAAATCTACTTAATATTCTATAATTATCCCATAAGGGAAAAAAGAATGGATATATGTATATGTAAAACTGAATCATTTTGCTGTACACCTGAAACTAATACATATATCTGGAAAAAAGTGAAAATAATGAAAAAGAAATTTTCACCATACAAAATGGAAACACAAAAATCCTAAGAAATACACACACAGCCCTCTCCTTTTGCCCTAAAAATGTCAAAGGGGAACCTCTAGAGTATTCAATAAAGTTTTTAAAAAGTATTAAAAACAAAAAAATGAGTATTTTAAAAATTAAAGGAGAAATCACTTAAAACAAGAACCAGAATTTCACCATATGTAGTATTTTTTAAAGTATTGATTGAATTTCATCATTAAAAATGAAACTAGTTTCTGTTCTATGTTTACTTGAACTTTGTAACTGTAATTATTTGCTGGTTTTTAGAATCAGAAAATAAATCAAATGTTAATTTTTTGGTTTAACCTGACAAGTTTCTCGATTAGAATTTTTTTCTTTCAGTTTTTTTGAGATATACTTGATAAAGATGTAGAGTATAATGATTTGACTTATATACAACACAAAACAATTACTACAGTAAGTTTAATGAATATCCATCATCTTATATAGATGCAAAATAAAAGAAAATTTTTTTCCTTGTGATGAGAATGCTTAGGATTTACCTTCTCAACAAATTTCATGTACAACCTAGAGCAGTTTTAATTATATATATCCTGTGGTATATTACATCCCTAGTATTTAGTTATAACTGGAAATTTGTACCTTTTGGCTACCTTCATCCAATTCTTCCTCTTGTCCTCCCCACCCCCCTACTGTTGCTGGTAACAACAAATCTAATCTCTTTTTCTGTGAGTTTATTTTTGAAGTATAATTGACCTACAACCCTATATTATTTCCTGGTGCACAACATAGTGATTCAATATTTCTATACATGACAAAATGATCACCACCCTAAGTTCACCATGGAAGGTTTTTGACAGTATTATTGACTATATTCTCTATGCTATACATTTCATCTCATGACTTGTTTTGTAACTGGAAGCTTGTACCTCTTAGTCTCCCTTACTTATTTCTCTTATTCCCCCACTCCCCTCCTATCTGGCAACCACCTGTATTTATGACTCTGTTTCTGTTTTATGTTTTTTCATTTGTTTTGTTTTTTTAGCTTCTATACATAAGTGAAATCATAGAACATTTGTCTTTCTCTGACTTATTTCATTTAACATAATATCCTCTAGGTCCATCCATGTTGATGTAAATGACAAGGTTTCATTCTTTTTTATGGCTGAGTAATAGTCCATTGTCCATATATACCACATCTTTTTTATCCATTCATCTATTGATTAGCACTTAAGTTGCTTCCATATCTTGACTACTGTAAATAATGCTGCAGTGAACATGAGGCACATGTATCTTTTCAAATTAGTGTTTCTGTTTTCTTAGAAAAAATACTTAGGGGTAGAATTGCTGGATGGTATGATAATTCTATTTTTAATTTTTTGAGGAACCTCCATACTGTTTTCCACAGTGGCTGCACTAATTTACATTCCCACCAACAGTGCATGAGGGTTCCTTTTTCTCCACATTCTTACTAACTGCTTGTTATTTGTTTCTTTTGGATGATGGCCATTCTGAAGGTGTGAGGTTACAGCTCATTGTGATTTAATTTGCATTTCCCTGATGATTAGTGATGTTGAGCACCTTTTCATGTGCCTGTTGCCATCTGTATGTCTTCTTTGAATAAATGTCTATTCAGGTTCTTTGCCCATTTTTTAATTAGGTGGTTTGGTTTTTTGATATTGAATTGTCTGAGTTCTTCGTATATTTTGGGTATTAACCCCTTATCAGATATATTGTTTGCAAATATTTTCTCCTATTCAGTAGGCTGCCTTTTTGTTCTGTTGATGGTTTCCTTTGCTGTATAAATGCTTTTTAGTTTGACGTAGTCTCATATTTTTGCTTTTGTTTCCCTTGCCTGAGACAGATCCAAAAAAATATTGCTAAGACCAATGTCAAAGAATGCACTGCCTATGTTTTCTTTGAGCATTTTTATGGTTTCAGATCTTACATTTAAGTTGTTAATCCATTCTGAGTTTATTTTTGTGTATATTGTGAGAAAGTTTGACAAAATTTTAAGACCCCCTTTACTTTACATGTGACTGTTGCTACATAGTTATTGAAAGGATCATTTTCTTGCCAATATAGTAAGGACTTCACTTATTCTCCCAATGGTCTCTTTTAATTCTCTGATATTTAAATCTCTCCCTTATAAATTTCAAACTGCGTCCTCATCCAAGTGGGATGTAAGCCTGCATCTTTCGCAGGATATGCAATTTCACTTTGTTGTAGTCAATTTGCATTTGATTTGCATCATATTATTGACCACATGGGAGTGTCCAACAAAGATCCTGATGCCCTGTGTGAGGGCAGATACCAGTATAATGGGAACTTATGATTAAATGGGAACTAATTTAAAAAGTGGTCAGTTGATTAGTAACTCTTTCTCTGCCCTGAGAATTTTTGCTTCCCCACCTAATCTTGGGACTGCATAGATGTAGTTAATGAGTCCCCCTACTCCCATTAAAACTGTATGTGATCCAATTCCTAAGAATTTGATTTGGGACCAAATTTTTAAGAACAGATTGCATTTCAAATGCCCTTGGATGGGAGACACTATTTTAAGACATCTTCTGATCTTTCTCCAGTAAAACGAGAAAACTACCTAATCTCTGACTTAATCTTACTTTCATAAATCTGGATTTCCAGGAATCAGATTTTCTTAGCAGGGTACATCCACTCTTCTTTAGAGATGCTGTCTCTCTTTTTTTCCTGCTGGCAAGGGCCCAGGTCCAAGACCATTGTGCAGTAGATACAGTGGGGCAGGCGTAGACATAAACTCCCTACTTGCAGGATAAGAGTGAATTTTTTACTGGGAGCACGTCTTCCTTTTCCTGCTGCCCTGACTCATATAGGCCTATGGAGTTCTTTCCTCTCTGTCCTCTGGAGGCAAGAAGAGTTGATGATTAAAGACATAAGCAGGCCAGGAAGAACAACCCCATCTTTTCCTGAGCACATCCCATAACCCATAACATTCCCTGACATGTCTAGAAGGGGAAGTGTCTGATGTTTGTCGTGATCACAAAAGCCACTCTTCCCTCACCTTGAACCAAACTCCACTTTCCCATCCTGTGGGATTAGCAGTGAATACGGCTGAGATCAAACAGGATTTCACAGTGCTTTTGTTAGATTTCCTAAACAGGCTGCTGTGGCCAGAAATTTAAACAAACAGCAGGCCTTTTAAGGGGATCCTGAAATAATCTTGTCACTGTTGACCTTGCTGCTTCATTTCCACACCTCGATCTTAGGATGACAAGAAGCTTGTGCTCTGAGGAATTGGGAAGGCCCTTTTGAATGTGTTTTGTTTTCTTCTTCCTCCCAAGGACAGTGGGTGGGAAGAGGAAGGCGAGAGATAGAGGTTCTGAAGAGACTGCTGTGCTGGCTGGAGGAAGGGAGGCGCCATACTGTCTGTTGGGAGGAGGCCCTTTGAGGAAATCCCACTTCCTCTACCCCCTACCCCCAAGTCCTCTCACGACAGAGTGGCAGCTGTGGAAACTTCTCATGCCAGGCTTAGGCCTGTGGAAGCTCCCACATACCGTCTGCAAAGACCCCAACCAAATGCTGACAGCCTCAAAGCCTCAATTCGCTGAATCTTAAGGTAGTCCTAAATGCTTGTGGCTTCTCACTTGGGGAAGAGAAATTCTCTTGGGAAAAGCCCCCTTGAAATGCTAAGCTCTAATGTTTAAAATCTGTTAGCAAGCCACACATTTCTTCACTCTTGCTGGGGCATCTGCTTTCTCTCCAGATAAATCCCAGGACTGCTGAGTATTTTAATGAGAGATCTTTGGGGTCTCGTGTAAACTCTGCTCAAAAAGCCCAGCTCAGGGGAACTGGCCTGAGACAGCCTCCTGCAGGCTACAATTCTGTTTATAAAATCCTTTGGGACTAGTGTGTGTCTTGAAGGTGGATTTAGGAACACTGGGCCACCTTGGCACTGCAAAAGGGCATCAGGTGGTGGCCAGGGTCTTGGGATGTCAGAAGTCATGCCTGGCAGATAGGAAGAGAGAGGGGGAGAGAGAGAATTGGAGTCTCTACCAGGGCATCAGATGCCAGCTACTCTTGGTGGTGGTCACCTCAGCCATGCAGGGTCTCACAGAGCAATCATGGGAAGAAAGGGGACGGAGGCAGGGCATAGCCTCCGCAGAGTCTGACGACACCTAAAATGGAGAGGTCACCTTGCTCTAGATTTGAAAATGATTCAATGAGAAAGGCCTGTCATTGGGAAATAAGAAGTGTCATTCAAGAGTCTAATGTGCTTGCTTAGGAAGTTCCAGAGGGTGCAGAAGCCATGATCCTGCCATAAAGATACTGATAGTCTCGTTGTGGAGATAAGATGAAGACACTTAGAAGGAGCAATTCTCTGAGTGCCGTATTAAGTGAAAGTTTAGACTCTATCACTTGATTTCTTTCCATGAATTGTGCCTCCATCAACTTACCAGCTCTATAAGCTTCCTCATTTTCCTCACCTTCCAATGTGCATATGATAGTGTCCACCTCATAGGGTCGGCATGGAGATCAAATGAGCTGTCCCTGTGAAGCACTTAGCCCATACAAGGCACTCAATATTAGCTATTGATACTATGCATTATTCAAAAATGGAATAAAATTAAGCTTTAAAGTAGTGTGGCATGACCTGGCCTAAGTTGCATTTGAAATAGGCTTGTAAAATTTAAATAAACAGTGGAGAGGGGCAAAAATCATTTCAAAGAATGGAAAAAAGAAAGAAAGAAAGAGAGAAGGCACAGACAGCAGTGTTTCTATTCCTGGGCCAGTCTGGATGTCAGCTGCCTAGAGAAGAGGAATGGTGGGCAAAGAGGGGACTTGGATTATTTTCCAAGATCAGAGCCGGAAAACTGGACTGAGGCAACAAGTGAGTATGACTGGGAGAAGGGAGGAATCAAGCGTGTAGGTCTCTGAACAGAAGAAGATGTGGTGAAGGTAGAGTTTCAGGAAGACTACAGGGGCAAGGACTTCAGGATAACAGGGAGTTGAGAGCTTGTAGTTGGGCCAGCCATCTAGAGCAACATGGAGGTGATTTGGGACTATGACAGGTGGGATCTGGGGCAAGATGGGGGGATGGCTTGTAAAGACTTTTCCAGGAGACATGAAATAAGACTTAGTGACACTCACATGCCCAGTGTATACAGTGGAGAGTATGAAAGCCGTAATTGAAAGCTTTTATTTATTCAGATATTTTGGCTTTAAGGAACAGAAATGCTCTCAAGTTAAATCAAGTAATTAATGATTTGTACACAAGCGTCAGGACTCAGGCAAAGTTAAGCAAACAAACAAACAAAAGGAGGCCTCAGGGAGACAGTAACTGGAGAGTCTTCTATAACCCAGATGGCTCTAGTAAAATGCTTGTGGGTTTCATTTTAGCACTCTACAAATAATAGGCTTGATTTCACATCTCGGTCTTCTTACTTCTGACCCCAACTTTATAAATATATAAACATATTTCCTATTCTCTATAGTGCAATAGGGAGACTGTTTGCAAAATATTAAACTAATATGTTTTATAAGTCATATTCTTTGTAACTTTCCACTTCTGAGTCTCAGCCATAAAATCCCTTGTCCTATGAGAAAGTAACAGGTTTGAAAACCAGGCTTGGATGAGAGAGAGGATTTCTCAAAATCCCTTTAGAATTTTAGGAACTAACCTGGATGGGTCAGATCACAGAATTCCTCCCAGGGATGGGGATGACAGCTTTTCCATCTAATCTAGCCAACTCTCAAGGCTTGACTAATAATGATGGAAGGGATAATATGATACAGCAGAAGTGATGGAAAACCCCCTCCCTTTCTAGACTGAAGGATGATGGGAGAAAGGAGAGAGGCAGAGATGGAAGAAAGATGACATAAGACACCTATTTTTCTCTTCCTCTTTTCTCCTCCCACCCCCTCAAGGTTAACTCGTCAAGGGCAGTGGGCAGCATGAGGAACACCTAGGGAATCTGAGGTACTTAAGTAGATGAGGCGTCTGCTGCACTCCACCCCTGGGACTCCAGAAGGCAGTCACTTCCCACGTTGCCCTCTGTAGCTCTCTGCAGCAGCCTCATCAAAGTAAACCTGGTGGTTCTGTGTGGCATAAAGGACTAACTTTCTGATGTTTTAGTGTTTTGGGTCTGTCTTTGGTGCTCCAGTGATGTGGATTCAACACAGAGGAAACCGAGAGTTTGGGGAGCTTTATATCTTAGCAAGAGTGTTTTGATGTTACAGCAGATGAATGGGAGGGTGTCATAGCCTTTTAGCATCAACGAGAACGGAGTGAGGCCACATGAGCCAGGGAGGCCACCAGCCACGATCCATGCTTGCTTTAAGAGACCAGATCACAAGTGACCCCACCTGCCTGTGACTGGTTTGAATGCCAGCAGGACCAGCTGTGACCAGGTGCTCAAAGGTGATGGCTATGGAGACTAGTGGAGACAGAGGATATCAAATGACTTTTAGGTCTCTTTCCATTCAGAGACACAAGGTCACTGAAGCCCCACTTGTCCCATATACCCAGATGCCATATTGAAATAGAGCAGGAAAAACAATAATATACTAAACAACTAATACAAAAGAAATCTCAAAATATTACTTCAAGCTAATAACTAGACTAAGGTGTTCTGTTTTATTTTGCTTTGTTTCTTTTTGTTATTCAGTGGATAGGGATTCATGAAGAGGATTAAAGGAGTCAGAAATTAAATGAGGAAGCTTTCTTTTCTCTGCACAGTGGAACTGAGGTTTAAATAAATTTATAGCCCAACCATGAGAGTGTCTGCTTGCTCATAGTTTCTGCTCCCTCAAAACCTCACTTGAAAATGGTCCATCATAACTTCCCAGCCAACTTCTCAATGGCTCTCTAAATCATTGTCTACAGTTTCATTTCTCACTGCTAAGTGTCTGATTTGCACACAGTGTGTTAGTTCAGAGACTCTGCACTCAGAGACTCAGCGGGTCCCAGATCATCTTTTTGAGCCAGGTTGTGTCGATTGGGATCTGACTTTCCAGTTAGGAAATAAGAGACAGAACTATACACAGGGGAAGTTCCAAGAAAGTGTCAGAGGTAGATAAATTAATAGAATAGCCAATTCTTTACTCTTCCACCTATTCTTAAAGTCATGACCAAAGAAAAACTGGGAAAAGTGCCCTGTAAAGGTATAAAAATGTTGAATCTTGACAACATGTTCTTTCCTCTGAGTCTCCCCAGTAGAGTTACGTAATTGTGATTGAGTTTCTCCACTACCAGAAATAAGCTTAAGGAGTCCTGTAAATTTCACCTCCTTTTCCCATCTGAGGAATCAGGAATCAGTCAATTCTTTCTGATGCAGAATTTCATTTACATATTCTACTTACTCAGATATTATAGTCAATAAAATGTTGTTATTATATGTTACAGTGGAATATGATTTTTTCAAAGAATTTAAATATATGTATTAAAACAGATAAACTAAAATCACACTCCCACTACCCTCATTTGAAAATTCAGAAGATAGTTCAGTACTTTGTAGTCTTTCTGGGTTGTAATTATGAAAAGTTAGCTATCATTTTCTTTATGTGTGCATCTGAGAGCCTTGTGGTTAATAGTCTAAGTCAGTTTATAATTCCATCCCATGCTGCATTTATTCTAAGTTTCATTCCATCCAAAAGCCCTGTGGTGTATTTCCTACTCATCAACATCTTTGTCAGGAACTCCACATGTTCATCTAGCAGGGGTGTTGAGGTTTATTTAAGGGGAACCAATGACGAAGCCCATTCCAGGTGAACCACACTTCAGCAGGAGTGCGGGGCTGCTGGGCCAATG
This sequence comes from Sus scrofa, assembly GCF_054392235.1. Classification (NCBI taxonomy): domain Eukaryota; kingdom Metazoa; phylum Chordata; class Mammalia; order Artiodactyla; family Suidae; genus Sus; species Sus scrofa. The sequence goes on from NC_139397.1 coordinate 79,281,695, forward strand.
TTGGGCCACATGATGACCTGAGGGGTGTTTGGAAATACAGGTGGCTGCTGGTTCACTCATTTGTCTAACATCAGCCTAAGTTGTTAAACCTGCGCTTTTCTCAAGTTTGCATGTCAGTGGCAAGAAGAACATGTTGATATGAGAATTTGGTAGCTGACATCAGCTTTAAACCTGGGCGTGTCTGTCTACTCAGAGACATCACATGGCAAACCAAGAGACCAGCTGAAGAGGGAAAGCACAGAAAATTTCCTTTTCTTTTTTCCTAATTCGGTGCCCCTCTTTAGTGTCATATGCGAAAACAACATTCACTTCGATAGCAGTTGTAACTGTTGAAAGGTAGATTAAGACAGAGGCAAATTAGGAGTTCCCATTGTGGCGCAGCATCTGACTAGGAACCATGACATTGCGGGTTTGATCCCTGGCCTTGTTCAGTGGGTTAAGGATCCAGCATTGCCATGAGCTGTGGTGTAGGTCGAAGACGCGGCTTGGATCCTGTGTTGCTGTGGCTGTGGTGTAGGCAGGCAGCTGTAGCTCCGATTCAACCCCTAACCTGGGAACCTCCATATGTTATGGGTGCAGCCCTAAAAAGCAGAAAAAAAAAAAAAAAAAAAAAGACAGAGGCAAATTATACATGAATGTACCTTCAATTATACTTGAAGGTAATGGATAACCCATCATCCTCATTCCAGGTCCCTGTGGCCCATTGATTAATCTGTGTTTATCCAACTAGTGTTTAGTGAACATTTATGAAATGCCAGCCTCTGACATTGCTGGGCTGCAAATCTCAGCTAGTTCTTCTCCCACCTCAGCCCTGGTTTACTAGTTTTGTTGTGTTTTTATTCTCAGGATGGCTCAAAATCTGAAGCGAGAAGAGATATGTAGGATGAACAGTCTTGAGCAGCGTTCCGTGGAAGGTAGGTGAGAGGGTGGGGGCCTCTGAGGATCTATAGCTGGCCGTTAACCAGAGATGGGTTAAAAGCTGGGTTGCTGGCTTCTCCCCACCCCAAGCACATAATCTACTCCACTGGATGCGGCATAAGAAAGACCACAGGTTTTTGCAAGAACTTGTCTCATATTTTGTACTCTGTGTGATTGGAAGGACTCCTTGGACAAGACGTGGCAGGTGTGTGACTGACCCCTGGGCAGGCTTTTGAAACAGTGAATGTTAAAGCCTGAACTGATCAGGAAACCAAATGAAACTGAAGGCTCCCCACACACCCTCTCTCTCAGTTTCCTCAGACATTTAAGTCAAACAAATATTTAAAGAATATTGGTTTAAAGAGTTGCAAATGATTAGCTATTCAAGATTCTTGCTTCCACGTTTAACCTTATTCTTCTCGTTTCTCTTGGAGCTACCATGGAATGGCTTGAAAAGGAGGAAATCAGAAAGCCACATGAAGACCTGAGGGGCATCTGAAACTAGAGATGAAGAGCGTCCCAATTTCTACCCCACCCCCCACCCCCCAGCCAAGCAGAGCAGGCTCTTGAAAGACTTGATGTGGGGGATTGTGTTTTTGGCTGTCTCTCCATTTCCACCGCAGTAGCTCCCCTCCTCCAGCACCAGCGCTGTTGGGGTGAGCCCTGGCAATGCATGTCTCCCCAGTGTGGCTCCAGTCTGTTTGCCCTGCCCCATCACAATTTAATTGTTATGTGTCTGATCCCTTGAGGGCCCCGCTAGGTGACTTGTACTGAAGTATCACATTCTAAAATAATGGTTGGCTGTGGACCCATGGCTCACTTCTTCCCCATGGAAAGAGAGAGATTAAAAGCAAAGTGTGAGAGATAGTTAATTTCTTTTTAAATTTTTTAAAAAATTGTAGTTGATTTACAGTGTTCTGTCAACTTCTGCTGTATAGCAAAGTGACCCAGTTATACATATATATATTTTCTTTACCATGCAGCCACCACCATAGGCTCTGGGACAGATAAGAGTGATTTAGGGGCTTGTGCATCTGACAGTGGCACCCTCGAAAAATCACAGCACCTGAGGGGGGAAATAAAAGCATCCCCTTCCATGCCACAACCCTTCTCTCTTCCTTTAGCCTCATCAGTTAAACTCCAAGTTGTTTTCAGGTGCGATGCAAACCAGGGGCCATCAGGTCTTGTTATGTGTTCTTTCCCCCACTTTCCTTTTTAAATTTCCTCATCTGTTTGTGGCCCAGCATTTCATAGCAGAGAATGGCTTTTCGGCCGCTTTCATTTTAGGAGGCGATACATTAGTGAGTCTTTTTCCTACTGTGAACAACAGGTGCATGGAAATTATAGTCCAAGACAACAGGCTGTAGCCATCAGACTTTCACGTGCCCTGTGGGAAGTGGGAGCCTTAGCACATTAACTGCCTCTTGCATTTGGGATCTAAGACCATTTCAGAGGTTGAAGTCTGCGGTAAAATAATCATCAGCTTTCTTCTGGGATGCTAAGGTGCACTGGGGAATAGCACCTGCAGAGAAGAAGTTTGTAAATGTTTTCCATTAGCTTCTTATGATTGTACATTAGAATTCGAAAATATTTGTTTAAGTCTTAAATCCTGTTGACAAATTTCACTTGGGAGGGACTCAAGAAAAAGGGCTCTTTGGTGATTTTATTTGGACCAACAAGCCCCATCACAATTTGAAACAAAAATCCCTTTGGCTCCAGGGTTCTTCTTTCACAGTGGTGATTGATTCATTTTTTTTCTTTCTGATAGTCAATCTCCTTGATTTCCTCAATTTTCTTTTTTTCTTTTTTCCTGAGTGGAGGAGTGGACATATTAAGAATAACAGGCAACAATGGAGAGTGGAGGGTTTTATGCTTTGTTCTGGACACAGAAATTTAGCAGAGAGAGTTTTGCTAAAGAGATTCTTGGGACATAAATAAGCACCTTTAGGGGCTAAGGCTTTCCATGAGTGTATTCCTGAGTAAATCAACTCCTGAAGAAGTAACATATTATTTATTTTATTTTGCATTTTTAAGAACCCATGAGAGCCGTTAGCAACTACCTGCTAAAAGCACAGAGGCAAAGACTCAAGTGAGGAGTGAGAAGTAAACAGTTTGGCTCCAATTTGTTCACAAATGTTACTTGGCTTAGTTTCTTTGTTTCTTTGTTTCTTTCTTCCTTCCTTCCTTCCTTCCTTCCTTCCTTCCTTCCTTCCTTCCTTCCCTCCCTCCTTCCTTCCTTCCTTTCTTTCTTTCCTTTCATGTGCTATTTTATCCTGTCCTTGTTCCCTGATAAGAGGAAAAACTGCATTAACTCCAATGTCAAATTCCAGTCTCTAAAAGAGACCTCAGAATAAGAAGGATCTGACATTTACTGAGTGAACAAAGAAGACAAAAATTCTGTGATTCAAGGATTTTTGTTTGTTTGTTTGTTTTTTGTCTTTTTGCTTTTTCTAGGGCTGCTCCCATGGCATATGGAGGTTCCCAGGCTAGGGGTCTAATCGGAGCTGTAGCCACTGGCCCACCCCACAGCCATAGCAATGCGGGATCTGAGCCGTGTCTGCAACCTACACCACAGCTCACGGCAACACTGGATCCTTAACCCACTAAGCAAGGCCAGGGATTGAACCTGCAACCTCATGGTTCCTAGTTGGATTTGTTAACCATGGAGCCACGACGGAAACTCCTCAAGGAATTTTTAAAACCGAGTTTTTATTTGCTTGTAATCAGATGTGACCATGGGATGTGAAATAGGGTGACACTCAGAATTAGATGATATAACTGGTTGTGAGCTATTCAAATTCATGAGGGACACTGTAAGGAAGAAAGGTATGGAATAATCCTTCATTTTATAACAACTGAATTCTTTCCTAAGAAATTTATAAACCAGGGGAGGATTTTGTACACTTCATGATTAAATCATCTTTAACAATCATTTAAATTCCTATCAGATGTTCAAAAAGGAAAGGGTTCGGGGGACAAAATCCAACAGCATTGGGCGCAGGGCATATGGAGGAATAGCTGTTTTTCAGAATCCAGATTTTCAGAGGGAATAATGAAAGAGAATGAACAAATTTTACTTTGCTAGAAAACAACAGTTATTAGCTTTTATTGAGCCCAGTGCTATTCACATACAACATTTCACTAGGTCTTTACAAAACCTAGCTATTGGGACACTATTACCCCCATTTCATGGGGGTGAAATGTAGGTTTTTGAAATGTAGGTAATTCCCCAGCTGTCCTGACACATGCATCTTTAAACAACAAATCATGTGCTCTTTTCCCTAACCAACAAGGCCTTCCAAGTAATTTCCCCACCACTCTACAGTGGATAATTCATTTTCCAGCTATAAAAATATAGGGATGGGGTTAAGGTTGCTAGATTTCACAAATAAATCTATGTAAGACACTCTGCATGTGTCCCAAATACTGTATGGGGCATACTTATACTAAGAAATTGTTGTTTATTTAATATTCAAATTTTTATTTCCTTTTCTTTTTTTTTTCCTAGGGCCACACCTATAGTATATGCAAGTTCCCAGGCTAGAAGGTTGAATCAGAGCTGCAAATGCCAGCCTACAGATCCGAGCCATGTCTGTGACCTACACTGTAGCTTGAAGCAATGCCAGATACTTAACCCACTGAGCAAGGCCAGGGATTGAATCCACACTCTCATGGACACTGTGTCAGGTTCTTAACCCACTAAACCACAATGGGAACTCCTAAAGTTCAAATTCAACTGCTGTCCTGCATTTTACATGGCAGCCTCAGGTGGGGGGACTAGGGGTACTTTCTGAAAGGGAGGAACCCAAAGGAAAAAACACGTAAAAAAATTGGAACCCAACAATGAGTCCAGCATCCAATGAACAGTGAGGAATCTTCCTAAGGAAAGAAAGAGGTACCTTCCTAAGTTTATTTTCACATGAAGCTGCCAGAGAAAGTGTGATGGAAGAGAAACCAGGATATGTATAAAACAGGAAGAAGTACACTTGTGATAAATGTTCAATAACAGTGACAGCATTGAGTCACTCTTACCTGGAAAGGATTCGTGTACTGTTAGATCCCTAGTGGCATTAGCCAATGGTAGCCACTCATTATCCAGGTCCTGAGAGACTGAATTAAAAGCACACACTTTCAGGACCTTGCCGGAAGATAGCAGAGTAGTAAGATGTGAGGCTCACCTACTCCCACAAATACAATGATAATATATCTCCATGTGGAAATATTTGCACAGAATATTTTCTAAAAACTGACCAAAGACCTCAGGATTATGATTGAGCAAGAAAAACTTCACAAAACCAAATAGGACAAAAGAAAGAAGAAAAAGAAGTGAAAAAAAGCACTGTTAAGAGGAGGAGGGAGGAAAGAGCTGCTAGAAGGGAGGTGGAAAGCTTCTGCACCTGGGAAGGTCCCCCACCAGTGAGGAGATCAGCCAAGATGGAGGAGGAACTCTAGACAATCTGTGTGAAGCAGTTAAAATAGAAACAATCCTCCACAGTCAGTGCTACGGGCAACTGGATGTGGGTGCCAGCAGGTGTCAAGAACTAAAACTCTGGCCTTAGAGATCATACCCAAAGAGGGAGCTGGGGATGGGTATGTGGGGAAAAAACCGGGGTTGGCTGCAAGGAAACAGCCTAGAGGGACTAGAGTAGAGGTGACTACATTTGAGGGCATAAGTGGAGGCTTAGAGGCTGGGAGCCATTGTTTGGGGGTGCTGGAAGGAAGGGGTGGGATCCACCAATACAGGCTTGTCCCCTGCACACATGCGGGCTCAGTTCTAAGAGCCATTGGGCAGCAGCAGCTGCCTAGCAACAGCTGGGAAGTAGCCCTGCCCTTGGGGCTACAGAAAACTCGGAGCAGGCAGTAAAGGCCTGGGGAAATAACACATGCTCCCAGCTCCTGCCAGTGGCCCTGGCACTAGCAGTGCCCATTCTGCACCAGAAGAGCCACCAGCGCCCGTTCCTTGTAGGAGCTGCAAACTGCCCGACTAGGAAAAGCCACAAGATCCATGGTTCTGCCCAGTGGCCCTGCAGGGCCTCATGCTAGCAGCACCCAATCTGCACTAAAAGAGCCAAGAGAGGACTGCCAGGGCACGCTCCCTGCCGGAGCTACAGGCTACCCAGCTGGAAAAAAGCAAAAGCTTCAGGGCCCCTGCCAGTGGTCCTGTGAGGGCGCACACCAGTGGCATTTGGCCCATGCCAAGGAAGCCATGGGAGGCCCATTGGTCCACATTCCAATCCACAGCAGCTACAGAGAACACTTCTCCCAGCAGCCAGGTGGGGGGAAGGACTACCAGAAGTGCAACTACAGAGAGAGCCTTGTAGCAACAGTCAGGAAGCAGCCCACCCTTGGGGCTATATAGAGAGATTCCTAGAGTGGCCAAACAAGGGGAGTGACTGCAGAATGGTGCCTGCCCCTACAGCTACAGAAGGTAGTCCCAGGAACCTCCCCAGCAAAGGGAGGGGCTGCAGGAGCAACTGCTGACATTGCAAACTACAGGAAATAGTTTGAGATGACAAAGAAGTAATTTTCAGACAAAGGAACAAGACAAAAATACACAAAACCTGCTAAATGATGAAGAGATAGGCAACCTACCTGAAAAAAAATTCAGAGTGATGATAGTAAAGATAATCCAAGATCTTGGGGAAAAGAATGGAGATACATATAGAGAACTTAAAAGAAATGTTTAGCAAAGAACTAGAGGATTTAAAGAGCGAGATGAATAGCACAATATCTGAAATGAAAAATACTGTAGAAGGAATCTAGAAGGAACCCAATAGCAGAATAATGGAGGCAGAGAAATGAATAAGTGAGGTGGAAGACAGAGTGGTGGAAATCACTGCCACAGAAAAGTACAAAGAAAAGGGAATGAAAAGAACTGAGGAGAGTCTAAGAGACCTTTAGGACAACATTAAACGTACCAACATAGGGGTTCCAGAAGGAGAAGAGAAAGGGCCAGAGAAAACGTTTGAAGAGATTATAGCTGAAAATGTCCCCTAATATGGTAAAGGAAACACTCACTCAAGTCGAGGAAGCACAGAGAATCCCTTACAAGATAAATCCAAGGAGAAACACAGCAAGACACATACTAATTGAACTGACAAAAATTAAACACAAGGAAAAATATTAAAAGCTAAGCATATACAAGGCAACCCCCATAAAGATAACAGTTGATTTCTCAGCAGAAACTCTACAAGCCCAAAGGAGTGGCAAGATATATTTGAGATGACGAAGAGGAGGAACCTAGACCCAAGAATACTCTACCCAGCAAAGCTCTCATTCAGATTTGATGGAGAGATCAAAAGCTTTTCAGACAGGCAAAGGTAAGAGAATTCAGCACCTTCAAACCAACTCCACATCAACTACTAAAGAGAATTCAGCACCTTCAAACCAACTCCACATCAACTACTAAAGAGAATTCAGCACCTTCAAACCAACTCCACATCAACTACTAAAGGAAGTTCTCTAAGCAGGAAAGGGAAAGCCACAATTAGAAACAAGAATATTACAAATGAAAAAGGTCACTGGTAAAGGCAAAGATAATATAAAAGTAGAAAACCACTCTACTTTTGACAAACATGATATCAAAACTAAAAAGCATGGGAAGAGGAGAGGGCAAATACAAAACATTGAAAATGCACTTGAAATTAAAAAAGCAGCAACCAGAAACAATTCTGCATGCATATAGATGATTATATCAAAATATAATGGGAACCACAAATCAAAAAATTATAATGGGTGCACACATAAAAAAGAAAAAGCAAGCCAAAAGTAATACTAAAGATGGCCAGCAAATCACAAGAGAAGACAATAAAAGAGGAAGGGAAAAAAAAGACCCAAAATAGCAATCCTAAAAAATTAAGAAAATGACGATAAGTACACACTTATCCATAACTACATTGAATAGAAATGGATTAAATGCTCCAACTAAAAGGCACAGACTGGCTGAATGGAAACAAAAACAAGACCCATACATATGCTGTTTACAAGAGACCCACTTCAGATCTAAGGACACACACAGATTTAAAGTGAGGGGATGGAAGAAAATACTACATGCAAATAGAAATCATTGAAGAGCAGGGGTAGCAATATTCACATCAGACAAAATAGATTTTAAAATAAAGGTCACAAGAGACAAAGAAGGACGTTACATAATGATCAAAAAGGATCAATCCAAGAAGATGTAACAACTGTAAATATACATGCGCCCAACGTAGGAATACCAAAATATATAAGACAACTACCTACAGCCATAAAAAGAGAAATTGACAGTAACACAATGATGTGGAGGACTTTAACACCCCACTTACAGTAAAGGACAGATCATTCTGACAAAAAAATCAATATGGAAATACAGCCTTTAAATGATACACTAGATCCAATAGACTTAACTGATATCTACAGAACTTTTCACCCCAAAACAGCAGAATATACTTTCTTTTCAAGTGCACATGGAACAGTCTCCAGGATGGATCACATCTTGGCCACAGATCAAACCTTGGTAGACTTTAAAAAACTGAAATTATTTCAAGCAGTTTCTCTGACCACAATGCTATAAGACTAGAAATCAACTACAAGAAAAAAAAAAAAAAAGCATAAAACACAAACTCCTGGGAGCTAAACAATATACTACTAAACAACCAATGGATCATTGAAGAAATCAAAGGGGAAATTAAAAAATACTTATAGACAAATGGCAATGAAGATACAGCAATCCAAAACCTATGGGATACTGCAAAAGCAGTTCTGAGAAGGAAGCTTATAGCAACACAATCTTATCTCAGGAAAGAAGAAAAAACTCAAATAAACAACCCAACCTTACACCTTAAACATCTAGAGAAGGAAGAATAGACAAAGTCCAAAATTACAAAAGGAAAGAAATTAGATTAGATTAGATTAGAGCAGAAATTAATGGCATTGAGACAAAGAAAACAATAGAGAAAATCAATGAAACCAAAAGTTGGTTCTTTGAAAAGATCAGCAAAATTGAAAAGCCCTTAGCCAGACTCATTAAGAAAAAAAGGGAGAGGGTTCAAATCAATAAAATTAGAAATGAAAAAGGAGAAGTTACAACTGACACCATGTAAATACAAAGAATCATAAGAGACTACTATTGAGTAACTGTATGCCAATAAAATGGACAACCCAGAAGAAATGGACAGATTCTTACAAAGGTATAACCTACCAAGACTGAACCAGAAAGAAACTGAAAATATGAATAGACCAATCACAAGCACTGAAATTGAAAACGTGATTTAAAAACTTCCAAAAAACAAAAGTCCAGGACCTGATGACTTCACAGGTGAATATTATCAAAAATTCACAGAAAAGTTAACACCTCTTTTCTGAAGCTCTTCCAAAAAAATGGTGGAGGAAGGAACACTCCCAAGCTCATTCTATGAAGCCACCATCACCCCAATACCAAAACCAGACAAAGATACCACAAAAAAAGAAAATTTTAGGCCAATATCACTGATGAACGTGGGTGCAGAAATCCTTAACAAAACATTAGCAAACCCAATCCATATACATATATTAAAAAGATCATATACCATGATCAAGTAGGATTTATCCCAGGGATGCAAGGATTCTTCAATATCTGCAAATCTATCAGTGTGATACACCGTATAAACAAACTGAAAAATAAAAACCCTGTAATCATCTCAATAGATGAAGAAACAGCTTTTGACAAAATTCAACACTCATTCTTGATAAAAACTCTCCAGAGAGTGGGCATAGAGGGGAACTACCTCAATATAATAAAAGCCATTTACGACAAACCCACAGCTAACATCATTCTCAACAGTGAAAAACTGAAAGCATTTCTGCTAAGATCAGGAACAGGACAAGAATGTTCACTTTCACTAGTGTTTTTCAAGATAGCTTTGGAAGTCCTAGCCATCGCAATCAGAGAAGAAAAAAAAAGAGTCCAAATGGGAAAAGAAGAAGTAAAACCATCACTGTTTGTAGATAACATGATACCCTACCTAGAAAGCTCTAAAGATACTACCAGAAAACTGTTAAAGCTCATCAACAAATTTGGTAAAGTTGCAGGATTTTTTTTTTTTTTGGTCTTTTTTTGTCTTTCCTAAGGCTGCAGCTGGGGCATATAGACATTCCCAGGCTAGGGGTCCAATTGGAGCTGTAGCCACTGGCCTACACCAGAGCCACAACAACGTGGGATCCAAGCCACATCTGCAACCTACACCACAGCTCATGGCAATGCCAGATGTTTAACCCACTGAGCGAGGTCAGGGATCAAACCCACACCCTCGTGGTTCCTAGTCGGATTTGTTAACCACTGAGCCATGATGGGAACTCCAAGTTGCAGGATATAAAATTAATACACAGAAATTGACTGCATTTCTATATACTAATAATGAAAGATCAGAAAGAGAAATTGGGTAAACCATCCCATTTCCCACCACGTCAAAAAGAATAAAATACCTAGGAATAAACCTACCTAAAGAGACAAAGGACCTGTACTCTGAAAAGCGTAAGACACTGATGAATGAAATGCAGGTTTTTTGTGTGGACATAAGTTTTCACCTTATTTGGGAAAATGCCAAGGAACATCGTTGCTGGATTGTATGTTTAGTTTTATAAGAAACTGCCAAGCTGCCTTCCAAAGTGGCTGTACCATTTTGTATTCTCACCAGCATGAATGAGAGTTCGTGTTTTTCAACAACCTCATTAGCATTCGGTGGTGTCAGTATTCTCGATATTAGCCATTCTAAGAGAAGTGTACTGGTATCTTGTTTTAATTTCCATTTCCCTGATGACATATGATGTGGAACATCTCTTATTCTGTTTCTTTCTTTCTTTGTTTTTTGTTTTTGTTTTTGTTTGATTTTTAGGACCGCGCCTGCAGCATATGGAAGTTCCAGGCTAAGGGTAGAATCAGAGCTACAGCTGCCGGCCTATACCACAGCCACAGAAACTCAGGATCCAAGCCATGTCTGCGAACTACACCATAGCTCATGGCAACACCAGATCCCCAACCCACTGAGCAAGGCCAGGGATCAAACCAGCATCCTCATGGATACCAGTCAGATTCGTTTCCATTGAGCCACAATGGGAACTCCCTGGAACATCTTTTTATATGTTTATTTGCCATCCATGTATCTTCTTTTTATATGTTTATTTGCCATCCATATATCTTCTTCAGTGAGGTGTCTCTGAAGACCAATTAAAAATTGGTCTATTTTTAAATCAGTTGTTCATTTTCTTGTTGTTGAGTTTTAAGGGTTCTTTGTATATTTGGATAATAGCCCTTTATTGGATATGTCTTTTACAAATATTTTCTCCCCATGCATCTGCCTTTTGAGAAGCCTTGACCTAGAAGAATAAGTAAGAGAGATGTAGACTCTCTATCAAGGGCAAGAGTTAACTTTTACGCACTTGTATAATAATATCTAACATATACTGGGTGTTTATTGTGTACTGGTCCCTGTGATAAGCACTTTATATACATTATCTCAGTCAGTAGAGTCTGGACTCTCAAAGAACAGGTACTATTTCTATCCTGGAAAGTGGGATTTGGAAAGACTCACACAACCATGCAATTATCCAGAATTTAAATTCAAGCAGTCTGCCTCCAGTGTCTAGAGGCTTGACTCCTATACCATATTGCCAGCATCAGTGCTATTAAATACAACCTAGCTCCCTGAAAACACAGGAAAAGGGAAGCCAGGTTTTCATGTGCTGAGAATGTTGGAAGGCACTGAAGTGCGGTGTCTCTTAGGTCATTGTTTTATTTCTTAATTGGTTGTTTATTTTCTTGTTGCTGAGTTTTAGTGTTCTTTGTATATTTTGGATAATGGCCCTTTATCGAATATGTCTTATGCAAGTATTTTCTCAGTGTGCTTCAGAAATGGCAAGGAGTTTGGCATAGCTGGCTTATTCTAGATTTCTCATGTTTCTCTGCCTCAGTGAGTACTATCTCCATCTATGCAGCTGGTCAAGCCAGCAATCTAGAAGTCAGCATCAACTTAGTTTCTTTTCCTTAGTTTCATGACCAAATTATCAAATCCTATTAATTTTCTTGTCTTTTAAGGGCCACATCCATGGCATATGGAAGTTTCTGGGCTAGGGATTGAATTAGAGCTGCAGCTGCTGACCTACACCACAGCCACAGCAATGTCAGATCTGAGCTATGTTTGCAACTTACACTGAAACTTGTGGGAAACCCCAGATCCTTTTTTTTTTTTTGGTCTTTTTGCCTTTTTTAGGGCCACTCCCGCAGCATATGGAGGTTCCCAGGCTAGGGGTCCAATTGGAGGTGTAGCTACCGGCCTATGCCAGAGCCACAGCAACTTGGGATAAGCCGAGTCTGCAACCTACACCACAACTCACAGCAATGCTGGATCCTTAACCCACTGAACAAGGCCAGGGAATGAACCCACAACCTCATGGTTCCTAGTTGGATTAGTTAACCACTGAGCCACGACCGGAACTCCAACCCCAAGATCCTTAACTCACTGAGTGAGCTCAGGGATCAAACTCACATCCTTGCAGAGACAGTGTTGGGTCCTTAACCTGCTGAGCCACAATGGGAACACAAATCCCATTAATTTTACCTTGTCTATCTTTCAAGTCTGTCTGTGCCTTCCTATCTCCTTCACCTCCACCAAAACCCTGTTCTGTGTTGCCATCAGCTTCCACTCAGATCACTGAAATAATTGACTAGTATACTGGAGCCCCCCCATCCCTGTCAATCTACTCTACTCACTGCATCCAGAGTGATCTTTCAAAAATTCAAATCTGATGATGATACTATGTCTTCCTCCTCACAAACTCTTAACATCTCTCATAGTTTACCACTGCCATCAGGGAAAGATGAAGTCCTTGACTTGCCTTCAAAGTCCTGTGGAGTCTACCCCACCCATGTTTCCCTTTCTAGAACCTTCCCACATCAATACTCACCCTCCCTCCCCCTGCTGCAGAAACACTAACAGGTCAGTGCCTTATATTTCACACACTCGTTCCCAACACAAGGGCTTCAGGCCTATAGATCCCTCTACCCAGGATCTCATCTGTCTCACTCTTTGCCTGATTAACATGCATTCTTCAAACTTCAGCTCAGGTTTTACACTCTCAAAGCTGTCTTCCTTGATTTCTATGACTATGCAATATACCTCTAAAAATGCTCTCGTAGATTATAAAATTCTCTTGTATAGAACCTAGAAAAGCTGTGCTTTTAAGTGAAAATGGGTATCTTATCAAGCATCTTTTCTGACCACAACACTATATGACTGGGAAATGAACTAGGAAAAATACTGCAAAAAACACAAACACGTGGAGACTAAACAATATGCTACTAAACAACCAATAGATCACTGAAGAAATCAAAAAGGAAATTCCGAAAATCTAGAAGCAGGAGTTCCTGTCATGGCTCAGCAGAAATGAATCCGGCTAGCATCCATGAGAACCCAGGTTCGATCGCTAGCCTCACTCAGTGGGTTAAGGATCAGGCATTGCCATGAGCTGTTGTGTAGGTCACACACGTGGCTCTGATCTGGGGTTGCTGTGGCTGTGGTATAGGCCAGTGGCTACAGGTCTAATTTCACCCCTAGCCTGGAAACCTCCATATTGCGTGGGTGTAGTCCTAAAAAGACAAAACAAAACAAAACAAACAACACAACAAAAACCCTAGAAGCAAATGACAACAAAGACACAACAATCCAAAACCTATGAGATGTAGCAAAAGCAGTTCTAAGTGGGAAGTTGATAGCAATACAAGCCTACCTCAGAAAAAAAAAAAAGCTCAAATAAACAACCTAACTTTACATCTAAAGCACTAGAGAAGAACAGACCAGACCTAAAGGTAGCAGAAGGAAAGAAATAATAAAGATTAGAGCAGAAATCAATGAAATAGAAATGAAGAAAACCATAGAATATGGGTCAGACCTACTTGTGGGTCTTGGACGGTCTTCCAGGAAAGGAGTGGTGACTGCAGCTCACTGCGGGGGCAGCACTTTGGAGGCAGGAGTCCCAGAAAATAATAATCAGCATGAGCTTCTCTGCAGTCTGCCATTTTAGAAAAATCTGCCCCCCATATTTTTCAGCCAAGTCATGGCTGAGAAGCCCCAGGCCAAACAGCAAACAGGCTGTAAACATAGCCCCAAACATCAGCAAACAGGCTGCCTAAAGTCCTCCTAGGCACACAGCCACCTCCAATCAAACCCACAGACAAAGCCCCTCCCACTGAAGGGATAAGACAAAGTTCCACCGACCAGTGTGCAGGCACCAGTCCCTCCCATCACAAAACTGGCCACAAGCCCCTCTATCGACCTCACCCACAAGGAGGCATAAGAAGTGAGACTACAATCCTGTAGCCTGCAAAAAGGAGACCACACAGAAAACTAGACACAATGAAAAGACAGAGAGGAGTTCCCTTCGTGGCTCAGTGGTAGATGAACCTGACTAGGAACCATGAGGATGCGGGTTTGATCCCAGAATATGATCAATCCTAGAGAATGTTCCGTGTGCACTTGAGAAGAATTGTATTCTGCTGCTTTTGTATGGAATGTTCTAAAAATATCTATTAAGTCTGTCAGGTCTAATGCATCATTCAGGGCCTGTGTTTCCTTGTTGATTTTCTGTCTGGATGATCTGGCCATTGCTGTAAGTGGGGTGTTAATGCCCCCTGCTATTGTGTTATTGTCAATTTCTCCTTTTAAGGTTGTTAGGAGTTCCCTTCGTGGCTCAGTGGTTAATGAATCCAACTAGGAACCATGAGGATGTGGATTTGATCCCTGGCCTTGCTCAGTGGATTAAGGATCTGGCATTGCCATGATCTGTGGTGTAGACTGCAGACATGGCTTGGATCCCCTGTTGCTGCAGCTGTGGCAAAGGCCAGCATCTGTAGCCAATATGACCCCTAGCCTAGGCACATGCCATGGTTTTGGCCCTGAAAAGCAAAAAACAAACAAACAAACAAAAAAAACAAAACCCTGAATGAACAAACAAAAACAACAGTACCCATGACATGGAAACAACATAAATATCCATTAACAGATGACTCGATTAAGAAGATGCAGTCCATATATACAATGGAATAGTACTCAGCTATGAAAAGGCCAAAATCACAACATTTTATAGCAACATGGATACAACTAGAGATTCTCATGCGAAGTGAAGTTAGAAAGAGAAAGATAAATACCATATGATATCACTTTCATGTGGAATTAAATATATCACACAGATGATCCTATCTACAAAACAGAAACAGATCATGGACGTGGAGAGCAGACTTGTGGTTGCCAAGAGGGAGGGGGATCGAGTGGGATGTATGGGGAGTTTGGAGTCGGTAGATGGAAACTGTTACATTTAGAATAGATAAGCAGTGAGATCCTGCTGTATAGCATAGGGAATATTTACTGAATGCTGGCAGAAGAGTTTAAACCTCCAAAAAGGGCAAGAAACCCTCCATATAACTGGGTAGAAGAAAAACGGGGGGGAGGAATAAAAGGAATCAGGACAAGACTAGCACTCCTGAGAGGGAGCTGTGAAAGAAGAAAGGAACCCATACCCTGGGAAGCCACTTACCAAGAGGGAGATCAGCTGAGATGGAGGGACCTCAAAGGTGCTGAGAAAAAGCACAGCAGCTGGACCTAGGAGGGCAAAGCAAAGTGAGAGCCACACAGATTATCTGCACCACTGCCCTGACACCACAGCCTGTGATGCTTGGGTGTTGGCTGGGTGCTGAAACTCAGGCTCTGGAGATCAATTCCAGGGAGAGGACTAGGGTTGGCTGTGTGGAGACACACTGAGGGCCTAGGGAGTGGTGTGCCACAGGCTCAGGAGCAGAATGCCACAGCCAAAGGAACCCGGCAGGAGGTCTGGGCCCACAGGAGATGCAAGGTTCCATTGTTGGGGAGGGTGAGAGAAGGAAGGGGGGACTGCCATAGGAATCTCTTTCCCTGTGCACATGTGGGCTCTCAGAGGGTGGGGTGCCTCAGGTGCAGGCTGTGAGTGAGAGGCCTCTTGCTCAGGCTACAGGAGACCAGCTGCCTCTTATCTGGGCTTCAGGTGGCCAGGCATCTCTTGTGTGGGCTAAGGGCAGCAGCAATATGGCACCTCTTTTGTGATCTATAGGCAGCAGGGACAAACCATAGCAGTCATCTCAGAAACCAGAGGGAGGCATGGCATGCCACCACTAGGCATCTGTGAACAGGCACCTGTGGCCCCAGTCATCTCAGAGGTCAGAAAAAAAGAGGGCACTGCAACTGAGCACCACCCATTGTTGCTCTCACTCCCCTGGGAATACACCTGCCCTGCTGCTGCCACTGCCAAATGCTCTGGGCAGTGCCCACACAAGCCTCATCACTGTCACTTCCCAGGACCCTGCAGTTTGGAATAGCCTGTGCAGCACCTCCTGCATGGGCTAAGCAAGATGAAGTATTTGTAGCATGTTCTATGGGTTGCAGGGGCAAACCACCACAGTTATCTCTATATTCAGGTGGGCATGGCCCACCACCACTAGGGGTCTGTGAACAGGCACCACTTGTGGCCCCAATCACTTCAGAGGTCACGACAGAGGAGGGCATTGCAACAAAACACCACCTGTTGTTGCTCTCACTCCTCTGGGAACTCACACACCTTGCCACTGCCACTTCCAAATGCTATGGACACTTCCTAAAACTGCCTAAGACTCATTACTACTTCCCAAGGCCCTGCAACTAGGAGTAGCCTGTGCCAACTTCCTGCAGGTCCTTGATGTTGTCAAGATCCCAGCAACCAGGCACTGACTGCTAGCCCTACCCATTGCCTCCTTCTCCCTGGAAACACATTCAGGGAAATAACAGCCTGCTCACATCAAAGACAGAAACAGCAAATATCCAAACTCCCACACCAAAAATAAATAGTAACCCCCCACAAAATACAAAGGGGCACTCTTGCATAGAAATAGCCCTCCAAGACTACAGTAGTTGGTTTCCCTAAACTCTCAGAAAAAGAAAAATATGAGTGAAATGAAGATGTTCAGGAACCATTCCCAGTTAAAAGAAAGGGAGAATTTACCTGAAGCAGCAAACAATGAAAGAAATCTCTGCAGTTGAACAGACACTGAGTTCAAAAGGGAGATAGTGAAAATCCTGAAGGAATTAAGGGTGAATATGAGGGAATTAAGAGCAGGTATAAATAATAATGCAGATGACTTGAGAAAGGAATTATAAAATATAAGGAGGAGCCAAGAAAAAAATAGAAAATTCATTTGCAGAGACACAAACTGAGTTAAAGGCACTAAAGAGCAGAATTAATAATGCAGACGAATGAATTAGTGACCTGGAAGATAGAATAATGGAGATTAGCCAATCAAGACAGCAGACAGAAATCCACTGAAAAAACATGAAAGCAATTTAAGAGATCTATGGGATAACATAAAGTGGACCAATCTATGCATAATAGGAATTCCAGAAGGAGAAACAAAAGAAAAGGGGATTGAATAATATATGTGAAGAAATCATGGCTGAAAACTTTCCAAATCTAAAGGACACAGATATAAAGATACAGGAAGGATGAGGGCTTCAAACATGTTGAACCCCAACAGGCCCACACCAAAACATATTATAATAAAAACAGCAAAAGTTAAAGAGAGGATTCTAAAGGCAGCAAGAGAAATGAAAAGGGTTAATTATAAGGGAACCCCCAGAAGGCTATCAGCAGATTTCTCTACATATACACTGCAGGCCAGGAGTTCCCTTCTTGGTGCAGTGAAAATGAATGTGACCTATGAGGCTGTGGGTTCAATCTCTGGCCTGGCTCAGTGGGTCAAAGATCTGGTGTTGCTGTGAGCTGTGATGTAGGTCACATACATGGCTCAGATCTGGCATTGCTGTGGTGTAGGCTGGCAGCTATAGCTCTGTTTGGACACTTAGCCTGGGAAACTCCATATGCTGCAGGTGTGCCCTAAAAAAAAAAAAAATGAAGGAGAAAAGAAAAAAAGAAACACTAAAGGCCAGAAGAGAGTGGATAGATAGTCAAAGTTCTAAACAGGGAGTTCCCATCATGGCTCAGCAGTTAGCGAACCTGACTAGCATCCATGAGGATGCAGGTTCAATCCCTGGCCTCCCTCATGGGTTAAGGATCCAGCATTGCCATGAGCTGTATAGGTCACAGACATGGCTCAGATCCCACATTGCTGTGGCTATGTCATAGGCCCGCAGCTGTAGCTCTGATTTAACACCTAGGCTGGGAAACTCCATATGCCATGGATGCAGCCCTAAAAAGACCAAAAAAAAAAAAAAAAAAAAAAAAGTTCCAAATGGGAAAATTTTGCAGCCTAGGACTCTACCCAGCAAGAATATCCTTTAAAATAAAAGAAGAAAGAAAGAATTTCTCCAACAAATAAAAGTGAACAGAGTACAACAATAGTAAACCCATTCTAAAAGAAATACTGAAAGGGCTTCTCTAAATAAAAAAGAAATAAGAAGAAATAGGATGGGAGTTCCTCTTGTGGCTCAGTGGTTAGCAAACCCAACTAGCATTCATGAGGACATGGGTTCAATCCCTCGCCTCGATCAGTGGGTTAAGGATATGGTATTGCCCATGAGTTGTGGTGTAGGTCGCAGACATGGCTCAGATCTGGCTTTGTTGTGGCTATGGTGTAGGTCTGCAGCTGTAGCTCCAAATCAACCCCTAGCCTGGGAACCTCCATATGTCACAGGTATGACCTTAAAAAGACAAAAAAGACTAAAGAAAAGAAAAGAAATAGGATGGAGGAAATCACAATTGGAAAGCAATCACTTAAACCAGTACATAGAATTAAAAGGAAAAAAAAAACCTATTGTAAAAGTGACAGTAAACACAAGGAACAGCAAAAGGACAAACATGAAGATGTTAGAAAAGGACTTCAAAATTATAGGATGTGGGGAAGGAAAGTAAGAAAATCTAGGCTCTTTTTTTTTTTTTTTTTTTTTTTTTTTAGAATGTGTTTGAGCCTATATGACTATCAGGCTAAAGAAAGAAAATATAGGAAATGGCTAATATACTTGAAAAACAAGGCAACCACAAATCAAACCCAAACATTTCACAAAAACTAAAAGGAAAGGGATGCAAGTATAAAATAAAAGGAACTCATCCAACCAATAAAAGAAAGGAACAAAGGAGAAACATAAAATCAACCGGAAAACAAGGTTTAAAATGGCAATAAATACATATTTTTTTTTGTCTTTTTGCTATTTCTTTGGGCCACTCCCACGGCATATGGAGGTTCCCAGGCTAGGGGTAGAATCGGAGCTATAGCCCCTGGCCTACGCCAGAGCCACAGCAACTCAGGATTGGAGCTGCATCTGCAACCTACACCACAGCTCAGGGCAACGCCAGATCGTTATCCCACTGAACAAGGGCAGGGACCGAACTCGCAACCTCATGGTTCCCAGTTGGATTCGTCAACCACTGCCCAGTTGGATTCGTCAACCACTGCGCCACGACGGGAACTCCAGTAAATACATATTTATCAATAATTACCTTAAATGTCAATGGACTGAATGCTCCAATCAAAAGACATAGAGTACCATATTGGATAAAAAAAAAAAGCAAGAGCCTACAATATGCTGTCTATAAGAGACTCACCTTAAGCCAAAGGACACATATAGATTGAAAGTGAGGTGATGGGAAAAGATATTTTATGCCAATGGACATGATAGGAAAGCAGGAGTTGCAATACTAATATCAGACAAAATAGACTTTAAAATGAAGGCCATAAAGAAAGACAAAGAAGGACACTATTTAATGGTAAAAGGATCCATTCAAGAAAAGGACATTATAATCATCAATATGTATGCCCCTTAAATAGGAGCACCCAGATACATACAACAAATACTAACAGACATAAAAAGAGAAATTGATGGGAATACAATAATAGTAGGAGACTTTAATACCTCACTTATGTCAATGGACAGATCCTCTAGACAGAAAATCGATAAGGCAACAGAGATCCTAAATGATACAATAGAAAAGTTAGACCTAATTGACGTTTTCAGGACATTAAAACCAAAAAACTCAGAACATACAGTTTTTTTTTTTTTAAGTGCACATGGAATATTCTCAAGGATTGACCATATATTGGGGTACAAAACTAACCTCAACAAATTTAAGAGTATACAAATTATTTCAAGTATCTTCTCTGACCACAATGGCATGAAACTAGAAATTAACCACAGTAAAAGAATTGAGAAAAAACTGACTACATGTAGGCTAAGCAATATGCAACTAAAAAACTAGTGTATCACTGAGGAAATCAAAAAGGAAATGAAAAAATACCTCAAGACAAATGATAATGAAGAAACAACCATTCAAAAATCTATGGGATGCCAGAATGCCTGTCGTGGCTCAGGGGAAATGAATCTGAATAGCATCCATGAGGATGAAGGTTCAATCCCTGACCTCATTCAGTGCTTTAAGGATCTGCTGTTGCCGTGAGCTGTGGTGTAGGCTGCATACATGGCTTGGATCTGGTGTTGATGGGGCTGTGGTGCAGGCCAGTGGCTATAGCTCCAGTTTGACCCCTAGCCTTGGAATCTCCATTTGCCACAGATGTGGGCCAAAAAAAAAAAAAAAAAAAAAAAAAAAAAAAAAAAAAAAAAAAAAGACAAAATCTATGGGATGCCACAAAATCAGTGCTTACAGAGAAATTCTTAGCGATACAGGCCTTCCTCAAAAAAGAAGATCTCAAATTGACAACTTAACCCACCACCTAAATGAATTAGAAAAAGAAGAACAAACAAAAGCTAAAGTCAGCAGAACGAAGGAAATCATAAAGATCAGAGAGGAAATCAATAAAAGAGAGATTCAAAAAACAATAGAAAAAAATCAATAAAAGCAAGAGCTGGTTCTTTGACAAGGTAAACAAAATTGACGAACCTCTGGCCAGACTCACAAAGAAGAGTAGAGAAAAAACCCAAATAAACAAAATAAGAAATGAAAAAGGAGAAATCTCAATGATACTGCAGAAATACAAAAAAACCATAAGAGAATACTATGAACAAATATATGCCAACAAATTTGACAAGCTAGAAGAAATAGACAACTTTCTAGAGACTTACAGCCCACCAAAACTGAATCAAGATGAAATAGATCAACTGAAAAGAACAGTCACTAGAAATGAAATTGAATATGTCATGAAAACACTCTCTACAAATAAAATTCCAGGACCAGATGGCTTCACAGGCGAGTTCTACCAAACGTACAAAGAAGAACTTATACCCATCCTCCTTAAACTTTGCCGAAAGATTGAAGAAGAAACACTCCCAAAAATATTCTATGAGGCCACCATCACACTAATTCCAAAACCAGACAAAAACACTATCAAAAGAAAATTATAGGCCCATATCTTCGATGAATATAAACCCAAAAATTCTCAACAAAATTGTAGCCAATCGAATCCAACAACATATACAAAAAATCATACACCACAACCAAGTGGCATTAATCCCAGGTTCACCAGGATGGTTCAACATATGCAAATCAATCAATGTCATACACCACATTAACAAAAGAAAAGTCAAAAACCACATGAGCATCTCAATAGATGCATAAAAAGCATTGACAAAGTCCAACATCCATTCATGATAAAAACTCTTACCAAAGTGGGTATAGAGGGAACATGCCTTAACATAATAAAAGCTAGTTATGGCAAACCCACAGCCAATATAATACTCAATGGAGAAAAGCTGAAAGCCTTCCTGCTAAAATCTGGAACAAGATAAGGATGCCCACTCTTGCCCCTTTTATTCAACATAGTGTTGGAAGTCATAGCCACAGCCATCAGACAAACAAAAGAAATAAAAAAGTATCTGAATTGGAAGAGAAGAGGTAAATTGTCACTTTATGCAGATGACATGATACTATATATAGAAAACCCTAAGGACTCCATACAAAAACTACTTGAACTGATCAACAAATTCAGCAAAGTAGCAGGATACACAATTAACAATCAGAAATCAGTTGCATTTCTGTATACTAACAATGAAATATTAGAAAAGGAATACAAAAATATAATACCTTTTAAAATCAAGCCCTGGAAAAATCAAATACCTAGGAATAAACCTCACCAAGGAGGTGAAAGACTTATATGCTGAGAACTCTAAAACATTAATCAAGGAAATTAAAGAGGATTCAAAGAAATGGAAAGATATTTCACTCTCCTGGGTTGGAAGAATTAACATTGTAAAAATGGCGATACTACCCAAAGCATTCTACAGATTCAGTGCAATCCCTACCAAATTACCCATGACATTTTTCATATGATTAGAACAAACAATCCAAAAATTTATATGGAACCATAAAAGACCCAGAAATGCCAAAGCAATTCTGAGGAGGAAAAAACCAAGCAGGGGGCATAACTCTACCAGGCTTCAGGCAATATTCAAAAGCTACGGTAATCAAGACAGTGTGGTACTGATACCAAAACAGACATACAGACTCATGGGACAGAATAAAGAACCCAGAAATAAACCCAGACACCTACAGTCAATTAATCTTTGACAAAGGAGACAAGAATATAAAATGGGAAAAAGATAGTCTTTTCAGCAAGTGGTGCTGGGAAAACTGGACTGCCACATGTAAATCAATGAAACTGGCACACATCCTCACACAGTACACAAAAATAAACTCAAAATGGCTGAAAGACTTCAATATAAGACAAGACGCCATCAAACTCCTAGAGGAGAACACAGGTAAAACATTCTCTGACATCAACCTCACAAATGTTTTCTTAGGTCAGTCTCTCAAAGCAACAGAAATAAAAGCAAAAATAAACCAAAGGGACCTAATCAAGCTGCAAAGCTTTTGCAGAGCAAAGGAAACCACAAAAAAAAAGACGATCTATGGAATGGGAGAAAATAGTTTCAAATGATGTAACTGACAAGGGCTTAATCTCTAAAATGTACAAACAACTTATACGACTCAGCAGCAAGAAAACCAACAACACAGCTGAAAATGGGCAAAAGACCTGAGTAGACATTTATCTAAAGAAGATATACAGATGGCTAACAGGCACATGAAAAGATGCTCAACATCACTGATTGTTAGAGAAATGCAAATCAAAACTACCATGAGATACCACCTCACACCAGTCAGAATGGCCATCATTAATAAGTCCACAAATAACATATGCTAGAGAGGGTGTGGAGAAAATTAGTGTGAGGCCACCATCACACTACACTGTTGGTGGGAATGTAAATTGGTAAAACCACTGTGGAAAACAGTATTGTGGTACCCCAGAAAACTATATGTAGAACTACCATATGACCCAGCAATCTGACTCTTGGGCATATATCCGGACAAAACTTTCCTTGAAAAAGAATCATGCACCCCTATGTTCATTGCAGCACTATTCACAATAGCCAAGATATGAAAACAACCTAAATGTCCATTGAACATGAATTAAGAGATGGATTAAGAAGATGTGGCATCTATATACACAATAGGATACTACTCAGCCATAAAAATGAACAAAATCATGCCATCTGCAGCAACATGGATGGAACTAGAGACTCTCATACTAAGTGAAGTCAGAAAGAGAAAGACAGATGCCATATGCTATCACCTGTATCTGGAATCTAATATAAGGCATAAAATGAACCTATACACAGAAAAGAAACTCATGGACTTGGGAGTACAGACTTGTGGCTGTCAAAGGGGAGTGGGAGGGAGTGTGATGGACTGGTAGTCTGGGGATAATAAATGCAAACTATTGCATTTGGAGTGGACAAGCAATGAGATCCTGCTGTACAGCACAGAGAACTATAGTACAGGGAACTATACCTAGTCACTTATGATGGAGGATAATGTGAGAAAAAAAATGTATATATATATGTGTGTGTGTGTGTGTGTGTGTGTGTGAGACTAGGTCAATTTGTATACATCAGAAATTGACAGGACACTGTAAAGCAAATATAATGGAAAAAATAAAAATCATTAATAAAAAAGAATGTATATATGACTGGGTCTCTATGCAGAACAGCAGAAATTGATACCACACTGTAAATCAACTACACTCTAATTTAAAAAAATCATATAAAAAATTTAAAAAGGAAGCTGGAGTAGCCACACTTCTATCAATCAGACAGAAGAGTCTTGAAAATAAAGACTGTGACAAGAGACGAAAAAAGGACCCGACCTAATGATCAAGGGAAAAGTCCAAGAAGAATACACAGCAATTGTCAAGACAGAGGCAAACAACATAGACGCTCCTCAGCATCTGAGGTGAATGTGATGAGATATCATAGGAGAAAGGATGGCATTGTGCTGGAGAAAGGGCAACTTCAGGAGGTCATGAGCTTAAGGGATTTCTAAGAGAGGGGCTCTCTGAAGGGGATGAGGTTGAAGGAGCCCAGCTGGATATCTGTTTGCTTCCTGGTTTGGGATGGGGGTTGGGGGTGGTTTCCTATCTGGATGAGGAGGAAGAACTCTTCCCTTGGAGGTGTTTGTACAAGGCGTCTGGCAGGATGGGAGCTTGTGGGTCAGTCCATGTGCCAAAAAATCCAGACAATCTAGCGAGGCTCAGACTCAGGGCTTTCCCAGAAAGAAGCAGAGAGAGGAGCTGGCTTTGACCATTGCAAAGCTAACTGGCACCTGGTTAATACAAACAGAAGGTTCCCAGAATGAAGTGATTTTCAGGAGCCAGCATGGCTGCAGCCCTCAAGCCTCAGCCCCCACAGGGTGTACATATCAAAGGAGAGATTTCTTTCATGCTTTCATGGAGGCTGACAGGAGGTGGAAAGTGCCTCTGCTGCATGGGTCTTTTCCTAAGTAACATTCATTCAAAATAATCATTATGCATGAAGGCACATTTTGAAATGACCTGCCCCTGGGCCCTAACAATACTTACCTACATACATATACATGTGGGGAGGGGAAGGAGGTTGCTTAGAGACAGAGAGAAAATGAACACAGGAGAGAGAGAATGAATAGCAGTCACACAGTTTTCACCGATCAGTCTATATGTTAGAACCCAGTCACCATGTTCCTCCACCTGGCAGGGGAGGAGATGGAACTAGGATGTTGGACAAGGAGGCAAAATACTTGAGGCTGCTGTGGGGCAGCCCACCCCACACGGGCCGAGATGAGTCACTTGGAACTGAATCAAAACATACCAGGAGGACCAGGAAGCTTGTAGGCCAGAGGGGTTGATGTCTGACTTTTGTGGAATTTCACCCTTCCCAGATTGACTTCCCCTAGATCCCAGAGCAGACCCAGGCCTGTGGCAGTTGTATTCTGTGCTCAGCCAGCACCGGATGTCATCCTTCCTTTGCTAAGTCTATGCAGGAGTTCCCTGTGATACTAGGCATGGGGTTTCCAGGCACTGGAAGTGTTTCTAGGTCTATAGACCTGATGATCTCCCTAGGAGGGAGATGCCAGATGGCCCATCCTGTGCAGATGTATCAGTGGGGAGACTGGGAGACAGGTGGCTTGTCCAGGGTCACATCCCTGGTGAAGAGGAGGAGCTGGGTCTGAACTAACTGTGTCCTCAGAGCTGGGGCCCTGGCTGCACTCAGGCCTCCCCAGAGCTGTGGGCTGGGTTGTGTTGGTGTCACTTTGTTTAGACTTGGCATGGGGTTGGGGGCTTGAGCTAGAGCAGTCCAGAGGTACCCTTGGGGAGCATTGTGGAAGGAGGAAGCCTGGCGAAGCAGACCCCAGGAAGTGACCTTACTTCCCTGGCAATAGAGCCCAAAAGAACTTGGAACATGGGTAGCCAGGAGCCCATTTCTCCAGGAGAGGACAGAGGAGCGGTGGACTTGCTCTGCTCTGTCCCATTCTCCCGAGGCCAAGGCCACAGGAGGGGGCACAGCCCAGATAATGTCTGCAAAACCAGCAGAAAATGGATCAGAACTCAGGGCAGATGCCTGTGGGCCTTTGCCTGCAGAGACCCAGAGGTAACACAGGGAGAAGGAGAGTGAGCTCCAGCCCAGCTCAGGGACCTCTCTGATCCCACATGGTAGCCCATGTTCCCTCCCTGGATGATTGTGTGCAGAGGGGTTTGTGATGGGTTGGTCTGCCTTAAGCAAGAGCAGGCTGACGCAGGGTTGGATGCCTGCTGGGTGGGGCATGTCCACACTTCAGGATGAAGCTGGCTGGGGAGAAAGCAGGGGTGGTGTTGAATGTCAGGGTTGAGCCCATTGTATGAGCTGTACCCCAGCCCTCCAGGGGGGTCTCAATCCCCCCAGTGGTGGGGTATCTGAGCAGACAAGGCCTCACCTGATCTGGGAACAGGTCAAGGGGGCAGAAGAAGCAGAGAGAAGATAATGGCACCGCAGGGCTCTGACACCTCGGGGCTGGGCCCTCTGCCACTCACTGTCACTGCACAGCCCCCTGCCTGAGCCCTGACAGGAGCTGGGCAAGGAAGCCAGAAGAAACTCCAGATGAAACTCTACCCAGGCCACTCCCCGGGGTCCTCTCCTGGGCTCATGGGGAGCTCAGGACATCTGGCTCTGGCATGGAGGACAGAGAACACCTGGGCCTGGGTCTGCTGGATGGCCTGGCCCCCTCTGAGGCCTAGCCTGAAGGTGAGAAGATGGGGCCATGGCCCTGTGAGTGTGGGGAGAGCTGAGTTCTGGGCCACACAGCAGGGAGTCCCAGAGGATGGTGTTGGGCCAGGAGCAAAGACTAACCGCCACCACCCACCTGGTGGACTGCAGACCCAGAAGTTGCTGGGTGGGCACTAGACTGGAAGGTTCTGGGAAGACTGCTATCCTTGGAAGAGCACATGGCAAGGCAGGCATGCAGGGAAGCTTTTCTTCCCTCACAGCTCCAGCAGGAGACATTGAGCCAGAGGCCAAGACACCACCCAGGCAGGAAGAACCTGCAGCTGCTCCTGCAGGAGGCCCGGGTCCACATGAGGACTCATCACCCGGGAAGGGAGAATCTACAGCTGCCCCTACAGAAGGCTTAGGTCCACATGAGGACTCACCACCCCTGCAGGGAGAACCTGCAGCTGCTCTGGCAGCAGCCCAGATAGATGTGTGTTTACCTCCTCTAGAAGGAATCGTTGCACTGGCTCCTGCAGGAAACCAAGGGCCAGAGGAGAATTCAGCAGTCCTGCAGGGAGAGCCTGTGCTGACTGTTCCAGCTCCCCCATACTAGATCCTGCCCTGGCTCTTGCAAGAGCCCCGGGCCAATTTCCAAAACCACCTTCCCCAAGGTCCCCTCTTCCCAGCAGGTGTCCTCTCCATCAGCTCCCCAAAAACCCCAGCCACCTGCTCCCCCTCCCGAAATTTATTCTCCTTCCTCCCCCTATCGTGATTTGTCTTTGGATGTTTGCTCATTTCCTTTTCTTCTTCCATATTTTTTATGGTATACTTTACCTTTTAAGAATAAAATTAGCAAGTTGGACCATGTCAGCAAATGGCCTTGTTGTTAGCTGAGCTACTGATTATCAGTCATTGAGGAGATCTTCAATAATTGATTAAAGACAGAAATGTTCCATTCCTGTCCCACTTCCAAAACAGCTATATACTTGGTTGTAATTTCAGGGTCTTTAAGATCATAGACATTTTTAAAAACCCAAGAAAGATGGGAAAACACATCATAGACATTTTTAAAAACCAAGCAAGATGGGAAAAACCTCTGCACTTAGACTTTGTTTCTTCCCTCTTGCCATTTAGTGAACATGACCATCCAGAAACCAAGCTGTTACTCTCAGCCAGTTTCATATTGGACATGAATGCCCACCAGCCTTTGACTTGTGAGGCTATTTGAGATGATAGTCAGGATAACTGGGCTGTTCATCCATTCTGGCATTGAGCTGGACCATTGTAATCTTTGAGCCTCTCCTGAGTGTTGTCCCACGTGAAGTCATATTTTAACATAAGCCATGCATCACATCTTGATGGCAAGGCATGACCCACTTTGAGCACTTGGATGACACAAAAATAGGTTTTAGTAGCTGATGCTGGCTATGTTGGGCAAAAAGGGCAAAAGTAAATGAACCTTGTTCTAGGAAGGCTGAACAGATAGTATAGATTTTTTTAGTTTAAATGTTGGCTATTTAGCAGTTACATAACTTAAAGTACATTTTTTTAATATCCCCAGGATTCAACAGCTGCAAAAAGTGATAACAAAATCTACTTTAAACGATTATTGTGGGGGGAAATAATACATTGGTCATGTCCTGAGACGAGTGTCTGGCACACACAGCTCTGGAGAGGGCACACTTGCTTTCCGTACTCCTCTCCTCAATATGGCCTCCTTTCTCTCCTTCACCCTTTTACTTTCTTCAAGCACTTAAGCCTTTGTCTCATACCCTAGTAGTTCATGGCTCCTAAATTCAGCCTTCAATCTAGGCCTCTCATCCATCAATTGCCCCAAACCAAAATAGCTTCTTCTTCTTCACCACTCATCAAAACCCCCATTTCCTAAAATTCTGATCTCAGCCAGATGTTAAGAAAAAGCATTTTGCTGAGTTGATGAAAGTCCTTCAGAAAGTGTAAATAGCCTATAGGCATTAGCACATTAATTAATACATGTTATTAATATATGAATACATGTAACTTTGTTCAGGCACATCTCTGGGTTTTTGTGTGTGTGTGTGTACCTTTCCTATAACCTGTGTCTAGTCTGAGGCTGTGGAGCACAGTGATTAAGAGGGTAGGCTCTGGAATTAGTCTGCTGGGTTTCATATGCATACTTAGTCTCATATTAGCTATGGGACCTTATGTAAGTTACTTAGAATTTCCTTATACTGGTGTCTTCTTCTCTATATAGGTCTAATAAGGCAGTTGTAGGGTAAAATGAGATGGTTCATATAATACACTTTGAAGAGTGCCTTGTGGAAATAAGCTGCCCAGTACGTGTAAGCTATCATGACAGTTGATAATCAAGGCAGTCCTCTCCCCATCCTACCTCTGCTTTGAATATCAGAAAAGGTCAGACTCGATTTTATACTTCTTCCTCAAAAGTTTCCTACTGATGAGAAGAGCATCCCCTTTTGTTTCTGTCCATAAGCAGAGAGCAAACTTCCAAGAACCCAGCATCCAAACATAAAGTAATTTTAAGGTTTATGCTATGGATTGAGTCCTCCTGCC
The DNA here is from genome assembly GCF_054392235.1 of Sus scrofa. Classification (NCBI taxonomy): domain Eukaryota; kingdom Metazoa; phylum Chordata; class Mammalia; order Artiodactyla; family Suidae; genus Sus; species Sus scrofa. The sequence continues at coordinate 79,310,638 of NC_139397.1, forward strand.
AAGTTCATATGTTGACACTCTAATCACCAATGTTTGGACATGGAGCCTTTGGGGGTAATTAGGTTTAGATGAATTTATGAGAGTGGGGCCTTATAAGTGCCTTTATGAGAAAAGACACCAGAGCTCTCTCTCTCTCTCTCTGTATTTCTCTCTTCCATGAGAGGACGCAGCAAGAAGGTGCCCATATTCAACCAGGAAGAGGGTCCTCATCAGGAATTAAACATGCTGGTACCCTGATCTCAGATTTCTAACCTCCAGAACTGTGAGAAAATAAATACCTGTGATTTAGCCACCTGGTCTATGGTATTTTATTATGGCAGCCCAAGTAGACTAACACAGTTTGAGTGATAAGATGATCCTATAGCCATCCAAGTATAAAATGTTATCACTTTTGAGTGAACTGGTAGACTAATAAAGCTATGACTTTATTCATTGACATATGATCTGGTTCACTATATTAATTGTAAACGCAGGCTATAACCTCAGCCAGATGTCTTTTAGATGAATCGAAAAATTGTTACCTGAGTTGGATAAGAATGTAGGAGTCATTTGATTTGCATCTGGTGTGGCAGATGAAGTCACGGAGGCCTAGAGCAGTTAAGAGGTTTAGCACAATCCACACAGTTAGAGTACAGGTTCTCTCCCTCTAGGCCTGTGTTCTCTTCACACAACACCTCAGTGCAGACCATCAATCACACGGAGGCCCAGGAGAGGCTGTAGAAATGAATTAGCTCAAATCAGAGTTCCTAGAAAGAATGCAAAGATTTCCTTTCCTAAGCCTCATGTGCATGTGAGAAAACATCATGTAGCAGGGTTAATCTTTTATTTACTCTGGTTCAGAGACACAAAGAAACTATGGTTTATTTGTTTCTAGAATTGATCTAAAATTTATTTTGAGGAGGTTCCCATTGTGGCACAGTGGAAACTAACCTGACTAGTGGGCATGGGTTCGATCCCTGGCCTCACTCAGTGGGTTGAGGATCCAGCATTGCCATGAGCTGTGGTATAGGTCACAGATGTGGCTTGGATCCTAGTTGCTGTGGCTGTGGCATAGGCCAGCAGCTACAGCTCTGATTTGACCCCAGCCTAGGAACTTCCATATGCTATGGGTGTGGCCCTAGAATGCAAATAAATAAATAAATAAAAATAAAATTCTCTTTGAGTTTCATCCTATTCCTTCAGTGTGAGAGGTGAGGATACATGAAGTGGTGGGGTTGGGACAGTGGGTGGTGACATCTACATTTGCCAACAAACACCATCACTGTCTCTTCCACTTAAACAGTTTATTTTAGATCATTTGGCTTACTTGGGGTTGGTCTTGCAGATTTCTTCCATCTCTCCCCACTCCTTCTCCTTGACTCTATGTGCAAGTTTGTGTGAAATTCTGTGGCACTTAGTCTGGTCCTTGGCAGGTTGGAGCTGTTAAGCTGCACCTTGACCTATATTGCTTTAGGTACAAAATCAGGTAATTTGGTCCTATCCCAGGGCTCCACTAGTCGGAAGATTCATTCAGTGTTTCTTGTTCCTTCACCAAGGCATGTAGGAACTTTCAGATCCTCTAAACCAGAAATTGACACACTGTGGGCCTTGGACAAAAGTCTACATAAATAAAGTTTTATTGGAACAGGGACATGCTTGCTTATTTACACATGGACTATGGCTGCTTTAATGCTATGTGTACTGAGTAGTTGTGAAGGAAACTGGTCTGCAATGTTAAAAATGTTTATTGTCTGGGTCTTTAGAGAAAATGTTTGCTGCTCACTGCTCGAGACCACTGTTGCCTAACAGAACTTTCTGCTATGATGGAAATGTTTTATATTTGTCTTTTAATACAGTAGCTATCCTTTGCATAGTTATTGGGGACTGGAAAAGTGGCTGGTGTGACTAAGCAACCAAATTTTAAATTTAATTTAATCTGAATAACTTTAAAATTTTAATACACTTATTACAATAACATCATACTCAATACTGAAAAGCTGATAGAATTCCCTCTAAGATCAGGCAAAGGCAAGGATGCCTATTTTCACCACTTTTATCAAACATAGTTTTGGAAGTCCTAGTCACAGAAATCAGAGAAAAAAAACAAATAAAAGGAACTCAAATTGGAAAGGAAGAAGTGAAACTGTCATTGTTTGCAGATGAAGTGATACTTTACCTAGAGAATCCCAAAGACACCACTAGAAACCTACTAGAGATCATGAATAGATATGATAAATTTGCAGAAATTTGTTGCATTTCTATGCACTAACAATGAGATATCAGAAGGATAAAGAAACAATTCCATTCACCACTGCATCAAAAAGAATAAAATACCTAAAAATTTACCCTAGAGAAGCAAAAGACTTGTATTCAAAAACCTATAAGATGCTAATGAAAGAAGCTAAAGATGACATAAATAGATGAAAGATATACTGTGTTCTTGGGTTGGAAAAATCAGTATCATTAAAATAACTATACTACTCAAGGCAATCTACATATTCAATACAATCTCTATCAAATTATCAATGGCATTTTCCACAGAACTGGAACAAATTTTTTTTAATTTGTGTGGAAATACAGAAGACCCCAAATAACCAATCTTGAGGAAGAAGAATGAAACTGGAAGAATCATGCTGCCTGACTTCAGACTATACTACATAGCTATGGTCATCAAAACAGTATGGTACTGGCATAAAAACAGACATATACATCAATGGAATAGGATAGAAAGACCAGAAATAAACCTGAGTACTTACTATAAATTAATATACAACAAAAAGGTATGAATATACAGTGGAGAAAAGACAGTCTCTTCAATAAGTGGAACAGCTATATGTTAAAATAATCAAATTAGAACATTCTTTAACACCATATACAAAAATAAACTCAAAATGGATTAAAGACCTAAATGTAAGACCAGATACTATAAAACTCTTAGAGAAAATTATAGCCAGAACACTCTTTGACATAAATCTCAGCAACATTTTTTTTGGCTCCATCTCTTAAGGTAATAGAAACAAAAGCAAAAATAAGCAAATGGGACCTAATTAAACCTAAAAGCTTTTGCACAGCAAATGAAATCATAAATAAAACAAAAAGACAACACAGGGATGGGAAAAAATATTTGCAAATGATGCACCCAAAAAGGGATTAATTTTAAAAATACACAAACAGCTTATATAGCTCAATATAAAAAAAAAAAAAACAAATAACCCAAACACAAAATGGTTGGAAGATACCATTTTTCCTCCAAAAAAGACATACAGATGGCCAACAGGCACATGAAAAGATGCTCAATACCACTAATTACCAGAGAAATGCCAATCAAAACTACAATGAGGTAACACCTCATACCTATCAGTATGGCCATCATCAAAATGTCTACAAATAAGGGAGATGGTGTGGAGCAAAGGGAACCCTCTTACATTGTTGGTGTGAATGTAAATTGGTGCAGCCACTGTGGAGAATGGTATGGAGTTTCCTTAAAAACTAAAAATAGAGTTACCATATGATGTAGCAATCCCCATTTCTGGGCATATATCCAGACAAAACTCTAATTCAAAAAGATCCATGCACCCCAAATGTTCATAGCAGCACTATTTACAATAGCTAAGACATGTAAGTGACATAAATATCCATAAACAGATATGGATACACACATACAACAGAATATTACTCAGCCATAAAGAAGAATGAAATAACGCCATTGACAGTAATATGGATGGACCTAGAAATTACCATACTAAGTGAAGTAATTTAGACAAAGACAAATACTGTATGAGATCACCTACATCTGCAATCTAAAAAATGATACAAGTGAACTTATCTACAAAATAGAAATGGACTCACAGATGAAGAAAACACCTGTGGTTAACAAGAAGGAAAGTGAGAAAGGGAAGGATAAATTGGGAATTTGAGATTAATAGATACTATCATATATAAAATCGATTAACAACAAGGACCTACTATATAGCACAGGAAACCATATATATACATAACTGAATCACTTTGTTATACACCTGAAACACTGTACATCAACTATACTTCAATTTTAAAACGTTAAGAAAAATTCATTTAAGTAGCCTCATGCATCTAGTGGCTACCATATTGGGCAGTGCAGCTGCAGACACTCTGAACAGGCCTCTGGGGACCAGGAGTTTTGCTTCAGGGTGTTCTCTGGTTACTTCTTTTGGCTTTGGCATTATCCCTCCAAGGACACATGTTCACATTCAAGGTTTTAAACTAGGGGTATGCATTTTTCCTCAGGCAGGAAGAGGAACATGCTATTAGTCCCTGATGTTCCAGACTCCTCCATTATCTATCAGATGTTTACTATCCAGCACCACCCACCAGCATCCCAGCTTTTCACCCAAGGATAGGCTACTAAGAGGAAACTCTGGATCACCCTTCTTCCATAGTCCAGTGGGTCACATAGGGCGGGTGTTCCCTCCTTCCTCGTGTGGCTGGGACTTCCCTTATAAGATGCTGGATGCCGTATCCTCCTCCTCCTTGAGATCACCTCTGCTCTTTTCCCTTTCCAGGACCATTGGACAGATGAGGTTTTAAGAGACAGAAACCAGCTTAACCATTAAGGATGGTCATCATACTAGCATTCTAAAATATGTCCTTTATAGAACTGCAGCATTAATTTGATTTATATAAGGTTAGAAGCTTGACTATGCTCAGATTCATTGTACATTTGTTGAGTACCCAAAGTTTCAAGCTCTCAACCCACTGCTCAAAAGGACCCAGTCTGCTTCTCTCCTTTTTCTTTTCCTCTCCCCAAGCTGACAAATGTAGTCGCCCAATCATCCCTTTGAATCTGCTTCAGTAGCTTTAGAGGAAATGCCTGCAATATAAGCAGGGTCTTTTTTGAATAACTGACATTTTTCTAAACTATTACCATTACATAGCACTTATACCTAATATAGCACTTATCATACTTGATGATTACCTGATTAGTTTCCTGTCTCCCCCTCCAGAATATAGGCTACATGAAAGCAGAAATTCTCTGGTTCACTGCTGCATTCATAGCATACAAAATTCCGCCTGACAGAATGTGGGTTCCCTGAATTTTTGGAATGAGTAAAAATATGTGGATTATACCTCATAGGATGACTTTGATGTTTAAAAATAAAACGTTAGGCAAAAATTATAAAAGGACATGGAATCCCACCTGCATTATCGATTAAAAAATGAAACTCTGAGATGTTAAATTATGACCCCTGGCTGGCAGATCAGATATATAAACTCACATTCTTGGTCTTCAGAATTTTAAGTTTTCCCCCATTCTCTGACTAATTATAATTATTGCAGCTGAGATTAATTTCCAAAACTCATTTATTTACCTAAAATTTCAAAAGTCAACTTCTGGAGATGTATTTATTTAAAAAAAACCAATAATTAGGTTGTGGAGATTACTTAAGCTTTTGTTTGAAATTAACTGGAATCTTTTTTTTTTTTTTTTTTTTTTTTTTTTTTTTTTTTTGTCTTTTGTCTTTTTTTTTTTTTGTTGTTGTTGTTGTTGTTGTTGTTGCTGTTGTTGTTGTTGTTGTTGCTATTTCTTGGGCCGCTCCCGCGGCATATGGAGGTTCCCAGGCTAGGGGTTGAATCGGAGCTGTAGCCACCGGCCTACGCCAGAGCCACAGCAACGCGGGATCCGAGCCGCGTCTGCAATCTACACCACAGCTCACGGCAACGCCGGATCGTTAACCCACTGAGCAAGGGCAGGGACCGAACCCGCAACCTCATGTTTCCTAGTCAGATTCGTTAACCACTGCGCCACGACGGGAACTCCTAACTGGAATCTTTTCTTGATTATATTTCACCATAGAATCTTTAAGATGTAATGTATCTTTTTTCTTTGTTTTTGTTTTTGTTTTTTTAAGGCTGGACCTGGGATATATGGAAGTTCCCAGGCTAGGGGGTCAAACCAGAGCAGCAGCTGCAGGCCTATACCACAGCTGTGCATCACAGGGATCTGAGCCACATCTATGACCTACGTTACAGTTTGCTGGGTCCTTAACCCACTGAAGGAGGCCAGGGACCAAACCTGCATCCTCATGGACACTGTTTTAGGTTTTTATCCTGCTCAGCCACAACAGGAACTCCTGCAAGGTATCTTAAATTTGGCTTCTTCCTTAGAAAATAAAAGGCTAGTAGTAAATAAAATTTCTGGAGATTTCAAATGAAATTATGTATAGAAAACCTTATCATAGACCATGAAGGATTCTGTGTTAGTAAGCCTTTGCTACTATCATCATTATCAGCAATCCTAAAAAAAAAAAAACCTGCAATAAAGTTTTCTTTCTCACCTTGTGGAGAGTGTGAAATTATGTAAGATTTGAAAATCACCTAACATTTAGTTACTTAATGAAAACAGCATAGATTTCCCATTCTGGTGAAGTGATAAGACTCTCTACAAACTTGGCAGATGAAAAGTAATGGCTTTGAAAATGCAGGAGAAAGGATAAAGGGGAATCAATGGAATTGTTTTTATAGTAGTAATTACAGATTGTGAAATGCTGATTTGGTTTTAAGAGATTTTGAGTGGGATATTACATGAGAGCAAACTTAATGTCAGGGTAGTTGACCCAAGGAGAAACAAGTCTTGATAAACTCCTGATATTTTCATGCCACAGAGCACTACCTGAACACATTTCTTCCAACAATCTCCTGATTTTACGTAAATGAACAAAGGCTGCAACACAAATAGCCCAAATCCAGTGCAAACATTTAGACAAATCAACACTTAAATTAGGTTTCTCTATTACCTTAATTCTGGACTTATTTTCTGCTTTTTGCTTTTTAGGGTCACCCCCTCAGCATATATAAGTTCCCAGGTTAGGGTCAAATTGGAGCTACAGCTGCTGGACTGAGCTATAGCTGCTGGCCTGAGCTATAGCTGCCGGCCTATGCCACAGCCACAGCATCGGGGGATTTGAGCCTTATCTGCGACCTACACCAGAGCTCATGGCAATGCCAGATCCCCAACCCACTGAGCAAGACCAGGGATTGAACCCACAATCTCATGGATCCTAGTTGGGTTCATTAACTGCTGAGACACGACGGGAACTCCCTGTATTTTCTTTGAATATGACAGATATCCCTCTGCATATTGTTTGAATATGAGAGAGATCAGAGCAGGGGCAGAAGTAGCTAGTGTAAGCTTAAATGCCGTTTCATTTCTTTGAGCCTCATTTTCTCAACTGTAAGATGAAACAGGGAAGTGGTCAAGGATCACAGACTCAAACGAGCCTAGGGACCCGGCATGTTTTTGTGTGAAGCTTGCTTTCTAGGGTTAAGATAATAGGGAATTACTGAGAACTGTGGTTAGTCAGAACATGCCTGGCCTTCCTTAAAGCATTCTCATTCAACATTTAAAAATCTCTGCTCTCCCTAGGGCCTAGGCTTGGTCAATAGGCCTGCAGCTGCCTGCCTCTGGAATAAATAATTGCTAAGGTACCAGAAGTCACATTGCACAAACCTGTGTCTTTTACGAAACCACTTCTGATGTCCACCTGTACAAGTTATTACTGCATTTCAGATCCAAATCTGCCCTTTCTTCTTGCTTATTGAAAATGGAGGTGGGCCCTTCAGAGCATTTTCCCAAGTCAGCCCGCCAAAGGTTCAGCTATGTTCATGGGTGGTCCTGTAGAGACATTGCAAGAGAAAGAAGTTTGCTCTCTGATTCCAGTGAGCTCTCCTGGGAGTCCCTACAGTGAGGGCAGATCTTCCTGGGTGCAGTTCCTGAAGGTGCAAAACTACTCCAACACCTGTCTCCTGTAGTACCAAAAGCTCCTCAAGCATTTGGGTTCTGCACTGCATGTAGCATCTCCTTCTTCAGTGCCTAGAGCAGCATGTAGGGAGAGTGGTTTCTCCAACATCTGGCTTCTGCAGCATGGTAGCTTCTCCAGTGTCAATTTCTGGCAGGTTGCAAGTTTTTCTAGCATCCACCTCCTACAGTATGTTCCTCCTCCTCCTCCTCCTCCTCCTTCACTTTTTAAGGCCATACCTGTGGCATGTGGAATTCCCAGGCTAAGGAACTGCAGCTGCCAGCCACAACCATGACCACAGCAAAACGGGATTCAAACTGTATCTGCGACCTACATCATAGCTCATGGCCACGCCTGATCCTTAAATCACTGAGCAAGGCTAGGGATTGAACCCTCAGCCTCATGTATACTAGTCAGGCTTGCTACTGCTGAGCCACAATGGGAATTCCCTGGGTGACTTCTTACGTATCTGTCTACTGCAGTGCACATAAATTTTCTAGTGATTGGACCCTGTAATGCACCTCGGCCAGCAGATTCCTCTGGATGCCTTTGGGCACTTCTATAGCATAACACCTCCAAGCAGCTTTCCCTGACATCCCAGAGGGAAGATTTCTAGCAAGTTCCACTGGTGTGGCACTACAGTGACTTGTCTGGCATTTTGTGAGCCATGCCTTCCAGCAAGGTCTGGATCTCCGTCTTGGGTGGAGGGGTTCTTTCTTGGCTGCTCTATCTCAGCCCTATGGGGAGTAGCTGATCCTTATTGTTGCTTTTTCTACATTCTTTAATGTTCAGTTCCTCCTAGTTAATCCCTTGTTACTCTAATCTCTTCTTAGAGCCTGCAGTTCTTTATATTAAACTATCCCTTGTTCAAATTATTGTGTCTTTTCTGTCTCATGAATGGACCCAAATTGTGCTATCCTGGAGCTCTCAGCACCTCTCTCACTTACATTGGTATCATTCAGATGGAACATTCCTACCCATTCCAGAGAAGACATCTCTACCCATCCTTACCTAGAAATCACACACAACTTAAGATATTTACTCAAATATCTTGCTCTGAGTGAAGAATCTGATCCCATTTCACAGATGAGGTACATGAGAACAAGAAAGGTTATATGATTTCTTTATGATCACAAAGTTCATCATAGAACTGGGACAAGAACTCTGGTATTTTGACTTCTAATCTGGTACCCCTTCCTTTCTGCCGTGCTAACATTAGTTGTCAAAATATTATTTAAGCAACTTGGAGTTCCCATCGTGGCTCAGTGGTTAATGAATCCAACTTGGAACCATGAGGTTGTGGGTTCAATCCCTGGCCTTGCTCAGTGGGTTAAGGATCTGGCATTGCCATGAGGTGTGGTGTAGGTTGCAGATGTGGCTCGGATCCCGAGTTGCTGTGGCTGTGGGGTAGGCCGGCAGCTACAGCTCTGATTGGACCCCTAGCCTAGGAACCTCCATATGCCATGGGAGCGGCCCAAGAAATGGCAAAAACACAAAAAAAGAAAAAAAAAAGAAAAAATTAATTAAGCAACTCCTTGCATATGGTCCTATAAGGCATTCAAATTATAAAAAATTGATCCTAGATTTGCTTCTCAGGCAGAGTAAGCAGGGGTTATGGAAAGAGTATGGAATTTAGGATCAGAGAGTCATGGGCTGTTTATCACCTGAGGGATACGGGGCAAACAGACAAACATTGTTATAAAATAGAAATATCTACAGTAGAGGGTTGTGGTCAAGGGGAAAGAAGGCCACATACATAAAGCATTTATCATTAGACATCTTTAGAGAAACAAGACAAACAAAAAGGCAATTAAATTATGCTGAATCCATTTCATTTCAGTTATTTTTTCCGAATTTTACATATTTCCCATGTGTATTTTTTAATTTATTTTTAAGATTATTCACACTGACACAATTATGTGATTTTTACACTAAGATAAACTTAGAGATACTACATATCTTCTAGAAAAAAGGGTATTTTTGGCACATGTGCATGTTTATAAACCTTCATTTCCCCTCTTAACTTTGAGGTAAAAGTGACATAAAGAACTGTAAATATTCGAAGTGTACAACTCAGTGTTTGATATATATGTGCTATGAAATAACATAATCAAACTAATTAACATATCCATCACTTCACATAATTACCTTTTTCTTTCTCTCTCTTCCTCTCTCCTCCCCCCCATTTCTTCCTCCCTTTCTTCTTCCCTCTCTTTCTTTCTTTCTGGTGACAACACAAGATTTACCCTCTTAGCAAATTTCCAGTATACAATACGCTATTGTTAACCTTAGTCACCTTGCTTTCGTTAGCTCTCCAGAACTTGTTTGTCTTGCATAACCAAAACTTTGAACCCCTTGGCCAACATCTCCCTATTTCCCCTTCCCCCCAGCCCCTGGCAACCACCATTCTACTCTGCTTCTGAGTCTAACTATTTCTGACTGTTTTATTTTGTCTTTTTAGGGCTGCACCTAAGGCCTATGGAGGTTCCCAGGCTAGGGGTCTAATCAGAGCTACAGCTGGCAGCCTACACCTCAGCCACAGCAACACAGTAGCCAAGCCGCGTCTGTGACCTACACCACAGTTCACGGCAATGCCGGATCCCCAACCCACTAAGTGAGGCCAGGAAACAAACCCGAATCCTCATGGATAATAGTGAGATTCATATCCCCTGCACCACAACAGGAACTCCCTGAACCAAATATATATATATATTTTTAGGGCCGCACCTGCGGCATATGGAAGTTCCCAGGCTAGGGGTCTAATTGGAGATGTAGCCTCAGGCCTACACCACAGTCACGGCAACGCCGGATCCTTAAGCCACTGAGCAAGGTCAGGACTCAAACCCAAAACCTCATAGTTTCTAGTCAGATTCGTTAACCACTGAGCCAGGATGGGAATTCCCCAGATATTTAATATGTATTTCTCATTCTACTTTTCCAATACCATCATAGTAAATACTATTATTTCCACTTTACAGGAAACAATGTTTTGAGTGCTTTTGAACTTGCCCAACAGTACATGGATCCATTTGATTTAAAAAGAATGATCTTTTCATTTCACCATTTTGCCTCTGTAGGTACAAATTTTTAGTCAACCATTCTGAAACAAAATAGCATCCATATGTATACTGTGATAGAATTGTGCTTACTGTTTCTGGTTTCAGAGCCAAGAGTATGGCTTTTCTATGAATACAATGACTTTCTATTTATCTACACACTGATTATACCCAAGGACAATGCATCATTTGGTTATTGTTGGTCTATTTTTATACATCTTGATGCTCTCTTTTCTGCAAGCTTATTAAAGCCATAGTTTTCTTTCCCAGCTAGCTCAAGTCAAATATTGCCAAACTTTGCAATTTTTTTTTCTGCTTTAAAACAGAACTGTGACACTTTTATCAAAATCCCAGGCTCTGCATTTTGTTCACCACACTATGACCTCATTGGTGTAGGAATAATTAAAGCAAAGTGATTAAAGCAAAGAAGTAGAGGATTAGAATCAAGTAGAACATCTCTAGTCCTTGTTCTCCTGGCTTTTCCCTCTCCCCAGGAAAGGAGAAAGACCAGAACCTACCTGGAAAAGAAGGAGGAGGTACCCAGTAATTCAAGTTATTTGCTAGAAAACCACATGTTGTGGCATTTTATTTTATTTTATTTTTTGGCTGCACCTGGAGGAGGTAGAAGTTCCTGGGCCAGGAATTGAACCTGAGTTACAGCAGTGACAACACTGAATCCTTAATCACTAGGTCACCAGGGAACTCCTGTTGTGACATTTTAAAAGTATTCATTTAAAGGTATTTAATTTAAAATATTTTCAGAATCCAACAACATATCAAAAAGATCATACACCACAACCAGGTGGGATTCATCCCATGTTCACAAGGATGGTTCAACATATGCAAATCAATCAATGTCATACACCACATTAATAAAAGTCAAAAACCACATGATCATCTCAATAGATACATAAAAAGCATTGACAAAGTCCAACATCCATTCATGATAAAAACACTTACCAAAGTGGGTATAGAGGGAACATTCCTTAACATAATCAAAGCCATTTATGACAATCCCACAGCCAATATAATACTCAATGGAGAAAAGCTGAAAGCCTTCCCACTAAAATCTGGAACAAGACAAGGCTGTCCACCTCACCACTGTTATTCAACATAGTACTAGAAGTCCTAGCCACAGCCATCAGACAAACAAAAGAAACAAAAGTATCCAAATAGGAAGAGAAGAGGTAAAACTGTCACTGTATGCAGATGACATGATACTATATATAGAAAACCCTAAGGTCTCAACCCAAAAATTACTTGAACTGATCAACAAATTCAGCAAAGTAGCAAGATATAAGATTAACATTCAGAAATCAATTGCATTTTTTTTTGTCTTTTTGCCATTTCTTGGGCTGCTCCCTCGGCATATGGAGGTTCTCAGGCTAGGGATCGAATTGGAACTGTAGCCACTGGCCTACACCAGAGCCACAGCAACGTGGGATCCGAGCTGCGTCTGCGACCTACACCACAGCTCACAGCAATGCCGGATCCTTAACCCACTGAGCAAGGCCAGGGATCAAACTCACAACCTCATGGTTCCTAGTTGGATTCGTTAACCACTGCGCCACGACTGGAACTCCTCAATTGCATTTCTGTATACTAACAATAAAATATTAGAAAAGGAATACAAAAATACAATACCTTTTAAAATTGCATCCCCAAAAATCAAAGACCTGGGAATACACCTTATATCCTGAGAACCATAAAACATTAATCAAGGAAATTAAAGAAGATGTAAAGAAATGGAAAGATATTTCACACTCCTGGGTTGGAAAAATTAATATTGTAAAAATGGCCATACTACCCAAAGTGATCTACAGGTTTAATGCAATCCCAATCAAATTACCCAGGACATTTTTCACAGAACTAAAACAAACAATCCAAAAATTTATATGGAACCACAAAAGACCCAGAATTTCCAAAGCAATTCTGAGGAACAAAAAACCAGGCAGGAGGCATAACTCTCCCAGACTTCAGGCAATATCACAAAGCCACAATCATCAAAACAGTGTGGTACTGGTACCAAAACAGACAGACAAATGGAACAGAATAGAGAACCCAGAAATAAACCCAGACAAAGGGAGCTTGACAAAGGAGGCAAGAACATAAAATGGGAAAAAGACAGTCTTTTCAGCAAGTATTGCTGGGAAACCTGTACAGCTGCATACGAATCAATGAAACTAGAACACATGTTCACGCCATGCATGACAATAAACTCAAAATGGCTGAAAGACTTAAATATAAGACAAGACACCAACAAACTCCTGGAAGAGAGAACATAGGCAAAACATTCTCTGACATCAATCTTACAAATGTTTTCTCAGGTCCATCTCCCAAAGCAACAGAAATAAAAGTGAAAATAAACCAATGGGACCTAATCAAACGGAAAAGCTTTTGCACAGCAAAGGAAACCAAAAAGAAAACAAAAAGACAACTTACAGAATGGAAGAATAGTTTCAAATGATGCAACTGTCAAGGGCTTAATCTCTAGAATATACAAGCAACTTAAACAACTCAGTAGCAAAAAAGCCAACAACCCAATGGAAAAATGGGCAAAAGACCTGAATAAACATTTTTCCAAGGAAAATGTACAGATGGCCAATAAGCACATGAAAAAATGCTCAATATTACTCATTATTAGAGAAATGCAAATCAAAACTACTATAAGGTACCACCTCATACCAGTCAGAATGGCCATCATTAATAAGTCCACAAATGCTGGAGGGGGTGTGGAGAAAAGGGAAAACTCCTGCACTGTTGGTGGGACTGTAAGCTGGTACAACCACTATGGAAAACAGTATGGAGGTCCCTTAGATATCTATACATAGAACTACCATATGACTCAGTAATCTGACTCTTGGGCATATATCTGGACAACTTTCCTTAAAAAAGCTGCATGCACTCGCATGTTCATTGCAGCACTATTCACAATAGCCAAGACATGGAAACAACCCAAATGTCCATTGACAGATGATTGGATTAGGAAGATTTGATATACATACACAATGGAATACTACTCAGCCATAAAAAGAATGAAAAATGCCATTTGCAGCAGCATGGATGAAACTAGAGACTCTGATGCTGAGTGAAGTAAGTCAGAAAGAGAAAGACAAATACCATATGATATCACTTATATTTGGAATCTAATATAGGGCACAAATGAACCTTTGCACAGAAAAGAAAATCATGGACTTGGAGAATAGACTTGTGGTTGCCAAGGGGGAGGGGGAGGAAGTGGGGTGGATTGGGAGCTTGGGGTTAACGGATGCAAACTATTGCCTTTGGAATGGATTAGCAATGAAATCCTGCTGTGTAACACTAGTAACTATGTGTAGTCACTTATGATGGAGCATGATAATGTGAGAAAATAGAATGTGTACAAGTATGTGTAACTGGGTCACCATGCTGTACAGTAGAAAAAAATTGTATTGGATAAACAATTTAAAAAATAAAATAAAATTAAAAATAAATAAATAAAATATTTCTAAACATAATTTACTATTTAAAAATGTAGTGTGCCATGCTTGTGTTCTATTTTAAAGGTTGAACTGCAGTGTTGGTATACCTCAAGCTAGTTAGAAACATAGAATCAAGTGTTATCAGAAAAATAAAGGAATAGACTCATTCTCATAAAGTAAGTTACAGAGTGTAACAGAATTGTGTGAAATGCCAATATTGGAAAAACATGGTCACAGGTCCCCAAATTGCTTATGTCAATTCTTTAGTGCTTAGCCGAGATAGAGGCTATTTTTAGTGCTTAACAAAAATCAAGGATGTTAAAAAAACCCTTTTTATCCATATTCTTCATAATGTACCATGTTTTTCTTTTGCCTGAGGACCAAATGTGTCTAATTTTTGCAGTCAGTTTTCTGTGCTTACTAAACAAAGCATGTGCAAGCAACATGGAAAATGGAGAGTCATGGACATTTCTCCTAAAGTAAGCAAAAGACATATCATGCAAAAGACAACACTGGGTGATATATAAGGAAAGAAGCTAACCCTAAGTTTCAGAAATGAAGAATGTCAGCTCAGAAGCTGGTGCCATCATGGCCCAGTGTGGATCAGACTTGGAGCAGACTCTCATGCCCAGGTGCTGGGGTTTTATAGGACACAAATACACACATGGTTCTAGTCTGCAGGAGGTGGGATTTAGGCCTGAAACCCCTGCATTAATCTGGGACTTTGGAAATTCTGTACTTTCATTGAAAGAGGATTGAACATTCAGATGATGGGTCTTAAACTGCAAAGGAAGTTTGTCTCTATTGGCAGGTGTGGATAAAAAGTTTCTAGTGAGGAATTGAAACAAAGTATGAGGTGTGGTCATAGAATAACAATTTAGGCTAGCTAGCAACATGGTGCTGAAATCAGCAAAACAGGAATTAATGTAAATCCTGCCCTAGCCTGCCTCCATGCTTAGAGCTCCTGGCAGGAGCAAATAGCAACCACTGTCTTGGGACATTTGCCTAAATCAATCTATACTGGACACACATAAAGAAATTAAATATGGGCTCAAAAATTAAACTTATAGATAAAATGAGGAAACAACCCCTCATGAGAGAATTCTTAGACACAAGAAACAGAAAGATGAGCACCCCAAAGAACTTGAAATAACTTGAGTCTGAAAGGAGTTATAAAATGGTGATGTTTAAAATGATTAAGTAGACAAACGATGGGATAGAAATATATGGAAACAGTAGGAAACAATTTACAAAGAATAGGCAAATTTGGAAACTTAACAATTAGAATATAGGAGTTCCCATCATGGCTCAGTGGAAACAAATCTGACTAGTATTCATGAGGATGTAGGTTCCATCCCTGGCCTCTCTCAGGGTGTTGGGGATTTGGCATTGCTGTGAGCTGTGGTGTATGTGCAGGTGCTGACTTGGATCCAATGTTGCTGTGGCTGTGGTGTAGACCAGCGGCTGTAGCTCCAATTCAACCCCTAGCCTGGGAACCTCCATATGCCGTGGGTGCAGCCTTAAAAAAAAAAAAATTAGAATATATACAAATGAAAAAATTCATTAAAAAAATATCTCAGTGGATGGTGTATCAGTTATCCATCACCACAGTAATGTTCCCTTAGACCAGGGAGGTAGACAACAAGCGTGTCTTCTCTACATGCCTGGGGTGAGCTGGGGCTGCCTGGGTGGCGCTGCTGCCCTTGGCTGGGTTTGCTCATTTATGGAGGGTCAGCTGGCTATTGGCTAATCTAGGCTGGCCTCAGTTGGAGTGTTGGAGGTGACTGGGCTCTATTTTACATGTTTCTCATCCTCCAGCAGACTGGTGGGCATGTCTTAGAACAAATGATAAAACAAGTTTATGAACAACTGACACACTGTAACTTCTGCCTCCTTTTCTTGATCTGAACAGTGAGATGACCAAGCCCAGCATCAAGGGGCAGGGTAGGTCACCCCCATTCATCTTGAGAGGTCATTGCACTACACAATCATGTGGAATAAGACACAGATACAGGGAGCCCTGAAGAATTGAGGACATTATGGCAATAGATTGCAGATGAAGGAGAGCTGGTTAAGCACACCCAGATGGAGAATGAGTGAAGAACAAAGGCCTGAGAAAATGTCTGTTTGTAGCAGAGAAGTGAAAAGATAGGATATATGAATATGTTACGACATTAGGAGGACAGATTGAGCTGGCCTGGCATATATCTAACAGAAGTGCCACAGAAGACAATATATTCAAGGAAGAAATAGTGAGAATTTCCTTGAGTTTGTCACAGACCTACTTTCTCATAATTTAGAAGCACAGTGAGTCCCGAGAATAAATTTATTTTTCAAAAAGTCACCCCTAAACACACTTTGGTAAAATTTGAGAATATAAAAAGAAAAATCTCAAAGCCACAAAGAAGAATAAACATAATACTTACAAAAATACAACCACTAAATGGAAGCAAACTTTTTACAAGCAACAGTAGGTGCCATAAGACAAAGAACTAATATCCTACTGGTACTGAGGGAAAAGAACTATCAGTCTAGAATTCTATACCATAGTAAAAAGTCACTATAAGATGAGGGTAAAATAAAGGCATTTTTCAGGTGAAATCCCATGCTGAAGAACTATTATATAATGTGTTTTAGAAAGAAAGAAATTAAACACAGAAGGAAGGAATAAGATCTGAGAAGCAATAGTGATTAAAGTCATTGGCAGACATGGATAATTTTAATTATTAACTGAAAATATCACAATAACCATGACAATAACTAATGGGGGGGGGCTGAAAACAGGGTAGATTAAGCTACTTCCCATGGGAAATATGAAGTAGGAACTAGAGTTAAAGAATTCCAAGTTCCTTGTCTTATTCGGGAGTATGGTTATGGTATTAATTAACCATACATTTTGTTAAGTCAAGTATGCTTCTTAAAATGTAAGGGTAACAATGACAAAAACAGAAATAGAATATGTAATTTCAAAATCAACAGAGGGAAATAGAATCTAAAGAGAATCTAAACATTCTCTAGAAGGCAGGAAAGAAATGAAAAGCACTCTTTTTCTCTAGTTAGAAACATAAAATAAAATAGAAGAAATTAATAAAAACACACCAATAATCACAATATTTGTAAATGTATTAAACTAAAAAATGCTTGACCTCACTAACAACAGGGAAAGGCAAAGTGAAGCAAAGAGATACTACTTTATGACATCACATTGTCAAAAGAATTATACAGCTAATAACAGATTTATTGCCAAGGATATGGGAAAATAGGGCACATTATACACTGTTAGCACAAGTGTAACTTGCTACTTTGTAAGGCAGTGTAATAATATCTAGTAAAATTGAATACATACAAATATGCCCAGACATTAGAGGAACTCTTGTTCCCCTACACAAGGAGATATATGTAAGGATGTTCACAGAAGCAACCTAAAATGTAAAGCATAGACAATGTAAAAAAGCAAATTGCCAAGAATATATAGAACAGGTCAGGGAGGGAAGGGATGGACTGGGGGTTTGGGATGGGCATATGCATACTGAGGTATATGGAATGAATGGCCAAATGGGGACCTGTTACAGAGCACAGGGAACTCTACCTAATATTCTGTGATAATCTGTGTGGGAAAAGAATCTGAAAGAGAATGGATGTGTGTACATGTATAACTGAATCACTTGGTGGTACAGCAGAAATTATCACAACCTTGTAAACCAACTATACTTCAATTAAACTTAAAAAAATGAGGAAAAAAGAATATATATAGTATTCTCTCTTTGCCTCCCCACCATATATATACACACACATACACTATATACACATGAGCAGATTTAAAGTATATACATATAACTTGCTCATGCAGTTATAATATAGATATAAGCACACACTTATGAGATGACCTTATAAAATGTGCCCTACAAGGATATCCATTACCTCTGGGGAGAAAGCAAAGTAATCTAAAGATAAAGAAGGTGGAGAGGGTTTTAATGGATTCTTTTTAAAAAAAAAAATCTGTGTTAAATATGACAAAATGTTAGCCACTGTAAACTTTGTGTGCCAGCTACACAGGCATTTTTTACAGCTGCACATTTCCATATGTTTGAAACATTTCACAATTAAAAATTTAAGGAATCCCAGCTACCATAAAACATTCAGAGAAACACTAAACATCCTCACAGCAGAGAATGAAATACAAAGCCAAGGTGAAGTTTTCACAGGAATCACACTTTTGGAAAGTCATGACATTCCTAAGGTGAGGCATTAACAGAAATGTAACTGTAATCATGATTAGGGACTCAAGATTTTGTACTTCTTTAGCAGAAAAATTAATGTTTAACTAATGTATTGCACTTAGCAGCGCACCATAAAACATACTGTTCTCTGTCCCTCAGCTAAACCCAAATTAGAATCAGGCAGTTTTGTAAGTTCATTACTTTCTGGGCCTGGAATTCAGCACCTCCACAAAGTATTAGCATTATTTTCCCATTTGAGCCCTCTTGGGCCACAGCAGTAATTACCTTGGTTTTTTGTGAGAGGTTAGAATGGAACCTTCCTAGAGTTCCAAGGGAAATAGCCCCCTCTCATTTCAGTGTGAGGTTTGTCAAACTCACGGAGCTTCCTTCCAACTGCGAGACTGATTTCCCAAAATTCTTCACGGGCACTTTGGTCTGGTGTTGAGAAACAAACACTGGCTTTCATCTCCAAGACCAAAAGTCATTGGAATGATCAGGAATCTCTCAGCCTTGTGCTTTTTAATTCTCTTTTCAGGGACGGCTCAGGAGTAGACAGAATTTGCTGCAGGCAGGGTGTTGAATTGGACCCAGCTTTTGGGGTAAAATCATACAGAAGTGGTAAGCCTGAGAGGAGTTAAACTATAAGTTAAAGTGTGCTTGAGGTACATTTTATAGGTCAATTTAAATGTTGGCAATAGATGATTTTAAAATCAGCATTAGGACTATACTATCATCCTAGTGGGGCCATTTTCCTCAGCAGCATCCACAGAACACGCACATGCTATGGCCTAGCTACAACCTCTTTTCCCATGAATGGAGGAAATTAACAACCCTTCGGACCAGCAGGGTCAGATATTGCAGAGAGACGCTCCTCACATCCCAACCTGAGCTCACCTTTAAGATACACATCAGGTTCCCTTCTCTTGACGATGCAATTCTTGGACTCTTGTCTTCTTTAAAGGACTCCAGAATTTTAAAAACAGTTGTGAAAAAGAGTTCTCAGAACTTTGTAGCTGGGCAGACCGAGGTATGAGTTTCAGTCTCAGATTACTCTCTGTAGGATCTCAGGCACCTAATTTAACCTCTCTGGGCTTCAATTTCTTCATCTGAAAATTGGGAAAATAATAAGACCATTTCAGAGGCTCCTTGTGAGGACTGAATGAGATAGTCCAGACTCTGGCCTGGCATAATGCTGAATTAATCACTATTGTTACTGACATTCTTCCTCTTATTCTGTCCATTATTTTCCCTTGTCCCTCAGATTTCCATTCTGAGTTGAGAGTGATTATTTTGAACTTAGAGAAAAGTGTTTTTATTTTATTCCTGTCTGCTATTGATTCAAAATATCATGCTTCATTTCCAATAAATAGCTTTTCTTGACTTTTTGTTTGGTATTCTGTGTCTCACATTTCCTTTTCTCTAACATCATTAAGAACAGAAACATTCTAAAAACTGAAGTCAAGCATATTCAGAAGTCAAGTGGTTTCAGTCTTAAGTGCCTCTGTTGATCAAGCCTCTTGAGATATTGCTGACCTTTGCTGGCTTCTCAGACTGGTTGTTAATTCACTGAGGTACTAGTGTAGGTATTAAGACCGGTCATTGGGGAAAAGGAAATTTAAGCTTTCATTACACTGTGGGAGTTGTATTCCCAGTAATAAAGGCCACCAAAAAGCAGCCAGGGCAGGTGTAAGTTATTTCCATTTGGAGGTCATCAGACGAATGAGCCTGAGAACAAAGACCATTCTTTTATGCATTTATGCAACTTCAGCATGAAGAAACTTAGGATATAGTAGGAGTTTGATAGTCACTTGCTGAATGATAAGTATGACACCTCCAATGGGGAGTTGCCTCAAGACAGACTGTCATGGACTAATTGTGTCCCCTCCAAATTCATATGTTGAAATCCTAAACCTCAAGGTGATGGTATTAGGACATAACTAGGTCGCAGTGGTGGAGCCCTCATGAATGGGCTTAGTGCCCTTATAAAAGAGACCCCAGAGAGCACTTTGCCCCTATTCCACCTGCAAGGACACAGGGAGAAGACTGCAGTCTACAGAGCAGGAAGAAATCTCTCACCAGACACTGGATCTGCAGGTGTCTTGAACTTTGACTACCCACTTTCCAGAACTGTGAGAAATAAATACTTGTTTTCTAAGCCAGCCCATCTGTGGTAGTGTGTTTTAGCACCCTGCATAGACTAAGAAATAGACCTTATCAAGGATGGCTGACAATAGTCAAGTCCTCCCCACACCTCTCTAAAAAGCCCTACAAATAATTGTCCATACAACGTAAACTGCATTTATTAATTTATTTATTATTGTTATTTGCTTTTTATGGCCACACCCACAGCATATAGAGGTTCCCAGGCTAGGGGTCAAATTGGAACTGCAGCTGCCAGTCTGTACCACAGTGGTATCATTGCCAAATCCAAGCCACGTCTGTGACCTACACCACAGCTCATGGCAATGCTGGATCCTTAATCCACTGAGCAAGGCCAGGGATGGAACCCACATCCTCGTGGATCCTGCTCGGGTTCGTTAACCACTGAGTTAACAGGAACTCCTATTTATTATATTTGATCACTTCCCAAAGAGAGATACCTGGATATATGTGCTTTAAATATTAGGAAATACAATTCTGGAAGGAAAAACAGATCAATGAAATTTTGTAAATCAAGAAGTAATTTTCCTAGAGAGTATTTCAACTTCATAAAGATTTCAGATGTCAGTGCTTGGTGGGTCCTGGAAAATATGTCATTGTTTTGTATTTGTAATCTCATACATCATTACTGAACTTTAAAAAGATAACCACAGTAACTTAGCATCCTTTGGGACTGAAAACAGGAGGCTGCAGTCCCGTGCTGTCATCCTACCCATGGTCTTGGCAGGGTTCAACCTGCACCAGAGTGTCCTTCAAGTGGCCCTGCCCATGGCAAAGGTGTCGTCAGCTGCCTCTCTTCTGGCCCTGCCTGGAAGTCTCACACAGACTGAGAGCAGCAGTTTAACAGAATCATGGAGGGATGAGAACTCCAAAAACCAGCAAACGTACAAATGCTGTGGTATTCCTGGCATTTGTGGTAGGAAGTTGATTCTTATTGCTTATAATTGTAATAGAGATAGGACTTTGAAACATATCACCAAGCTCTTGTTTTCCTTTCTATGTACATGATCATTTTCATAGCCCATATTATCACCTATCTGTAAGGGATGGGAATTGGAGCAGGGAATTTTTTTTTAATTGAAGTGTAGTTGATTTGTAATGTTGTGTTAGTTTCTTGTGTATAGCAATGTAATTGTTACACACATATATATATACATATACATATTCTTAGTATATGTATATACACACACTATATATATATTCTTTTCAGATATGTTTCCA
The DNA here is from genome assembly GCF_054392235.1 of Sus scrofa. Lineage (NCBI taxonomy): Eukaryota > Metazoa > Chordata > Mammalia > Artiodactyla > Suidae > Sus > Sus scrofa. The sequence continues at coordinate 79,332,510 of NC_139397.1, forward strand.
TTATAGATTATTAAAAGATAATGAATATAGTTCCCTGTGGTATAAGGTAGGACCTTGTTGTTTACATATGAAGTAGGACTTCTGATACTTTGAATAGGAATTTTGAGTCCCTAGTCAGGCAATGTGAGAAAAATAAGGATTTGAAAAATGTTTATGTTTCTATTAACATACTTGAAGGCTAGGTTTCCTGAACTTGATCATGGCAATTGCTAGAAGTCAGGGAGAATTCAGTGTATAAGGGTATTTCATATCAGACCGGAAGAAAAGGAATAAGGAGGACCTCACCTTCTAGTTATGAGAATGAGAAGGTAGGAGAAAGGGGGCAAGATCAGACAAGGGTCCTTGGTCAACATCCACCCCTGGGGATGAAATTCAAGAGAGAGAGTGCTATATAAATACCCACCTAGGCATAGGTCAGCCTAAGAACATCGGAGCCAGAGACCGGCATCCTTTGATGTTGCCCAGGGGAGGTTGCAAGTTTCTAGGGTATTTCTACATATTCAGCCTGGGCCACACCCAATATGGGAAGAGGGAATTCATGCAGCAATGGTACAGAGAGGAGAATTGGGAGAGACAGCCAGAGACAACACCAGCGTCTCCCAAAGCCTAGGTCTGGCATAGAGGGGCCTAAAAGTCCCTGTGTGCTCTCTTGAGGGATGCATAGGTCCTTGCATGCTGGTGGGCTGGCTGTCAGAGGCTGGGAAAGTGAACAGAGAGGCCACAAGGGAAGAGGGTTTTGAGGCTGGAGACAGATAGTAGAGGCCACAGACCTCAGAGATGGGTGTGTGCTGTTGCTTTAGTGCTAGATGGGATAAGCTGCATTTCAGAGGCCTGATCCAGGGATGCACAGACCAACCCAAATTGCCACGAATTCCTCACAGGGATACAGTGGACAACACCTGACCTGCCACCTGCCAAAGGACAAGGAACCGAGCACATGACTCTGAGAGCTCTCCTCTTCCTTACTGCAAAGAAATCAAGTAAGTCCCTCCAAAGGCACTCTACTCAGGAAGTGTCATTTCAGACAGGAGCAGTGGGCAGGAAATCAGAGAGACTGAGCATGTGCCTGAAAGAGAACGGGTCATCTATATGAAAAGATTTAAACCAAAGACGGGAAGATGCTGTTGACTGGCAAGTTAAAAGTCACCACCTCTGCCCTAATTGCCAGGACAGTGGGCACTGTGAGAAAGACTGGATGGCTAATAGAAAAGAAGTTACATTTTCTTTGCACATATATGTGAAAATGCTAAGCTGCAGCACATCTACAGTGTGAAGGAAACCGTGGTGTATTTTCTAATACCTCCCTTCTTCCAAAAAAGATTTGAGGCAATTACAATCTACATACTGGAAAATAAACACTTAAGGGAAGATCCAAAGAGTCAGTAAATTTTAGCTGTTAGGTGTGAAGAACTGAATGAGGAAGATACACTTAACATATGTTTCAACCTATAGAAGGTTAGTATAAGATAGGTGATAACTTGCCTCTTCTCTGTTCATGGAATGTCAATATGTTTGTGGAAGAAGTTGGAGAAGCAAGAACTGTCCAAGTCACACCTGTATCTCCAGCACTTTCTAGGCTTTCTGGAGTGTAATGTTTCCCAGTAAATATTTGTTGAATGAATAAAAGAAAAATAGACTGCTTAGCATAAGAATGGATAACAAGATAGTTTTGAGCTCTTTCAAACCATCAGCGGTGCTATGGGCCCAATGATGGAGCAGGGGGTCTGGCGGCAGGAGGTAGAGACTCCATGTACCCCATCTCTGCCCTGAGAGACATTCACAGAAAGAGGGGAAAAATGGTGGATGCAGGGACTTTGCTGTGTACTGCCAACTTTACCTGTGTGTGTATGATTTTTTTGTGTGTGTATAGAGGTACTTGCTGCAGCCTCAGGTGAACTGATGTGATCTTTGGTGGGTACCTCATGGAGAGGCCCCCTAAAAGCAGAGACTCTGGGCCAGGGCAGAAAGGATTGTCTGAGAGGAAGGGACAGAGCACCACGGCATAGCCTCTGGGAGGCGGGCATAACCCCGTGGACCCTTGGGGACTTTGGTCTAAAATTAAACTTTATGTACATACAGCTATCACTCATTGATTACATTGAAAGAAAGGGAAGAACAAAAGGTGCCTTTAAACTGTGTTCCATTAAACTTAGTGTGTGATGAATTAAGAAATATTTTAATAAGTCTTGCAAGGTCTTGAGAATAGCACAATTTGACTCTTGTTTATTAAAGGAGTTGAGGCCAGTTCATTAAATGTCAACATTTAAAGTATATTACAATTAGGATAGGGCTGTTTTAGCCTTTATTTTTAAAAATACAAGAATTTCAAAAACTGAAAGCCACCAAAGGCCCTCTCTGAGATGCAAATATACCAAAGTCAAACCACACAGTGCTACTAATAGCCTTCTCTGTATGGTGTTTTTTCTATTATCTCTGTGCGTTTTACACTGTTCCCTGGGCAGGCTTCTCCTATTCACCTCACTTCCATTCTTAGCAAAATTTTGGGAGACTATATCTCTCTTCAAGACTCAACCCAGGTCTCACATCCTCCTAGAACTGCCTGCACCCCCCACCCTCAGTTTGGAGCTTCTCCTTTGAGTTTTCATAGCACCCACCATATTCTTCCCCACTAGAGTATAAATTCCTCTGGGGAGACATGGTCCATTTCATCCTGTGTTCTCAAGATCTGCCGTGGTGTCTAGAACTATGTAGATTCCCAGCCCTCACAGCAAGGCTCTGGGAGCCCCAAATTCCTAGTTACGCCCTTCCCCAGCATGATGGGAGCACTGCTTTAAGGGTTGGGTATGGTCCTAAGTCTACACAAGTAAATATCACAGATTTGACAGAAAACATGTCAAATGGGGAGAGACCCAAATGCCATCTAGTTACATGCCAGGATTTTGATTTCTTTTCTCCCACATTAAGAGGTTCAGGGGCAAAATTAAGGCAGAGAGAAAATTTTTATGGGAGCAAGAAATAAGAAATTGCTTATTCTCTTATTCTACTCTTCTTCTTCTCTCACTTTCTTACACTATGGAAGAAGATGGTAGGAAATGAAATGCTTTGTCCTAGGCTAGACATTGTGGAGCATGGATTTGATGGAGTTGATGCAGCCTCTGTTGATCTCAAAGTTGTGCTGAATCATGAGCTCTTCCTGGCACATGGTCTTTGTTCACAATATGCCCAGTGATGGCATGGATTTGCCTTGTGCATGCTTTCTAAAGATAAAAACTTTTCCTATTCTTGCTCAGGTGACCAGTCATTTGCAATACAGTCAATTAAAAATTATCAAGGAACAATCTACCAAAGAACAGTATTGACTCTTTTTTTTTTTTTTTTTTGTCTTTTTAGGGCCATACCAACAGCATATGGAAATTCCCAAGCTAGGGGTCAAATCAGAGCTGTAGCTGCTGGCCTACACCACAGTCACAGCAACACTAGATCCAAGCCATGTCTGTGACCTATACCACAGCTCATGGCAACACCAGATCCTTAACCCACTGAGCAAGGCCAGGAATTGAATCCGCTTTCTCATGTAAACTAGTCGTGTTTATTGTTGCTGAGCCATGATGGGAACTCCTAGGGTTGACTCTTAAAATGATTGAAAACTAGGGAAAATAATCTAAATCTACCCAAAAGACACAAATTAGCACTCTGTTTTCATAGATTCTGCAAGACTATTTTGCATTTCACCCAGATGGTGACCACTTGCCATAACATCTTGAATAGTTATTAAATGGGGTCCATTAACCTTTGCTGGTACTACTTGTCATCATCAGTGATGAAGATCATTAGCTGACAGACACGGAAAACAAATTTATGGTTACCATGGGTGGGTGGGGAGGGATAAACTAGGAGTTTGGGATTAGCAGATACGAACTATTATATACAAAATAGATAAACAACAAGGCCCTATTGTATCACAAGGAATTATGTTCAATAACTTATAATAAACCATAATGAAAAAAAAATGTTCATATGTATACGTATAAGCAAATCATGTTACTGCATATTGGAAACAAATGCACCATTGTAAGTCAATGAAACTTCAATTTTGTTTTACAAAAAGATCATTGGCTGACAGAATTTGCACTGGAAACTAACATGTTAATTAGTCTAGTTAATTCACAGGAGTAATTAATTATCTAACACTTAACTAATCTAACTAGCTGCCACTTTCACATGTCGGGTCCAGAGGTAAATGCCAGACTGGAAGTGGGTGGTCTTCCTCATTGCACCCAACAATAAATTGAGAGATACGGTGTGGAACACCAAATGCAAGTGGGAAGGCCCCAGCAGCAGTAAGCGTACAGTAAGCTGAGCCTCAGAACTGTCAGTGGTTGTTGGGAAAGAGCAGCAGGTAGACCTCTTGTTGGTGGGTCATGAGGTGAGAGACATTATTATTATTATTATTGCTTTTTTAGGGTTACACCTGCTTAATCTGGTTGACCAACTTTGCCAGTTGACCAAGACAGACTGAAGGGGCCAGCATGGAATGTGAGGGGTTTGTCCACAATCTCTATCACCAGGAAGAAGAGTATCTTCTCACATAGAGGCCCCAGTTAAGATATTTAGGCATTTGGATAAGCCAACATGTCCTACTTTACAGCATAGGGAACTATATTCCCTGAGATTATATTCTTTTCCACAATGGAAAAGAATATAAAAAAGAATGTACATATATGTATAACTGAATCACTTTGCTGTACACCTGAAATTAACACAACATTGTAAATCAACTATACTTCAATTTTTTAAAGAAAGATAAGTGCATTTGATTCTTCACTGTAATGCATATTCTTACAGAGAAATCCATGTACATTAATGAAATGTCTTGTATCTGTTGCTGTTCCAGAGTAGACTGTAGCTGAGGCAAAAGGGAAACAGGAAAAAGATCCTATAAAGTTGGATTTTCTGTCGCCAGAACTGTAAAGTGAGAAGAAGCAGGAAACATAGTGAATTCATGGGTTTCTTAACAGAGACACCCTGTTTTCTGAAAACGTTGGTCTATATTTTGTTATTTTACCTGTGTTGACCTCTGACAGCTGCTTCATTGGATTTTATAGGCAGCCTCAGATTTAGCTAAATAAAAAGGCCCTGGGAAACAGGCTTTGTTTAATTATCAGACTTTCTGTGTGAATTTGAATGGACAAAGTTCAGATGAAGGGGTTTTCTGAGGTCTGGACTTTGTGTGTTTTTCTCACTTGTGCTCACAAAGAGTGAAAACAAGTTGGTGAGAAGCAGGATGGGGTGAGAAAATGAAATGTTTGGGAACTGTAAGTTCTCACGTGTACTGGACACATTTTGAGGCAACTTGGTGGATTTGTTATGGAAATCAAGGGGGGACTGGCAACCATACACAGTTGCCTCAAAGTAAAGAAGCTTGTGTGCTACCCCAGACCCAGGCTGGGACCACAGCCAGATGTAAGGGAAAGGTGCACTGGTCAACAGTTAACAAGCCAACCAACCTATCCTATTAAAGAGATAGGATACCACACCTTCAAAGGAGACCTATCTTTTCAGAGAAGTGTTGCGCTGAGAGCTGGGCTGTAGTATAAAAGCCCAGGTAGGGAGAATATCTTTGAATTACTAAGGGAGTTCAGAATGTGCTAAGGGAAAAGTTCCATTAGCAATTTCAGAAGAAAACAGAAGTTTTAAGGGAGAGTATCATGCTAACTTGTCATTCTACTATGATTTCACCTATAATTTAATAGCAAATTACAATATTCTTCTTTGCTGACATCAACTTAAGAGTGACTATTCACATTGTCCCAAGTATGGCTTCGATTTTACCTGCTTCCAATACATCCATGAGATCTGACAGGAATAAATACATTGGGTGAGTAATTTTGATGTTTTATTTGTTTTGATGAGATTAAGGTTCTTCGGATTTTATATTAATTTTCAGAATATGAACTTCTTCAGTTATGTAAGTTCCTGAAGTTTTGAGCTCATAGAGTTGGAATACAGCTTAGGACACAAAACAAAATAAAAACAATGCAAATTTTCTTTTCAGTGGCATTTATATACCTTAGTTCTTGAGAGGGGGTGACTCATATAAGAAAGTGGGGAAATATTTCAATTTTACCTCAAATAAAGAAAAAAATTGGGGCAAAAGAGGTCATAAAAAACATGGACAAGCTTAACCAATCTCATGAATGAACAAATTCACTGTTTAGCCTGGAGTTCAGCTTTAATTCCTGGACCATGGGTTATATCTCAGAAATAATTAAAGGGGTTGCCTGTTGTCTAAGGGAGATTTAACTGTGTTGCAGCGTATTACAATGTGATTTCATATGCTTTGTGATGAACTCTACATAGAATTCACTTCTAAAATACCATGTGGGTTATTCATCTCAGGGGTAGACATAAATCTGCCAAAGCTGACTGAAAATTTAGCTCCAATTCTTGCCCCGGGTTCATAGAACATAATAGAGCATTAATCTTCATGAGGCTTAAGGAATTTTTGAGAGCCCCTCTGATTTGCTGAGAGTTGTGTGAAATGTCTGGCTTAAAGCCTCCATCAGTCAGCATTTCGGAAAATGCTCCACTTACCCAACCCAAATAGAGGTAGCCTCCTAACTGTGTTCATTTCTTCAGGGAAGCCAAGGAGAGAGAAAAAGAAACATTATAAAAATGAAGGTAATCATAAAATGGAAAGACATCTTCCCAGCCAGTATTTTAGTTTGGTTGCCGATATTTAATACTGACCATGTTATGTAGCTTGTCATGGTTTGTTCAAAGACTTAATTACCAACCCCATCTTTGGCTCATATTTTAGGGAAAAAAATGCACAACAAGGTAGAGAAGAAAACAGTAAATGCAGGCTATTTGATAAAAATTATATACTTTGAAAGACTAAAGTATTGCAATTGTCCTCTTCATACTGGGTTGAATTTGGTATGATACCCCAAATTAGTCTTTCCTTTGGTCGCTGATAAGAGTGATCATTTTAGAAGTGCTTCTTGATGAGCCCAATGGAATAAAAATCTTCTACAGACAATCCCTCACCCCAATTTTTTGACCAAGGGATCATTAGACATTGGGATATATATCAAGGAGCATTATAATTAATTCAAGAGGTTATATTTAATGGTTATGCTACTTTAAGGATTTCTTCTTGAAGTTAGAAGAGGTAGAACAGATCAATGGTTTTGGAAATACAAAGGTCCAGGAGTTCCCACTGCGGCTCAGTGGAAATGAACCTGACTAGAATCCATGAGGATGCAGGTTCAACCCCTGATCTCGCTCAGTGGGTCAAGGATCTTGCATTGCCGTGAGCTGTGGTGTAGTTCCTAGATGAGGCTCGCATCTGATGTTGCTGTGGCTGTGGTGTGGGCTGGCAGCTGCAGCTCCGATTTGACGCCTAGGCTAGGGACTTCCATATGCCATGGGAGCAGCGCTTAAGAAAAATACAAAAGTCCAGGTCTTGACTAACCAAATCAGAATTTCTAGGATCTGGGCCCAGGTATCAGTACTTTTTAAAGCATCCTGGGTGATTCTGACAGATAGTTAGAGTTTGACTCACTGGAGTAGAAGAACGACACTCTGTAGAGTAATGATTCACTGATGTAGTAGGGGACCTAAAGGAAGATCTCCAGATAGTTAAAGCAGTTTGTTCAGAGTGAGACCAAAACTGTAATAGAAGCTGAAAGAGAAACTGGATAGTGTGTTTCTCAAACATTAATGGGCATGAGAACTACAGAAAGCTAAAGGGCAGATTTTAATTCGGTAGGTCTAGGGTAGGCCTGAGATTCTGCATTTCTAACAAGCTGCCCAGATGATGCTACTGGTTCGTTGACTACACTTGGTCTAGCAAGGGACTGTGGATAAATGCCCTCTTCAAGAGAAGAAAGAGGTGTCCTTTTGTTTTGAGGCCTTGGAGCTTGTTCTAAAGGAGGGAAGTGTACCAACATCAAAGAATACTTTATTTTTGAAACCAGCTATGATTCACTAAATAATATAGACTCTGTTACCCTAAATATTTTTGAAGTTAATAGTATTTCTGTTCTTTCTGAACAGTTAATTTTTTTTTTATTTTCCCACTGTACAGCAAGGGAATCAAGTTATCCTTACATGTATACATTACAATTACATTTTTTTCCGCCACCCTTTGTTCTGTTGCAACATGAGTATCTAGACAAAATTCTCAATGCTACTCAGCAGAATCTCCTTGTAAATCTATTCTAAGTTGTGTCTGATAAGCCCAAGCTCCCAATCCCTCCCACTCCCTCCCCCTCCCATCAGGCAGCCACAAGTCTTTTCTCCAAGTCCATGATTTTCTTTTCTGAGGAGATGTTCATTTGTGCTGGATATTAGATTCCAGTTATAAGTGATATCATATGGTATTTGCCTTTGTTTTTCTGGCTCATTTCACTCAGGATGAGATTCTCTAGTTCCATCCATGTTGTTGCAAATGGCATTATGTCATTCTTTTTTATGGCTGAGTAGTATTCCATTGTGTATATATACCACATCTTCCGAATCCAATCATCTGTCGATGGACATTTGGGTTGTTTCCATGTCCTGGCTATTGTGAATAGGGCTGCAATGAACATGCGGGTGCACGTGTCTCTTTTAAGGAGAGTTTTGTCCGGATGGATGCCCAAGAGTGGGATTGCAGGGTCATATGGAAGTTCTATGGATAGATTTCTAAGGTATCTCCAAACTGTTCTCCATAGTGGCTGTACCAGTTTACATTCCCACCAACAGTGCAGGAGGGTTCCCTTTTCTCCACAGCCCCTCCAGCACTTGTTATTTGTGGACTTATTAATGATGGCCATTCTGACTGGTGTGAGGTGGTATCTCATGGTCGTTTTGATTTGCATTTCTCTTATAATCAGCGATGTTGAGCATGTTTTCATGTGTTTGTTGGCCATCTGTATATCTTCCTTGGAGAAATGTCTATTCAGGTCTTTTGCCCATTTTTCCATTGATTGATTGGCTTTTTTGCTGTTGGGTTGTATAAGTTGTTTATATATTCTAGAGATTAAGCCCTTGTCAGTTGCGTCATTTGAAACTATTTTCTCCCATTCTGTAAGTTGTCTTTTTGTTTTCTTTTTGGCTTCCTTTGCTGTGCAAAAGCTTTTCAGCTTGATGAGGTCCCATGGGTTTATTTTTGCTCTAATTTCTATTGCTTTGGGAGACTGACCTGAGAAAATATTCATGATGTTGATGTCAGAGAGTGTTTTGTCTATGTTTTCTTCTAGGAGTTTGATGGTGTCCTGTCTTATATAAAAGTCTTTCAGCCATTTTGAGTTTATTTTTGTGCATGGTGTGAGGGTGTGTTCTAGTTTCATTGCTCTGCATGCAGCTGTCCAGGTTTCCCAGCAATGCTTGCTGAATAGACTTTCTTTTTCCCATTTTATGTTCTTGCCTCCCTTGTCAAGGATTAGTTGACCATAGGTGTCAGGGTTTATTTCTGGGTTCTCTATTCTGTTCCATTGGTCTGTCTGTCTGTTTTGATACCAGTACCACACTGTTTTGATGACTGTGGCTTTGTAGTATTTCTTGAAGTCCGGGAGAGTTATGCCTCCTGCTTGGTTTTTGTTTCTCAGGATTGCTTTGGCAATTCTGGGTCTTTTGTGGTTCCATATAAATGTTTGGATTGTTTGTTCTAGTTCTGTTAAAAATGTCTGGGTAATTTGATAGGGATTGCATTGAATCTGTAGATTGCTTTGGGTCTGAACAGTTAAATTTAATTCAACAAACAGAATTTGAAGAGATTTAGGGATTAAAAAAGATATACCAGACAGCTTGCAGGAGGGAATACATAATCTTTCTGGGGAGGTGGAAAATTACCATGTGAAATGCTAAATAAACACTTTAGGAGCACAGTGGGGGGAATTCATAGTGACCAGAGAAGAAAGACGCTTGGAAAGGTCTTCAAGGAGGAGGTGATATTTGAATTTGACCTTGAAGAATGAGTATGATTCCAATAGGTGAAAAACTGAGGGGAAGGGGAAGGATGTTTTAGGCCCAAAGGATGTTTTTGTTTTTTGTTTTGTCTTTTGGGGGCTGAACCTGTGGCATATGGAAGTTCCAGGCTAGCGGTCAAATCAGAGCTGCAGCTGCTGGCCTACGCCACAGCCACAGTAACAGGGGATCTGAGCTGGGTCTGAGACCTACACCACAGCTCATGGCAATGCCAGATTCTTAACCCACTGAGAGAGGTCAGGGATAGAACCTGAGTCCTCATGAATACTAATCCTCATGGATACTAATCTTTACCACTGAGCCAAACGAACTCACAAGGGTTCTTAACTTTAACTGCATATCAGATCATTTGGGAAGATCTAAAAAATAATTTCAGAATCTAAATTATTTGGGGCCTGAGCACCAGTGTTCTCTGCAAAGCTCCCCAGTGATTTTGAAGCCCAATCATGTTGGGGGTCACTGGAGATATAGAACACGAGGTTTTGGTTAATACGTTTTAGGTATTTGGTGGGAAAAGGGAGGACCCTAGAGCAGAGATGTCCCAGACAGTTCTTGGCAAAGATAGCTGGACCTCAGTATGTTGTGGGCTAGATCATTTGTTATATTAATATTTAAATAGTATGTAATTATTACTGACATAATCAAAGGATGACATACTTTACAAATATGAATTGGATTGAATTAAGGTCATTTCTGTAGCAGCAGTCAGCTTGCTGTCTTGCCTTCCATGTCTTGCATTATTTTACCAAGAGAGGGAGGAAGGATGGGCAGTCCAGCTCACACTGCTGTGATGGAGGCCTGGGCTGGAGCAGTGGCCACTGGGAGGAAAAGAAGTGGTGTACTCAGCATGCCTGATGGAGAACTCAATGGCAGTGCTACTCAGATCCTCAGGCCAGCAACATCAATACCAATGAGGAGCTTGTTAGAAAGGCAACTTCTTTCTTTCTTTCTTTTTTTATTTTATAATTGACTTACAATGTTGTGTAGTTTCAGGTATACAGAAAAGTGAATCAATTATACATATACATATATCCATTCTTTCTCAGATTCTTTCCCCATATAGGTTATTAGAGAATACTGAGTAGATTTCCCTGTGCTATAGAGCACATCTTTGTTAGCTACTTTAGATATGGTAATGTGTATATGTAAATCCTAAATTCCTTATTTATTCCTCCCTCCATGTTTCCCCTTTGGTAACCATAAGTTTGATTTCAAACCATTTCTGTTTTGTAAATAAGTTCTTTTGTGTCATTTTTATTAGAGTCCACATATATAAGTGATATCAGATGATATTTGTCTTTCTCCGAGAAAGGCAAATTCTGACACACACTCGCACCACAACCTGCTGAATCAGAATTTCTGAAAGAGGAGCCCATGAAGTGTCCAATGATTTTCATGCTTGTTAAAGTTTGAGAAGCACTAGCCCACGGAGCTGAGAGACATCAGAGAACTCACGGATTACATGCACACATACACTCAGACACAGCTGTAAACAAAGCCCCACGGTAAATTGAGGAGACAAAGTATGCAGAGATGAAGCAATAGCAATGAGAGCTATTCCCTCATCAGGGCATATGGAAGGATTGTCCTTGGAGTAAAGGGCTGCTGTGCTGAATGCAATGCTTGTGCAGTAGGGTAAGGGCCAGGAGAGCTGGCAGCCACAGTACCACTAGAATGGATGATGTGGCCAGAGCGGGCCCAGAAGCACACACAAGATGAGTGGGAATGAACAAGTAACCACTGAACTGCAATGGCGAAGCAATCTGCCCAGGAAGCAAAAGAATGGAGATTTGATGAACACACAGCATTCTTTGCCACACCCTTTTTTTTTTTTTTTTTTTTTTTTTTTGTCTTTTTGCCTTTTCTAGGGCTGCTCCTGCGGCATATGGAGGTTCCCAGGCTAGGGGTCTAATCAGAGTTGTTGCCACCAGCCTACGCCACAGCCACAGAAACGCCAGATTCGAGCTGCCTCTGTGACCAACACCACAGCTCATGGCAACGCCGGATCCTCAACCCACTGAGCAAGGCCAGGGATTGAACCTGGTTCCTAGTCGGATTCGTTAACCACTGCGCCACGACGGGAACTCCTCACACCCTATTTTTTTTAATGTCAGTTTCTCTAAAGCTTGTACCTGTCAGGCCCTCTATGTTGGGAGGTTAATGCTGTAATTATTCTGTGTTCACTGTACATTAGGTGTGTTACAAACACTATCCCATTCAGGCCTCAGGGCAATCTTATAAAGCAGTTACCGTTTTCACTATACCAATTTTACAGATGAGGAAGCCAAGGAACAAAGATAAAATAATTTACCCAAGGTTGCACAATTAATATATATACAGCTGAACTGGTAGTGGATCCTACAGCCCAGGAGCTTATGTTACACAGCCTCCCATGCAAAGAAAGAAAATGACCATCAAAGCTGGACAGAACCAGATAAAAATGGTTGTTCTACTATCTACTGTTGTATAATTTTGCATTAAGTCTCTCAACTTCTGTAAGCCTTGATTTCTTCACTTGTGAATTGAATTATTAGTATTACTTAATAGAAAGTTTATAGGGTTAAATGAGATAATGTATTTATTATATGCCATTTTCATGACATTGTGGAATTCTCATGCTTAATACTATGCCTAGCACACAGTAAGTGTACAATGAATATTAGTCATCATTATTCATTATTATACCACACTGCTTCCTTACAAATCAATTTAATCCTAAATGAAGTTTTGTGTCCAATATTCGGGCTAGAGATTATCATAGGTATACAATGATATTTCCTTTTTATGTGGTGTCTTGTCAAATTCCTTTATGTCTTTTTCTGTATTATTTTTTCCAGAAAAGGTTTTGTTCATGTTAAAAATCCTTACCTCGACTCTATGGATGAAGATATTCTCTACCACTTGGATTTAGGAACAAAAACACACAACCTACCAGCAATGTTTGGAGATGTAAAGGTAAAAGTCTTCCTAACTTTAGGAAAGACATTGGTGATATTTCTCCTTATGTTCCTAAGATAAATTTTACACCTTCAGCCAGAGAAGTATCAGAGGTCCCAACAGGAATGAGCCATACCCATTCTCTGCAACAGTTTAGAACATGCACATCAAGAGCAATGATTTCCCTTGCAACAAGACTTAAAGGTTTTTAAACTAAATCTAATACAGACATGACTATTTGATTCTTTGGTCCCTAAAGATAAATACAATTTTATGGACAATACTGCTGGGTGTTCAGAATTCATCATGCTTCAGTTCATTTTTTTAACGTCTGCATTTATAGAGGAACCTCATTAATTCTCATTTTATCAAACAATGAAAAAAACTCAACAAAACTAACAATACTATTTTATTTCCCTTCACGAAAATAACTATGATCTAATATTTCATATTATTAGGATTTCTGTTATTTGATAAGAAATATTATGAGAAAATTATTTATGGAAAGCTGCAAGAAAAATTATATGTCTGTATTATTTATCTTAAATATATATGTTAAGTATAAAAGTGGCTCATGTTCATTATTTAACATTGGAAAAATATAAAAAAGAACAATGATTTTTTAAAACACACCAAAAAAACTCATACTATCTAAATATAGATACCATCAACCTATTTTTATCTTCTTTCAATCCTTTTTAATAAATTTAAAATAGTTGGAATTATATAATGTTACATTCTGTGTTTTTCATTTAACCTTATATCATTAAAATATATCCATATTATAATATTCTCTTTGAATCACACTGTTTATGGATGCCAAGTAGCTGTGCCATATTTTATGTAGTCTACTATTGGCTTTAATGTTAAAGTATCTTTTATCATAAACAGTACTCGAATGGATATTTTTGTACCTAAAATTTTTTCACATTTAATTCTATGTCCTTAAGGAGGTTTACAGAAATGATCAAAGGGAATGAACTTTAAAAAAAAAAAATTTGTTTTGCAAAAGACCTACACCTATCCTATCCGCAGTCCCACCAGTAGAGAACTGTGCAGTTTTCACCTACTTTTATTCACTTCTTTAGCAATTACAAGAACAAAAATAAAAACCCTCACGTCTATCATCTCAAACCTTCACATTCCCACTTTTAGTGGGTTTAGCAGATATTCATTTCCTCCATAAAACAAGGAAACTGAGTGGTGAAAAGTGGTCAACAAGTTACACCATAGAGTGGCAGAACTAGGGTTTGGACCAAATTCTTTTAAGTCCAATTTCCAGGGTTCTTGCCCACTGTACTAGGAGGATTCTTTGAGTCATAGTAATTGAGAATAGTACATCAATTGGCACGAGGCATTGAAGAAAAGGGAGGAAGAAGGGGGTGGGGGAGGAGGAGGAAGAAGTGAGGGAGAGAAGAAATAGATCTATGATGTTCATTAACAGTAGGTGCTACATTGCATCCTCCCCTTCCCATCTCTCCTAGTGCACAAGGTGTGAGGGTGCAGGCTGATCTGATGTGACCTGCCTATTTCCCTACCCCTTTCCAGTAAGCAGCTCCTTGCCTTTTCATGGCTTTCCTCCATCTTTGGCTTCATCTTCTTAATGTAACCTCTTTCCCTACTGCTATGTCTGATGTTCATGCTCCAAGAGCAACTGATCAAAACTGTCTTTGATACTCATTAACCAGATTTTTATCTGAATCCAAATGTTGGGTTTGAAGTTCATGCCTCACAATGATTTTCCCAGGATGCTTATCTAAAGATAATTGTGGTTAATGAAAAGATCCATTGTAATTAATAAACACATTTAATTAATAACTAAAAAAGACTTATGCTTTTGAGACAGAAAGTGATCTATTGTAAACATATCTAGGTATCTATCGCTCCTCTACCTAATTATCAGCACCTATTCTCACCCTTTGCAATAACCACCATATAAACTTATAAGCTCACAATCTACCTGGTTGTGGAGCACTTCAGTAGATTCTCTTTCGGAAGAAAAAGGCATGCTCTGGTTTGGATCCTCCTCTATTGATTGGGCCATTTTAATAGATGGGAGGCAAAATGTGTGTGTGTGTGTGTGTGTGTGTGTGTGTGTGTGTTTCTGTAGTTTGGGGAGCAGGTAATGTAGTTCCAAATAATCAGAACCAGCTACCAGCTGCATAACCTATTCTTTAGAGGCAGCAGGTAAAGTCTGACTTATGTTTATAGATGCTCTTCACAGAAACTTGCCTTCTTCCAGTCACATTCTTTATCTTTGAATGAGAACATCCTAGGTTCAATTTCTTGACTCCCTTAAATCCCAGGGCAGTAATCCTAGCCTAGAAGATAGGACATAATCCATCAGTACCTGAAAACTCAACCTTGTCTTCACAGAAATAACAGTCATTAAACATAGCACTATCATCAAAGGAAAGGAGACGTTGGGTGTGTAAAATTTTAAATATTAAAAATTCTGCCATTTTATTTTCTCTGTTTTTTTTTTTTTTTTTACTTACTGTATTTAAAAGGTTTTGTTAGCTGCTACTTCAAAATACCAGTGGCTTAACACAATATGAATTTGCTTCTCATTCACATTGAGTACCAAGTGGATGTTCCTGGTCTATGGTTTGCTTTCCTCCGAACTGGTGACTAGGGACCCAAGCTCCTTTCATCTTGTTGCTCTGTCAACTTCAAGGAGTGCCTTAAAAATTTTCCCTGGGTGTCAACACTCATTCAACATACAGACAGGAGAAGACAATCTGTAGAATCATCAATGGAGATTTCTATGGGCAAGAATGAGAAGTGACACTCATCAATTCTGCTTACATTCTGTTGGCTGGAACTCAGGCATATGGCCTCATATAACTGGAAATAAAGCTAGGAAGTTGAGTTTAGTAGTGTGCCCAGAAAGAAGGCAAACAGCTTTGGGGAACAACTAATGTCTTCTGTCATATTGACTCGAATAAATCAATCAATTGAAAAATATAATGGAGGATCTTTAGAAGTGATCTATTCAGGAGTTCTTGTTGTGACTCAGCGGTATTGAACCCGACTGATATCTTTGAGGACTCAGGTTCAATCCCTGGCCTTGCTCAGTGGGTTAAGGATCAGGCATTGCCATGAGCTGTGGTGTAGGTAACAGATGGGTCTCAGATCTGGCATGGTTGTGGCTGTGGTGTAGGCTGGTAGCTACAACTCTGATTCAACCCCTAGCCTGGGAATTTCCATATGCCATGGGTATGACCATAAAAAGACAAAAAAAGAAAGAAAGAAAAGAAGTTATCTATTCAAATTCAACAACCAAATAGGTCTTTTATAAAATCACTGATACCTCCTTAGAAATTTCAAGTAACATGAAAAAGCATTATCTCTTTTTTTTTTTTTTTTTTGTCTTTTTGCTATTTCTTTGGGCCACTCCCCTGGCATATGGAGGTTCCCAGGCTAGGGTCTAATCGGAGCTGTAGCCACCGGCCTATGCCAGAGCCACAGCAACGCAGGATCCAAGCCACGTCTGCAACCTACACCACAGCTCACAGCAACGCTGGATCGTCAACCCACTGAGCAAGGGCAGGGATAGAACCCGCAACCTCATGGTTCCTAGTCGGATTCGTTAACCTCTGCGCCACAATGGGAACTCCGAAAAAGCACTATCTTATAAAGATCTATAATGTTATTTTAAAAGTTTTTATATGCCTTTGTTAACATATGAAATATATATATTTATATATATTTATATATATTGCAGTAGGACCAGATGAATACAACATGACAAAACTAAGTCAAGACACTTGGCATATTTGAAAGCGAGCTCATTCTGGCAGTAACTAGGCACAGTCCTTGGCATAGTTTTGTAATGCTTCAGACTCCTTCCCAATATATTTCTATCTTCTTTGATAAAACTAGGATAATTTGGGGGGGCATAAATCACAGACAGTATCATTTAAGGTCAACATTGGTTGGTGGTCTTCAGCCATGTTTTACTTCTCATTAAAGCAGCCAGACTTAAAATTGTGTCTAGAGATGATATTTAGTAAGACTGATTTAGAAATAAGCCTTCAAGAACAAAAATGCTTCTGTCTATACTTATCATCTTTATGTCTCCAGAAACATTCAGAAATTCCTGTTGATTACAGCAATATCTACAGTTCAAAGAAGAATTCAAACCACAAGCTATGCCAACATCTGTTTTGACTTTACAGTCAATCTGAATAGTTGTAATTTACATTACTGGCACCACACAATGAGGTTATTTTCAAACTACTGTAGTTTGTAAAAAGGAAACAATAACAACAACAATGACTTCCTTGGACTCAGATCTTGAGCCAAGTCTAAACTATCCATGCCAACAAAGAAGAACATTTCATGAATAATCAATAATAATTTAAAAACTCACCTTAGGCAGTACTCAGCCTTGATGGCTTTCATTGCAGTTCATTACCAACGTTAGGCCCCAACAGAGACACTCATAAGAAGGCACAGAAAAGACAATAATAAGGGTAGAAGAGAATCAGAAGGCCTGGATGAAAGGATGATTATACCCTATAATTGAGAATGAGGGTGGCACAGAAATTAGTGCTAAATGGAAACAGAATGCATCATGTAATGAGACCACCCAAAATTCCCGGTAAATTGTTTGTGAATTGGGCATCTAACTCTACAAATCCAGTTAGGTATTTCCTTAGGCAGATACTCTTCAACCCTGTGAAGGATCTCACCAGCTGTCCTTCTGAAGCTCTGCCTAATACTGCCCACATCAGTCAGGCACTACCAGCTGCCTTTTCCTTACTGGATTGGAACCAGCTTCATTTGTACTGAATTCCATAAATAGACACAATAAGCAAGCTCAAAATCAGGGCCAGGAAACTGCTGTGTGGTATGACAAATGGAAGTTGCCATTTGTTGACCACTCAGAAAGTGTCTGGCTTTGTCCTCTATCATATTCAATCCCATCTTACCTTCACAAAACGAAAGGTAGTATGGAGTTTTTTTCTTTGTTTTTGTTTTCTGTTTTGGAGATGATGATCTGAGGCACATAGAGATTCATGTATAACACTGAACAAGCTATTTAATCAAAGACAAGGGTGGGGTGCAAAGCTAACCTCCAAGGGCAGTCCTTTAACCACTATGTTGCTTTATCTGATTTGAAGCTTCTCTGGACTCTATGCACCTCACCGCTCAGCTCAGATTCCAGGATGTCTTTGTTCTTAGCACCTTTTTGTGGGCTGTGCTTCCTCAGGTCTCTGACATCTGCTGTCACTCACCCTCACCACTGCTGAGCCCTGCTCTCCACCAGGCTGGCCCATCCTCTCCAGCATCCACCTCTCCCATCCCTGGGGCTGAGGTAGCCCTAACACGCTATTGCACAAGCAACTACTGGACAATTACCATATTTTATTAGATTAGACACCCTTGACTGCAACACATACTGTCATTTCAGAGATGTTAAAATATGGATAAGACAAAAATAAAATGAAATAATTGGAACTGATGAAATACCATAGAGAAATTTCCAGTCTACCATGATAAGGCTTGCTCCATGAGCATTTCTTCTGAATGAGAAGTTGGAAAGTCTTGATGTGCCTTCTTTAAAGCTTTAAGTAAACATAGTATATTTTTATAATAAAAATATATGATTGGGAATGTGGAATCAGATAGCATATCCAAACTTGTAGTCCTCCGTTTGTTCTCATGTTACTTCCATTCTATGTCCTCAGAATTTATGAATCATAGCCTGCTGGCTGACTATATCAACTTAAGATGCTGGTTGATGTTCACTGTAAGCAAAAACACCAGGGAACACCCACTTGAACAAAATCAACACTTATTTGGATTTTGTGATTATATTTTCCTTTACTAATTAAGTACATCCAACTTTGTTTCTACAAAATAAAAACAAAAACCTATTTACAGGTTAATGATGCAGATTAGCTACTCACGAACATAACTCATAACATCTACACATATCTTTAAGTATATTAATTACTGAAAAATAAAAACATTATAGTTGAAAGCTGACCCTCGCTTTTTATCTCAGTTACTAAAAGCAGGTGATTATTGATTTTTATTAACAGTTTGTCTGCGTTGGCGGGAGCCCCAACAGAATGAAAGCATTTGCACTGTTTATGCACAAGGAGCTCAGATTGGAGGACAGTGAAGAGGACATAAAGGACATCTGTGCCGGGACAGACAGATATTGTATGTACAAAATTGGTCCCGTGCTCTCCATCAGTGTAAGTACTCAAGGACTGCATGGCAGGTGTTCATCACAAGCTAGCAGGAGAAAGGGGGAACTTCTGAATACAGGATCTCTTTTTCCACTCCTGCTTTGCATTTTCACACGATTAAATTCAGTGTCCAGGTGTGACTTTTACAGTTGGAAAAATCCTAGAGGCAGAAAATAACATTCCGCACCACTTTAGTTTATTAGTTACCACTTAGCTATGCAAGTTAAGGGGGAACCCTCAAATCATACTTCCTCTCTTTAGTTTGTAAATGATTAATAAGATGCCAGAAATTTTTTCTCCTCTATCCCTTATCTAGCTTTGGGACTATCTGGCTTTTAGTACATAGGGGCCAGTTTTCAGGACTGCCAAGGTTTAACATTATAATAAGCTCTCTGAGAAGCTGCTAATGCATTTCCACGGAGCTCTTTTGAGTTGCTTTCCTGCATTTAGAATATGTTAACAGTTCTGGACACACAGTGTCCTGAGACAACATGAAAGCAGAATGATGTGCAATTTTAGGGAACACAGAGACCTCTTCCTTCCTTATCCTGGCCGCAGGACAGCATACACTTAGGAAAATACGTGCACCCAGCTGGCCTAAGTTGGTCTCTGCCACAAGGCTGTATTCTGAAACAATAGCTCTGAGTCTGTTGCATATCTGTACACCGCAGCTCTCATAAGGGGCATAGCCAAGATGTCAGATGACAAGGCAGAATCCATTGCAGAGGCATGACAGTTCTAAGGGGTTGAATTATATGACTCCTGCACCAGAGAATAGCTACTATCCTATCCATCAATCACTCTACATTGTCTGGAGATGGAAGAATGGATAATCATGGCTGGAAGCCTGGAGTGAGAAAAGGAAAATTATGCAATACCAATGGGACAGCTAAGTTGATCTCCACTCTGGGAGATGTTTGAAACCTGCTTTGGACTCAAATGGGAGAATCCATTCATTTATTCATTGTTCATCCAACAATTAAAGAATATCTACATTAGAAAGAAACTGAATATTCTCTGATTTTGGCACTTTTTTTTCTTTTATGGCCACACCTGTGGCATATGGAAGTTCCCAGGTTAGGGGTCGAATCGGAGCTGCAGCTGCTGGCTTACACCACAGCCACAGCAATGCCAGATCCAAGCTGTGTCTGCAACCTACACCATAGCTTATGGCAATGTCAGATCCTTAACCCATTGAGTAAGGCCAGAATTGAACCTCAAGCCTCACAGATACTATATCAGGTTCTTAACCTACTGAGCCACAACAGGAACTCCAATTTTGGCACATTTTGTCCTCTAACTTTTGATTGACTTTTAGATTACAACTCTTTGTGCTCCCCCTCCAATAAATGGATAAGGACAAAAATGGATGTGAAACTATCATAAACAAGTAGTAAAGCTTAAGAGTAAGATAGAAAAACAGCAGTAGACTGATCCTGCTGGCCTGTCAATGAAAAAAGAACTGAAATATGCATCATGCCCAGAGGTATCAGCCAATTAGAAATGAGCTCACTAGGCAGAAAGAGGATTTCCAATTGAGATCCCTTCTTTGAAAATTCTTCCTCTCCAGCAGCTGTTAAGGTGTGTGTGTGTGTGAGAGAGAGAGAGAGAGAGTGAGAGAGAGAGGGAGAGAAAGGGAGAGGGGGAGAGAGACTGAGACTTTAGCAGAAGTACACAAGCCCATTTGTATTATCGCCATGATGCATAACCATGAAGTGATGATCATAAACCTATCAAATATCTAATTTAGAAGGAAACTAATAGATCAAATATTGGATCATTCTCTTAATTTACAGTTGAGGAAATGAGATTTAGAGAGTTTACTCATTAGTAGCAAGATTAACCCAGACTTGTTAATCTTGTACACACAATTAATACAGGTTTGATTCATGTCTCCAGAAAACTTACAATGTATTTGGAAGTCAGGACACGTTCCATGGGAACCAAAAATGGGGAAAACAGAGTTTTCACAGTTTACCTTTTTTTTTTTTTTTTTGTCTTTTTAAGGCCACACCCATGGCATATGGAAATTCCCAGGCTAGGAGTCAAATCTAAGCTGCAGCTGCCGGCCTATGCCACAGCCATAGAGATGTGGGATCCAAGCTGCATCTTCAGCCTACACCACAGCTCACGGAAACACCAGCTCCTTAACCCACTGAGCGAGGCTGGGGACCGAACCCTCACCCTCAAGGATACTAGTCAGGTTCATTATCACTGAGCAATAATGGGAGCTCCCATAGTTTAATGTTATTGATGATGACAGGAAGGGAACTCAGATGAAAACATTATGGCCAAGGCTCAAAGGTTTTCCAGATTCGTTAATGAGAGAATGAGTGACAGCCATCTAACTGCCGAGATATCCCTTCTGCTTTTCTGCACATGAAGGTCTTTGTGCCCCAGAGTAGAGTACTGAGGAACACATTGGACTCTCTGGTATTATATTAGGAATGAAATAGTCATGATTCTAAACTTAGCTCCAGCTACTACAAATTCTAGCATGATGGATCTTTCTGGAGTGTTATTAGAACCTATTGTAACCACTGAGAATGCCTAAATCCTCTAACCTGTGTTGACCTCTGTTATGTAATATTGATTCTACGCTTCCAAACACTGAGGAAAACTGGGGTTACAGTCACGGTCTGTAGCAACTTAACCTCACCTACACATCCAGCATACACTCCTGATTGTTAGGTGTAGATGTAAAGCACGTCTCTACCCTTGTACCTTTCAGAGCTCACACGGAATTACCAGCAAGTGAACAAAGACACATGAGAGCAATGAAATGGATTTACTCTTCCATTTAGGATGGTGGAAAAGGACTAAATACATGGCAGCCGAATCTATATTTCCTCGAAATCAAGTCAATCTTACAAAAAGCTCTTTTTCAGAGGCTCACTGTAGAGAGCCCAGCGGGGAGATGAGAAATGGCACTGCCCTGCCACACCAGTACACCATGCCGTCCCCACCTTCTGCTCTTGATAGTGAGGGCTGAACTCACTTTAACTGGCAGGGAGATGCCTTTCTCTGATGGTCACAGATGGACCTATCTATCAGCATGTCATGTAGGCGTCAGTTAGAGCTGACTTACGTTTTCCTCTGCTTTGGCAAAGTCATAATGATTATGGAAATTTATCTGAGGGCTGTTAACGTGTAATGAAGGAAGAAAATATGTCCTGTGTGTGTATATCAGTCTGTGAGCTGTATAATGACTTTCCCTTTTCTCTCTACAGCATGGCATGGGCGTCCCCTCCATTTCTATTATGCTCCATGAACTCATTAAATTACTGTACCATGCCCGGTGCTGTGACGTTACCATTATCAGAATCGGTACCTCAGGGGGAATAGGTGAGATGGACTGATTTGTACTATTAAATCCAAGCGGTTGTTCCATACAGGGCAGCTAGCTGCCAAAATATACCAACATGCTCAGAGCCCAGCAGAAACCAGATGGGCTAAAATGTTTGGGGAGCTGGGCTAGAGGCAATTTAGAAATTTAAATGTAAAGACAAGTAAAGGAATTTAAAGAAATATATATATATATATATATATATAGTTTATCTTTTTCTCCGGCCATGGAAACCTAGATGAGCGATCCCACTGTCTACTGTCCAGATGGACTTAGGTGTTTGTAAGAGTGAAAGAATTGCTAGGAAATATGTTTTGATGATAAGGGTAAATTTTGAGGATTAGAGCAAATTTTGAAACTTTGGAATTTTATAAGTGACAGGAAAAGTGCTTTCAAGAAAAAAAAAAAACATTAAGATTTGCCTTGTTTGTCAGCTAAGTAAGCAGACATTAATAGCTTTAGGAAAACATTGCTTTAGCTCAAGTCAGCAACTACTCTTTTCTTGACTCGGTCTTTTCCTCATTAACACACCAGAAGAGATCAGTCCAGGCTTTTAGGGAAGAATCAGGAGTTGCTTCCTAAGGTTTTCCCAGAGATTCCCCTCCTCCCTTCTTCCTGGGCTGTCACTTCTACCCTGGGCTCAGGTCAAGTTCTGAGGAGACCTCCTTCTCTTCCCACCTTTTCTTCAGGAGCAGATCTCCTGAGGAGATGACTCTACTATGTCACCAAATGCAGATTCAGACAGGGTACTGTAACTGGAAAGGTTGGGTTGACAGAGTGAATGGGAATTAGATAAAAAGTTGAATTTCGGTCTCGAAATTACACATTTTAGGAACAAGAAGGGATTCAGAAACCCTCAAACAAAGAACCAGAGAAGTGACTTGCGGGATGTTACAGAGCCACAGGTAGTTGAGCCATGCTTCACTAGAAACAAACACATTCAAAAAAGACTGTGTGCCCTTTGCACAGCTGTGTTACAGGAACGAAGTCTAGCCAAGGCCCTCTCAGGTGGATTAAAGTAGGGCATCTGTGAATGTCCACCCAGAACAAAGAGGAGGATGTTAGCAATCATTGTTGGATCAGGCATTCTTCTGGACTGTTGTTCATCCAGTGTTACCCAAATAAGCAACAGTAGGGAACCATGAATTTGGGCTTGACATAGATAACAGTGTTGTTAAGATTGCTCACAATTCTTGGGTTACGGGATATAAGGGTCTATCTGCATAGACCATGACCATAAATGCTGTGGTTGCCCCTGGATACTAACACATGTTCAGCGTAGGCAAGGCACCCTGCTGACCATCCGGCTCATGGTCAGGGATTCTAGGTGATTTGTTTCATGGCAACATGATAGAGACCACTCATGTAGCTCAATAAAGGTCTATGAATTGTGAGAAATTAAAGCACTGTGCTGTTGTGGATACTTTCATTTTGAAGTTCTGTTCTCATTAAGAACTCTTAGCTTATTGAAAAGATGTGTTTGTTTTAAGAAGGATATGGAGGTGCAGCTTGGTGTTTTTTGCTGTTGTTATTTGCTGATGTTACTACTCCTTAGAAGAGCCAACAAAACTTGATGATGATAAAGCACTCAATTAAATAGCATTTTGGCCTTTGAGAAACTTCAACTGGGGTATAAATGTTCTAATGCATCTAAATATTAGGGTGGCATGTTAATAACTTAAAAATTTTTTTTTAATTTTAATTTTTTCATGGCTGCACCCATGGCAAATGGAAGTTCCTAGGCTAGGGACTAAATCTAAGTCGTAACTGTGACCTATGCTACAGATGTGGCAAAGCCAGATCCTTTGACCCATTGTGCCAGGGGATTTAACCTGCATCTCCATAGTGACCCAAGACACTGCAGTCAGATTCTTAACCCACTGTTCCACAGTAGGAACTCCTGAATAACTCCATCTTTGATGTCCAGATTTTCAACTTCCTTCTCACTTTCCTATTTTTAGAACATTGTAAGTAATTCAAGAAGCCACATGTTTGACCTATTTAAAAGTATCTGACCCACCAAGGCTCTATCATCAGAAACTACCTTTGGTCTCTAGCTGGATCTTCAAAATTAACCCCAAGTTGAACAATGCTGGAATTTGTAAAAATGCAGAAGGATATGGCTACTCTCTATGGTCGGGGTTGGTAAACTTTTTCTGCACAGAGCCAGATAGTAAATATTTTAGGCTTTGCAGGATATACAGTTTCTGTTGCAACTTCACGACTCTTGCCATTAGAGTATGGAAGCAATCAGAAAAAATGCAAATAAATGAATGTGACTATGTTGCAATAAAATTCTATTTACAAAGACGGGCTGGATTTGGCCTGTGGATTGTAGTTTGTAGATCTTGCTCTATGGCATCTCTATGGAAGTATTCCCTCATTCTAAATTTTTATTGAGTACGTATAATATGATAGGCATAATACTAGTCCTGAGCAGGCAAAAGTAGACTGATACTGCTCTTGTCTTTATAGAGCTTATAAAAGGCAACAGATAAACACACGAATAATTACAAAAAGTGTGAAGACTGTTCAGACAAAGAGAGTCTAGTGTCCTATCAATATATATCCCTTCATCCAGGCTCCAGAATGGGTCAAACACTAGGTCAAAAGCTGGGCCTGGAAAATTGAATGGAATCTATCTGTGTTGCCTCTTAATTTTTTCTCCCTCTATATATTCAGATCTTTTAAAGTAAGTGACTTAAGCTGGTACCTGAAGAATGAGTTGGGGTTAGTCTGATGAAAGTTGGTGGGGGAGGATGAGAGAACATGCCAGGCCAGGAGAGTAACAGTTGGCAGAAAATGATTTATAAGGTCCCTGAGACTTGTATCGCAGGAGCAAGCCAGACTTTGTAGTGATGGAAGGTCAGTCAAGAGGCCTCATTTACATCAGGGAGGGGTATGGGGGAGGGAGTGGAAGTGACAGGGGTCAGAAGGAAGAGAGAACAGAGATGCAAAGAAATTATAGTAATCACGGAGTTTCAGAGAAGATTAAATATCAAGCAGTCACATCACTTTATGAAAGCTACTTGCTAGCAGGCTCATCTAGTTTATTCCTGACCTAATTTATTCAAATCTGAGCCCGAAGGCCAATACTAATTTGCATGTCCAAGAGTCATGTATTTCTTGAAATCTAAACCACATCACATTGTCAATATGAATCTGGAAAGACAGCAAATGTAAAAATGCCCCTTCTAAATGTTATTATTTAATTGCATTTGGAAGAGAAAATAATTTAAAAGATGAAAATGGGGAGAATTATTAGCAACTAGCATTCATTAATGCTGGCAGAAGAGATTACATACTATGTGTCAGAAGCAAACTCTAGAAAACACAAGTAAACTCGAAGTGACATTCTTCTGTAATCACTTATTTATTCTCACATTGTAGGGATTGCACCAGGGTCTGTTGTAATAACAGATAAAGCCGTAGACTCCTTCTTTAAGCCCCAGTTTGAACAGGTCATCTTGGACGATACCATCACCCGAAGTACAGAACTTGACAAAGAACTGGCTGAGGAACTACTCAACTGTAGCAAAGAAATTCCTGACTTCCCAACTCTCATTGGCCATACGATGTGTACCCATGATTTTTATGAAGGTGAGAATTTATAAACTGTGAAAGCAGCAGAAAACTGGCAGCAACTCTTTGTTTTTCAAACCCATAATTTAAATTATAAGCTCTCCTTTAGAGAATTAATAGTTGGGGACTAAAAAAGGAACTGAAACTGACATTTCAACTTGCTAAAGCATAGGAATGTCAGGACACAATAAGCACCAGAGACACCCAAGTATTGAATTTATTTGGAGAATGGGTCTAACCTGCCAAGAACCAACTGTATACTCACAATTAGTGATATCAGCATAATCTTGTCCTTGTTATGCCTTCATTTTATTTTTTAAAATTACTCAATGAATTTATTATATATTTAGTTGTACAATGATCATCACAATCCAATTTTATAGGATTTCCATCCCACAACGCCAGTGCATCCCCCCACCCCATCCCACCCCCCGAACTCTCTCCTTTGGAGATCATAAGCTTTTCAAAGTTGTGAGTCAGTATCTGTTCTATAAAGAAGTTCATTGTGTCCTTTTTTCAGATTCCACAGGTCAGTGATAGGATTTGATGTTGGTTTCCCATTGTCTGATTGACCTCACTTAGCATGATAATTTCTAGATCCATCCATGTTGCTAAAAATGCCAGTATTTCATTCCTTTTAATGGCTAATATTCCATTCTGTATATGTACCACATCTTCTTGATCCACTCCTCTGTTGATGGACATTTAGGTTGTTTCCATGTCTTGGCTATTGTGCTGCAATGAACATCGGAGTACATGTGTCTTTTCAAGTCATGGTTTTCTCTGGATAGATGCCCAGGAGTGGGATTGCTGGATCAAATGGTAGTTTTATTTATTTATTTATTTATTTAATATATTTTTATTTTATTTGGCTTTTGGCTTTTTTTTTTTTTAGGGCCGCACTGTGTGGCATATGGAGGTTCCCAGTCTAGGGGTCGAATTGGAGCTGGAGCTGCTAGCCTATACCACAACCATAGCAACACGGGATCTGAGCCGCATTTGTGGCTTACACTACAGCTCACAGCAATGCTGGATCCCCGACCCACTGAGCAAGGCCAGGGATCGAACCTGTGTCCTCATGGCTGCTAGTCACATTCACTTCCACTGAGCCATGATAGGAACTCCGGTAGTTCTATTTTTAGTTGTCTGAGGAAACTCCATACTGTTTTCCACAGTGGTTGCACCAATTTACATTCCCACCAACAGTGTAATAGGGTTCCTTTTTCTCTACACCCTCTGCAGCACTTACTGTTTGTAGACTTTTGGATGATGGCCATTCTGCCTGGTATAAGGTGGTACCTCATACTGGTTTTGATTTCCATTTCTCTAATAATGAGTGATGTTGAACATCTTTTCATGTGTTTTTTGGCCATCTGTATGTCTTCTTTGGAAAATTTCCTGTTTAGATCTTCTGCCCATTTTTTGATGGGGTTGTTTTTTTTTTTGGTATTGAGATGCAGAAGGTGTTTATAAATTTTGGAGATTAATCTCATCAGTCAATTCATTTGCAAATATTTTCTCCCATTTTGTGGGTTGTCTTCATTTTGTTTAGGGTTGCCTTTTTCGTGCAGAAACTTTTAAGTTTAATTAAGTCCCATTTGTTTATTTTTGTTTTTACTGTCATTACTCTAGGAGGTGGATCTGAGAAGATGTTGCTGTTGTTTATGTCAGAGAGTGTTTGGCCTATGTTTTCCTCTAAGAGTTTTATAGTGTCTGGTCTTGTATGTAGGTCTTTAATCCATTTTGAGTTTATTTTTGTGTGTGGTGTTAGGAAGTGTTCTAATTTCATTCTTTTCCATGTGGCTGTCCAGTTTTCCCATCACCATTTATTGAACAGGCTATCTTTTCTCCATTGTATATTCTTGCCTCCTTTGTCATAGATTAGTTGGCTCTGGGTGTGTGGGTTTAATTCTGGGCTTTCTATTCTGTGCCACTGATCTATATTTCTGTCTTTGTGCCAGTACCATATGGTTTTGATGACTGTTGCTTTGTACTATAGTCTGAAGTCCAGGAGCCTGATTCCTCCAGCTCCGTTTTTCTTTTTCAGGATGTCTTTGGCTATTCTGGGTCTTTTGTGCTTCCAAACACACTTTAAAATATTTTGTTCAAGTTCTGTGAAAAATGTCCTGGGTAATTTGATAGAGATTGCATTGAATCTGTAGATTGCCTTGGGTAGTAGAGTCATTTTGATAGTATTGACTTTTCCAGTCCAAGAGCATGGTATGTCTTTCCATCTATTTGTGTCATCTTTGATTTCTTTCATCAGCGTTTTATAGTTTTCAGAGTACAGGTCTTTTGTCTCTTTAGGTAGGTTTACTCCTTGGTATTTTATTCTTTTGTATGCAATGGTAAATGGGATTGCTTCCCTAATTTCTCTTTCTGATGTTTCATTGTTGATATATAGAAATACAGTCAATTTTTGTGTATTAATTTTGTATCCTGGACTTTGCCAAATTCATGGATGAGCTCTAACAGTTTTCTGGTAGTCTTTATGATTATCTAGGTATAGTATCATGTCATTTGCAAATAGTGATAGATTTACTTCTTCCTTTCCAATTTAGGTTCCTTTTTTCTCTTTTACTTCTCTGATTGCTGTGGTTAGGACTTCCAAAACTATGTTGAATAGTAGTGGCGAGAGCCGACATCCTTGTCTTGTTCCTGATCTCAGCAGGAATTCTTTCAGCTTTTCACCATTGAGAATGATGTTTGCTGTGGGTTTGTCATATATGGCCTTTATTATGTTGAGGTAAGTTCCCTCTAAGCCCATTTTCTGAAGGGTTTTTATCAGAAATGAGTGTTGGATTTTGTCAAAGCCTTTTTCTGCATCTATTGAGAGGATAATGTGGTTTTTATTCTTCAGTTTGTTAATGTGGTGTATCACAATGATGGATTTATGGATATTGAATAACCCTTGCATCCCTGGGATAAATCCCACTTGATCATGATGTACAATCCTTTTAAGATATTGTTGGATGCGGTTTGCTAGTATTTTGTTGAGGATTTTTGCCTCGATGTTCATCAGTGAAATTGGCCTGTAGTTTTCTTTTTTTGTGGTATCTTCATCTGGTTTTGTTATCAGGGTGATGGTGGCCTCATAGAATAAGTTTGGGAGTGTCCCTTCCTCTGCAATTTTTTGGAATATTTTCAGAAGGAGAGTTGTTAGCTCTTCTCTAAATGTTTGATGGAATTCTCCTATGAAGCCATCTGGTCCTGGACTTTTTTTGTTGGAAGTTTTTTAATCACGGTTTCAATTTCAGTACTTGTGATGGGTCCATTCATCTTTTCTATTTCATCTTGGTTTAGTCTTGGAAGATTGTACTTTTCTAAGAATTTGTCCATTTCTTCTCATTTTTCTGTTTTACTGGTATATAGTTGCATGTAGTAGTCCCTTATGATCCTTTGTATTTCTGTGATGTCTGTTGTTACTTATTTTCATTTCTAATTTTACTGATTTGAGTCCTCTCTCTTTTTTTCTTGATAAGTCTGGCTAAGGGTTTATCAATTTTGTTGATCTTTTCAAAGAACCAGCTTTTCATTTCATTGATCTTTTCTATGGTTTTCTTCTTTTCTATTTCATTGATTTATGCTCTGATCCTTATTTCTTTCCTTCTACTAACTTTAGGTATTGTCTGTTCCTCTCTCTCTAGCTGCTTTAGATGTAAAGTTAGCTTGTTTATTTGAGCTTTTTCTTATTTCCTGAGGTGGGCTTGTATTGCTATAAACTTTCCTCTTATAACAGCTTTTGCTGCATCCCATAGGTTTTGGAGTGTCGTATCTTTGTTGTCATTTGCTTCTAGATATTTTTTTAATTTCCTTTTTGATGTCTTCAGTGATCCATTGGTTGTTTAGTAGCATGTTGTTTAGTCTCCATGTGTTTGTGTTTTTTGCAGTTTTTTCCTTGTTGATTTCCAGTCATATAGCATTGTGGTCAGAAAGATGCTTGATATGATTTCAATTTTCTTAAAGTTACTGAGGTTTGATTTGTAGCCCATGGAGAATGATCCATGTGCATTTGAGAAGAATGTGTACTCTGTTGCTTTTGGATGGAATGTCCTATAAATATCTATTAAGTCCATCTGGTCTAATGCTTCATTTAGGACATGTGTTTCCTTATTGATTTTCTGTCTGGATGATCTGTCCATCGCTGTAAGTGGGGTGTTAAAGTCCCCCGCTATTATTGTGTTATTGTTGATTTGTCCTTTTAAGATTGTTAGCAACTGCCTTACATATTGTGGTGAACCTATGTTGGGGGCTTAGGTATTTAAAATTGTTATATTCTCTTCTTGGATTGATCATTAGGTACTGACCTTCCTTGTCCCTTAAAATATTCTCCATTTTAAAGTCTATTTTGTCTGATATGAGTATTGCTACTCCAGCCTTTTCATGATTCCCGTTTGCATGGAATATTTCTTTCCATCCTCTCACTTTCAATTTATATGTGTCCCTAGAAGTGAAGTGGGTCGCTTAAAGAGAGCATATATATGGGTCTTGTTTTTGTATCCATTCAGCCAGTCTATGTCTTTTGGTTGGGGTGTTTAGTCCATTAACATTTAAGGTAATTATTGATATGTATGTTCTTATTGCCATTTCATGAATTGCTTTGAATTTGTTTTTGTTGCTCTTTTTTCTTCCCTTCATCTCTTGTTATCTCCTCTTGTGGTTTGATGGATATCCTTAGTGTTGTATTTGCGTTGATTTTTCTTATTTGTTTGAATATCAATTGTAGATTTTTGGTGTGCAGTTATTCTGAAGTTTTGATATGAGTCTCTCTCTCTCTCTCTCTCTCTCTCTATATATATATATATATATATATATATATATATAAACAATCTCATATATATATGAGACTGTTTTAAGTTGTTCATGTCTTAATTGAAAGTGCAACTCCAGTGTCCTGCATTTCTACCCTCCTCTTCTCACTGTTTCTGATTTTGGTGGCATAATTGTGTATGGATGATTTTGTATCTTTACTGTATATATACCTTTACTGGTGAGCCTTGTCATTTGCGGTATTTTTGTTTCTGGTTGTGCCCTTTTCTTTTCTGCCTAGAGAAGTTCCTTTAGTATGTGTTGTAAGGCTGGTTTAGTGTTGCTGAATTCTCTCAGCTTTTGCTTATCTGTGAAGGTTTTGATTTCTCCTTCAAATCTGAATGAGAGCCTTGCTGGGTAAAGTAATCTTGGTGGGAGGTTTTTTCCTTTCATCACATTAAGTATATCATGCCACTCCCTTCTGGCCTGCAGTTTCTGCTGAAAAATCTGCCAATAATCTTATTGGGGTTCCCTTGTATGTTCTTTGTTTCTTTTCCCTAGCTGCTTTCAAGATTTTCTCTTTGTCTTTAATTTTGGTCAGTTTGATTAATATGTGTCTCGGTGTATTCCTCCTTGGGTTTATTTTATATGGTACTCGTTGTGCTTCCTGGATTTGAGTGAGTGGTTCCTTTCCCATGTTAGGGAAGTTTTCAGCTATTATCTCTTGGAATATTTTTTCTGTCCCATTCTCTCTCTCTTCTTCTTCTGGCACCCCTATAATACAGATGTTGGTGCATTTAACATTGTCCCAGAGTTCTCTGAGACTCTCTTCATTTGTTTTCAATCTTTTTTCTCTTTTCTGCTCTGCATCCATAATTTCCACTAATCTGTCCTCCACCTCGCTTATTCGTTCTTCTGCCTCCTGTATTCTGCTGTTAGCTGCTTCCAGTTAATTTTTTATTTGTCATTGTATTTTGCATCTCTTCTTGTTTAAGTTTTATAACTTGGATCTCTTTGCTCAGTGTTTCCTGTAAATTATCCATCTTTACCTCCAGTTTATTTCCAATGTCTTGCATCATCTTCAGCATCAACAGTCTAAAGTCTTTTTCCTGGAGGCTGAGAATCTCCTGATCACTTAGCTGTTTTTCTGGTTTTTTTTTTTCTTTGTCCTTCATCTGAGTTATAGTTCTCTGTCTTTTCATTTTTATAGGTTTTTGGTGTGGTGATCTTTTTACAGATAATAGAGTTGTAGCCTTGCTTACTTCTGGTGTCTGCCCCCCTTGTGGCTGAAGTTGGTATGGGGCTTGCTGTAGGCTTCCTGATGGGAGGGATTGATGCCTGCTCCCTGGTAGGTGGAGTTGATTCCTGTCCCTCTGGTGGGTGGGGCTTAGTCTCTGGATGGGATTAGAGGTGGCTGTGTGCCTGGGCAGGGGGAGACTTTAGGTAGCCTGTTTACTGATGGGTGGGGCTGTGATCCCACCTGGATTGTTGTTTGGCCTGGGGCTTCTCAGTACTGATGGGTGGGTCTAGATTTTCCCAAAATGGCCACCTCCAGAGAAAGGCATGCTGCTGAATATTCCCAAGAGCTTTGCTTCCAATGTCCTCCCCCCACAACAAGCCATATTCACCCCTGTTTTCCCAAGATGTCCTCCAAGAACTGCAGTCAGGTTTGATCCAGATTCCTATGGAGACTTTGCTTTGCCCTGGGACCCAGTGCACATGAAAGTCTGTGTGTGCCTTTTAAGATTGGGGTCTCTGTTTTCCCCAGCCCTGTGGAGCTCCTGTGCACAAGCCCCACTGGCCCTCAATGCCAGGTGCTTAGAGGGCTCTTTCTCCTACTGCCAGATCCCCACACGTGGGAGTTTGATGTGGGGCTCAGAACTCTCACTCCTGTAGGTGAGTCTCTGTGAACCAGTTAGTTTCCAGTCTGTGGGGCCTCCTACCCAGGTGGTATGGGGTTGCTTATATTGCATAATCACCTCTACTGCCTCTTGATGTGGTCTCCTCTTTGTCTTCTGGAGTAGGATATCTTTTTGAAAGTTTCTGGTCCATTTGGTTGAAGATTACTCAGTATTTCATTATGAATTTTGTTGTTTTTAGGAGAGAAGTTGAGCTCCAATCCTTCTATTCCACCATCTTAATCCTGTCTCCCCTGTTATGCCTTTATTTTAAATTGGTGACTCTGGTAGAAGGGGAACATGCTGATTCTATGCTTTTGCCATTTTGAGGTACACTTGCCTGTACCTCAAAAGGGATCTTGTGCCCAGGAAAGAGTGGGAATCAGGAAATGAGGAAATACTCTGGAGTGGGAGGAGGAAATCCCAAAGGGATAAGAAACTCTAGGGGGAGGAAATCCCAAAGGGATCAGAGCAGTTATTTTACCCCTCAGCCCCAAATCAAGTTTAGGAAAAAACTAAAGGTGACTGACAAGTACCAGATCTTGCTACAAGGGGCAAGGGACAGGACAGACCCTGCTCATTCTACAAGAAAGAAAGAATCTAACCAGGGTTGGTATCATTCCTTAGAGGGCATTCTAGAAATCTTATAGTATAGCTGTGTTTGAATATGTTCATTAAACTACATGTTTACTGTTTAAAATGTGAAATATTTTGCCAACATTTATAATTTTTGGAAATTTCACAGGAAAATTCAGATTTGGGGCCTCTTGACAAAACATAACATTAAAATATAAAATAATTTATGCATGGCAGTTCTGGCAAACCCCGATCCACATCTGGGGCTACATTCACTGAAGATGATGTGAGGCTGCTCCCTTATGACCAGAGACCTTGTTTACAGTACCTATTTGGCTTCTGGGACATCTGAGTCTGAATAAGCTTAAATACCATGCCAGCAGATGTGTTGCCAGGTAGCCCTAAGAAGGAG
Organism: Sus scrofa; assembly: GCF_054392235.1. Lineage (NCBI taxonomy): Eukaryota > Metazoa > Chordata > Mammalia > Artiodactyla > Suidae > Sus > Sus scrofa. Next base: position 79,366,152 of record NC_139397.1, read on the forward strand.
GGAATGAGAAGAACACACAGCCAGGCTGGAAGTAAATGAAATATAGAAGAAAGGGAAGAAAGGAGAGGAAAGGGAGGCAAAAAGAGGATTGTGCAGTAATGGATGGTGACAGTCTACTGGCCTCCATGCCTCAACTGGGCCGCCCTTGGGGATGGGCTGCAGTGAAGTCTGTTCCCACACATGTGCAGTGGAGGAGGAGCAACAGCATTGGGCTTTTCTCCCCCTCCTTCTCGCCCCACTAGTTGGTACAGGAGGAATTAATGATAAATGAACAATGAGAGCAGCCTAGAAGGGAAAAGGTGATCATAAGAGGGTGAGATGAAGCCCAAAAGGTGTAGGGGCAGGAATAAGGTGGACAAATTGATCATCAGCATATGGTCACCAGGTTCACCAGGCAGATGGGGCTGCAGTGTCCAAACCACCATCCTGATCATAAAGTAGCTGAGAGTCATCCTGGGGCTTGCAGCCTTGTTTTCTTCCTTAGCACCTGTTCCTGGGCCATCTGCCAGTCATAGGAGCAACCTGAGATTGTCCTCAAAGGGCAGATCTCTCAGCAACCTCCTAGGTCCTGCTGTCCCTGGGCACAGTGTGGCCACTGCAGCCCTAAGAAGGAAGGATGGTTACTTGCCCCAGAGCTGGGTGCTCAGTATCGTGGAGACTTCTCTCAGTATAAGACCGTTGAGCTGGGCAAAGCTTAGCTCCAGGTCCTCTAATTGGATGATGTAGATGCCCAGATTTATCCTGCCTGGGATGCAGGAGTTTGCGTCAGCTAAAGAGAGAGCACTGGACATCAAGTCAAAAACATTCTCTGTTCTTTTTTAGGCCAGGGTCGACTAGATGGAGCACTGTGCTCATTTTCCAGAGAAAAAGGGCTAGATTACTTGAAGAGAGCATATAACGCCGGCATCAGGAATATTGAAATGGAATGTACAGTGTTTGCAGCCATGTGTAGACTTTGTGGTCTAAAAGGTAAGACATTCATGAGTGCCAAGGGTCAAATTTTCCTCTTTCATGACATTTTTTTCATGCTTCAGAAGAAAAGGGAAACCATCTTTATATTACTTTGGGTTGAATGCATGATTATCTCATAATATCTTGTGAGTGGGCAGGATATTATTCCTATTATGTGCATGAGGAAACAAAACCTCAAGGTTCAAGAGTGAGTTATCCTAGATCACCTTGTAGTCAAGACTTGACAGCAAATTCTGCTTTCTTCATACTGGTAGTGGCTGTTTTCTGCTACAATTGAACTTATCAAGAGAGGACACAAATAAAGTATTCTTAAAATTGTCCATCAAAGGACACAACATCAGTGGAGTAATGTGTTTTTATTTATTTATTTATTTTAAAGTTAATTTCCATGTATTTTTGCTTTTCCTTTTTACTTTGAAAAAAATGATACAGAAAAATTGAAGAAAATAGTATAATAAATGTGTACCATTTACCAAGATTCAACAGTTTTTAATATTTTGCCACATTTGTTCATACTCTGTAAATATATACACATGTCTGTGTGTGGATGTATATACACATACACTTATGTGTTTTTTTTCTCCTGAATTACTGTAAGGAATTACAAATATCATACCACTTAACTCCTGTGCCTCAGCGTTATTTCCTAAGAATAAGGATGTTCTCTTGATGACCACAATACAATTATCAAACCAAAAAAAGCTAAGAAAAGTAAAAATCATTTCATAACATCACTTAACATCCATTCCATATTTAAATTTTCTAACTTTCCTAAAAATATCTTTAAAGATTTTTTTCTTATCTAATACTGAATTAACTTCATAGACTGTAAGGTCATTAGATATTGGTTATTAATACAATCGGTTATTGTATCTCTATATTTCTACATCTAGAATTGTCTCCCTACTCTCCTTTTATTATTTCCCTAGGGAGAGAGGATTTTTTGAAGAGTATAGGCTGTTATCTTCCAGAATGTCCGTGTTCTAGATTTGTATGCACCTTTGGAGGGTTTCACTTGTGCATTTATATTGAATGTTTTCTGTAAAGCAGAAGCAAAGTCTAATGACTTCATTAGATTCAGCCATGTGGCAAGAATACTTCATAGTAACGTAAACTTTCATGGTACCACATCAGGGCAAGGTAATGTAACAATATCCCACAATTAGTAATTTTGGGTTGGATTCCTTGGTTCAAAGGGTAACTCCTCTTTCCATTGAAAAATTAAAGTTTTCTCTTTGTAAATAGAAAGTAACCTCTAGGATGATAATTTAGTGCCTTGTGAATGAATATCCTATAACCCAATGGTCGTTTCCCAGTGATTTTTATCATGGCCTGCAAAATGATTTTCTAATTCCATCATTCCTTCTACATTTATTAGCTGACATTCTTCAAGATGAACGTTTCTTTCTCACACTCCTCCTTCTTCCTCTCCTTTTCTCTCTTTCCTTTTCTTTTTGGTGGCAGAGAGTACTTACTGTTTTGTGGATTTTGTTCAAAGCAGTATGTTGTAAGTGGTTTCTGTCATCATTCTTTTTGATACTTGAAATATCCCAAATTTGGCCAGGAAGAGCCCCTTCTAGTGCACTCTTTTGTCCTTTTTTACATAATCCTCCTAGCCCTTAGACTTTTCTTGCTTTAAGGCACAACAGCATTCTGAGGTACAACTTGCACTTTCCTTGCCTTAGGCCTGGGATCAGCCATTTCTCCAAGAAGCTCTGGCTCCTCTGGGTGGAGAATGGTATTAAGAAACCAAACACGGTTGCAACATGCGGTTTTATTTTTGGTGAAATTATTCCAATAACTAACCTGATCAGCACTCAGAAAATCTATTAGAGTAAAACATAGCTTTTCCAAGGACTAGTCAATGTAACTATTCTTTTGTGATTTTAAATTATTTTCATAGTCGTCCTCTAGATTAAAATTTTTTAAATTTTATTTTAAATTTTATTGATGATGGAAGAGGTAAAGCTGCAAAGTTAATTAAATTGGCTATAGGAGTTCTCACCATGGCGCAGCAGGTTAAGAATCCACCTGCAGCAGTTTGGGTTGCAGCTGTGGCTCAGATTCAGTCCCTGGACTGGGAACTACCATTTGCCATGGGTATAGTCATAAAAAGAAAAAAAAATTGACTATGAAAGCCTCAAATATAAAGCAAAATAGTACCATCTAAAATAGTATTTTTGAGTGGGAAGTAGTCCCCAAATATTAATACTGATATCCAAGAAAATGTTGGAGCAACTTTTTAAAAAATTCAGCTTTGCATTTCACACAGCAACTATCTATTTTTAAGGATAAAGTCCATAAAATATGTCATCTATTCAAATGTGTTTTACAGTGTGCATACTGAGTGCACGGCATAATACTAAGAAGCCTGGCTTTTGTTTAAATTTTAATTAAAAAAAATTTTTTTTTGGCTATACCTGTGACATATGGAAGTTCAGGGCCAGGGATTGAATCTGAGTCACAACTGTGACCCACACCTCAGCTGCAGCAACACTGAGTCCTTAACCCCCTGTGCAGAGACAACGGTGGATCCTTAACCTGATATACCACAGCAGGAACTCCTGAAGCCTGGTTTTTAAATAAGATCTTTGGCTGATAAGATTTGTCTCAATCATTACCTTCTTAAAGTAAGACTTCCTTCTGTGTATCAACTAGTGGCCCAAGTGCACAGACACTATGGATACAGCATTGGACAACAGAGTCCCTGCCCCTGTGGAGTCCAGAGAGGAGATAAACAACAACAACAAAGAGTAATCTATAGCAACAGAGTAACATGTTATATGCGGATGAGTGTGATGGTGGAAAATATGGGAAGGAAAGGGCATGGGGACAACCAAGGTAGGGAGGAAAACTATAAATTAAAATAGCATGGTCTGGAGTTCCTGTCGTGGCTCAGTGGAAATGAATGTGACTAGCATCCATGAGGACGCAGGTTCTATCCTTGGCCTTGCTCAGTGGGTTAAGGATCTGACATTGCCATGAGCTGTGGTATAGATAGCAGACGCTGCTCAGATCTGGCATTGCTGTGGCTATGACGTAGGCTAGTGGCTATAGTTCCAATTCGACTCCTAGCCTGGGAATTTCCATATGGCACAGGTACAGCCCTAAAAAAAAAAAAAAAAAAAAAAAAAGCCAAAAAATGGTCAGTAGAAAGTGCCATTTAGGAAAATGCCACATGGGTACCTGGGCAAAAGCAGTCTGGGAAATGCAATCAGAAATGCAATCTAAGGCCAATAGGCCAGAGCACATGGAGTATGCTGGAGAGACAAGGAGACCAGAGTAGCTGGAAGGGATTGATAGCAGCAGAGATGGTAGGAGATGGAGGGAGTGTGGACTGTCTGGTACCTATGAGAACTGGGACTTCCACCCAGAGCAAAATGTGAAGTCATGGGAAGGCTCTGAATAAAGAAGTGACCAGGTCTGATGCCTGTTTGAACAGGAGCACACTAACTGCTGATCTGGGAAGAGTCTACTGGAGTCAAGGGCAGAAGCAGAGAGAGAAGCAGGAGAGCTGATGGAGTAGTCTCAGGAGAGATGATTAAACCAGTGCAATAGCAATGGAGGAAGTGAGAAACAGTCATACTCTAGAGACATTTTGATGGCGAATCCAATAAAATTTGTTGACACTTTGATGAGAACTAGGGGAGAAAGACAATAGTTAAGAATGACTTCCAGGAAGGATGGAGTTATCACAATGGGATAAAGAAAACTGGGTGAGGATTTGGGAGTAGTAGACATCAAATGGAAGCCAAGTAAGCAGGTGGATTTATGAATCTGGAGTTTAGGTGAGATGTTTGGACTGGGAAAGTAAAACTGTAAGTTGATAGCATATAGATGGCATTGAAAGTCATGCAATGAATGAGGTGACAAAGTGAATGGGTAAAGAAACAGATAAAAAAGTTAGGCTTGGTGAAGGAGACCCATCAGAAACCAAGGAGGAGTGGCCAGAGCACTTGGCAATACAGCTGGAGAGTTTAGTGTCCTGATACCAAAGAGGAAAACTTCAAAAAAGAAGTAAATAATTACAGCATAAATATGCCCTATTTGATCACAAGTGGAGTTTTAATTCCAATATTTGTCCTTATTGTCAATCAATTTAAACACATAAAACCATAAACAAAATATATATGGTGACATTGCTAAAAACACGTTTTAGAAAGAAGTCACCAGTCAAAGAAGAGATTATTTGTTGAAACCCTATTCTTAACTTCTCTCATCTCTCAGAATGCATTTATATGCAAATTATTATAATATATGGGTGTAGGATGCAAGTGCACCCTGGTCCTCTTTGGAGGGTCATCATTAACACTCGTTTGTTCCAGAGAAACAAAAACATCTGTGTTTGCCTCCACAACTTAGTGAGAGTAGGAGCCCAGTTGGGGGCAGCTTGCCCTTGCCTGAGCAGCAGCCCAACCAGCATATGTCCTGGAGGAGCACCTGGATTCTGATATTTCTGCTCCAGGAAATGTCTCCTCACATTTCTTTCTCATGGAAATAGCAAGTGGTCACAGTCATGGCTCCACCTGACAGGCAAATGGAGCAGAATTTGGTAACCAGTTTAGTTAAACACAAAATGCCAACCCACAAACTGCTGCCCAGATGTAAGTTTGGTGCTGACTATTAGTTCTTTTTTAAGAGGCAGCTAGAGAAAGTTCTAGGCTTTTGAACCCCGGACTCAAGTCCTTCTGTTTTTGAGGATATTGCTGAAACCTCAGAGAAGTTTCTCTGTCTGAGGAATTTTTTTGTCCTTGCTGCACATCCTGGTGACCTTGCTCTCTCTGCCACCTGCAGATATCCTCCTGGACTCTCTTCTCTCTAGCTTGCTGTCATTCCTGCTCCCTGCTGCATCTTCCTTTTTCTGCTGATGCTGAAGCTGTTGGTAGCTGATTTCAGCCTGCTAATAGCTCTTTCAGGCCCAAGGATGCAGCATTTTTGTGGAGCAGACCCCTTCTGGGCTACCAGCATTTACACCAAAGGTTGTCTCTGTAATTCTGTAATTCTATAGTTCTTGGGAGTATTTCTGTCCAAATATCTTTATGGTGACAGGAACTCTCTCCCTCAGACACCACTGTTTTCAAAGGTGAATTCCTGGTACAGGAAGATCAACCACCAAGGACACAGATGAAAATCCCATGCATATGATGCTGCCATATTCCCATCCTTATCCCCGCTTTCATTACAGACTTCCCTGATAGCAGTGAAGCTTGGAAAAACCCTATGAGCTAGAAAAGCTTGCTTTGGGGAAGGGCTGAGAGAGCTTTCACAAGCAGCTGTTTTAACATAGAGGACATTAGGGAGGTTATATACCAATGGTAGGCAACACTGGAAAATGTTTCACCTGACACCAAAGGTTCAGGGCTCCCAAGCCTATTCCCTCTCCCCCTTCATCCCACTTCCACTGTCAGTAATGGCCCCCTCCACCCAGTCTCCCAGACAGCCTTCTCTAATGGCCTTTTATGTCCCTTTAATACTTCCAGATGACTGGATAACCAATCTGACTTCATACTAAGGTGATGATGGCTAATGGTTTCAGCTTATAAATAACCACTTTTTATTCAAACAAGGGTCTTCTAGAGACTCATTGTCCCAACTCAGAGGACTCACTCATTGAGCTTGGACTGGTGCAGAAACAGATCTTTCTGTGTTCACCTAGGACAAGGAGGTCTTAGGACAAGGAGGTCTTATCAGATCTCACCATAAATCTCACTTTATCAGAGAAGTTTTGCATGACCACCTAGACTAAACTCACTCACTCATTCTACTTCATCTCTCTGCATCACATTTACCACCATATCAGACTATATTTCTGGTTTCTTTATATATTAACCTATACATGCATTAATGCATGAAGGTATATATCTAGCATCTCTCTTCCTTGTAATAGAAGTAGCATGAGCACAGGGACCTTGCTTATCATTTTCTTGCTATATGTCTAGCACTTAGAATAATATCTGCCAAATGGACATTCAATGAATAATTGCTAAATGAATGAACAAATGAATGAATAGAATGACTACTCAACCCATACTGACCATGGAAAATGACTATAGCAAATTCAACTTGTTCCTTCATTGCCCAGCTTCATTTATGGCTTGGATTGTGTAAAGGACTTTAGAGTGCCTCATAACTGTCTACACAGGAAGAGGCAAAGCCTTAAAGTTAAGCCACCCTTTGCTGTAAGGTTCATACAATACTTCTGCTATATTTATAGCCCTTGGGTCTCCTAATACTTGATAAATGGACAAACTGCTTGAAATGGGGCCATAGACACCCTCTTATCTCATTCCTGAAAAGGAATAGTGGGAATCCATTGTTCCTTTGACAAGGATTTGGGTGAAGGGAAACAGTGGCCTTCATGAAATTATTTCACAGTGAAGAGCGGAACCTTCCGCACAAGGTTAACCCCCCTGAACAATACTGCATAAATGCATTCATCTATGGTTTTATAATATGCATACATCCGTCCCTCTCTGAAAGCAAAATCTACTTTAATTAACCCCCTAACATTCCGATTAAAGATGGTAATCCTTTTGCACTGTGAACTTGTGATAAGTACTTTTAGTTTTTATCCATCTTTAAAAGACAGTGCTGGCTGCCTTTTGACAGGCGCTTGTTTGCATGGCAATGTATGGAACCTAATATTTACCTAAGATTAGTTTCGCTTAAATCTTCCTCTTTGTCTTTGGTTGTTGGCAGCACTCTCAGTGGTTTTTCTTTAAGGTAAAGGAAGAATTCAGTGTTATTTCTTTTGATAGATACTGGAAATTTGGGGGGTATATTCAGTCTTCATAATATTGCTTTATTACAATTCAGTGAAAGGGAGCAGAATCCTGACTTTTATTCCATTTTATATTCTTCTGCTGGTTCCAGCCATGAAGGATACTGGGCTCTGGGAACTACAGGATGATCGTTGATAAAGTAAAAAAGATATTACAATAAGGATTTAAGATTATATTCAGTCTGGAGCTGGAGCATTTCTTAACTCAAAAATGGAGGGGGGGGAATTGGGATTTCAAAATATTATTACACAAAGGCAAAAGGCAGCTCCTTACAGCTCTTCACCCTCACAGTACCTCATGAGAGACACTGTGGCTCAGAGAGTTTAACTTTCCCAAGTTCTCGTAGTTAATAAGAAGTGGCTGAACTGGAATTTGAACTTGGCTCCATCTGACATGAGGCCCCTTGGCACCATGCTCTGCAGTGTCTATTTTCACAACAGCCTCTTGTGGGTGCACAAGGCTCAGATCTCTATTCAGAGGAACAACCAAAAAAAAAAAAAAACCAAAAACAAAAAGGCAAAATTTTCTATTTTAAAAGTTGTGAGCAGGTCTAACCATATACCAAGTTACAGTATTAGTTAGTGTTGGAATCAAATTAAGTGCTATGGTGATACTTATTCAGTAGCATGCGTAGTTGGGATTTTGCCAAGAAAGTCAGTTAAAATCAGGCACAAATGGTAAGAGATTAATTTACTACTTTTATAAAGGCAAGATTTTAAAAAAATTTCTTTCTTCTTGATTTGCTGGTTTTTACTTTTTTTTTTTTTTTTTTCTTTTTAGGGCTGCACCTGTGGCATATGGATGTTCCCAGACTAGGGGTTGAATCAGAGCTGTAGCTACCAGCCTATACCACAGCCACAGCAACACCAGATCCAAGCCACATCTGTGACCCACACCATAGCTCACAGCAACATGAGATCCTTAACCCACTGAGGCCAGGGACCAGGTTTGTTACCACTGAGCCACAACAGGAACTCCCTACATATTTTTAACCAAGGTCAGTATCTAGAGTTTGGTTTGATTCATTTCAATTCTCTCCTGTCTTCTGTCCTACTCCTGCCTTCCTTGTACAAGCACACTCACATGTCAGAGAATGATCTGGGGCCACTGATTCCATCCTGTGCATGTTGGCATTACCTGTGACCTGCCTCTTGCCTGTTGTCACCCTAGTGGGGCTTCATGGGTTCTCTCTGCTTGAGCCCCCACCCCTTAGCACAGCAGGCTCCATCCTCTGCCCATCCTGTCATGTCTGTGGTTGGAGGTCTGGCATTGAGCAGAAGCTCACATCCACAAAGTTTGTAGCTGGACCTCCCGGAGATGACAGCCAATGCAATGGTGGGAGACACAGAAGATGAGGGTGTGGATTTGGGAGAGACTTTTGAGATCCAACATGCTCCTTTCTCAGAGAATGAAATGAAACCCAGAGAGTATAGAGGGACCTGGCTATGGAAACAGAGCTGTACTGAAACAAAGATGGACTAGCCCTGAAAGCTCTTGCCTCCTGACTCCCATTCCCTTCACTATTCCATATGGTGTAAAAGAGTAACATATTTATCCACTGACAGCTTCCTTATACTTTCCTTTTTTGGAATAGTATTAGCAGCAACTTTCAATATGAGATGAATGTATAACATAATTTAAGCAAAGGTAAAAAGACCAAGAGGCTTATATTTAAGGGAGTGGATGGGGCTACCTGGAAGTATAATACTTAATCTAAATACTTAGATTTAGCTCTAAGTTTCCTGGAGGACTAGCTGAAAATGGAAACACTCCGAATTATACAGCACTCATTACGTTATAAAAGAAAACATTTGAGGCTTGTCATAAAAACTTTGTCCAAATGTTAGACTTAAGTGAAATTATCTGTTTACTTTACAATCAACAGTGTCTTTAGTAACAATTTTATAAAAGATACAGGACAATCCTTGATAGAGTTAATGCTAAATCTTGGTTCTGTCTAATTCAGCATTTCTTTGGGAACCTAAAATACTAAGGTGCAGGTTTGAACATTTGTTTTAATTTAAGTCAGAACTGAGTTTAAAACCTTCAAAGCAATAGCTGTCAAATATTAATGTGTCGGTAATTTAAATGGGAAGTTTTTTTTTTAATACAGATTAATTGCCCTTTCTTACTCCTTAATTCTCTATGTCTGGGATATAGCCTAAACATCTGCATTATTAACAAGCTCTGGTTCTGATGAAGGTGGCCAATGGAGCACATTTTAAGAAAAACCAATCTAGGGAGTTCCCATTGGGGCTCAGCAGTATCCCTGAGGATGTGGGTTTGATCCCTGGCCTCATTCAGTGGGTTAAGGATCCAGCCTTGCCTTGAGCTGTGGCGTTTGCAGATGAGGCTAGGATCCTGTGTTGCTGTGGCTGTGGTGCAGGCTGGCAGCTACAGCTCTGCTTCAGTCCCTAGCCTGGGAAATTCCATATGCTGTGGGTGTAGCCCTAAAAAGCAAATAAATAAATAAATAAAAAACAAAACAAAACAAAAAGAAACATCGATCTAGACAAACAACTTGTTCCTATGCTCCTTGGCTTTGATCGGGCCCTCTGAATACAAATTTTCTCCATTTGGTTTTTGACTAGTAGCCAACAGCCTAATAGTAATGTCTCAGAGGAGACAGAGGATGTGCAAAGGTTCCAAATTGTTGAGATTGCTATGTTTTATACACCAGGCACACAGGGAGTAAAGATGGGGCCTGCCTAATAAACTCAGACCTTGAGGAGTGAAGGGGACCCTGAAAAGGGCCAGGGAGAGATGGGAGAGGAGCAGTCCTAAGGGCCTGGGAACTCCAAAGCCAAGCTTTGCTTCTTTGCCGCTTTCCAAGACCCAGCCCTGTTTGGTTCTGTGGTGCAAAGGGAGTTTGTGACACTATCTTTGTCTATAGTTTCCGGGAGAACCCTTCCAGGAAATACATTCTGAATAAGAAAGGTGGGGCTAAAGCGGGGGTAGCTGGGGGACCATTTAGGCTGGGCTCCACGGGCCCTGAAGTCCTTGAAATTACATACAAATATTTTGTGTGTATATACATATGTGTATTTTATTTTCTTTTTACAGCTGCAGTTTCAGAATATGGAAGTTCCCAGGCTAGGGGTCGAATCAGAGTCACAGCCACAGCCACAGCAACGCCGGACCATTCATCCACTGAGTGAGGCCAGGGACTGAACCCACATCCTCATGGACACAGTCTTGGGTTCTTAACCCACAGAGCCACAGCAGGAACTCCCACACATATGTATTTTTGTAAAAGGAGGTTCCAGTTACACCTTTAATCAGATTTGCAAAGGGATCAAAAACGATCCCAAAGAGTTGAGAATCACTGGAAGTTCCATGTTGACGCTGGTACGTTCCTCCTTGGTGACAGCTAGGTCACTAAATGTCCCTCCACAGGAGCCATCCTCCCTGCCCAATCTGAGGATTATGGTAGCAAAGATGTCAGGCTTAATTTTGACAAATTGTTTTGGGTCATTAGTCCCTTTTAGTTGCTTTTGGAAATAGTAATTTCAGGCGACAAGATTATTATATGCTGCTTGTTAATGGTCCCTCCAGCGTCAAGATAACACGACCAAGATGGCCATGACTTGTTCTTGTCCCTCTTTGGCATAACCCTTGGAGTCACCAGAGAAGATGGTTAGTAAAGTTAGCTCCTGCTCCATGACAAGTACAGAGCACCGGTAACCTCTTATCCTTCTGCCAAGTGAGGGATTAGAGAAGAACTTTCATCTTTTCCCTGCTACCACCAGCCCCTGTCAACCTTCACTGACTGGCTGATCATTAACTTGAAAAGCTAGGGAAGCTCTTCCATTTGCTTGTTCAGCCAAGTTGCTTTACAATCGAATGAGTTTTGAATAAATAAGGTTCTAGGCGATGAAATATTTGACCCAGCTCAAGTTGGATATTTTCACTGCTTTTCCTTTCACTGAATAGGAGCGTTGGTTTGATTGACAGGTCAGGGCAGGTATGCCTAATGGTTCACCATGTGTCAGCTCAAGAGAGGATGATGGGAGATAGAGAATTCTCCTCTGAGGTCTAGGAGGCTGGGAATTGATGGGCTATTTACTAGCTGTGTCCTACCGGGCCATTTGTTTGACCTTCCAAATCCTTCATTTCATCATTTGTCAAAGGGGATAAAAATAATAGCTAGCTCAGGGTACAGCTATGAGGTCTAAATGGTATCATAAATTCCCCACATAAAGCAAGAGCTTAACCAAACAAAAAAGATAGCATCTAATATAATTACAGTCCATTTCTCCTTCTCAAATCCAGATCTTCTAAAGTCTGAAATAGTGAAGTCAAATAAATAAACATCACACTCACACCCAAATTTTATCTTCATGACCTCAAAGCTTGTCAATGTAGCTACAGCTAATCCCAGATACACCGAAATCCTTTGTAAAATGATGCAGATGAAGACAGAGACTATGACACTGCTATCAATTCAAAATGGTTGACTGATTTCAATGTGAGCAACCACATTCCTTGAAATCAATGATTTCATGAGAAACTGAAAATAAAGAATTTGTTGGGAATTCAGTGTTTCTCTCTAGATCTTTCTTGATGGAACAAACCAAAGATGCGGTCTTTATGTTGAGTTTTCAAAAATGAGTTTTTTTTGTTTTGTTTTGTTTTGTTTTTTTTTTAAGAAAGATGTTTGGTTCTTTCCCCCTAGCTTTGTAACCATCATAAGATGTTATCCTCATTCTTTGGAAACTAAATGCTGACACATGAGCTCCTTCGTGGAGCTGGTTCTTAACATTTATGTTTCATTTTCTTGCTCAAACTTCATAAGGGTCAGTACTTGCCTTTATTGGTATTTCCTGAGGTAAGTATTCATCTCTCTTTTCTATTTACTTCACTCTCCAGCAGGCAACCTCACACATTGCACAAGGAGTAAAATGTCATCTCAGGAAAAATGGCTGGCTCTCCAGTTATATCCTCCAGTGAGAAAAGCCTGCTCTAAAAATTAGCAGTGGGAGTTCCCATAACGGCACAGTGAAAGCGACTCCGACTAGGAACCATGAGGTTATGGGTTTGATCCCTGGCTTTTCTCAGTGTGTTAAGGATCTGGCATTGCCATGAGCTGTGGTGTAGGTCACAGACATGGCTCGGATCCCGCATTGCTGCGCCTGTGGCATAGGCCTGCCACTGTAGCTCTGCTTAGACCCCTATCCTGGGAACCTCCATATGCCGTGGGTGAAGCCTTAGAAAGACAAAAAGACCCCCCCCCAAAAAAAAGAAAAGAAAAAGAAAAGAAAGAAAAAAGAAAAGAATTAGAAGTGGGATAGAAAGCTGGAGGTGTGTGTATCTTAGATGGCAAAGAGCTCTCCTTGTTCTCGAACAAAAAGCTTTTCTGAGCCTTAGTCTAGCCAGTCGTAGGGGAAAGGAGAAGACAGAGTGCTGCAAAAGATTTCAATTAACATATGGAGATGGTTTGGTGGTAGTACAGAGAAAATTTAAAAAAACTTTTTTTTGTTTGTTTTTCTAGGGCTGAACCCATGGCATATGGAGATTCCCAGGCTAGGAGTCTAATCAGAGCTGTAGCCGCCAGCCTACCCCAGAGCCACAGCAACTCAGGATCTGAGCCATGTCTGCGACCTACACCCATGGCTCACAGCAACGCCGGATCCTTGACCCACTGAGCAAGGACAGGCGTTGAACTCAGAACCTCATGGTTTCTAGTCGGATTCATTAATCACTGAGCCACAACGGGAACTCCCTGAGTCCAGAGAAAAATGAATGATAATTCATGCAGAAGTATAGAGGGGTCAGAGGGTTGCATTTACATGACAGAGAAGACAACAAATGCAAAGTACACGTGTTAGGGACACAGGGGTGTCTGGGTAATGTTTCTACACAAAAGATAAACCCATGTGTTCAGTAACAGTGTAATCTGCTCTTCTAGCTGCTGTAGTCTGTGTGACACTTCTCAACAGACTTGAATGTGACCAGATCAACTCTCCACATGATGTTCTGGCGGAATATCAGAAAAGACCTCAGCTCCTAATTGCCAAGTTCATCAAACAGCGGCTTGGACTTCATGACTAGACATCATAGCTGGGCAGCTCAATCCTTCCCCATGAGGTTGTAGTTTCAGTTTTAACGCTTAAGTCATATATTAGTTGTGGCATTTTATTTTTAATATAGTTCTCATCCATGTGCTCACATCATAATTGAGTGATTTTTATAAAACTCTTTCTCTTAAAAATGAATATATTGCAAACAAATTTAATAACTTATGTTAAATTAAATTCAAATCCCATTTTAAAATGAGTTAGCTAAGTCAGTCTAATAATTAAAATTGTAAAACTCCTGTATTGTGACATTTGGAGTTTCATATGCAGCATTAATTAAGCTCCCATTAAAATAGATCAACCACTTGTAGATATGGTTACCCGTCATTCTGTTTCTGAAACCCATCCAGAAATGCATGTTAGAACGTTGTCAGGCACTTCTAGCTGTTGGACAAGTGACAGAAATGGATCATGCACATTCAAAATATTTACAGAAAAAAAAAGTGTCAGCATAATGTAGGTCTATGTGAAAAAGCTACTCTTAGGGAAATATGACCATACTTCTTTTTTTCCCCTGTAGGATTTCAGTGCACCACAGAATAGGATTAGAGGCTTAGGTTTGCCCATGTTTGTGATTTTATAACAACTCGAGATCACACATTGATTTTTGAATGAAAATCCTTGGAAATGCAAAGAAAGATCTCCATTTTTCTTCTGAAATCACAAATGATTACATCACCTTCTAGCAATTTTCTTTTCTTTTAAAAGGAAATGTGTTTTGGAAAAGGCTGTATTCATGTCTATATTAACCTCATAGGCTGAGAAATTAATAACAACTGAATTTAGACTTGAGTTCAAGATGTTAAACCCATCCTTTTGTGTGACTTTGAAGCAGATCTTGCCTGTGCCCTGCCTGCACCTTGCCTATTCAGTTTGACCTTCTGGGAGGCCTGAGGTCACTTAGAGGGTGCATGACACCCTACATGAGTTGATGCCGCCTAGGAGTTCTAAAGCTGATACTCTTAGGAGTTGGGAGGCATGGATGGAGGATGGGTGGAGGATGGCTTATAATATTAAATAGTATGTAATGTTGTAGACATATATTTATATTGTTATGGTTCAAATAAAGTTTAATTCCAACCATGAAAGATTTTTTGCCTGCTTATAATTAACAACAATAAATAATACCCTGAAAAGTGAATAAGTTTGGGAGCTTTTTTTGAACATAGATATGTTTGACATGAAATTTATTTATTCTTTGGTTGCACCCATGGTATATGGAAGTTCCCAGGCCAGGGATTGAATCCAAGCCACTGCTGCAACCTGCACCAGGCCAAGGATCAAACCCAAGCCACTGCAAAGGCAGTGCTGTACCCTTAAGCTGTGCCACAGCAGGAACTCCCTTGACATGCAATTTTTAAGGTATCCCAGTAATTGACCATCAAATACTGAGATCAGAACTAAAATAAAAGTAAGGTAGAATAACATGGCAGTCATTAGTGGGGTTTTCACTGTGTTTCAGATTTTTCTTAGACCAAATAGAAACTACTTCAGAGGTTCTTCATAAGCCTTTAATTTGAACTTTTATCTATCTCCTCTTTGAAAATCTTATTTTCCTTTTTATTGAGAGAAGAGAAGGTTCTGAGAGAGAGAGAGAGAAAATTAAAGAATCACAGTTAATCCTCCTCTTAGCTCCTGTCTAACAGAATGTGTGTGTGTGCCCATACATTTGTTCATGTGTGTTTTCTCTACTAGCATATCCTATCTCAGTAAATAACATCAGCTGCACAAGCCAGAACCCTGGGAAACCTCTTTGATGATTCTGACACCTTCATTTCCAGATCTAATCACCAAGTCCTATTAACTGATTCTCCCATATATTTATACAACCTGTCCTCCAATGGAAAGCCTTCCTGCCTCACACATAACCTTCCCACAGTGCCCCCTACAGCCTCTTTAAAGCACTCATTGCGTCTTGCAGGTATGTCCTGATTTGGGTTTTTATTGAATAAATGTGCTTAGACTATAATGTTCATGAGGACAAAGACTGCATTTGTTTTATTTACTGCTGTATCCCAAGTACCCAAGCAGTGCCGGTCTCATTCTAGGTGCTCAATAAATATTTGTTAAATGAAGAATGAATCTGCATCATCTATTTCCCTTATAAACTCTCACTGAAATGCCTCTAGTCTTTGCAAGACCCATCCTTTCCTTATTCAGTTCCTTCTCAGCTCAGCTCTCCTTGGCCATCCCTCCCATGACATCTCTCTTGTGGGGTAGAATGTCCTCTGTACCATCAGTGTAGAGTTGTGGTGACACCTAAAACTTATTGTTTTCTCCCATAGCAGGTGGCTTTCCCCTCTGTCAAAACCAAACCCCAGATTCACCTCCTTCAGGAAGGTCTCCATGTTTAACTCCCCTCAGTTCATCATACCTAGTTCCATTAGAACTAGGGTTGCACTAGGAAGATATCGGTATGTCCTCATTTATATGCTGTAATGAGAACACTCATCCT
Organism: Sus scrofa; assembly: GCF_054392235.1. NCBI lineage: Eukaryota > Metazoa > Chordata > Mammalia > Artiodactyla > Suidae > Sus > Sus scrofa. The sequence continues at coordinate 79,382,438 of NC_139397.1, forward strand.
TTATCATAAACTTGGCTAATGCCTACCCAGCTTGTCTTTGTTTGGGAGGGTTGTGTCTCCTTTCTACCTTTCAACTGCCAAGGAGTGCTGTCCCTGGCAAGCATACAGCCACTGTTCACTATGCCTGCCCTACATCTGGGAACCAGCTTTTCATCTCACCTCTAGCCCCACCTTCTCCACTAATTCAGGCTTGCCCTCCCAGAATGTCTTTCAAGAAATAGATAGGCTTGCAAAAACTCTTCTGATTATTTCTATGCATGGGTGCTGTGTACATTTTAAGTATTTTTTTCTTTTGTTCATTCATCATTATAAGTCCATATCCCTCCTTCTTCCCCAAAGGAATCAGAGATAGTTTACAAGGATAAACAAAAACCCATCAGGGAGTATGAATGGGAAAGAAAAAGGAAAGTGGGAAAGAAAAAGGAAAAGTGAAGGGAAGGGGCGGCATTGCCACAAAGCCTGAAGCTCACACCATGATGCAGCCCATACAGTTTATGTGTTGGCAGACAATAGGCTCTAAACTGGCTCTTGGCTATCTGGCAGTGGCTTCATAAAGAGAAAAATTTTACAGCATCTCTAAGATAAAATGTGAACTAATGATCAGGGGGAGAGTCCTGATTTCAAGTAGTCACTGTGTAGTGTAGTGATGAGTGTGGAGGTGGGGGTGGGTGAGGGGGGTTTGTGCCAGTGCATTTACTGCACGTGCTCTCAACACTGGTGCATCTTAGGATCACCAGGGAAGCCTTCAAAAAACACCTTTTGGGGACTCACTTTGGACCAGCTAAATGAGAATCTCTAGGAGTGGGACTGGGAAACCCTATGCAAAAAATTTCCCCTGGTGATGTGCAGCCTGGGTCAAAGGCACTAATTGAAAAGAACAAATCGTTTGTGAATCTGGAAGCCACACCTCCAGCTGAACTTCTTAAAATCTTTCAATGGTTTCTCCACTGGAATTTAAAGGTCAAGTTCTTCTTCTTGACTCTTACTCCTCAATGTTAAGAACAGTATCCTTTTTTTATAATCGAGGTACACTTGACCAATAAAAGGTAGTATATATTTTCAAGTGTACAACCTGAGGCTTTGATAATACATATACACTGTGAAATGACTACCACAGTCAAGTTCATTAACACATCCCTCACCTCACATAGTTACCCTTTCTGCAACAGCCAAGATATGGAATGGCTGTTGAGGAGTGGATTAAAAAAACTGTTACATATATATGCAATGGAATATTATTTAGCCATAAAACGAAGGAAACTTTGCCATTTGTGACAGCATAAATGAAACTGGAGGGCATTACACCAAGTAAAATAAGCCAGACAGAGAAAGACAAACGTTGTATGGTATTACTTACATGTGGAATCCAAGAAAAAAAAAGTCAGAGTTCCCGTCATGGCTCAGCGGTTAACGAATCCGACTGGCATCCATGAGGATGCAGGTTTGATCCCTGGCCTCGCTCAGTGGGTAAGGACCCAGTGTTCCTGTGAGCTGTGGTGTCGGTCACAAACACAGATCCCGTGTTTCTGTGCTCCCATTTGACCCCTAGCCTGGGAACCTCCATATGCTGTAGCGTGGCCCTAAAAAGACAAAAAGACCCCCCCCCCCCAAAAAAAAAGTCCATAGAAACATAAAGTAGAATGGTGGCTACCAAAGGCTGAGGGCATGGAATAGGGAGATGTTGGTTTAAGTGGTCAAAGGGTATACATTTCTAGTGATAAGGTAAGTTTTGAGGACCTGATGTACAGTATGGTGACTATACTTTAAAGCCTACATTGTATATTTGAAATTTGCAAGGGGAGATTTTTAGCATTCTCACCAAGAAAAGGTGAGAATGCTAAAAATCTATCCCCAGCAACTTGCACAGTGCCTGACACATAGTAAAAGTGAATGAATTATATGTATTTTATATATTTATATATACAATTCATTTATAAATTTATGTATACTGTTATGGGTTATATTCTTGTGTTCCCCCACCAAATGCATATGTTGACGCTTCAACCCTCAGTGTGGCTATAGTTAGAGATGGGGCCTATAAGGAATTAGATTAGTGAGCTCATAGGCTGGGGCCCTGATCTGACAGAATTAGTGTCCTTATAAGAAGGGACACCAGAGAGCTCACTCTCTTTCTCTGTCTGCACACATGTACTGAGAAAAGTCCACGTGAGAACAGAGAGCAAGTGGCCATCTGCAAGCCAGGAAGATCTCTTGACATATACGGAATCAGCTGGAATCTTAGTCTGAGATTTTTAGCTTCCTGAACTGTAAGAAAATAAACTTTTGTTGTTTAAGCCACCTAGTCTTTTGTTATGGTACCCACAGCTGACTAAGATGTATATCTTATATATAAATTACATCAATGTGTGTGTATATAATATATATAGTAGTATATATCATACACACACACACATATATAAACATATATATATATAACACACACATATATATATAAACAATCCCTCCCAAAAAAACAAAATGCAATCAATCAGTTTAAGCAAATAAATAGCTTACTGCTTGTCAAGTTAACTTTGCCTAAATGCTATCCCTTGCCAACCTTTTCTAGTAATATGTGTATATTACTCAGTGTAACTTTTCCCGTGGGCTCACTAACAGCCATGACCAGCTCTTCTGCTCCCTGTTTCACTCCCAAACACACTAGAAAATTGACACACAAATGCTTAGTTCAATCTTTGTCCAAAATACACAAAACAACTTCTCCTGGCATACTTTTATCCAGTGATAGAATGTGATTCACTGTTTTGCATCCATAGGTACTTAACACTGACTAAAAACTATCAACATCAGAAATATAACAAAGGGAGTCTGAATTGTATTTCCTTCATTTAAAAACATAGCTCTTAACACTTGGGATTTGTTTTGGAGAGCGTTGCTAAAATCTATGGACCTGCTCAGCAGGAAAAGATGCATTCACACATATACCCCTGAATTTTCATGTAATTTCATGGGTTTTCACACCTTCCTTAGACTGAGTTGGAGCAGGAGGCCTGTGTCCCCTGCCACAGGCCACAGTTCCTCTGGGGGCCCTGATCCTACCGCTGTCCCCTAGGTCCTGGTTATTGCTCCCCTCTGGGCTCCTCACATCAGGGCTGGTAACAGCTGTTCCACCTACACCACCCTTTGCTGTCCACTAAATCCTGCCCATCCCTTTGTAAACAGTCCTTTCTGTAAATTCTCTCTGTTCCCCAGTTTAGTTGTGCCATCTACTTTCTGCTGGGACCCATTAATACAGCCTCTAATATATATCTGGGGACCCAGAACCATTTGGAAAATTGTAGGAAACAAAAGTCATTCTATATGCAGAACTTTCAATTACACTTTTTAAAAAACTGCACAACAGAAGTTAGTGTTCTTCTTAACTGGTAGAATGCTTTTAAAAAGATAACCCTCTCTTCAAGATGTGTGCTTATATTTAAAATTCTCCTGTAACTCTCCAGGGCTTGTAGCTAGAGAAACATGGTGTCCGGCTTACATTTTCTTAGCTGGCTGCTGGGCATCCTGTGTATGATAGAATTGAAAGCCTGAGTAAAAGACAGATAAACGGCCTCTATTGCTTGCCTTCAAGCTACGTGTTCCGTCATCCTGTCATGGAAGGAAATTAAAATTGTCTGACATACTGAGTTTCATAAAGCCACACTGTTCCCCTCCAGGATCCTATGTGCCTCTACACCACAAGTTGATTTTTTTTTTTTTTTGAGGATTTGATCTACAATCTTCATCTTAGGATTAGAGCTTAAGCAAACCCAATCCTTAGTTATCAGGGTCTCTCTTTGTCCCTTTTAAAAAACAGGTAAACTAAAAATAAACATTTCTTTCCTCAGTCCTCCTGGACTTTCTCTACATTTTAAGAATCCTAAAATAATAGCCAGTGGCTCTACCAATCAATGTCTCCCAAGACAAATAACTGAAAATACTTAACAGTTTGCAACTTGCTTCATTATTTACTCCTCAAGGGTTTTCCCCATTTCTTTTCTTATTTTCTTTCTTTCTCTCTCTCTCTCTTTTTTTTTAAATAGTTACACATGTGGAATATGGAAGTTCCCAGGCTAGGGGTCAAATCAGAGCTACAGCTGAGGCCGACACCACAGCCACAGCAACACTGGATCTGAGTTGTATCTGTGACTTATGTCGCAGTCTGCAGCAATCCCACTGAGCGAGGCTAGGGATCAAAACTGCATCTTCACACAGACAATGTCAGGTCTTTAATCCGCTGAGCCACGGTGGGAACTCAGTTTTCCCAATTTCTTATTTGCTTGTTCACTCTTCCCAAAAGGTGTTGTTCAAACTAGAATCAACATTTGCTTTTCTAAAAAGACTTAGCATAGCATTTTTTCACTTGAGAACAAAAGCCCACCATTAAACCACTTTTCCTGCCAAAACTTTAAATATGATCTAAATGTTTTTATAACACAGTTTTTAAAATCATCAGGCAAACAATCTAGGAACTAGCATCATATAGTTGATACAGTATTAGTAAAAAATTACCCTTTGGAAGTTCCCGTAGTGGCGCAGCAGAAATGAATCTGACTAGTATCCATGAGAATGTGGTTTTGATCCCTGGCCTCACTTAGTGGGTTGGGGATCTGGTGTTGCCATGAGCTGTGGTGTAGGTCACAGATACTGTTCAGATTCTGTGTTGCTGTGGCTGTGGCATGGGCTGGAAGCTACAGCTCCAATTCAACCCCTGGCCTGGGAACTTCTATATGCCTCTGGTGCAGACCTAAAAAGAAAAAAAAAAAAATTACCCTCCAAAAGGTAGCAATTTATGTGTCTAATTTTTTTCTAAATTTCTAAAATTTATTAGAAAATCCATGACTCTCTACAGTAGCTCTGTTGCTAACACTGTGAACTACTGGGGACATTCCAGAGTTAGAGACATCACCTGAGTAATCTGATTTTTCCCCCTCTTTGTTAGAAAAGGAAGTACAGACCTTTAAAAATCTGGATTTTGGAGTTCCCTAGTGGTGCAATGGGTTAAGAATCCAGCGTCATCACTGCAGTGGCTCAGGTCACTGGCTTGGGAAATTCCACAAGCCGCAAGTGTGGCCGATAAAAAATCAGGATTCTTCTTTTCACTCATGTCACTTTGTTTTTTCATCTGAGTTTAAGGTCTTTTGCATTTACATTTCCTCCCAACATTGTAACCGACAAAAACCAATAATGAGGTCAACAAAGTGTTACCTGTGTCCTACTTACTAAATAATCATGGGTAGACTCCAATTCACCAGCCAGATCTGTCTCCTACACTGCCTGGTCCTGTCTTCTCCTTTCGTCCCCTTGGACTCCAGAGATCTCCCATGTTCTAGAACTGGGTCCATGATTGATTTAAGATTGCAATGCCATGGACCTGCTCTAAGTAAACATGCAAATTGTAGAACATATGTATTTATAAAGGACCTACTCTGCACAAGTCATGGTACTAGAAGTTGTGGGAGAGCAAGACACAGTTATCTCTTTTAAACAGTTTACGTCTACTAACTTCAAAGCACTGAGAGGTGTGGATAACTATGATGCAAAGATAATCTGATAATCTCGAAAAGAGAGGTGGAAATCAGTGTTTTAAGGAGTTACCGGGGAAATTGATCATATGGAGCAGGAAAAAATTGAAAGGGTTCTTTGGACAAGGTGGATATTTGAGATGAGCTTTATAAAGAAAGAAAGTAAGTTTCTTTTATTTTGAAAGAAACTCTAAGGAGGGTGATACCATCAGAGAAAAAAAGCATGAAATGAGACAAAGGAGGAAAATACGGGACATATATAAGACTAGGGAAGACTCCTGTTTGGCTGGATCTAGAAAGGCAGATGTAGGGCCCTAAAAGTCAGGGTAAGGAGATTAGACATGATTTCCAGGCAAAGAGAAGTGGCTGAAACACATGGGGTGGGACTGGTCGGAAGTCATTAGTGGTAAGTGGGAGGGGGAGGAGTAAGGCTGAGATAATTAGTGACAACAAAAAAAAGTGCGCCTGGGTGTGGATGACCAAGACACGACTAGCTCTGTCTCCTACAATATTCTCATGTTGCAGGGAGGGCAGAGTTGGAATAAAGATAAGCTGGGGCTGCCAAAGACATTATTTTCTTGTTAGGCTCTTCAGCTCCCCTACTTGCGAAGGTCAGTGCCTTCAAATTTTCACCTAATAAGTTAAACAGTTTACATATTTCAGAATAAAAATTCCCTTCTCATGTGAAAATGATGTGTTTCCAAAGCCTTTCTTTTGCTAAAAGGCTAAGGAAAGTTCAAACATAACAGCCAGAGCAGTAGCTGGGGGAGCGAATGGCATTTAAAGGGCTGATGAGTGAGAGATGTCAGCAGTGATCTCAGTATCTATTTAGATAAAACTCCTTCTGGCTTTGTGGCTCATAAAAAATTTGCCTTCCCCCAATGGATATATGTATAAAATTCAATACACTGAAAAGTCTTGACTCGTAGAGAACAAACTAGTGGTTACTAGTGGCAGGGGTTGGGTGGGGGGCAGAGGGCAAAACAGGAGTAGGGGTATGGGAGGTACAAATTATTTGTTGTCAGATAGTTTCAAGGGAAAACTTGAACATGGGAAATACAGCCAATATTTTGTAATAACTGTAAATGGAAGGTAACCTTTAAAAATTGTAAAACAATTTTTTAATTAAAAAAAAATAAACCAAACAAATAAAAAAATTTTTTTAAAGTTAAGGCTCAGTGAGATCCTGTCACATGCTACAACATGAATGAACCTTGAGGATACTGTGCTAAGAGAAATAAGGAAGACACAAAAGGAGAATTACTATACCTAGAATAGTCAAATTCAAAGAGAAAGAAGTGGTTTTGAGGGGCTAAAGACAAAAGAAATGGAGAGTTCTTGTTTAATGGGTACAGAGTTTCAGTTTAGGGTGATGACAATGTTCTTGAGGTGGACAGTGGTGATGGTTGCATCACAATGTGAAGGTACCTAATGCCACAAATTGCCACACTCAAAAAGTGTTAAAATGATAATTGTTATGGGAAGTATATTTCACCTCAATAAAAAAGTAAAAGCTCAATGAGGTCTGTATTGTGTTTTTTATAATACCAAGTTCTAACTGATTAATTTTTGGAAAGTTTATGCTTTATGGCCTGATAGAATCATATTTGCTGGTGAGAAATCTACCTGGGTGTCTGTGTTCTATGGGAGGAGTCACGTACCTCTAAGAAGATTACTTGGTGAGTGAGAGACCAGAGAAAGGAGCTGGGTGCAGTGATAGTTACAAGTATAGAGATCTTTTTGCCTAATGTTCTCATCTTCAATGTTAGAATACACCTGCAAGAAGGCCTGAATTTTTGCATCAGGCAGCCTGAGCACTCCTCCTTAAGACATGGAATCAACCAAGGTTTTTTTTCAAAGGACAGTTTTTCAGAGTCAGAAATGCAATAAGAAAATATGACTAATCCATCAATAGCTATCAGAAAGAATTATGAAATCCAAAATACCCAGTTCGGAGAAGAAGAGCAACATTAGGAGATATTCCTACAGGATCAAAGTCTGTGATTTCAAAATGAAAATTTCCTGTATCAACCCAATAGGCATTGCCCTTGGTATAAAGGCTTTGGCATCTCAATGACAGTAGAAGACCATTTAATAAAGCTATTTATCTTTTCAAGTTGTCATAACACATATGGGACTCTCTAGGCTTGAAATACGCTACCAGAGAAGGAAAGAAACTGGTATAAAGTGAGGGAAGATAATAAGATGAAAAATTAAATACTGAGAAGGAAGAGAAATTGGTAAGGAAGGACGACAGTTGTGAGATAATGTTGAGAAGAAAGATGTCTACTGGGGCTTCTGAGAGACGGAGAGCTAACATATCCCAAAGCAATGGAAACATCTAAAAAGCTGCAGAAGACATTTCTGGAAGGGAAACAAAACATACGAATAACAAGGAAAGCCAGAGTAGTAACCTGAGCAAGATGCCTGATAACCTGGAGGCTTGGGCTTAAAGTTCAGGTAGGCACATTTTGGGTGACGTATTGGGACTAAGATGTAAGAGGAAAAAAAGTCTTCCAACCTGCACAGGAAACCTTAGTGAATCTTCCTCTGTCTATGTAACCTGTGGGGAAAAACATGTAATTCCCTCAGAAATCTGAATTCCATTCTTGATCCTTGATCTTTACTCAGGCTTGGAGTTTTTTTGGTTTTTGTTTGTTTGTTTGTCTTTTGTCTTTTTAGGGCCACACCTGTGACATATGGAGGGTGCCAGGCCAGGGGTCCAATCCAAGCTGAAGCCACTGGACTACGCCACAGCCAGAGCCAACGCAGGGTCAGAGCTGTGTCTGTGACCTACATCACAGCTCATGGCAATGCCAGATCCTTATTAACCCACTGAGCAAGGCCAGTGATCAAACCCACATCCTCATGGATGCTAGCTGGGTTCGCTAACCACTTAGTCACAATGGGAACTCCAGAGTTTTAATTTATATTGAATCCCAGGTAACCCTATTTCAAAATATAAACGGAAAATTAAGTTATGGAACAGAGATGCCCCTAGCACTTCTGGCATAAGTAAATGCAAAACTACATAGGAGAAAACAGACATACCTGGGTGACAAGGTATTCTTACAAAATATTCAGCCTCATTGAATATGTTCTCACAATAAAAATCACAAATAAGCAAGCAATAATTTTTATGTGAGGGAGTTCCCATCGTGGCTCAGTGGAAATGAATCTGACTAGTATCCATGAGGACGCAGGTTTGATCCCTGGCCTCGCTCAGTGGGTCGGAGATCTGTGAGCTGTGGTGTTGGGCACAGATACAACTCGGACCCCGCATGGCTGTGGCTTTGGTGTAGGCTGACAACTGTGGCTCTGATTCAACTCCTAGCCTTGGAACCTCCATATGCTGTGGTTGTAGCCCTAAAACAACACACACACGCACACACAATTGCGTGAAACACCATCAATGGTCACAAAATACAGGATGATTTTATTCAAGAATTTGAGTTACTAGAATGAGATGTATAAAGTGACTACCAAAGAGATCATCTTTAAATTATTAAAGGCATACAGAAGTAATTAAAACACAGAAATGAGGAATGGAAAAAGTCAAGGCTGCTTTAAATGATGTTTATGATGATGATAATAATAATAGCATAACACTAACCACTTGTTAGGTACTTTTCTAAATGCTTTGCAAATATTAATTCATTTAATTTTCATACATATCAGTGTTATATTGTATTATGAGGTATTATTATTTTCCCATTTAATGGATGAGAAAACTGGGGCACAGAGAGGTTAAATAACTTGCCCCAGGTCACCAATCTAATAAGTGTCAGAGCTGAAATTTTCACAAAAACATTCTTCATTCAAATGTCTTTGTCCATTTGGGCTGCTATAACAAAAATACCACAAATTGGCTTATAAACAACAGAAACTTAGTTCTCTCAGTCTGTAGGCTGGAATGACCAAGTTCAGGATCAGCAGATTCAATGGCTGGCAAGAAGGATTTCCTGGTTCATGAATGGCCATCTTTGTACTGTAACCTCACATGGAAAAGGGGGCAAGAGAACTATCTGGGGTATCTTTTACAAAGGCACTATTCTCAATCATTTGGGCTCTACTTTTATGATCTAATCATCTCCCAGAAGCCCCATCTCCTAATACCATCACATTGGGGTTAGGATTTCAACATATTAACTTTGGAGGATACACCTTTCACTTTACAGCATCAGAATATAGGGTCTGAACCACTACACTAAACCAAGAACTAAATTTTATTTCCAAATAAGATTTAAAATTTCAAAAAACTTCAAAATTTAAAATTTTATAATATTTCAAAACTTAAAAATTATAAAAATGAAAAAGAGTTTAATTGTAAATAAAGTTCAGTGGATGAGTTAACTAGCAGATTCTTTCAGCTGAAGAAAGAATTGGTGAACTTTGGAATAGAACTGAATAAAAAACCCGAGACTACAGCACAGAGAGATGGAAAATATAAAAGTAAAAGAAGCATAAAGAATAAAATGAGTGGATCTAACATAATTCTAAAAGAAGTTCCATAAGGAGAGAGTAGAGAGAACAATAAAGAGATAATATTAAAAAACATAATGACTAAGAAATTTCCAGAATTGGTAAAGGATACAAATATTCAAGGAGCACAATATTAAAAAGGTAAATCACATATGGGAATATTATAGTAAAGTTACCTAAGAAAACTAAGAGAAAATGTTAAAAGTAAGCAAAAAAATGCAAAGAGAAGGGTTCTATAAATGAACAATTCAATTGATAATACATATCGCAAGAGCAGCCATAGAATCTGGAAGATTCTAGATTATCCAGAAGATTATATCTTTAGAGTCCTGAAGAAAAATATTGTCAACTTAGAATTTTATACCAGGTAGAATATTATTCAGGCATGAGAACAAAATAAAAACCTTCAAAAAAAAAAAAAAAAAAAAAAAAAACCAAGGTGGAGAGAGTTCCCTACACTTAGATGACTGCTGAAAGAACAACTAATTGAAAGATGTATTTCAGGGAGTTCCCATTGTGGCTCAGCAGTAACGAACCCAACTAGTATCCATGAGGTTGCAGCTTCAATCCCTGGCCTTGCTCAGTGGGTTAAGAATCTGGCATTGCTGTGGCTGTGATGTAAGCCCGCAGTTACAGCTCCAATTCAACCCATAGCCTGGGAACTTCCATATGCCCTGGGTATGGCCCTAAAAAGGCAAAAAGAAAGAAAGATGGATGTATTTCAGGGTGGGAGGGGGAAGAGATGAGCTCAGAAGGATGTATAGGATGCAAGAAGCAATGAAATTGGTAAACATCGACTGAGAAATCAATCTGGGGGATTAAAAATCACTATTAGATAATGTTAGAATGGAAGACTGAAGTGTGATCAGTGAAAGGGTACTGTGCACCCAATTATACCTGGGAAAAAAGTAGAGCTTGGAATGACATTAGACTCTATTAAGTAACCTGTGTGTATTAAAATATAAGAGCTATCAACTGAAAATAGGAGTCAAATGCTGAATTTTCAAACAATTAGAGGGGAAACAACAAAGTCAAGGGAAACTCGATTAATGTTGTAGGAGGAAGAAAGAGAACGCACAAGAAAGACTGTAAGTAGCATGCTAAATAGGGAATAGAATATATGGTGAAAAAATAAATCTAAATGTACCAGTAATCATAGTGAATGTAAACTGACTTGGTAGTTAAAAGGCAGAGACTATCGAATTGAATAGTAAATCAAAATCTCTATTTATAGGAGAAAATCTAAAATATAATGACACCAAAGATTGATATTAAAGAGATAGGAAAAGTCATACCAGACTTACATTTCCAACAGGATGCAGAACTAGGTATAACAAAATTCCCTCTGTACCCCCTAAACACTCAGATCTGGACAACTCACACAAAGAGACTTTAAAAGGTCTTATTCACCTCAGAAGAAATTAGGAGAAATCCTCAGGAGAGAGAAAAAGCAAAGAGGAAGCCCACATCACAGAAACAGATGAACATAAGCACAGAAAGCAGTGCTGCTCTGGGTCAGGGGTCAGCAAATGACAGTCTGGGAGCCAAACCCATCTCTTGTTTTTGTTAGGTTATATTGGAACCCAACCAGGCCCAGTGTTTACATATTGTCTCTGGCTCCCTTTGCACTACAGCAGCAGAAGGGAGCAGTTTTGACAGAGATCATATGAGTGGCCAAGGTGAAAATACTATCTTAGGCCTTTATAGAAAAATTTGCTGACCCCTGTTTCAGGGGCCCAGAGTAAGGAAGCATAGACAGAGGCATAGAACCCAAAGTCAAGGCCTTTATCCTGTGCACACTGAGGGAAATGAAATGGAGACCCCCTTCAAAGGGACAGAATGAGGAAAGCTGGCCATGGTGGCCCTGCTATAGTTGGGGTTACTCTGAGTTAGGCGGCCATTGCCTGGACCCACACTATCTCCCATACCCACCATAAAACCAGCCTGCCAGCTCAGAGGTCCACATCCAAGAGCATTTCTCAGCACCCTCCAGCTGTGCTCTAAATGAGGTGTTAGCAGCATTTCTTCTCTGCTGTTTCTGGCATTTTTTCATTCACTCTGGTAGATGCCTATGTGGTCCCAGTTAACTCCCCAGGTAACATTTACTGATGATACTAATGTTCTGGTTACAAAGCTGCATATGTTTGGAGTGATCCGTCCTTAACCCCACCTTGCCTGCTTTCTTCTGCTTTTAATGCGCATTATTACAGCCTTCAGGGTTTTGGGTTTTTTTTTAAATATATACACCACTGTTCTTTTTAGAAGAGCCAAGTACAGTAGAAATTCCTAAATGCAGAAGATTCGAATTGAAATGTCTCATTTAGCAATGTGTTTGGGTTCATTTTTTAGCATAATGATGATGCCAATAACTATTTTTTCCCTAAATCTATATTTAGGCTACCCTATGCCTGAACATTGTCCTTGTCCCTGAGAGCTATGGGTGTTGCTGCCAAGGTATTTGTTTATAGGAGATTTGGGGCAGTGATTGAACAGTGACCAGAAGTTATGAAGTTGGACCCATGTTCACATCATGCCAGAGAAGAGATTAGAAAATAACAGGTGCTGTGAATTTTTGGTGTACTGAACACAGTGTTGTTCAATACTGAATAGTTCAATGAAGAAGGTACTGATTGTTAGCCTCTGATGGGTACTTGGTGAGCACCTGGGGGAATGGTGGATTTTTCATTTTCCCTGGACTACCTCCCAGCCATCCCCTTTCTTTACCCCCATTGATAGTCCTGGGAAGACTCCAAAGAAGAGGAGTGGTTCCATCCCTTGGAGACTGAGATGGGTGGAGCCTGACCTCCAGGTGGAGGAGGCCCACAAGTTCCCTCCTGGATGCAGGCTGGCTGGCCACTACCACATCACAGCAGGCAATACCAAGGAGAATGATGGCTGGTGGGAGACCTCCTAGGGAAGAGATGGCCTATGATCATATATGGTAGATTTGTTCTTTATTTCTCTGATCATAATCTCCCTTTAGTCTCCAAGACTTCAATGACTCTTGTAAATTGCTATAGGCTATTAGTGTGTGGAATTAAGGAAATTGCCTGTTTTCATGCTTGGAGCAAAGCATGGAGGGAGAATAGCAATTGCCCAAGTGAGGCCAGATATGAGGTGGCCAGAGACAGTCTGCAGGGCTGTGCGGCTATGGATGGATGACAAGCTTCAGCAAGGACACATTCATGTAACATGTAGGCATTTCTAAAAACATGTTTAGAAGGGGAGCAGGTAAAACTATTGGATTGTGGTTATGGTAAAATTATTCGTAAAAAAGAAATGAGGCTTTACTTTTAGTCTCACTAGCTGGGACTGCTGCCAGTATTTGGTGCATGAATAGATCTTGGGAAAGAAAGTTCTATGGAATGGACCTTGGAAACAATGGCTTAAGGGAATGGCCCTCCTGGAGGATTCACATTTTCATAAATGCTTCAACTATTAAAAGGAATTCAATGTCTACTCCAGATAACATGGGTTTCTAGGGGACTTTCTTGGCATAGCTTAAATCATACCATTATGATATATTTGGGTTCAAACCCAGGTAAAAATCCCCATGCCTGACTTGTAGCTATATCCCATCATTTCCTATAGATTACCAACATAGTTCTAGATGTTTGTGACAACAGAAGATTGGCAAGACTAGCAAATCCTGAGACTAGGAGGCAGTAGGGTTCTGGGCTCAGAAGTCAGATCACCTGGCTTTAAATCTAGGTTCTTATGCACTGTGTAATATTTGGCAAGGTGAATCACCTTCCTGTGCCTTATTTTCCCAATTACACAACACAGCTCACAACAGTGCATACCTCATAGGGTTGGTATTACAGATCGAATTATTTCACACATACAAAGCACCTAGAAGAATGTCTTATATGTGCTTAGTGCTCAATAAATGTTGGCTGTTATTATTAGAAGTTCAGGCAAAGGACTGGATATAGTCAAAGATCTGTTGTTAATGGTTTTGATTGAGATAGATGCTCTGTTCAACAAACCTCCTTAAAACAACAATGTATTCCTACTATCTCTCAAAATTCCATGGGTTGACTGGGTTCAGATGGGTGTTTTTTTGCTGGTCTCACTGGTGGTCTTTCATGTGGTTGTAGTCATACAGTGGCTGGGGCTGGAGTCGTTTGGAGGCCTGACTTTAGTGGAATATTCTTCCCTTCTGTGTCTGGGGCTTTAGTGATCCATCAGCATTTAGCACCTCTCTCCACAGAGCTCTTCATCCTCCAGGGCTCTCCACGTAGCCTATCCTTCAGCAGGGTAGTCGGATTTCTCACAAGGCAACTGGCTTCTAAGAGCACAGAAGCAGAAGCTGCCAGGCCTTTTCTAATGGTTAGACCAGAGCTGACCCAGCATCACTTCTGCTCATTGTGATCTAGAAATCACAAGGCCACCCTGATTCAATGGGGACGTAAGGGACTACAGAAGAGCCTGACCACTAGGAAGCATGGCACATTGAGTGTGGTCTTAGGTGACAGCTAGTACAGGTGGTGTGGGCAAATGATTACAAGGAGTATGGTACATTCAAAATGAAGGAAGATGGAGTTCCTGTCATGGCTCAGAGGTTAACGAACCTGACTAATATCTATGAGGACATGGGTTCAATTCCTGGCCTTGCTCAGTGAGTTAAGGATCTGGCGTTGCTATGAGCTATGGTGTAGGTCACAGTTGCAGCTCAGATCCCGTGTTGCTGTGGCTGTGCTGTAGGCCAGCGGCTACAGCTCTGATTTAACCCCTAGCCTGGGAACCTCCATATGCCATTGGTGCGGCCCTTAAAAAAAAAAAAAAAAAAAGAAGAAGAAGAAGGGAACATGAAGTGGGAGAACCAATAAATGAAATGAACAGAGATGATGAGAGATCCAACTAGGATGGGGCAGGGCAGCACTCCAGGCAGCTGATTGGTAACAGAGGATGAGTGAAGGCAGGGATCACAGGAGCTGGAGGTTTTGGTTGGAGAATATGACTTCTAGGTCCTAGAGTACCACAGTATTTCCTTCCATCACCAAGGAAGTACAAAGAAGTAACCATGGACAGGATGACAGGCTGTGGCAGAGCAGACCAGGCCCTGAGCCCTGTCATAACTGCAGGCAGCAGAAGCAGCCTCAAGGGCTTGATGTGGAGTTGGGGAGCTTCCTTACCACTTACACTTGGGATTAGGATTGATCACAGATTCTGGAAGAGTACTAAGTGTCCTGTTTGGGATTCAGAACTATCCAGTTTAGACAAGAGGAAGAGGAAATCTAGAGCCAGTCCAGTTGTGGCCCCTTGGGGCTCAGGAGTGTTGTGTATAGTTTAATTTGCATGTCTACTTGCTCAAGAACTCCTTGGTAGACAGACTTTCTCCCCAGCCCATCTAATGGAACTCTGCAAGAGGGAAAGGAATGAATGAATTCAGAGTTCAGTTTTCCTTCTGAAGTGATACGAATTGCATACTCCACTGATGCCCACTTTCACATTGCCTCATACCTGATTCTAATGTGTCATAAATGGTTCCCCCGATCCTAGTCTTCTCCCTGCTTCCATCCAACTTCCCTGCTCTCATTTTACTTTCCAAAAGCACCATCTTTGTTTCTGTACCCAACAAAGCTTGAACTGTTTATACTGTCTACACAATAAAAGTTCAAACACCTGAGGCTGTTATTGAAGGGACCCTAGGCCTGTATCTAAGAAGGAGGAAACTAGAAGATACTGCTTTCTAACTTTACTTTCACAGGGAACACAAATGGCACAAAGGAAACGTCCAAATGGTGCATCATTTCTTTCGTCATGGGGACAGACCAAGGAAGTGACAATGGTCAGCAGCCTGCAGGGTTGAAAAATTTGCCAGGTCTGAACAAAAGGGCTCACAGAAACTTCTTTTCTTTCCTACTGGAAGCATCCGGTTATCAACTTCTGCTACCTTGAAAAGCCACTCAGAGAACTGTGTCACTTGGAATAATCACCCATGCTTAATGTTTGAGTTCTGGGTCCCGTTGTTCTTGCTGCACAATCTTTCTATGCCTGCTCCACAAGTTAAGCAGTTCCCTTTATCTATACCTATATAGAGGACTAGATTTTCTATTTCTCCACAGAGATTTTTTGAGGGCAATCTTGGTCAGAGTCAACCATTAGAAGTTCTTTGTAATGGTGTCTCAATTTCATGTTTTAACTTATATGCCACACAATAAGTCTACTGTAAAACTCTCTCTCCTCCTTGACACAAACTTTTGGACCCAACCATGCTGGTCTAAGCTTTCCATTCCTCTCACTTTCTAGCTCTTTCTTATCAAGGTAGAAAAGGATAGTAGGGAAGGAAAGGAGAAGACATGAGTTGTTCCAATGTCCTGAGAAGCTGAGAAGTTAGATCACAAACCATCAGGGAAGCAAGTGGGGCAAGTGTCTTGCTCTGTGATTCTCTTGTATCCACTGCCTTTTACTTGTATTTTTTGCCTAAATATGTGAGATGTTTATCTCCTCAAATTCTGAGCATGCTTTGGGAAGAGAGGGAGTTTGTTTTAAACTTTGTCTTTCTACCATGTATATTCATCCTTATCCAGAGAAGCCATAGATAACTATTTCTTGTTTGAGTATTTCTTTATATGGGTATAAAGGCAAAATTCGTATAGTTCACCTATCCATCCATCTATCCATCCACCCATCCACCTATTCATTGAGTCAAAAACATTTGCTGACTGACTCCTATTCACCTTGAAGCCCCAGATGTTGCCACTCAGAGCAGATGGTTTATGCAGGTTCTAGAACACTTGGGCTCCCCAGCATTTGATACATAGCACACCATAAAATATCCAGTTTCAGAAACCGCTATTATAAAAGTCATACAGGCTCATGGTAAACATTCAAATAGTATAAAAGGGTATGTAAAGGGAACAGTAAAACCTCATTGGTCTTACTCCACCAAAATTTTCTATTTCAATTACTCAAAAGCAACGGTTGCTGACTGTTTTTTATATATCCTTCCAGAAATATGCCTTATTCTTTTTACATAGATGGAATCATTCTATATGTATTTTTCTGTTGTTGCTCCCCACCCCTCACTTATACAATATATCATGGTTCTCTTTTTATATTAGCCCATGGAACTCTCCTTGCCCTTTTTTTTTTTTTTGTAACAGCTTTACTGAGATATAATCTACATATCATATAATTCACTCATTTAAGGTATAATTCAATAGTTTTTAGAAGTCATAGAGCTGTGCAACCTTCATTTCAATCCTCATTCTTTTTAGTGGTTGCAGATACTTAATCTTATGCCATAATTTCAGTAAATATTTTTTGACTTGAATTAAGCCATAGATTTGGACTGAGAAAGGGGGAGGGAACAAATTGTCTAGAAACATAAAAATAAGGAAGCTCTGAGTCTTCCACTGGTCCTTTACATCAACTATAAGTAATTATGTTATATTGATAGGGAATATGGATGAGAAAATATTCTTTTCACGTGACCTGGATTTTTCTTTCTAGATAGTAGGATTCTAATCCATGTGGACATAACTTCATGTTGCATTGTACTGGATTTTCTTTGGCAAGTCAATTACTTTCAATTCCAAGTAAAGTCTTATTTAATTTTAGTAATTTTAAAAAAGAATTATTACCTTTAATATTCTTCCCAAACCTTCTTAGCTTATAATATTTCAATAGTAACAGGATATTTTTGCAGCATTTGCATTTGTTTTAAATATAATGTGAACATAAGTTTTTCAGATTAATACAATATTTATAAAGTGTCTAAAGAAATGTAAGCAACTTGATTTTGAAATTGTTTATAAATATTAGGAGCTTTAAGCATATGTGGTGCTAAGTAATATCGACATGTCTGGAAAAATGTGCAAAATAGAAGGGAAATAATGCAACTACTCTTTGTCCACAATTACATTCACGCATATAAAATAACAAATTCTCTGAGAGGGAAAAAAAAGGTATTTGGTAACATTAGTGAGGCCCACAGTAACAACAGAAACATATATTTAAATAATTTAAAGAAACAAACCTGAATCAGGTTTAAAAAATTAGAGTCAAATACTATGGAAGGTAGAAAAGAAAAAAACATAGTCATCGCTAGTATAAAAAGAGGGATCACTGCAGAGGTCAGATAACATCTTTCTAGAGATTTTAAAAATAAGAACAGGACAGACTTGATGTCACTTTCCTCTCTAAGGATTGAGACTTGATTCCATAAGAGGTCATGCAGTTTGTGAATTCTAATAATATAATCCAGCCCCACATTGAGTCTCAAAGTGAAATATTCAGTGTCGCAAAATGTTCAATGTCTAAGTTCCTGAAAAAATTTCCCACTCAGGACCTCTCTAGCACTCAGCAGTAATTTATCAAGTGTTCACCGTCAAATGTATCAGCTAACTTACAACATTTTTCCAAAAGAAATCAATCAGATGTCAGAAATAGTGGAATTCTCAGATCTTTTTCTTTTTCCTTATCTCGAACTTCATCATTTCCAGGATTTCACTGAGATCTTAAAATGTCTGTATCTCAGATTTTCCTCATAACTTCTCAAGGCAAAGTCTTGGTCTTAAAATGCCTCCAGTTTTCCTTAAAAAATGTTTCTTACCTTTGGAATGACTTCATATTTCACTTCTGTGCCCTTGACTTAAAATCTAGCATAGCTAAGGAGATGATATTTTGATGGGGGCAAAGTAAAACCCAGGAAAATACATTCCCCATTAAAAAAAATACATGCCAGATGTAGGAGGCCTCACCCTCTTCATGCTTTTGAAAAATAAAAATACTACCAGGGACTTTGGATGTGGAAAAATGGGCTGACGTCTCCAAGAAGAGAGAAAATAATTTTCAGTTGGCCCCTCCATAAAGTAGAAACAATTGCTATGAAAAATTACTTAGTAATTAAAGTGATGTTAAAAAAAAAACAAGCAAAAACTGAAATGTTCTCATCTTCCTACTTTTTGGAGAGAGAGAAAATGATCACTAGGAAGACAGACAGCAGAGATGTAGGGATTATCTATAAAGGGTGTGAGACTGGTTGGTACATTGGAGCAACTGAAAAAAGAAAAATGTATCACAGCATTCGTAGTAGCAAACCACAAAAACTACTTAAGCTAGTTTTAAATAGGAAAGCAAGTTATAAAAGGTGTTAGATTTTCCTAGAATTTTTTTTAAATGCCTTCATTTATTAATAATTGGAAGCATGGCAGATATGTCAGGTTAAGTGTTTTTTTTTGCTCTGTTCCTAGAATTTCTGGGAGGGCCAGAGAGCCACTGCTTGAGGCTATCCAACTAGGGAAGATGCTCAACTCTCACTAGGAGACTGCTTCCCGGAAGACCAAATGTAGCTCTGCAAGTCCCATGCAACTTTGTTTACATGTCCCCCTCTGAATGCTAGACATTAAAAGCTACCTGGTGTGGTAATGCATATTAACTAGACTTATTGTGGGGATCATTTCACAATATATACAAATATTAAAACATTATATTGTATACCTGAAACTAATGAGTTATATGTCCATCATACCTCAACTTTAAAAAGAAGGAGGAGGAGACGATGAGGACAATGACATGCTAGTTGGCAGAGCTGGCTGGAAGAGAATAAATAATACACACAGGCATAGTTCAGAGATATGTGGGCTTGGTTCCTGACCACAGCAATTCAGTGACTACTGCAATAAAGCAAGTCATACCAAGTCCTTGGTTTCCCAGTACCTATTAAAGTTAGGCTTATGCTAGTGCAAGAGCATTATACCTAAAATTATATGCTAACCATCATCTGAGCCTTCAGCAAGTCATAATCTTTCTGGGTGGTGGAGGGTCTTGCTTCAATGTTGATGGTTGTTGACTGATGAAGGTGATGGTTGCTGAAGGCTCAGGGGTGGTTGTGGTTATTTCTTAAAATAGGACAGCAATAAAGTCTGCTGCAATGATTGACTCACAAAGGATTTCTCTGTAGGCTGCAGTGCTGTTAGACAGCATTGTTACCCACAGTAGGACTTCTTGCAAAATTATAGTCAATCCTCTCAAACCCTGTCTCTGCTTTATCAACTGAGTTTATGTAATATCCTTTGTGGTCATTTCAACAGTCTTTACAGAATCTTTACCAGGAAGAGTTTCCATCTTAAGAAACCACTTTCTTTGCTCATCCATTAGAAGCAACTCCTCATCTGTTAGTTTTATCAGCAATGCAGATACATCTTCAGGCTCCACTTCTAATCTTAGTCTTCTTAATATTTCTACCACCTCTGCAGTTACTTCCTCTGCTGAAGTCTTAAACCCCTCAACATTATCAGTGAAGACTAGAATCAACTTCTTCCAAACTCCTGCTAATATTGGCATTTTGACCTATTCCCATGAACTATAAATGTCCTTCATGACATCTACAATGGTGAATCCAGAAGATTTTCAATTTAGTTTGCCCAGATTCAACAGAGGAATCACTATCTATGGCAGCTCAAACCTTAAAAAATTCATGAATTGCGGAATGGATGTTGTGTTAGCAGGCATGAAGACAATATGAATCTCATCATACACCTCCTTCAGAGCTCTTTAGGTGTCACCGAGACATGTTTCTTTGAAAACTCCATCTTATCCTTCTTTACTTTATCCAATCTTCCTGCTTGGAAAAACAGTCACAGTGCTGGTAAATGACTTAAGCTTAAGAAATGTGCCTAAAGGTCAGAGTAAAAGCTTAACCTTTTACCAGCTAAGTGGCTTTTAATATAGTAAAGGAACTTATATAATAGTAAACAAACCCTATATCATCCACCCATAGCCACTCCTCACTTGATCTCATCTAAAGAGCACAACAAAAGCGGTGTGGTTTCTTGAGGCAGTGCTCTTGGTTCCAGAGACCTTGAGTCCCCTGTTCCCACTTTTACTGTCTCTGTGTCTTACTTTATGTTAACTTTTTTTTCCTTAAGTTCCACAGCACCCATTCTTCAGCCCCATCCTGCTGAGTTGGTCATTTAGGTAACCAGAGACGTTGTTAATGAGCAGTAATATTTTGAAAGAAATCACTTCTTATTCGAAACAGTAAGTCTCAACAGTGGGCCTAAATATACAGTAAACCATGTTGTAAACAGGTGTGCTGTCATCCGAACTTTGTCATTACATTTATAGACAATGTAGGTTGAGCATAATTCAAGGTCCTAGGATTTTCAGAACGGTAAATGAGCACTGGCTTCAACTTAAAGTCACCAGCTGCATTAGCTCCTATTGAGAGTCAGCCTGTCCTTTGAAGCCACACATTAACTGGTGCTCTCTAGTGAACGTCCTAGACAGCATCTTCTTCCAATAAAAGACTGTTTCATCTATGTTTAAAATCTCTTATTTTTTTAGGGTATCCACTGAAACCATGCCCCAGAGAGTTAACAGAGGCTTATAATAGAAATTCTTGAACTTGTCTTACAGAACAATAGATAAGGGATCAGCTTGTAAAAACCCCTTTGCTTATAAACTGTCTTAAGTTCACTTTAGTATTTCTTTCTTCTTTCTCTTTTCCTATCTTAAATTACATATCTTCCTAGCTTCATACAACCCAGTTTTTTTTTAAATGTTTTATAGTTGATTTACAATGTTGTGCCAATTTCTGCTGTAAAGCAAAGTGACCCAGTCATTCATATACATATATATTTTTTCTCATGTTATCTTCTATCATGGTCTATTCCAAGAGCTTGGATATAGTTCCCTGTGCTATACCTCATTGCTTATCCATTCTAAATGTAATACTTTGTATCCACTAACCTCAAACTCCCAGACCTTTCATTTCCTCCCCTCTTCCCCTTGGCAACCACAAGTCTATTCTCTATCAGCCTAGTTGTTTTATAAGAACTTGGAGAGAACTCCTGCCCAATGTGAGCTGGCAGGGGGCTGTATGGGACTACTGACTTTAAAACTGGGCCTCCCCAGATGTTTAATACGGCCTTTTGACATTAGAGGGCTAGAAAACTCCATGCTCAGACCATGCTGAGCATCTCTATTTTGAATATGCAGAAACAGGTAAACAAGATGAACATGTGCAGAACACTGATTACTTCATCATTTTCCCTACCTCCAATCACATTTCTCCATGTCTGAGACCACCCTGCTTATCCCATAAATCCCACAACCCCCCTCAGGCAGATATGAAACTTGTTCTCCCATCTCCTCATTTGGCTGCCTTGTGAATACTTTCTTGGCTATAAACCTCAGTGTATCTACATCTGGCTTGCTTCACATCTGGCAAGTGGACCTGGTTTGGTGACATCTTAACTAATGATTTTAGCAAGATCTCCTGGAAAACTTGTTGCAGCTTCTATATCAGTACTTGCTCCTTCACCTTGCACTTTTATATTACAGAAAGCGCTTCTTTTCTTAAACCTCATGAATGAATCTCTGCTGGCTTCAAACTTTTCTTTTGCAACTTCCTCACCTCTCTTAGCCTTCACAGAATTAGTGAATTCTATGGATTAGGTTTTGGCTTAAGGGAATGTCGTGCCTAGTTTGATCTTCCATCCAAAGCACTCAAACTTTTTCCATATCAGCAATAAATTGTTTTACTTTCTTACCATTCATGTGTTCACTGGAGTAGCACTTTTAATTTTCTTCAAGAACTTGTCTTTGTGTTCACAACTTGGCTAACTGTTTGATACAGGAGGCCTAGTTTTCAGCCTGTCTTGGCTTTTGATGTGCCTTCCACACTAAGCTTAATCATTTCTAGGTTTTTTTTTTTTTTTATTTAAAGTGAGAGATATGTGATTCTTTCTTTCACTGAACACTTAAGAGGCTTAGGGTCAAAATTATCATGTTACAGGGAATAGGGAGGACTGACAGCGCTGGTGGTATAGTGGTGAGCATAGGTGCCTTCCAGGGAATAGGAAGGCCTGAGGACAGGGAGAGAGGTGGGTAATGGCTGGTTGGCAGAGCAGTCAGAACACTCACAACAGTCATCAATTAAGTTTGCCGTATCATAAGGGTGCAGTTAGTGGTACCCCCAAAACAATTACAATAGTGATCAAAGATCACTAATCACAGATCACCATAACAAATAATTAAAAATTTGAAATAGCATGAGAGTTACCAAAATGTGAAGCCAAGACACGAAGCAAACAAATATTACTGTAAAAATCATGTCAATACATTTGCTTGACACGGGGTTTCCACAAAGCTTCCATTTGTAAAAAAAATACAATATTTGTGAAGCATAATAAAGCAAAGCACAATAAAATGAGGTATGAGCTATGTAACTCTTTTAACCCAAGCTGAAAGTTTCCACTACCACCCTTGCCAGAAAGTGGATTCTTGTTTTCTCATGTAGCTCTCTTATCAACGAAGTCTCAATTTCAGTATTTCATTGCTGAACAATATAACATTAGAGGTTGGGGAAATTTAATATCTAGCTTCTACTATGGGAGATGAATACATAATGTGGGATAGTCCCCAACTGTGAGATGGCATGGCTGGGAAACCACAAATAATGGCAAATATCCTGCACTGGCAGTATGGTTTCAGTGTTGGAGCTAGAAAGGCAATAGGTCTTGATAGATTAGGTATTACAAGCGAGAGAAGGGAGCATGGCATCATGAGTGACACCCAGATTTCAGATTTGCATAATGCGGTGGATGTTAGAACTATTATTTTGATGGGATGGGCTTATGAGAGGAACATGTTTAGTTCAAGAAAGGCAAGTAGGATCAAGAGTTAATTTTGAAGAGATTCTGGGAAGGTGATAGCAGAGGTGGTAAAGTGTTTGAATATCTTCAAATTTGCCTGTAAAAAAAAAAAAAAGCAAATAGGATAACAAAGCTAAAAGTCATGAGGATAATCTTCAATAGCAGATGATAAGGTATTGCTATATACTGCAAAATGTGAAGGAGTAAGAAGTAGTCACTGACAGTTGTAAGGTGTGAGTGTACCATCTTTGCATGACAGAGGAAATCAAAGGATATCAGATGGACTTGAGAACCCTAAAAGAGCCAAGAAGTATTCACTGGAAACTTCAGTTGGAACTGAGAGGAGTTTTGCATTCTCTGATAATAAATAAGTTCAGGAGTTGGCCAGAGAAGTCTAGGCCCCATGAACTCCCTGACTAATAAGTCAAAATTTACTTCTAGGACAAAGCTACACAATAATGAGAAACTTCTGCAGAGAGAACCCAGAATTGAGTGGCATAGAGTCAACAGAGGCAAAGGAAATAGCAGGTCCAGATAAAAGTAGGGGAAGACATGTTTCCATTAAATAAGCTGTCAACTTGGTTGAACACTGCACAAATATAACAAAAGAGAAAACTGTAGAACTGTGAAGTTTAGAAGAGCTATCTTAAGTCACAACTACATCGAAAAGTTAAAATAAACTAAATTCAAGTATAAATGAGCAAATAAAAGGATCGAATCTTGACATTAACGTGAAAAAACAGATTATGAAGCAGAATAACATCCCTACAGAAAAGGAATGAATACCAGAAAGACATCACTACAAAAGAGATTAAAATTCAGCTTAAAAGTTAATATAGGAAAAAAATATGAATGAACATTAATCAGAATTAGGAAAACTTAAGAAATTAGGTGATATATTCTCAGGAAAAATAAAAACAAACATTCCAGAAATGAGATTAACTCAAAGGAACAAATAAATGAAAAATATAATAGATGAGTCCTTAAGGAAAATAGAATCTAAGAAATAGAAAAAAATTAAAATTAAAAAGACTCGAAATGAAGAACTTTCTACTTTTAAAAAATAAGATTATTTTTCAAAACTGTTGATGTCATCTTCAACAAAATACTAGCAAACTGGATTCAGCAGCATATTAAAAGGATTATACACTAACACAATAAAGTTGGATTTATTCCTGTAATGCAAAGATGGTTCAACATTTCAAAATCAATCTATGTAATATATCACATTAACAGAATGAAGGAAGAAAAACTACAAAATTGTCTCAATTGATGCTGTAAAAGCATGAGACAGAATTCATCACCCTTTCACCATAAAAACACTCAACAGAAAGAAGGAAACTCCCCCAACGCAATAAACAAATATATGAAAAAACCCACAGTTAACGTCATACTTAATATTGAAAAACTGAAAGCTTTTTTCTTAAGATCAAGTATGAAACAAGGATGCCCATTTTCTCTACTGTACTCAACATAGTATTGGAAGTTCTAGCCAGGGCAATCGGGCAAGAAAAACAAAGAAAGGTATCAAAATTGGAAAGAAATAAGGAAAATAATCTGTTTTCAGATGACATGATCTTATATGTAGAAAACCCTAAAGATTCAACAACAACAAAAAATCTGTTGGAACTAGTAAATTAATTCGCCAAAGTTTCAATACACAAAATCAACACATAAAAATCCAGTACATGTCTATAAACAGTGAACAATCCAAAAAGGAAATTAAGAAAATAATTCCATTTACAATAGCACCAAAAAAGAATGAAATACTTAGGAATTAACCAAGAAGGTGAAAGACTCATACAATGAAAACTACATAACCTTAGTGAAGGGAATAAAGAAGGCACACATAAATGGAAGTACATCCTGTGTTCATGGATTGGAAGACACTGTTAAGATGTCATTACTGCTCAAAGAACTATAGACAATGCAATCCCCATGAAAATTTCTGTATTTTTTGCAGATTTAAAAAATTCATAAAATTCATATGGAATTTCAAAGGACCCTGAATAGTCAAAACAACTTTCAAAACAAAGAACAAAGTTAGAGGCCTCACACTACCTGATTTCAAAATATAGTGAAAGCTATAGTAATCAAAACAGTGCAGTACTGGCAAAAGACAGATATATGGACAAATGGAATAGAATAGGAGAGCCAGGAAATAAACCCTTGCATATATGGTTAAATGATTTGCTATAAGAGTGCCAAAACCATACAATAGGGAAAGAACAATCTTTTCAAGAAATGGTGGCGAGAAAACTGGATGTTTACATGCAAAGGAATGAAGTTGGTCTCTTACATTATACCATACACAAAAATTAACTCAAATTGGATCAAATACATAAACAGAGGTGCTAAAACTATAAAACTCCTAGAAGAAAACATGGGTGAAAAGTTCATGATGTTGGATATGACAATGATTTCTTTGATGTGACACCCAAAGCACAGACAAGAAAATAATACAAAAATTGGACTTTATCAAAATGTAAAGTTTCTGTGCATCCACGGACATTATCAATAGAGTGATATGTCAGCCCATGGAATGGGAGAAAATATTTGCAAATCATATATCTGATAAGTGATTAATACCTGGAATATGTAACTATCTTCTACAACTCAACAACAACAAACCAATAATTCAACAGTCCAAGGGGCTTAATGGATATTTCTCCAACAAAGACTTACAAATCACTAATGAACACACAAAAAGATGCTCAACATCACTAATCATTAGGTAAATCCGAATCAAAACCACAATAAGATACCAATTTACACCCATTAAGATGGCTGTTAAAAACAAAAACAAAACCACTGGAAAAAAATAGAAAACAGCAAGTGTTCGAGAGGATATGAGAAATTTGAACCCTTGTCAATTGCTGTTGGGAATGTAAAATGATATAGCTGCTGTGGAAAACAGTTTGACTGCTCCTCGAGAAATGAGAGAGAATTACCATATTATTCAGTGACTCCACTCCTGAGTATATATTCAAGATAATTT
The DNA here is from genome assembly GCF_054392235.1 of Sus scrofa. Lineage (NCBI taxonomy): Eukaryota > Metazoa > Chordata > Mammalia > Artiodactyla > Suidae > Sus > Sus scrofa. The sequence goes on from NC_139397.1 coordinate 79,409,047, forward strand.
AAAGTGAGGATGTGAACAGATATTTCTACACAAATGTTCTTAGCAGTCTTATTCACAATAGCCAAAGGTGGAAACAACCCAAATGTTCACTGAGAGATTAATAAAATGTGGTTTTAAAAAAGTGATACATATATTTGGCCTTAAAAAGGAATGAAATTCTGATACATACTAAAATGTGGATAAACTTTGAGACCATGATCATAAGTGAAATAAGCCATTCATAAAAGGACAAATACTATATAATTTGATTTATATGAAGTATCAAAAATAGGCATATCCACAGAAACAGAAAGTAGAATAGTGGTTACCAGGGACTAGGGGGAAGGAGTAGAGAGTTTTTGTTTAATGAGCACAAAATTTCACTTTGGGGTGATGAAAAAGATGGAGACGGATAGTGGTGATGGTTGTACAATAAATGTGAATGTTTGAAATTATTTCCAAATGAAATAAAAAAGTTTTTAAAAACCTGGAAAAAAGATCAAAAGGACTCAAAAAAAAAGTGACAAAGACTATAAGCAAAGAAAATCTGACATAGCATAGTAGCATAACAAGAGTCTCTGGGGGGAAAAATAAAAAGAGAACATAAAAATACTATAACTTATAATTTAAAAAATATTTTGAAGTGAAACTGAATTTATATTGTGAAAGGAAATACTACCAACTGGATATACTGACCCAGAATGGCCAACATCAAGATAAAGTCCAGGAGTTCCCATCATGGTTCAGAGGAAACAAAACTGACTAGTAACCATGAGGATGCAGATTCAATCCCTGGCTTTGCTCAGTAGGTTGAGGATCTGGTGTTGCGGTGAGCTGTGGTGTAGGTTGCAGAAGCAGCTCGGATCCCACATTGCTGTGGCTGTGGCATAGGTTGGTGGCTACAGCTCCAACTGGACCCATACCCTGGGAACCTCCATATGCTGTGGATGCAGCCCTCAAAAGACCAAAAAAAAAAAAAAACTTGATCCCACATTGCTGTGGCTGTGGCATAGGTTGGTGGCTACAGCTCCAACTGGACCCATACCCTGGGAACCTCCATATGCTGTGGATGCAGCCCTCAAAAGACCAAAAAAAAAAAAAACTTGGTAAAAACAGGCAAAGGAGCAAGTAATCATCAAGGAAATAAAATCAGATTATAACTAGACTTTTAAACAGCCTTTTATCATTTTATGCTAAGGAAAGAAAATGTAAATAAGATATTTTATACCTAGTTGTATCTTTTCAACTATAAGATCTGACAAACTGTTACCAACATTCAAGAATTCAGAATATATCATTTCCATGAGAAATATCTGAAGAGTTTTCTACAAAACAGGCAACGTAAATGAAAAGACACTGATATAAAGATTACTGTCAATCAGTAAATATATATTTAAGAACTAAGATTAAATTAGAGCTAAAAGAGAGAAAATATAGTATTTGTCTAATCCTTGATAATATAGATAAGTACGTCTATAACAAAAGGAATAGAAAGTACATAAACATTTAAAGTTACTCTCATTTTTATCACATTGGTATTTCATTCTAAGACTGTGTGCTGTGTGTAAAATGGTAGATAATGTAAATGACTGATAGCTTATTCTAACATTCTTGCCAAGAAATGTGGGCAGCCTCTAGAAGTTAGAAAAGGCATAGAAACACATTTTCCACTAGAGTCTCCAGGTGGAAATGCAGCCGTTGACATCTTGATTTTAGTCCACTGAGACCCAATCCAGACATCTGACCTCAGAATAATAAGATAATAAATTTGTACTAAGCTACCAAGTCCATGGTTTGAAAAACAACGGGTCTAGGGCATGTTACTTAACTTTTCTGAATCTATTTCCTTATCTGTAAAATAAGGATGACAATCACATACAGTTGTTATGATGGTCATGTCAGACATTACATTTTAAGGACATACATGGTGAGAATTACAGAGTTTGTGCTCTATGAATGGTAACTATTAACACTGTTTTTAAAAACAAAGAAATGAATAAGGTCTGAGTCTGGGTATAGCCAATATCTAGGCTGCTGCCCAAATCTTAACTAATATTTTCATCATAGTTATAAGTATCAACTCTATGTTTCTCAAAATAGTGTCACTACCTCCTGCTGTGTATCACCAGCTACTCAATATTTGTGTAATTGTTTAGAAATAGTAAAAAATTTATGCTTGAGTTTTATTTGAAAAACTTTCTATAAAGTCATCTAGATATTTAATAGATAATACAGAAAATTTAACAGCATTCTAAATTTTAAGACATTCCTTCCAAACCACCACACAAATACAGTTTTTCCAAGTCAAAACAGATATCCCTATGCTTGAAATGCTACTGCTAATTTCTAATTTATTCTTACAGGCTAATTTGCAAAATGAAATTGTTTGGCTGATTGGTTTGCAGTAAACATGGTAAACCAAATTGGCTTCTAAATTTAAAAAAAGGTTGAGTCTCCTCTTATAATAATCAAGAAATATTAGAAGAATTAATGGTAATGAAACCTCTATAATTAAAAAGTCAAATTCTGAAAATAACAAGCAGAAATGTACATTAACAGGTAGCAGCCACATAAATTGTTATTCTTGCAAATGGCTTTTTTGAGCTCTTTTCATGGGATAATGCAACCTCCAAAATGCAATTTACTAAATAATATATGTACCATATGTATCATAATTAAGTTCTGCAGTCTTGGGAGAATTTAGTACTATTGAACATAACAGAGATATCAGAAATAGTCCATAAAATTCTAAGAATCATAAAAGAAAGACAAAGTTGTTTAATAGATGCTATGATTTTTAGGTCCGAAATTTTAAAAAATTTTTAGAAAGTAGTAATTATTGTTATCTACATAAATGTAGTCAAAGAAAAATCTTGCTTATGTATAATAGGATTTGAGCTTGAACCCTAGATTTTAAATATAGTAGACTCCATATCCTTTCTCGGAGGTTTTTGAGGACTGATTTTAGGTAATAGCTGTTTGGCATAAAATGTTTTATGAAGTCCAGCTTCTCGAAGTGCTAACTCAAAACGAAGTCTGGGGTCAGAAATTATCTGTAGAAATAAAATACAATTTAAATAAATAGCAACTCATAGAAGTAAATTTTATCATTTAGTTCCATATTATCCCAAGCTGCATAATTTGTTTTTGCTGGATAGATGACTAGATGACAATAAATTTTGTGTATGCAGTGACTACATTCTTGTCATTTTTACTGAAAATAGCCAAACCTTTCTGACATTATCACGTTCCAGTATGTTGGTGCTTTCCAACATAAGATGTATTGAATATTGTATACTAGATTAGTCACAATAAAAAACATTAAATTTATTAAAAGATGGGATAAAAAGAAGCTTACTTTCAGTATTATCATTGACTTATTTATTGATAGCTGAGGTTATAAAATATAAACAACCATTGATTAAAATAAACCTAAACCACAACCTTGTACATCAGTTTTGAAGCAGACATTTTCATTTCTCCATCATTTGGCAATATGTAAATTAAGTTCAAACACATGGCCACGACTTGAGAAACAAAATCAATAGAACTTTTCTTCCAAGGCCGGATTTCTATTTCAAGCAGAACTAGAAAATGCTTTCATCAATCTGATTCTAAGTGGGAATAGACATATGAGTAGTTCAATTTCTGTTTTCATTTATAGCTGATTGGACCTTATTCCTCCTTCCATGAATATTAATGTCAACAGACACAGTTTGCAATGATAAGAAGGTGGCCGCATATGGATTTCAGCTAATGAAGCATTTTACATGAACTCAAAGTCCCCCTAGAGGATGGAATAATAAGCTGTTGAAGGCAGCCCCTCCTTCAAGGAGTTCTTAAACTAATAGACGTAATAAGAATGTGAACAGATAACTACAGTTCGTGGCAACCTGCTCCAAGAGTAGGCACATCTCTTGGTGCCGATGAGACCAGGATGGTCTCAGGCAAGGAAGACCACTGGAGCTAACTGTAAAGTCCAACTTATTCTTCTATAAAGCCAAGGGTTGGGGGAAAGGAAGAGAGATCAAGCAAGAAGGAAGGTACATGCAAATTTAGAGAGGAAATAGGTCAATTTGGGATCAGGGGAATTTGAGTAGAGTACTTACCATTGGGGATTGCTGGTAAAGGACACTGTGAAGACTGGGACTTGAATTTTAAAGGATTGAAAGCCTATGCCAAGGAGTCTGGAGAGCTACTGAGCTTGTGTTTCTGTTTTTAGCATGGAACTAATAGAATCATTGTCACTGTCTAAGACACATCTGATTGTAAGTTCAGGGTGAATTAAGGTGGCAGGGAAAGAGGAGATGGAGGCAGGAGGAGTGCTTAAGAGTCTATTGTGATTGTCTAGACATGAAGTAATATATGCCTAAAACTGGCTGTCTGAAACACCACGAATGGAAGAATCAATAGAACTTGGCAAATGATAAGATACAGGGACCAGGGACAACGATGCAGTTAAGTCAACAATAATACAGAGATTTGTGTCTGAAAAGCAGCAAATTTGAGCCTTAGACCTAGGTGTCTCCTCTTTTGTTCCCAAAGAGTCTCCCTGGTTACTCTCATCCACTTCCAAGGAGTTCTGCTCTTCCACCTGCGTGCTGTTTTGACACCCTGATTATCTCCAGAGTTGTGAGGTTTAAAATATTTTCATTACATAATATTTTCCAATAGGTATCAAGTATTTATGAAGCTCTCTCTCACATGCTGACCTCCATTCCCCCAAATCCCCTCTCCGGGGGGGGATCAGTTTTTTGGAAGCATGTATTAGAAACCTTCACCTAAAACTTGACATGAACAAAACAAATACTCTCTCCCCTAAGTCTGATTTTCTTTCTGCATTCTTTTTTTTTTTTTTTGTCTTTTTAGCTATTTCTTGGGCCGCTCACGCGGCATATGGAGGTTCCCAGGCTAGGGGTCGAATCAGAGCTGTAGCCACCAGGCTACGCCAAAGCCACAGCAACACGGGATCCGAGCCGCGTCTGCAACCTACACCACAGCTCACGGCAACGCCAGATCCTTAACCCACTGAGCAAGGGCAGGGACCGAACCTGCAACCTCATGGTTCCTAGTTGGATTCGTTAACCACTGCGCCACAACGGGAACTCCTCTTTCTGCATTCTTATATGGTTAATGGCAGCACCACATAATGATGATCATTTACTGAATTACTACTAGGTGCCAGACAAAATTCTAGACAACTGACATTTATCATCCTAATCCTCACAAGAACCTTGTAAATTATTATTTTACAGAAGAAGTAAACAAGACATGGGATGTTAATAGCTTACACAAGTTCACACAGCCAGTAAACAGTGGATGTGGATTTGAATCCAAAATGCAGGCTCTTTTCAGTATCATGAGCTGCCTAGTTTAGAATCACCCTCACTTTCATTATTCCCTCCTCCTCTTAGCCAGAGCCTTCCATGCCCCCCACCCCTCATCCCTTTGCTCCATCCTATTCCACTCCACCCCACTGCTACGAGGGCTCCACCATCTTAAAAGGACCTGATCCTACCTCCACCAACTTTCTATTCAGGACACGTTGCTATAACATAAATCTGGTTATACAATTCGCCTGGTTCAGTCTCACCTCTGCTCACAGGATAAAGGTCAAAAGTCTCAGCAAGTAAGATCTACTGTACTTTTTGGTCTGACCGGAACTTATGCTTCCAGTCTCATCTTCCAGCATCCCCCTTACCATGTACCTTACATTGAGGACATACTGGTAAGCGCCTCTTTCCACCCTTTTCTGCTTGGTGAAAACTTTACTTCATCAACTTAGCTACCTGAAAGCTTTCCAGCTTCTGACTTCAATTCTTTGCCAGCTCCGCTGCCCTCCTGGCTTTGGCTTCTAGAGATACTCATGCATTTTCTAATTAATCCTTCTCCCTAGCCCACCCACCCCCCAATCTATTTTTGCTGTTGGTTTTAGCTTAAATCATTTGGAATGAATTCAGTTACTGCTGCCAAAATTCCTCAACTAAGATAGAGTTTTGTTGTTTCTACTTTCTCTGACTTCCCATTCAGGCTTGCCCATCTACTCCCCTCCTTCTGCCATGCAGTCCTTCGTCCCCATTATAGGAGTGATCTCACCCTACAGGCATTGTTCTCCTGCGTGCTACCTTCCTTCCCAATCCACTCCCCTGCTCACTTCCTCTGAATAGAACAAGTTTGTTTTGGTCCAGATGCAGCCCTGGTACCTGGCTGAGTGCCAGATATAGTATATGCTCCCTAACTATTTGTTTAATTAATATGTGAATTTTTCTTTTGTTTTGTTTTGTTTTTTGAGGGCTGAGCTATAGCTACCAGCCACAGCCATGAAGGATCTCAGCCACATCTGCGACCCACTTCACAGTTCATGGCATTGCCAGATCCCAGATCCACTGAGCAAGGCCAGGGATTGACCTCACATCCTCATGGATCCTAGTTGGGTTTGTAACCACTGAGCCACAACGGCCATAAAAAGACGAACTCCCAAACTGTTCGTCTTTTTATCCCCTAGCAAAGTATACTGCACATAGTAGAAGGTGACTCAATTTATTTGTCACTGAGTGAATGGACAATGTTTCCTGCTTTATAAATTAATTGAATAAGCATGGAGCTTTTCTTAGATCTGCAAAGTGAATTACTTTCTCCTATAACTTCAGTGATATCCGTTCATTCATGTGATCTGGCTTCTTCTCTTCCACCCATACGTCTAAAGAGACTAAAAAAATCCCTTCTCAGTTATAGAAACAGATTAAATGATTCAGAAGTTCTTAGAATTAGTTAAATGACCTCTTAATACCTTTTTCCACAGCAAAAGTTTTATCATTAGCTCTGATATATTATCTTCTGTTCATTTTTTTTTCTTTAGGGCCACAACAGCGGCAAAAGGAAGTTTCTGGGCTAGGAGTTTAATTGGAATTGTGGTTGCCCGCTTACACCACAGCCACAGCTATAGGGGATCCGAGGAGCATCTGCAATCTACACCACAGCTCATGGCAACACCAGATCCTTAACCCACTGATCAAGGCCAGGGATTGACTCCACATCCTCATGGATACTAGTCGGGTTCTTAACCTGCTGAGGCACAGTGGGAACACCCCTTTTTTTTTTTTTTTTTTTTTTTTTTTTTTTCAAATGGCCGCAATGGTGGCACATTGAAATTCCCAGGTCAGGGATTGAATTTGAGCAGCAGCTGAGACCCATGCCAGGCTGGGGATCCAACTCAGGCCTCTGCAGTGACCCGCCAGCTGCTGTCAGATGCTCAACCTGCTGTACCACAGAAGTCTGTGTTCATTTTAAATTTCAGAAAGCTTCCCTCTACTTTGTCTTATGAGTATCATCAGTTGTTTCTTTAAGAGAATTTATGTTATTCATTTAAACAAATTCTGAATATGATAAATATTTAAAAATACAATATTAACACAACTTGGAAGTAAAATTTTATAAAATTATTTTTTAGATTAAAATAATTTTCAATGACAGATTCATAACCTTTTCAGATAAAATACTTTGTGCTATGGTTACCTAAGAACTATTTTATAATATTAAGAATTTTTCAGTAATTATGTGTTATCATATAGAAATAAAAATTATGCTAATATGCATGTTATTTAAGTGTAAATATTGAAAATAATTTGTAAACCAAACACACACTTCTACAGTTCTTAGCATTATCACAGCTTTTGCATCAATCGTGCTAATTTTCATAATTACCTGCTGTTCATTGTATGTATTCAATGTGAAGAGTGGCTTTTGGAGAATAAATTCTTCTTCAATTCCAATACCCATCCTCGCTTTTGATGCCATTGTATCTGACATCATTCTAACAGGATCGAATTGAGCAACAATAGCAACCTAAAGGAAGAGAAAGTGTGGCTACTTGGAACAAGATACAAGCCAGATACTTCTGGGCAACATTATTAATGCTTAATGTCCACTAAACTTAAGAAATTTTATTAAAGATTATACAATTACCATTATGATTAAATTTAGATTAAAATTTCTGCTCCAAAGCCAAGGGAAATTTTACATAGAAAATCTGTACATTTAACCACCTGGATGTAACAAAAGCAAAAAACATTAATTTTTAACCATTAGCTATTTATGGCTATAGCAACAACCCCACAAAGCTTTCTAGAAAGTTTCATCTGATTAAGATGAATCCAGAGCATATCATTTATGGGTTAAAGTCATGTGTGTTGACATTGGTGAGCAATATGTGTGAGTTTCCATTGTACCAAACAACTAGATTTCCAGGGACTGTTAAAAAACCATTGTTTCCCCTTCTACTGAAGAACTGCAGAGTCATTTTAACCCAAATGCCCTTGTCTTTTATGATAATTGAAATCATTCAAACCTGCATGCTAATAAAAAGCCACTAATTTTGTAAATTATATGCACCATTAATAACACCTGCCTGTGAATTCCTAAAGTCAAGAATTAGCATTAAGAAAATGGCATTTTTTAATGCCATTTAGAAATTGTAATGACATAACTGGGGGGTTGACATACTTTAATTATTATAGGTTTCCCAGCCAAAATGTCTTATGCTAGAGTTCTAAACACCGATTACAGACAACGGGCACATATATTTTCTCTCTCAAGAGGCTCACAGATGGAAAGAATCCTAATCATAGGGATTCTGTAGTTATCAAAATTTCATTTTGAACAAGAATGTGTTTAGTAATAGTGATGTTAAGTTTTGTCCCCAGAAGGATATGGTCATTATTTGTTAATGAATGATTTAAATTTTGTTGAATCTAAGATGACCAAAGCTTTTTACCAAGTGTGATATAATTGTATGCATTTATACTTCTTCTATACTGTCTCATTTAACTAGATTTCTTTGATTTGAATCTAGTTTGACATTTACTATCTATGTGACTTTGGGAACCTTTAGGCCACCTCTGTTACATCTTCTATAAAATAGTAATATTAATAATACCTGCTTTATAGGGTTGTGGTAGAAATTAAATGAGGCAAAACTTGAGAGCATGTAGAAGAAGACTTTATACTATAAATATTAAAAAAATATTAATGCCCCTTACTACAAACCTGTGGGGCCAGGACTATAATTATTACTATTCCCATTTTTCGAAGGAGAAAACGAAGCTTAGGGTGATTAAATACAAGACCTAAGTCTCCTCTGCCAGTAAGTAGAGAACTGGGTTGTACCAGGTTTGAAGGATACTAGAGGCCAAGTTCTTATCCAAGATTCCACACTGCCCTCACCGGCATAGAAGGAAAACCCAACAGTCATTTCCTTTCAGCTGGGAAATGGAATCAGGGAAGACTTTAGGGCTTGTGAGTTGAGCTAATCACTTTCAGGTTAAAAACTGAAAAATTACCAAGGTAAACTATTTTATCACATTTCCCCAGTTCTTAAATCCTTGCTTTTGCCATCAACTATACTCTCAAAACTTTTGCCTACTTTTATGAACCAGAGAAATGGGAGGCTTTTATGTCTCTACAAAAACAGTAGTTTTAAAAAGTGGTTTTAAACCCCTTTGCTGACTGTGGGATAGGTTGCAACAGAGGTCCCCACCCTATAGAGGATTATCTTGCTCAAGCTCCACGTTTTTTGGAGGAAAGTAAAATCCTTGGGCTGGATGTAGAGTCTCACAGCTATAATGGATACTCTTCGGCTTCTAAACTGGAGGTAATGTGGAGGTATTTAAATCTTGGGACAGCTTTTTACAACGTGCTGATAAAGTTCTCTTAATATACTAAGAAACTGGAAATGGCTCAATATAAATCTAATTGCCCCCAGGAATGAAGGTTGGTGTCCCAATTTGGAGAAGTTACATTTTATATAGCAGATGTCATGAACTAAGCTCTAGTAATAACTCTATTAAGAGCACTTAGAAACTTTTTTTTTTAAACCGCCCATGAAAATTTCCAAACTAAAAACACCTGTTTCCTAAGGGCTTCCAGCCGCCTCTCTCTCTCTTCTTCTTCAAGTGCTTCTTGAAGGGCCACTTCTTTTTTCTCCATCAAACGCTTTTCCAATACTTCTTGTCTATATTTAACCCTTTAAAAAAGAACACACAAGGAAGATGGGACATCAGGATAATGTTGCAGATTCTGTGGATAGGAGGATGGGACAGAAGGCATCTCTGAAGTGACACCACTGTCCTTTGGTTTTTACTTACTTTTGGCAGATTTCACATGTCAAAGCAATAAAGGACGCTTACATAAAATACAACTTATAATAATTCTAATAACAATCATAGCAGGTCACAGGGCAGGAAAACATGGGGTAAAATCCAATTTATCTTTCTTCATTGAAATCACTGTATTAACTGTCAGCTGCCACAGCTGCAGGTAATCCAACTCAACAGATGGGTTGACAACCATCTCTTTGTTCTTTCAGCACTCTTCTAAATTTTAACATGATTTTAGTTGTTCAAAGACTCTCTTACTGACTAGATATACATAATTTTACAAAGAATAGTAAATAAAATACTACAATAATATGCCCGAAGTTTCACAATTGCTAGAATTTAAAACAAACATTATCTATATTGTCACTCATTTTGTCGTGAATGCCTTGAGTGGATGTGTGTGTGTGTGTGTGTGTGTGTGTGTGTGTGAGTGTGTGTTAAGAAACTTTGAGAATTGCATTTTGACTGTAGATGGCAGCAAAAACATGACTTTCCCTTAGCATTCTGTTTCCATCCTCCTTAAAATCAGCAGATATTTAAATACTTGTTTTAATACTCCTAAATTTGGCCCATCTCTGCTGCCTTTGGGGGGCAGCCTTCCTAACTACCCTCTTGCCCTAGCTATTCTTCTATTGAATTACAGAGATAAAATGTCTTTTCAAAAAAAGTAGGCACTTGGGTTCTCGAGGGAGTTGGAGGCCATTGCCTCTAGCTTCCATCACTGGCAATTTAGATTAACTTTCTCAATGGCATCAAGTCACAAGTGTGCTTTGCCCTTAGTGTGCCCACCTGCATTTTCTATCGATGTCTCTTCACTAGACCCTTTTTATTCTGGATCCTGACATTTACTGAGGTGTTCACTATGCACCAAGTCTTGTGCTAAGAGCTTTACCTGTTTTTAGTTCATTTAGACTTCACATGATGGGGGTCCCATTATTGATCCCATGTTGAGGCACTATTATTATTATTATTATTATTTGGCCGTGTCTATGGCATGCGGAAGTTCCCTGGGCCAGGAATCAAACCTGTGCCACTATTGTGACCTGCGCTGAGGTTGTGGCAATGCCAGATTCTTAACCCACTAGGCCAAAAAGGAACTTCCTGGGGTACCATTATTGACCCCTTTTTAAAGATAAAGCCATGGAGGTATAGACAGATCCTATAACTTGTCTGAGTTCTCACACACAGTAAGTGGAAGAGCCTGAGATCAAACTCAGGCAGACTGGCCACAGAGCCCCCGCCCCACCCTCACTCCATTCCCAGCCCCATGTAGTGAACCACTATGCTCCTCTCTTCTCCCCCGATGGCTCTCCTCACCTCACTGACTTACAAATACCTACTGTGTGCCAAATTCTGTGGTGGTCATGGACAGCACACTGAGAAAAAGTCTGCTCTTAAACAGTTTATGGTTTAACAGAGACAAAAGACAAGCCTAAGAACTAAACGAGGCGTGCGATGTCTTCAGAGAGGTATAAATAAGGTCCACTGAGAATTAGAAGGTGAGATGACTACTTGCCAGTTTGTAAGAAAGACTGGTAGGCTTCAGAAAGAGCTTAACAGAGGAGGCAGCATCTAAGCTGGATCTTGAGGACCAGGATTTGGAGAGGGCAGAAGTCATGGAAGCCAAGGTGGAGCCGAAGGAGAGCCAAGATGAGGGCGGGTCTGGGAGACACTCACCAGCAGGCTCAGCATCTAATAGTGGGTGTCTTCTGCAGTTTTGCTCCCTGGGTGCCTTGATTCCCCCACCTAGTCACAGCTCCAAGAGGGGAAGGGTTCAGAGTGGCGAGAACAGAGCCAGTGGGAGAGCAATGATAGAAAAGCCCAGAAAAGCATGGGGAAGCTGAGCCTGGTAGTTAGTCATGTGGTTCCCTCAATGATTTGCTCCTGGGGAGGAAAACACTTTAAAACCAGGTTGCTTCTGGGGTTGGCGTTGAAGCAGCAACTCTGGGAAGGAGAGGAGGGAAGCAGGCAGCGGCTCCTTGTAGGGTACAAAACCCAGAATGAGGTTTGAAAGGAAGATCCTGAGCTCCCTTGATAGCTGTGGCTGTTCTCCCACCATCTCCCAATTCAGCAGCCAGTACAGATACACAGATGCAAGAATCACAGACTAGATTTCTTCCTTTTCCCAATGCCTCCCTGTCATGGAAAGCTCTATTTCTCATTCCCTCCATCTTCGCTAAGGCATGACACAATCTCCCTAATGAGGTTCTACTCAATTTAAGCACTGAGTACAAGCTAAGTGAACTACTCAGAAGGTTCAATTAAAAGACACCCTGGGATTTCCACAATTACCATATGTTAATTCTCAGAACCTTTGAAAAGTTCCTCATCCTTTGGGATGTAGAGATTGCTTTGTCTGCAACAAAGTTTGGGTTACTTTACGGAAGAGTAAGAATTGTTTTAGTTAGAGGACCTCGACTGGTGAGGAAGAGATTGCAAAGGAGAGTGAGGCATTTGAGCATTTGAGTGGTAAAGAAGGTTGGCTCATGCTCTTCTTTGAGGCGCCCTCATTTATTCAACAAAACTTGGAACACCTCTCCGCATCCAGCACTGTGCTAGGTACCGGAGCTGCAATTTCAGCACTGGAGGATGTGCTCCTGTCCTCATAGAACTGACCATCTAATGCAGATACAATGACCAAGGCAATTATGACACAGGATGACTCTTGCTCTGATGGGACAGTGGGGCAGAGGCCATGGGAAAGGGTAGGCACCTTTGCCAGAATTGGGGCATTCAGGGGAGCATCCAATAGGAAGTGCTCTGAATTGCAGACCTGAAATAAGGGGGGGGGGCAGGAATTCATCAGAGAGGGAGGTAAAAGAAAGAATGTTCTAGGCGGAAAAAAAAGCATATGAAGGCCCAGAGGTTGGAGAGCATGGTACTTTTGAAAAACTGAAAAATATTTGGAATGAGTGAAAATGAAAAAAATGTAAGGTGAGGAGTGCCAAGAACTGAGGCTGGGAGGCAACGGAGGCCAGACTGTAGGAGCTCTGCAAGCATGAGAGCTTTGATCAGGGAAATGTGACCAGAAAATTCCTGCCATGTGGAGAAGGGATTGCAAGGAGGCAAGACTACAGAGAATTATCCAGATGCAAGTTGATGGTTTCCTGAATTAGGTCAGGGGTGCTGGCAGGAACTGGGGAGAAGACATGGATTTAAAATTTATGTAGAAAATAGAATAAAGAGGACTTAATAGTTTGTTGGGTTTTTTTTATGGTAGAGAGAGGAAGAGGTTAAGGTCTCTGTCTTGCATGGTGAACAGTGGCATCCATCACTAAAACTGAGGACTTAGAGAAAAAGGGAAGAGAAGGAATAAAGTTTAGTTTAGACACAGACCGGCTGTCATAAGATCTGGGCTAGAGAAATAGATAAGGGTCTTTATCAATGGCAGGGATCGAGATCATGGGATAGGTGACATCAACTAGGAAGAGACAAGAGTAAGAGGAGAGATAGCCTTCACTCATTCCTAGTGAAACAATTTTTTTCCATATATTTTCAGTATTTATAATTTTTTCTCATTCATTCATTCATTCATTCATTCATTAGGTGCCCACCCTGTGCTGAGTGCTGTTCTAGGGTGGGTGATCCACACTGATTTAAAAAAAACCTATTCTCGGAGTTCCCATTGTGGCTCAGCAGAAATGAATCTGACTAGGAATCATGAGGTTTCAGGTTTGATCCCTGGCCTCGCTCAGTGCATTAAGGATCTGGCGTTGCTGTGAGCTGTGGTGTAGGTCGCTGATGCTGCTTGAATCCTGTGTAGCTGTGGCTGTGGCATAGGCAGGCAGCTGTAGCTCTGATTTGACCCCTAGCCTGGGAACCTCCACATGCCGTGGTGCAGCCCTAAAGAGCAAAAAATAAATAAATAAACCTGTTCTCATAGTTTCATTTCTGAACACATATATTCATGTATTTAGAAAGTTTAATTTCTTTTCAAAAAAGGGGGAAATTAATTTCTCCACTCTGCTGCAACCCAAGGAAGAAACTTAAGAAAGGGATAGAAAGGGAGGAAACTATGTAGGAGAATGAGGAGAAATGGTGGCAAAGAAGCTAAGGAAATGGGATCAGCAACGTCACACACTACAGAAGATCAGTTATAACCCAAGATAATCATTGGACTAAATAACAGGGAGCCATTGGTGATCTTGGCAATTGCAGTAGAGAGCTGGCTGAAGATTAGCAGGAGATAAGGAAGCAGAAGGGAGTAGAGACAACCCCTTCTCTAGGGGGTTGCCCATAGGGAGGAGAGAGGCAGGGCGATGCTGGAGGCAGTGTAGGGCTGATGACGGCTGCATTGTCTCCAAAGTGATGATCAAGATGATTCTGACTACCCTGAAGAACTGGCTATGAGAAAATTTAAGGGAACAGACACACTGAAATTCTTTCTTTTTAGAGACGCTATCGTTTAAACGCAAATAATAATTCACTTTCAAGGAGGAAACTCTTGGTGCCTCTTTCTTTTCCCAATCTGGATAGAAAAATGTCTGTGCCTAAGGAGAAGTGATGCAGAAAAACTCCTGGGAGAGAGCCAAACACTCACATATTCATAGGGAAAGAAAATAGCAACACAGTAAAGTCAATCATTTGGAAAATTTTCCACATAAATTCCTTTAGCCATTTGAAGTAGCAGATTTTCTCCAAATTAAACTGTTGCTATGAAAGTCAATGTCAGGAAGTGGCCAAACTCAACAGTCTTTAAGCTGTGCACTGAATTACCAAACAAGAGTCCTAGGTTCATCTCTCAGTCTGCTTTCTGCTCCCTGAGTCGATGAAGTTGAGAGTGCTGCAGGGAAGGCCTTTTGGGGTCCTCTTGGGGGAGAAGGAGCATCATACTGTTCAAAAGCAACAGCTGCTGCAGAATCAGGCACAGCACTAACAATAATCTGAAAAGAATTTTGTTTAAGCCTCAGGGCCTGAGTGTAGTTGAAGGGACAAGAAGCTTTCATGCAGAAAAGAGAATTTATGTATCGTTTTGGAGACTTTTTATGTGTGTATTCCACTCTGAGGGGACATGTATACACAAATGCACATGGTTTGGAAATGCCATGACTTCAGTAACAGCCTCCCTTTGCTTTGGTGAAACTTCATAAGGACTGGGCAAAATATTAAGTACAAAATCGTGACCTCCCTCCTATACAGGTAACCTCAGACTAAAAAGAAGCTATAACAACTGAGAGAGGAAAAAAGACTTCTGAATAATTGCCGATAGTGGAAGGTTCTACAACTTTTTTTTTTTTTTTAAGCTTAAGCAGTAAATAAAACAGTATTAACCACACATCTTAATTACGTTACTCTAACTGCTACAGAATTCCTACAAAAAATGTTTCAGGGAAGTGATTTGCCCTGCTGAATTAAAGGCAGTTTCTAAACAAATTTGCTACTTCATTTTGAGGCTTAAACTCAACATTGAACAAGAATGATTTTAAACAGGCACATGCTGGAGGTGCTATTGCCAGAGGGGTTTCAGTGGCAGCATCATAGTGAACTTGTTTCTGCCTGCTGGGAAATCTAGTTTTGGCTTAAAGCCTACTCAGAAAGCTGTTCTTCCCACCAAGAAAAGAGAACCTCCCCACCCCCGCCCCTGCCCAATTAGCTCTAGGGGACTCCAGCAGAGAACAGTGTGCGGATCAAAACGTAAGCAAGCCAGGTGGCAGCACCTGTCCAAAGGTGGAGGGCTGAGGGAAAGGAGGTGGAGAAGCTAAGAAAGAGACAAGAAGGGAAATGGCATGGGCAGCAAGACTCAACTCCGTGGGGTCTTAGCTAAGGGCATAAGAAGAGACCAGTTTCTGCCAATATAATGTGAATCCTGATACAAGGCAGTGACATCCTGGTACAGATCAGCATGGGACAAGAACAAAGAGGATTCACAGAGAACCCGCAGAACCAGGAGATGAACCCACGCCAGCCTCAAACAGAGACTATTCTTCCAGCTCAGAGCGTCTACTGGTTCCTTTGTGGGGTGTAAAGGCGAGTTCCTATTGGACTCTATTCTTTAATTGATTCATTTAGTTCATCCACATAGAGTTATCTGAGCACCTACTATATGCCAAGCACTGCCTCGAGTGCTCAGGATTCAATAGTGAAAAATAAAAACCAAACAAGGTTTTCGCACCCCCTTAAATCTTACATTATTTGTGGTTTGTTCTATATAAGCATGCCTAAATTAACATCCTAGTAAAACATGTAAAATTGTTTTAATAAGTTATTTTTGAATTTATCACAAAATCCTAAATTAGAGAGTTCCTTTTTATATTGTTACAGAGTGATGGTTCTCAACTACAACAGTCATTAGAATCACAGGAACTTATAAAAACTTCTGGTACCAGGGCCTCACACCACACTAATTATGTCATAATCTGGTGCAGGGGCTCAAGCATTGTTATTTTGTTAATAGTTCCCCAGATAATTCTACTGGGCAGCCTGGTCTGAAGTGCAACCTGGCCCCAAGGGTGCCTAATTTGCACTAATATCAGAATCACCTCAAGGGCTTGTTCGAGCTCAGATTGCTTGATCATCTCCAGAGTTTCTGACTCACTAACAGAGAGGTGGTGCTTGAAAATCTGCATCTCTAAGAAGGTTCCAGGTGATGCCGATTCCACTGGTATGGGAGGGACTACACTTTGAGAACCACAGCAAAGATATTTAGAGACTCTACCTGCCTACTATTAGTGAGACAAAATCAGGTACAAATTACTATCAGATAGGTCTTCTTATTTCTTTTGCCTGTGCTAAACATTACACTTACCTGTCTTGGACTGATCCAAACTTGAAGTTCCTGTTTTCATGCTATTGACATTCAAGAGCAGAATCTTTCCACTCGACCCCACCCCAGTGGCCCTAACACACATATGACAAGTTCTTCCACTGACAGTGGTCCTCCCAGGCTTGGGTCAATGTTCCTGATGGGCAGTTGCAACATTGACTGTTACTGTACCTCTTTCTTTCCCTCCAGTGGACAAAACACTGATGTATCCTGATGACCTTCAAAAGCCTCAGGCTCCTGATAATATTTAAAGGTCTATTCAATAAAATCATAGGAATAACTTGAAAGCATTTCAGCCTTAAAAAGGAGCTATGAGCCACTTTCCCTGGGAATAGTTGTTGCAGCTCCAGGGGGTAGATATTTTTCGTCCTAGAAATGAAAACCTATAAATGAGAGTGATACGCATTTTCCTGTTGGTTGTAATCAGTTCCAACTTAGCCATCTGAGTTCATTTGAGTTGGAAATGCAGAGATCTAAACAGCTGTGAAGCAAGGACTTAAATCTGGGAATTCAGAGCTGAATATGGGACAAGATGTGAGGAGAGGGTTACTGAAAGAATCCTGCATATATCATTTTAGTCCTTTCCCCAAGTTAGTGCAGAAAGACATTTCTGCCACATTTATCCCCCTCTTTCTGACCCATTCTTAACCCCTTCCACCTAGTTTTCAATGATCCTTTTATATCCTCATATAGTCTCAAAATTTCTCTAGAATACTCCTTTCCAGTAGCATTTCAAGTAGGATATAGGAAATAAAAGATGCACTGTCTATGGAGAATTGAAAGCAATAACAAAAGCTTGTGTCTTTTTCCTTTTTAATCACTTTGGACAAGCAAGTCTAAACAAAGTGATAAAAAAAAAAAAAAAAAACTTCCTCCACTGGAGCAGGCTTCTCTGTTGCAGTGTCAGGTCACTGCTCTTACTGAGGGTTATTCAAAACTCTGCCCTTATAGTCCTTTGATTCCCAATAGCATTCTCTTCTCTCCTGCTTCAGCAGCCCACTGCTCAGACCAAACTTGGAGCTTGGCATCACCTAGAACTACTGAAACTGTGGGGAAGCATTACTCAAATCCATTTCACTTGCCTTCACTAATCAAGGTCATTTTAAGAACTGCATGTTCTCCAAGCTGCTTGGAGCCTTAACAATAACATGTTTGCCCAAGCTGTTTTCCAGGAACTGGAAGTCAGGTGTGTCTAGTTCAAGCGGAGCTGGTTACTGCATAGGATCACCGACCCTCCAACTCGGCATTCAGGAGTATCTGCTAGGTGAGCATTGATATCAAAGCACTGAAAACTCCACCCTCAGATCCCTCTAAGACTTCCATTTTTGAATGTGCAGAGACTTGTAGCCTGAGCAGAATGATGATTACTGCACTTTTTCCAAGCGGCTTTCCCCACACCCACAGGGTCCCTACATCTCGGACCGCCCTGCTGCTTAGTTCTTTATCCCACAAATACACGGAGCCCTTCGCCTTTGGGGAGGAGGGTTTGAGACTTGTTCTCCTGTCTCCTTACTTGGCTGCTTTGCTAATAAACACTCTCTTTGCTGCAAACCTTTGGCTTCTCAGCATTTTGCCTTGCTGCTGTCAGGCAAAATGAACCTGGTGTAGGAACACCATTTCCCTGCCAAAATTTTACACTGAGGGATTCTGTTCAGACTCCACATATACCGATAAATGTTGCATGCTGTATAACTTTAGGAGTGGATTGCCTTCAAACTTCAACCCTTTTTTATGTTCTTATTCATTTAACCTTATTCAGAATACCTACTACTACTTGAGCTTATCAGGCTCTCCATTTCTTTAAAATACTTATTAACTATGAACTTTGTGCCAGACTTGATCTTCCCTCATGAAGTTTCCTGTCATTCTATATCTTCCTCTTCTCTCAGGCCATGAGACACAACTAGATTTTACTGAATTCTCTCTCCAGCTTTGAATCAATGGTCCTACCTCTTCAAAGGCATTGTCACTAGTATCTTTTATTGTCTTCTTTTCTTTCCACATCTGCACTGCCAATTTCTAGCCCAAATTCTTTATTGAATTTATTACATATTTGTGAGGTTTGACCCTTACTTGGACATTTAAAACTCCTCCAGAATGATTTTTTGGCCATGCCCATGGTATGCAGATGTTCCCAGGCCAGAGATCAAACCTGCACCACAGCAGTGGCAATGCCAGGTCCTTAACCCACTGTGCCACCAGGGAACTCCTAGAATGATTTTATTTAGCCTCAGCTGCTATACATTCTCCCTCTTAGCAGAGAACCTCACCTCCTGGTTTACTGAAAAAGCCATAAACCTTCACTTTCCCCACCATGCTCTGTCCACTTCCAGTCTTGTCAAGACTCACCTCTATTCATACTTTGTTCTTTAAACCCAAACCTAGTCATCCCATAAACCTAATCGTCTTTAGGATCTTGCTCTAGAAGTGAATCTCTTCTTTTCCTATTCTTCAGTCTCTCTCTCTCTCACCTCAGTGGTTCTTTTTCTTCTGTGTACAAACATCTTTAAATGGGGAAAGCATGTATCTCTCCACTCTCTTTTTTTAGCTACCATCCCCTCTCCCCCTTCACTGCAAAATGTCTTAAATGAAGAAGCCATACTTTCTGTCTCTAGTTCTTTGCTTCTTATTTCATTCAAAATTTCCTGAAGTCTGGCCTCTGACTTTTCCACTCTGGGGAAACTGCTCTCCCCAGTGTCTCCAAATTCTTTTAGAGTTTCTTGGACTTGACCTGTCCACAATGCCTTGTACTGATGACCACCTCCTTCATGAAATGCACATCCTTCCTCTCACTGCTTTTCCTCCTTTTCTTTCTTTTTTTTTTTTTTTTTTGTTGTCTTTTAGCCATTTTTCTTGGGCCGCTCCCGCGGCATATGGAGGTTCCCAGGCTAGGGGTCCAATCGGAGCTGTAGCCACCGGCCTACGCCAGAGCCACAGCAACGCGGGATCCGAGCCGCATCTGCAACCTACACCACAGCTCACGGCAACGCCGGATCATTAACCCACTGAACAAGGACAGGGACCGAACTTGCAACCTCATGGTTCCTAGTCGGATTCGTTAACCACTGCGCCACGACGGGAACTCCTTCCTCCTTTTCTTTTATTGTCTCCTTTTCATCTGTCCACCCAAGGTTCCAATACAAATCCTTTTTTCACAATTTAAAAACATTGTCTGGGAAATATGACTTCAGTTACAATCAAGGCATGAATAGTTGCAGCCTCCACCTCCTTCAAAGCCCCAAATCCTTTGATCCTTTATTTTTTCCTCTATGTAATTTCAAGATGGGTCTCAGATAAATCCCTCAAATGTAACTGTATTACAGAGATAATTAAATGCAGAGCTTCTGCTTTAATGGGCATCTGAGCTTGGTATTGTGTTGACATCCTTTTGCGAAGACTTAGGAACAAAGCTGATGACACACACCTAAGGAGACATCTGTAATTCCTCCTGACATCCTCTTAGAAATGAGCCACCATGGTACCAAGGGTACCATGGACAGGGCCAAGATTCTGCCTAGTCAGTTATATTGGGTTGACTTTAACCCAAAGACAGAGAATTAAGTTCCCAATGTTTAATACCTTATAACATGGCTGCAACAATTTTAGCCTGAAATATCTATGGTACAATTAGTCACTTCGGCTACCTAAAAATCATAGAATGTATAAGTTTGAGCAATACAACTTCTTGGAGCCAAGAAAATCTTTTATGTTCTTAAATAACTGACTGGAGGCACAACATTTGGATTATTAGCTATAAGCCGTTATATAAGTTTAGGAGATATCTTCTAAAAATAATGACTCTAATATTAGAAGAGCTGTTTTTTTTTTTTTTTTTTTTTTTTTTAATCCCTGCTTTCTGATAGTAATTGTATAGGGCAACTGCCTATTATGGCCAAATCTAGATTTTAATAATTAGACCATAATGTGTTAGATATCTGTTGTTTTTTACACTCTAGTATCAGCCTAGTAACATCAATCCCCTTCAAACTGCCTCTCTTCATTCCATGTAGTTCTTTTTTTTTTTTTTTTTTTTTGTCTTTTTTGTTGTTGTTGTTGTTGTTGTTGTTGCTATTTCTTGGGCCGCTCCCGCGGCATATGGAGGTTCCCAGGCTAGGGGTTGAATCGGAGCTGTAGCCACCGGCCTACGCCAGAGCCACAGCAACGCAGGATCCGAGCCGCGTCTGCAACCTACACCACAGCTCACGGCAACGCCGGATCGTTAACCCACTGAGCAAGGGCAGGGATCGAACCCGCAACCTCATGGTTCCTAGTCGGATTTGTTAACCACTGCGCCACAACGGGAACTCCCATTCCATGTAGTTCTGATTTTTGTTTTTGTTTTTATGGCCACACTTGTAGCATATGGAAGTTCCCAGGCTAAGAGTCAAGTTAGAGAGCCAAAGCTGCAGCCTATTCCACAGCCATGGCAACACTGGATCCAAGCCACATCTGTGACCTATGCTGCAGCTTGCAGCAACACAGGATCCCCAATCCACTGAGCAAGTCCAGGGATCAAACCCCCATCCTCAAAGAAACAATGTCAAATCCTTAAACTGCTGAGCCACAACAGGAACTCCCATGCAGTTCTGTTGAAGCCTTTAATCAGAGAACCCCCCCCCCCATCTTTCCTGGTATTGAGGTTTACATGGGACCACATGTGGTTAACAGTAGTACATTACAAATATGGCTACAGTGATTGGCCCTCAGTGAGCACATGAATTCAGCTGAGCCAATCAGAATCCTTCCCTGGGGATTTATATATGGATATTAAAGAAGAAAAGCTTTCTCTTCTCTCTGAGGTCACTAAACTGGAATGATATGATTAACCTTGGAGCTGCTTATAGCCATGCCTCCCTTTTCTCCCACCCCTCTCCCCTCCAGCCCAGACACATGAGGAAGTCCATTTCAATGCACAAACAGATACAGAGTAAAAAACCAGAAAGAGAGTGAGAGGAAACTGAAAAAGCCACTGCAGTTCCTAAGGCAAGACCCGCTCCTGGGCTCCTATTCACATGAATTAATCCATTCTTTTTTCTGCCTAAGCTAGTTGGGGTGAGTTTTCTCTCAGTTGCTTCTGAGGAATCCTGACTAATAAATATATCTTCTATTGATAAGGGAAGAACTTATCTTTTTTACTCTCTATAGCAGGAAAGCATATACAGAGCTGTTCCAAGGGATAATCAGTTCATTTCCCAAACTGATGGCCCATGGAATGTTAATAGCTCACAGGTTGTGTGCCATGAAGAATGTGCTGGATGATCTAGTAAGTTTGGGAAAAACTAAGAGAAACAAAGTGAAATGAAATAGTTACTGTGATATAGTGGTAAGCTTTATGAATCTCCAAAAGAAGGGCTTAGTATGCCAATTTCCCCAAATTATCTGATAGTATAAACTTTTTTCAATAGTACCCAGTTTAGGAAATATTACTTGCTTTTCCATGAACAAGTATGGATACGCAAGTATATGAACTAGTGGGCATTAACACATGTACACTTATTGGTTTGCATTATAGTTATTTATCTTAGCATATTGCTTCTGTTAGACTGTATTTCCCCGAGTACACTGCCTATGTCTTAACCGCCTTTGTCTTCCCAAGAACTAGCAAAGGGCCTAAACCAGAATGGCATGCACCAACACAAGAAAGACAGAATGAATGGTGAATGAACTTTTAAAGCTATGGAAAGCACCCAATTGAATTTCCTAAGTTGTAGGTAAATAACAGGACATAGGAGTTGACAAAATAAAAATTTAAGAATAAATTGAATATATGTTTCTCCACTAAGCCTGTCTAATTAGTCAGTAGCTATTCCTCTGTAAGATATTTAATCATTTGAGGAGTGAAAGTGAAGCTGAATTATTGGATAACAAAGTGGGTATCTAGTTTCTTTGGGCAATCAGGAGCCACTAAAAGGCTAACTCAAATAATATCCATGAAGAAGACTTGCTGGTACTGTGATTTTGGAGGGGCAGCACAGGGAAGGATGGCATGTGGGCTTCCAGGAATTATTTATTATGAACTCAAATTTAAAAAACTACCCAGGGAGATTGGCATTTATTTGCCTAATTGCCTCCTTATACTCATTTTTTCAGCGTATACATATTAAGTGCCACACACATGAATGTGTAAAAATCATGATCTGAAAAACACAGGAAAAGCTCAGAGCAATTGGAAATTCACCTATCAAGTAGACAAGAGCAGAGCCTATATCTGGATGTTTTAATACATATAAGAGCTTGCTACTTGTCATCATATGAGTTCACCAAGAAAAGACATCTGTCATTCGCCACTAATTGGGTAATTTTCACAGTGACTCTTTAACTCACAAATGGTTTATGGGAGATGAAAAATGGTTTATGGTATTTTAACATCACAATTAATATGTGCCACACTTTAAACATCTTTAAGATCCTACATAATCATTTTATCTGTTATATAAGAAGGGAACTCACGTTAAGGGTTTACCTCACTATATTAGAAGCCCTCTTTAAATCCTTCCCACTTCAGTTTGTAAAGAAAAAGAAATGATTTAAAGGTAAGAAAATAACCTTAGCATAGGTAATTAGTTTTACTGGAGCTTTTTTTATCCTCTGAAAAATTCTTAGAAGATACACAATATTTCTGACAACCCTAATTTCAATAAGAGTGTTTTCAGAATCACAAATACTGAAACTGTTGTGTTGGTGTGGAACTTTGAACAACCACACTAATAAAATTTACCACTGTGTTATCAAATCATAATATTTCACTCTGGTTTTATCTCTTTTTAACTCCTGATTTTTATTGGTCCTCATTCTTCCAGAGACAGATACCTTTATTATTATGATGGCTTCTCTTCTTCAGGAGTCATGATGAAAAGGCATTGAGACAACAAAAGAAACCACAGTCCTCTCCCTCAAACAAATGATTTAAGTAAATAAGATTAATAAAACTTGCCTTCTCTAATACTGTTTGAAAAATCCCTTTTACATTCTCTTTCTTCCTTCCCAGGTCTCTCAGAACTTCTGTAGACAGCAAACATCAAAAAGACCAAAGATTTTTATAGTGATTCAGCCACCCACGGCAATGAAGTAAACCCTGATTTTCTTTCAGCCTAGGAAAAGATCAGCAAAGAGGCTTCACAAACAGCCTCTTTAACATTTGAGGTTAGAAAAAAAATCAGTGTAGCAGAAAGGTTACTTTCATAAATACCACTGGGGGTTTGGTTCCTTTTCCCTTCAACTTTTTTTTTTTTTAAAGTAACTCATCTGCAACCCCCCCAACCTCCTCGCCATACAAACATTATAAAAGATTTTCTTTACCAAAACTTTTTGGTTAGGCATTTTAAGTATACTTTAAAGAAAAAATGAGGATTTCTCTTGTGGTACAGTGGGTTAGGAACCCAGCATTGTAACTGCAGAAGCTCTGGTCTATCTGTGGTGTGGCTCCATCCCTGGCCCAGGAACTTCCACATGCCATGGGCACAGCCCCCCCAAAATAAAAAACAACAACAACAAAAAATATGTTTAGTTTGGGGCATGACTTTTCTAGAGCCTCTTTTCCTCCGCTTCTTCAAATGCTAATTTACTCCTGCTGCACGGGAAATTTCCCCCTTCAGGTTTCAACTCACTTCTCCAGTGACTTCCTGCCAGGGCTCCCCTCTCCCAGCAGTCTTTTCTGTCTTAGTATTCCGGCTTCAGGAGTGTGCTCTGGACTCTTTGTTCCTTTGTCCTTTAGAGACAGACACCTCCACAAAGCCGTGCACCCTACAATCCCGACAAGTGAGAGCTGGGGGCAGGAGACTCCCGTCCCCAGTGAGTCTTGATGAGCTCTGCTGCCCAGCTGCAGTTTTCTTAGGTGAGAGGCCAAAGCTGATATTCTAGAAAGGCTATTACTAGAAGGGAGGTGGGGGTGGGGGGTGGGGAGAGGGATGGTTTTCTCCAGAGCCCAAGCAGATTAACAAAGTTGAGAATTGTATTATTGACTAAATTGCAAGGGAGCCAACTTTATTGGAAAAGATAAAACAATAAGCTGGAAAGAGATCCAGATAAAATTACAAATAAAACCTTGGTTACTGACTCACAGCCCCCTTTTTAAAAGAGACATTTTCTCAACAGCATTATTTAGGTATTGGCAGAAATAAATCTCCAAAAGCCCAGTATTTTCCTTTCCTACATTAAATTAAAGGTGTCCATATCCATATTCTGTGGGACTTCTCTTTGGAAGCTTTTCAAAGGAAATGGAGAAATTCCTAGAGAAGGGTCATGGGCAAGAGAAGCATAATAAAGCAGGTTTTCAAAAATTGCACAATTCATACAATTTAACAGTAGATCAGAATTACAACTAAATCCCAAACTTGGGGAACATCTGGGGAAAGGATGGATGGGCTAAGAGACATAGGGCAGAGTTTCCTAAGTAAGTTGGTAAACATAACAGATAATTAACTTTTATGAAACTGCATGTTAATAAATGTTGCAATGGCCAAGTGCTGGTCTATCTAGACAGCTAACAGGGACACAGAAAGATTGTTGTGTCTCATGTGTGTTCACATTTTGCACAGAGGGCAAAGCAACAACTCGAGAGGCTTCTTAGGAAGAAGAGTTTGCTCCAGTTCCAAGAACTTCATGGTAATTGAAATCAGAAAATAACCTGACCCCCAAACAGTAAACCTGCAGGAAAATCCACTTAGTCCACATTAAAATGACAAAAGGGGCATGAATCTTGCTCCTCAAAGTAGATTATTACTCTAACCCAAGCTACTGGGCAATCCAATGGCTTGAATAGCAAAAGAAGGCTCTTTTATTTTCTCTAAAAGCTATAAGCTGAGTGTCTACACAATTCTAATGTCTTAGAGATATAGCCAACTTTGTCACATATATGAAAGGCAACTCACATTTTTCTCTCCAAGTGACTCTAAATTTTAATCTTTATTGTCCTCTCCCAGATGGCACAGCTCCTCTCTGCCAGATTCCCCATTATTTCAAGAGACAAGAATATTCCCTGAGGCCGCCTTTTGAATATACATCTTTCTGAGATCATGTCTCTGGTTTTCCTGAAGACTGTCACATCAATAAATCTGTCTTCTGCCTGGATCCTTAGTTTTGAAAATAATTTTATCACCTTAGCCAGGCACAGCCAACATTTCTCTTATACATGTTCTTTGGTTCAAGTATAAAATCTTGCTTGGATTGTTCCATTCCAAAATGTTCATAGGCAGAACATGACATAATTGCAGATAGAGACAAGTCTTTCTGCAAAGAGGTCGAATGCTACATATAGGCCACAGGAAGACCCTACCTGAGCCTAATCCAACATAAAATCAGTTACATCCATTACCATGGATGCCTGAGAAGTTATGGTTTGTGGTGCAATACTCTGACAGATCATAGGGATTAACTTGCACCAAAAGCTCCTAGTATTTTTTTTAAGCATCAAAAAGCTTGGTTCTTTAGAAACATTTAGAGATTTCAAGCCCACACACACTCAGATAGTACTGATAATCCTCTCTCTGTTTGTGGGATTTGGAAGAGCTACAAAGTATAAAAGAGCCACAATATTTTGACAAAGTGGTATATTCTCTTAGGTGTATTTGATGGAAACTTTTGAACCCTACCCCTTCAATTGATAAAATGTCATAAATATTTGAGTATATGAACAATTATTCCTATAAAGTCTTCATATACTCAAATATTTATGACTATATATATATATATATATACTCTTCTTTGGTGTATATATGAAGTGCTATTTTTTTTCCTTAAAACCTCTTTATTTATAAAATTTAAAAAATTAAAGTAAGTTAATTTACAATGTTGTGTCAGTTTCTGCTGTACAGTAAAGTGATCTAGTCATACATATAAATACTCCTTTTCTTTTTTGTTAATTTTTTTATTAAAGCATAGTTGGTTTATAATGTTTCTTCAATTTCTGTTATACACCAAAGTGACCCGATTACACACAGTTCCCTGTGCTGTACAGTAGGGCACCATTGCCCATCTATCCCAAATATAGCAGTTTGCATCCCCAAACCCCAAACTGCCCATACATCCTCCCTCCCCTATTCCCCCTGGGAACCATAAGTCTGCTGTCCTTGGCTATGATGTTTCTGTTTTGTAGATAGGATCATCTGTGTCGTATTTCAAATTCCACAAATAAATGATGTTATATGGTATTTATCTTTTTCTTTCAGGCTTACTTAGTATGAGAATCTTAATTCTATCCATGTTGCTACAAATGGCATTAGTTTGCCTTTTTTATGAATGAGTACTATTCCACTGTATATATGTACCACATCTTAATCCAGTCATCTGTCGATGGACATTTAAGTTGTTTCCATGTCTTGGCTATTGTGAATAGTGCTGCAATGAACACAGGGGTGCATGTTTCTTTTTCAGTGAAAGTTTTGTCTGGATATATCATAGGAGTGGGAATGCTGGATCATATCATAGTTCTATATTTATTTTTCTGAGGTACCTCCATAATGTTTTCTATAGTGGCTGTACCAGTTTACATTCCCACCAACAGTGTAGGAGGGTTCCTTTTCTCCCACAGCATTTTTTATTTGTTGACTTGTTAATAATGGCCATTCTGACAGGTGTGAGGTGGTACCAAAATGGTTTTGATTTGCATTTCTCTAATAATTAGTGATGTTGAGCATTTTTTCATGTGCCTGCTGGCCATCTGTATATCTTCTTTGGAGAAATGTCTATTTAGGTCTTCTGCCCATTTTTCCATTGGATTGTTTGTTTTTTTGCTGTTGATTTTGGATGAGTTATTTGTACATTTTGGAGATTAGGCCCATGGCTGTTGCATTATTTGCAAAGATTTTCTCCCATTCTGTGGGTTTAAGGCTTCTGACAAAATTAAACACCCATTTCTGATAAAAACTCTCCAGAGAGTGGGCATATATGGAACCTACCTCAACATAATAAAAGCCATATGTGAAAAACCCACAGCTAACATTATTCTCAATGGTGAAAAATTGAAAACATTCCCACTAAGATCGGGAACAAGACAGGATGTCCACTTTCACCATTATTATTCAACATAGTTTTGGAAGTTCTGGCCATGGTAATCAGAGAAGAAAAAGAATACAAGGAATCCAAACTTGAAAAGAAGTAAAACTATTACTGTTTGCAGATGACATACTATACCTAGAAAACCCCTAGAAAACTATTAGAACTCATCAACGAATTTGGTAAAATTGCAAGATACAAAATTAGTACACAGAAATTGATTGTATTTCTATATACTGACAACTGAACATCAGAGAGAGAAATCAAGAAACCATCCCATTTACCAATGCATCAAAAAGAATAAAATACCTAGGAATGAACATATCTAAAGAAATGAAAGACTTGAACTCTGAAAACTATAAGATGTTGATGAAAAAAATCAAAGACAACACAAACAGATGGAAAGATATACCACGCTCTTGGACTGGAAGAATCAATATTGTCAAAATGACTATACTACCCAAGGCAATCTACAGATTCAATGCAATCCCTACCACATTACCAAAGGCATTCTTCACAGAATTATAACAGAATATTTTAAAACTTGTATGGAAACACAAGAGACTGTGAATAGCCAAAAGCAATACTGAAAAAGAAAAATGGAAATGGACGAATCAAGCTCCCTGACTTCAGACTATACTACAAAGCTATAGTTATCAAAACAATATGGTACTGGCACAAAAACAGAAATATAGATCAATGTGAAAGGATAGAAAGCCAGAAATAAACCCAAGCACCTATGGTCAACTAATTTATGAGAAAAGAGGCGAGAACATACAGTAGAAGAAAGATAGTCTCTTCAGTAAATGGTGCTGGGAAAACTGGAAAGCTACATGTAAAATAATGAAATCGGAACACTATCTAACACCATACCCAAAAATAAACTCAAAATGGATTAAAGATCTAAATATAAGGTCAGATACTATAAAACTCCTAAAGGAAAACATAGGAGGAACACTCTAAGACATAAATCACAGCAACATCTTGTTTGATCCACCTCCTAGAATAATAATAAAGATGAAAATACTAGCTTTTTTTTTTTTTTTTTTTTTTTTTTTTGTCTTTTTGCCATTTCTCAGGCCGCTCTCACGGCATATGGAGGTTCCCAGGCTAGGGGTCGAATCGGAGCTGTAGCCTCCGGCCTACGCCAGAGCCACAGCAACGCAGGATCCGAGCTGCATCTGCAACCTACACCACAGCTCACGGCAACGCTGGATCGTTAACCCACTGAGCAAGGGCAGGGACCAAACCCGCAACCACACGGTTCCTAGTCGGATTCGTTAACCACTGCACCACGAAGGGAACTCCATAAAGATGCAAATAAAACAATGGGATCTAATTAAATTCAAAAGCTTTTTTGCTCAGCAAAGGAAACCATTAAAAAGATGAAAAGACAACCCACAGAATATATTCCTTTTCTTATATTAACTTCAATCATGGTTTAACCCGGGAGATTGGATATAGCTCCTGTGCTATACAGTAGGACCTCACTGCTTATCCATTCTAAATGTAATAGTTCGCATCTACTAACCCCAAACTCCCAGTCCATCCCACTCCCTCTCCCATCCCCTTTGGCAACCACGAGTCTGTTCTCCACAACTGTGTATCTCTTTCTTTTTTGTAGATAGGTTCATTCGTATCATATTTTAGATTCCATATAGAAGGGATATCATATGGTATTTGTCCTTTTTTTTCTGACTTACTTCACTCTAGTATGATAATCTCTAGTTGCATCCATGTTGCTGCAAATGGCATTATTTAACTCTTTTTTTTTTTTATGTAAAGCACCAGTATTTAAAAATCACTTTTTGAGAACACAATGAACTTCTTTGCAGAACAGATACTGACTCACAGACTTTGAAAAACTTGTGGTTTCCAAATGAGACAGGTTAGGGGTGGGGACATGCGTTGGGGGTTTGGGATAGAAATGCTATAAAATTAAAAAATAAACTACTATTTAACTAGCATCCAAACTAATGTCTAAAGAGCATTACTCACTCCACTTCTGATTATACAAGAGAGAGCATCAGCATTTTTTAATTTAATTAGGATCTATACCCTACCTGTTTCCAAACAAGATTTGAAGTGACATATAATATTAAACCCATGGGAAAACAGCCACATTAAAAATCAAAGAAGATACAGAACCAAGTAAAAGGAGTAGATGTTTCTAAGCAACGGCAACAAATTGTCACAGCTGAGCCATGAACTTGCCTCTCACAGGAGTCAGCATTTGCTCACCAGGTGGGAATGCTAAAACTCTGGGCCTGTGGAACAGTGTGTTTCCAGACCTGTCTTGACAGCTGGATCCCTGAATTAATTACACTGCTGCATTTCTCAGAAAGTGGTTGGAAACCAACTGCCTTGGAATCTTCAATAGTGCTTATTTTTTAAATGCAGCTTCCTGGACCTCCTCTAGAATTGCTGGTGGTAGGATTCCGGGATCTATATTTTCACATAACCCACCAGATGATATTTTTGCTCTTTAAAGTTTGGAAACCCTGCTTTGCAGGGATCGGTGCCTGTTGCACAGTAGAAAACCGAGCATCTAGAAGGTAGAAAATTGTTCTTGTGATGAGGCTTTTGAATACTGCTTAATGTCTTCCTGTTTCTGCCTGTGCTTGTCATACTTTCAAAGGCTTTGCCTAACGCCCAATGGATGTTTCCCTTTAGATGGGCCTATGGGCTTAGCCTCTTCTGACTGTGATGTTGTTCTCCTTCCAGAATCCCATCCTCTTCCTGCTCATCAGCTTTTTAAAAAATTCCTGCCACAGGCTCCTGACACTTGTGTATGTTCCATCACCTGCTTGTTACTCCTAAACTCACTTTGATAGCACTGCACGTGCTACTATACACTCTGTCTCACCTGAGATCAGTTTTCTCCATTGCTTTTCATGGGAACATGGAAGACACTCCCTCTCCAGCTTCTAGCCATTGAAGCCCAGATATGAACCGAGGTAGGAGAGATGATCTGCTCTATTTCCAGTTCATGGGTTTTACTGGATTATTCTCCATATCTTGAGGTACATATATTATGCTTTTCCCACTCTCCACATACTCTTTGACATTGTCTATAGCCCCTGTTTTTTCCATTTTCCTTAATACATTCATTGGCTTATACCATTGACTTCTACATTGAATGTGCCTCTTATGTCTGACAATTTCACATGAAGACACATCCAGCATCTTGACCTCAAAGTTTATGGTCCTAATTTCCTCACTATAATTATCAGTCCTCCAGACATACACTTGGGAATCAATTCATCATCATGTAATACTCATATACCCCCCAAGAGTTTTCTCCGGTTTTCTGTGAATTTCTGCCTTTTCTCTTAAAATTTAGGATAATACTCTGAACCACTGATCCCTTTTAGGATTTTTAAACTCTTGTAAAAAATATTTTCACCATTTTTGAGAAGTATCCTTTGTCCCTAGCTCAGAGCCCATTTTTCTGGTCATAAACCACCTAGGAAACTATTTTTAAAAAATCATATATGGCACATCCTGAGAATTTTTTATGTTTGCTTTGCTTCCAAAGCTGCCAGTATTAGCAGGAAGATAGGTGGAGATACCACCTCCACACTCATCCCCTTCTGTCTTCTACACAAGACACCCAAGTTTCTGGATGTATTCCCCACTTTTCTTCAAAAGCGCCATCCAAGCCAGAACAAGTGCAACATGTCTGGTGGATGCATGAGGTTAGAACCCTGCTTCTGAACTTGGGGAGAGTTCACAGGGGAAGCATTATAGCTGACATGGCACAGCAGGTCTGCTCACAGGCAATTGCCTAGCAGTGTGCAGGAAATCACAATGATCTCTTCATGCGACTTATATGATTTCTTTCCTCTGTGGGGATGTATCAGAACACTAGTCACATGCCAGAGTTGCCTCACATCAGCTGGAAAGAGCCAATCGCTAACTTTTTAGGACCTTTGCAAGCTAGTTGTTAAACATAGCCATTAGTAAATATTAAATTATATACACTTAAAATGAAATAGATAATATGTAAAAATAAAGGAAACAAATACTCAAAACTCATCATTTTCTAATTACTATTATCTAGGCTTTTGAGGTTATTTATAAATTTTATCTATGTGGTAGAAATCATATATAATGGCATGCAATGGCACACTTCTTGCAAAGTTCTGTTTGGTGACATCAAGTTGATCACCTGAAATAAGCCACAGGGGAGGATCTACACTGTAGAAATCATTAACTGCTACAAATCAGGTCTTACTCCCACCCCTCACTCCACCCCCAGCCAGTTGTTAAATATTTACCAGCACATTACTGTTGTGAACCCATTTAGTATTAAGATGGAAAAACACACAAGTACAGGATAGTTATGTGAAATTTACCTGCTTGACAATTCCCTCCAATCTGCCTTCCTTTTAATATAGTCTAAAATCTCCCAAGTCCAAGCCTTTGGAAGCAGAACTTGTATCAACACACCTGAACAATGTTCACTCTGGTTTGTTACTCTATTTATTGGCTTTCCTTTCTAAGATGCAGTTAAATTCCATTACAGAAAGTTTATATCTAAATTTTCTCTGCTCAAAATCCTCACTCTTTTGCCTACACGCCTCTTAAACCCTGCCCTATGCAAGTAAGTTTGCACCAGTGCTGATATTCTATGTTTGTGTTTGTGTGTGTGTACTTGTGTAAACTACATAACAAAGGTATTGTAACTTCCGACAGGCTAACTTTAACTTAAAGTAACTACAATTTAAGCCCAGCTCTGTATCTACTAAAACACTAGAAAGGAAGATCATTAAATGTCTTAGAATCAATACTTGAATTCCTAAAAGGGAATTCGGGAGGAGGTCAGCAAATGTTATTAAAGGATCAGGAAAGTGACTTAAGAAAATCTGAAGTAAGTAATACTCCTTATATGGCAATGATAAGACTAATGGGAAACTGAAAGTGATCTTGGAGACTGATGGGGAATTTTATACAGAAGATTCATTGTTCTCTATTTCTCCTCAGGATAAGTCAAGAGGGGTTCAATTTACAGCATTTTATGGAGAGGATTTTACAAGAATTCAGTAAGAGAAAATTATCTTGAGTTTTTTTTTTTTCCCCCTAAAGTTGTTTTTAATCAACCATTTTAATCAATGACCTCACAGAAGCTTAAATTGAACGTGGAGAGTCTTATTACTAAAAAGTCACACAAAAATGCACTTGGTGGGAGATGGGATGTCTGGGTTTTCCCAAGTAGATATGGACTTTCACTTTCTAAATATTCTTCAAAGTTCTAAGCTCAGTTGAGGATCATATTTACTAAGGCTAACCCCAATAGATAGGTATGTATAATTAAGGAATAAGGATATAAATAGCTGAGACATGTAATACCAAATCAGATCAAAGAAACGTTATGTCTGAAACTCAATTTCTGATCATGTCCCCGAGATCCTGTTGTGGGAAGGCAGGTGAGGGGCTCATATAAATAACTTCCCCTAATAATCCACTAGGTCTATTTGTGTGTCTAATTCCATTTTGAACTCACATATTAATTTTTGCAGCCTCCTAGGGTAGCTATTTCCCTAGTTTTTTATACCATTCTCATGGTAGATATAGTTTCTCTATGAGATTCTTCTAGTATCCTGGAATTTTCTGACCCTCTGCACATGCATTAAAATCCTTTTGGAAATAGAAAGAATATAAACCATTAAATGTATCCATTAATTGCTTAATGTAATTAATTATAATTAATCATGTAATTAAAAGAGAATTTACATACTCAAATCCTACAAGATTTAGGCTTCTAAGGAGTTCCCTAATTTGGCCTCTACTAATCCCATCTCTTCTCTTAACCACAAACTTTCCTCAAGTCACGATAAAGTCTATGCTTTAACTATCCTAAATTATTTTCAGTTCCTTAAAACTGCCATGGAGATTTGGCAGTTGACACTTCCCATTTCTGGAAGATGTTTTCTTTCCACCACAAAGACTTCCTGATTCCCCCCACCACCCTCTGCCTGGTTTAGGTGCTGCTCCCAAATGTTCCCATAGTACAAAATGCTTGCCCCTCATGAAGAGTATTTGAATTTCACATTAGACTGTCACATCCTTGAAAACAGGGACCATGTCTTTTTCATACACCACTCAATGTCAAGATAGTAGGCATTCAATAATAATTATTAAATTTACAAAGTAAGGAGCTCATTGGATTTACAATAATATCACCACTGTGTTCATATATGAGAGGCTCAATCCATCAACTCTAGCCCTCTACAAACGTGGACCAACCTCATGGCCATTATACTTATTTTCTGAATACACCAGGAATCATGGAGTTCTCCAAAGGCAGATTTATGATGATCTTAAACATAAGCCAATTCATGCTTCTACATCTTTCCTAGTGGTGCCTTGGATTTCAATGGACTTTTTGGCTGGTATCTTCAAACAAATACATGTAGTGGCCTCATGATCTCTTTTACAGGCTGGAAAGAATTATTTAAAACTATCATCCTATAAGCATGGTTTGCAGGAGAGAAGAGGCAGAAATGGTGAACTGAGTTTCAATTTATCTTGTATGATTTTTTATGTTATTGGCAGCACAATCTTTAGCCCTTTGTTAAGCGGAAGTGGGAAGCCACTGTAAAGTTCAAGAACAGCTCTCCTCTCCCAAGGAACAAAAGCAGGAGAAACTTTCATCGTGATGAGGGAAATCAAACAAACCATGATTTTGAAACAGCTCTGTCCTCACAAAGGTGACTTCTTTGTGAGGAGAGGAAACAAAAACTAGATGGAAAAACAGAGGCAGGGATGATCAGACTAGTAAAGATTAGTTGAATGTAAAGAAGTCTGCTCTACAGTTGTGTGTAGGTTTTATGGGAAGAACAGAAGAGGGTCATGGCAGTGAGGTATGAATTTTTAAAAATAGCTTGGTCTATAAGAGACCTCTCTTGGCTTTATTAGATTGCTCTAAGATATATGATACTTTAAGCTTGGAAAATAACTTTCTTGTAAATGCTTCCAATAAAGAGATAAGTTGCTATTAAGACCAGTTTTTAGTTTATATGTTATTTTATTTTATTTAATTTTGGCCATACCTGCAGAATGTGGAAGTTCCTGGGCCAGGGATGAAGCCCATGCCACAGCAGCAACCTGAGCCACAGCAGTGACAACACTGGATCCATAACCTGCTAGGCCACCAGGGAACTCCAAGATTATATGTTATTTTAAATTATTTTCTACAACAAATCTTAAATGCTTCTAGATGGTATTATTTCTGAAATAAATCAAGTACTTCTAGTTATTTTTCTGAAATAAATCAAGATTTTAAACTCTAAGCAATTTTTGTCCCATAGGAACACTGAAGATGAATAAGGATGATCATTTTATCAAAATTATTAGTAAAAATAGTAAAATCTGTTCAAAGATTTTTATTCTGAACAAGCAAATTTTTCTCTTCATTTGGGAATAAAAGGGTCAGATGATACACACCTCCAGGTTGTGGCCAATGACAATTAAATATTGGTGATTAAAGCATAGACTTTTTTTTCTCTGCCTTTCCCTCTCTTTATAAACTTGCTTTCCTAATGATTTTAATCAAAAGTTCAGAGAAAAACAGTATTGATGTTATGTCATGAGGTATTATATCAACAGTATTGAAAAGCAGCTTAGGAGGTCTGAGACAATCTCAAACTAGTCCTTCTGGTTGTGATCACAAGTTGTTCTGATGGAAGGAGGAGGGAAATTGAAAGATGTGTACTTTGGTCCAAAAAATCATCTGCATAAGACAGTGGTGGGAGACAGGGTTTGTGGCCCCATGTACAAAGAAGATGGCCCTTATCTAGACTAATTTTTGTCTCACTAGTTTATTTTAATCTGAAAAGCCCCTTTATTTTTTATTCCCCTAGGACTTTGACTTTTTTGAACCATTTTGAAGAAGTTGATTTGTACAATGCTCCCTCATTTTGGACTTGTCTGATTGTGTCCTCGTGGTATCTAATTATGTCCTTTTACTCCTCTTCCCTCTGAACTTCCTGTAAGTCTCAAACAGAGGTCCACAAACTACAACTCACAGGCTAAATCTAATCCTTTGCTTATTTTTGTAAATAAGGTTTTATTGGCACACAGCCATACTCATTTATTTACACATTGTCTATGGCTGCTTTCTTCTATAAGGACAGGGTTGAGTAATTGTTACAGAGACCATATGGCCCACAAAGCCTAAAATAATCACAATCTCTCTTTTCCTTAAAAAAAAATGTTTATCAATTCTTAGATTAGAAAATTGGTTACAATGAGGTAAGATACTTTTGGCACAAAGGTGGTATATTTCCTGTTCATCATCTCATGAGGCACAATGCCATGGTCCCCAGCTATTAGGGATGCTAAATTGATACCCTTGGTGAAGATGGTGATAGTTACATTGTAAAGGTATATTTTTTTCTCTTTTTGTTTAGTAATTAATACAGTGATATTTTGGCTCAGTGTAAATATCTTATTACTCAAAAATCTTCCATCCAGAGGTTTTACTATCCACTGATGATCTTTGCCTGAAATAATTATTGCATTAGGGATTGAAAAAGTCATTTTCCAAATCTATCATTTCTTCAACATTTATCAGCTGATACAATAAAACAGCCTAAGTTCATTTTATAATTTCGAATCAGCCATTTTTTTTTTTTCCAATTAGCCCTGATTCCTTTAGGCGAAACTAGTATTTAGAAATCAATATCTAAATTGATTTGGATTCCAGACTGTATGATTTAGAATCTAGAATGTACAACCTAAGCCTGAGATATTTATTACCTTGCCCTTTACAGAAAGTTTACAGATCTCAGGCCTCCTGGGATGACAGAAGGGAAGAGCATCACATATTTAAATGGTAGTAGGTATGCTCACTGCTACTGAAGTCTCACTGTTTCTCATGACATGTTCAGTGACCCTTTCCAGAGGGAGAAAAGTTTTAAAAAGAAAAAAAAAATCAAGTTCATATTGACATTTTCATTTTGTATTTAATATTATCATCTCTTAAAAATTTTATTTAATATAAGTATCTTTTCTGATACACTGAATCCCAGTCCTGTAAACATTAAAATATTCACCTATATGTTTTATACTTCCACTAATGTAAAACATTTCAAGGTCACATTACCAATATTACCAATAATATTAAACCCAGTGAATTTTAGGATTTCTCTCTAGAGCTTTTTGACTTAGAATACATTCAAATAAGGATGTATAGAGCACTATTTTCTTTATTTCTTTTTTTTTTTTGTCTTTTTTTTTAGGGCCCCACCCATGGCATATGGAGGTTCCCAGGCTAGAGGTCGAATCGGAGCTGTAGCTGCCAACCTACCCACAGCCACAGCAACGCCAGATCCGAGCCACGTCTGTGATCTACACCATAGCTTATGGCAACACTGGATCCTTAACCCACTGAGCAAGGCCAGGGATTGAACCCATATCTTCATACATACGAGTCGGATTTGTTAACCACTGAGCCATGACGGGAACTCCCAGAGTGCTATTTTCAAAATTCACTTGAAATAACTTTTTCTTCATATTGGTTGTGTTATCTTAGAAAACTCTTGAGACAATTAGGGGAATTTGAATATGGGCTGGATGCTAGATGATATGGTAGAATTACATTTCACTTTCTGAAATATAATAATTGTCCTTGTTCTTAGCAAATTCATGCCAAAATATTTAGTGGTGAGATGTCATGATATCTGCAACTTTCTTTTAAGTAGTTCGGCAAAACACAGCGTCTCTGTGTGTGTATGTATGTGTGTGTGTGTGTGTGTGTTTAGAAAGAGACAGAACAAGATTACAAATGATAAAGAAAATAGGGAAAAAAACTAAAACTCCATAAATCTAGGTAGAATCTTTTTGTACCATTCTTTGCAACTCTTCTTTAAGCTTGAAATTTTATTGAAGTTAAAAGTTAAATAGGTGGAGATAAAAAGAGAAAGATGATTATTAGCTCAATACGAATTTTAAAAAGTGATCCTATACACAGGCACAAATACTTTGGCACCTTGGGCAAGATTACCTAATGTGTGTATCTTGCAGAAGCTTTTAATTCTGCTCTGCTTTAGCAGGGGGATCAGACCACACCTAGAGCTCTGAGTGCTTTACTGTGCAAGGGAACAGACAAAAAGGAATGCAATGAGAAAAGAGAACAGTCTATAAGGTTAAATAAATGTCAAGTTCTCTTAGCTTTCCTTCATTCCAGTAAGGCTTATCTAGAGGCTAGTTAAGGCTAGAACCCAAGTTTATATAGGACTATTTTGCTTTCTGAGCAGTGGCATTAATACCTTTCCCTTCCACCATTCCATTAGATTTGGGGTTATCACACTTTTTCTGTAAAGGGCCAGATAAATGTTTTAAGCGTATGGGCCATACAATCACTGTATGTATCACACTGTCATTATCATACTGTCATTGTGGGCCACAGAGTTTCTGTATGTGTTACATCATAGGTGTTGCTGTGGCATACAAAAGCAGCTATAGACAAATGAATGAACATGGTTGTATTCCAATAAAACTTCACTTATGGACAGAAATTTAAGATTTCATACAGTTTCCACACAATGTGATTCTTTTTTTCCAACCCCTTAAAAATGTAAAAACAACCAAATGAAAAAAAAAAAAATTCTTAGCTTGTAAGTGATGCAAAAAACAGACAGAGGGCTAGATATGTTTCAACCCAGAAAAAAGAGGGGAAAACTTACAGTTGCACCTTTGTGTTGGCTGCCTTTTAGTTGCTCACTTGGTTTTGGTGAAGGAAAGGGTCTCCTTTAGATACTGTGGCAGATTAAAGCAACTCTGTGCTCTTAAGCCATTGAGCAGACCATAGGCGCTTCCTCCCAGAGTTTCAAGCTTAAAGAGGCCCACAAACTGCTCTAAAGAAGAGGGCTCATTTCTTGCAATCAGTGTAACTGGGGGAGCCATAATGGAGGTAATCCTACCTAGAACCTTGATCTATCAGCCCAGGATCCACCTGGAACTAGAGAGTGGTGTCTCCCCCACTCCTTCTGCAAATGAAGCTGCCCCACAATCTTTGTACTTTAGGGCTTTTGCCTTGATGGATCCATGTCATGTTAATACCTCTATGCAGTCAAATTAGTTTGCTTCTAGATATGAACTTGCCTTATTTAAACACATGTATATTAGGTACTGATGTAGATAACTTCCCAAGTAATAATCTTTATTTACAATACTTTATATCCTTTGATAACATTTCCATAGTGACCTTGAACTATGACATCTGGTGAATCATGATGGTGGGCTCCTTTGGCCAGTGAAGGTGTTCCCCTAAGCCTTCCTCCACTGTAAATGACAAATGAGTTGAAACATGCTCCTTCCAAAAACAGCTTATGAAAGAAAGGGCTTATAGGGATGGGAGTGGATATGTGGGAA
Source organism: Sus scrofa (assembly GCF_054392235.1). Classification (NCBI taxonomy): domain Eukaryota; kingdom Metazoa; phylum Chordata; class Mammalia; order Artiodactyla; family Suidae; genus Sus; species Sus scrofa. The sequence goes on from NC_139397.1 coordinate 79,448,314, forward strand.
GAGAAATACATCACTCTCCTTAATGTTTAAATGGTTGTCAAGGGAAAAAAGGTTCAGATCTGTTCCACCTGGTCTCAAGCAACAGAAAGAGGATTAATGTGTGGAGGTTAGTGGGACAGATCTGGGCTTACACCAAAAATAAAGAAATAAAAAAGGAAAAGAAAAAAAGTCCAATATCTGTCCCAAAGAGAAATGGACTGCCCTGGAAGACAGCAAGTTTGATACTTAGGCTTGACAATTTTTAGATGGCATTCTTTTCTTAGTAAAGAAAAAAAAGTATGAGTAACTAAAATAGAGCAATTCTTTGTTTCTCTAATTAAACCACAACAAAGGAACATGGAGTTCTTTCTTCCTCAACAAATCAAGGCCCAACCATTTTTCTAGTGGTAGGTAGTTTAGTCTAGTTATATTCATTCTCCCACTTAATGAATATATATCCAGACTGAGTTTTCCCCGATGTGCCAAATATGGGGGGATGGTGGTGAAGACAGACATAGAATTCACTCTCATCAAATTAACAATTTGCTGGAAAAGACTAAAAGTTTAACAAGTAATTACTATTTAAAAGTGGGTGTTGAGATTGTATAGCTATAGGTAGTGGTAATGGTCTTTAAACATGGTCACAAATTCATTTATGCTCCTCATATTTGACAGCTTGGGTCCCTAAATTCCCTTGATGGGCTTATGTGATTTCCAAGGCTGCATCATAAAAGGTCATTAGGCTTCTGACTTGTCTGATGGCAGATGAGCATTTGGAGCCCGAGGTACCATGCAGGAAGTGTGGCTTCCCTGAAACTACTGTGCTTTGAAGAACTCAGGCCTCATGGAGAAATCATGCAGAGTTCCAGTTGGCAATTCCCAGCCACTCCTAGCTTTCTAGTTATTCCAGTCCAAAGGAAAAACAATATCACCAGATTATTCCACCCCCAGTCATTCAAGTCACTCCTATCCATTCAAATCTTCCCAGCAAAGACTCCAGACATTATGGAGCAGAGACAAGACATCCTCTCTGGGCTCTGTCCAAATTCCTGAACCATTGACTCCATATGCATAATAATAATAATACTGTTGTTGTTTTATGTCCATAGATTATAGGGTGGTTTGTAATGCAAGGCAGAAATAGTTCTTCATAACAGTCACCATGAGAACATATATCAAGACCTTCCCTGTCTAAGGACCAGAGAAGGACTCTCTGAGGAAGTCACAGTTGAGCAGGAAGAGACATGAAGAAGTAGAAGAGAGCCAAAGGATGTTCTTTAGAAGAAGAGTCTGTCTGCAGAGTCAGTGAAGGTGAAAAACCCTGGGGCCCTGCAGGGACTGACAAGTACGGTAGTCTGGAGAGGAGTGAGGCAGGTGGGAGTCAGCTGGATGAGAGATGAAGCAGAGTCTGACTATGGCTCCTCTCATAAGCAACATTAGGGTATCTGTACTTTACCAGAAGTGTGAAGACAAACCACCGAAGGGTTTTCAGTATCAGAATGATGTGACTGATGTGTTTGCACAGCAGGCAAGGCTGAAATAGGAAGAAACTGCAGCCTTAATTTGGGTGAGAGATCATCGTGGGCTAATCAGGATAGCAAAGGGGGTCAGTATTTAAAAGGTGAATTCACAGAGTCCCCTTGTGGTGCAGGAGGTTAAGGATCCAGTGTAGTCACTGTAGCGGCTCAAGTCTCTGCTGTGGCTTGGGTTCAGTTCCTCGCCTGGAAATTTCCACATGCTGTGGATGAGGAAAAAAAACCCATAAGCGGTGAATTCATGAGATGTACTAATCCCTTGGCTATGGGGGTTGGGGAGTGAGAGCCCACCTGGGGTTCTGACTGGGAAGTGGGGTGAGTGAGGTGGGTAGTTTTCAAAAAGGAAACACTAGAAGAGCAGGTGGGAGGGGTGATGAGTAGCTCCAACTGGGGCATAGGGGATGTGAAATGCCAGTGACGCATCCGTGGTGGCGAAGCCAGGAGACAGCTGGCTAAACACTACAGATAAGGAGGAGAGTATGGAGAGGAACTAACATTAGCAAGTGGGGACTTTATTATGAGTGCTCTAGGGATGTCATTTCCTTTAATTCTGCTGACACCCATGTGGGAGTGTTCAGAGAGGTGAGCGAGTTGCTTAAGGACACAGACACAGGAAGTGGTAGGGTAGGGATGTCAATATAGACCCTCTTACTCCATGTTCAAAGTGAAAGACACATGGTACTCTTCTCCCATTAAAAGAAAATCACAGGGAGTTCCCGCTGTGGCACAGGAGAAACGAATCCAACTAGGAACCATGAGGTTGCTGATTCGATCCCTGGTCTCGCTCAGTGGGTTAAGGATCTGACGTTGCCATGAGCTGTAGTGTAGGTTGCAAACATGGCTCGGATCTGGCATTGCTGTGGCTCTGGCATAGGCCGGTGGCAACAGCTCTGACTGGACCCCTAGCCTGGGAACCTCCATATGCCGTGGGGGCGGCCCTAAAAAGACAAAAAAAAAAAAAAAAAGGGAAAGAAAGAAAGAAAAAGAAAGAAAGAAAGAAGGAAAGAAAGTCACAATGCCAGGTGTTACTCTTTGGATTTTGAAGGCAGCAAAATCAGCATTTGTGAATGCCTCTCCAGGTACTTTAGTGGGTGAAAAGCCAGCAGTTTTGAACTGGGGCCAAAACAAGAGAAAACTGTCCGGCTGGTCTAAGTCACCATGCACACAGCAATGCCACTTGACACTGTGGCTTCAATGGTGCATTGGTGTATTCTAGATGATCAGAATATTCTGTAGAGCCTGCCAAAAACTTTTATAGGTTTATGTATGGTAGAGACCCTCAGGGTTTGGCGGCATAATCATGCTTTCTTTAGGATTTGTCTTTTAAGAAATAGCTCTTGGCTTACTGCTGGGCATTGGTAATTACTATGATAACTATCGTCTGTCAAGCAGGTACAATGTAATAGGCACTACAGTAAGTGCATCTATGTTTTAACTTATTTATTCCTCTCAACAATGTGGTATTATTTTTTATCTCTATTTTATAGGTTTCCATTGGACTTTTGACTATAAGACACCAGATGACAGTGAGACTCTAGCTACTCACAATGAGCTGGAGGTTATCTGAGCCACCTGGCCATAAACCTGGGAGACAAGCAGCACAGACTAATGAAACAGAAGTGTATTGGGCCTGAGCATGACCTGAAAACATGAGTAATTTACCCAAACAGGTAGCTCACTCTCCTTCCAACTGACATCCCTCCCTCAGCCCACACCTATGGCCCATGGGGCATTCTCAATGACTAGCTTACCAGGAGAGAAAAAAGTGAGCCAGACAGAAGGAGACTGATAGCCCTGCTCTGAGGCATCCTGAGGGGTGGTAAAGAGGGGAAACTTTTCATATAGGTATAATTTCAAGAGGAACATCTCAATGCTCACTTTACCTGAGCTAAAGGACTTGTGACTGCCACCTATTAGATACTCAATAAATAAGTTTTGAGTAAATGAATAAAGAATGAAATAACAACATTTTCTGGAAAGTAGTTCACAGTTGGGCTGGCTGGTTAGAGAAGTTGAAGAAATATGAAGGAGGAATTTGTGACAGGAAGACTCAGGAGAGATTATATGGGAGGGACCTGATGGAGTTGGTCCAGAGGGTGGGAATAACTTATGGAGGTGATGTTAAACAATTCAGTGGAAAGATGATGTGCTATGTGTGTGTGAGTCTTCTTCTCTAGAAGCCTGGTACTTGCTTAATGGCCTTAGGATAAAATACCCCAAGGGTGGGAACAGAATCTATATGCTCAACTATGTGGATTTGCCCTTTTCAAGGCTGATTGGGCTACTGTTACTCTTAGCCCTTGGTAGGGTACAACACACCAGGGGCATTAGCCAGTGTTAGCTTGTAACAACATTATATCATACCCATTCTATCACAGGAAAGGTAGAAGAAAGAGAATTTGGATTTTCTCTCCTTGTACACCAAGTTTGCGCCATGTGTACACACACAGTACCCCACAGGATGCCGCTTCATCCTAAGACACTCCCTTTCCTGTGTGAGATGTAAGGCGATGGACTGTAGCCCACATCCTGATGTCCTTATAAGACAGAGGAATGGACTATTGAAGACTCAGATACATCATGAGCTGAGAGATAAGGTTTTGTGGGGTTGGGTGCTATTTTACAGAAGGTGGTTTTACTCTGAAGTAGTGACCACGCAGCCAGTTGTAGTTCCCGACACAGTAATGCCAGTGCTATTTCTCAACAGAGCCAGTATACATGTGTAGGTGGACTAATAAGTACAAGTGGGAAAGGTGCTTTTGACTACAAACCCTGAAGAATCATTTGCAAAATCCAACCCTGAGATTCTTAGCTCTGCTTGCTTTAGGCTCTCATACTTCTATCAGGATGACAGCAATGGTTATACTGCATTAGGAGTTAATGTAAGTATGTGCCTTTTGGGGTTTATCATAACATGAAGTAAACAGGTAGAAAAGGAGATTTCAGGGCTCGCTGGAACAACTGACCTATCAAAGGGAAAGAGGACTGCTGTCATTTAATAGAGGTAGGGAAAAGTAAAGGAAATCCAAGGATTACCTAGGACACCTTCTGGTATCACAAGGCCAGTGGTAAAAGTCACCCTATACAATTCAGAATAAGTTAACCCATTGTGTAAAGAACTTCACACAACCAAGATGCTGGCTGAAAACAAAGGGTACAGGTAATGCATAATAGAGAAGAAAAATTATAAATTTGAATTATGCTCTTAACCATTTATGAAAGAAGGGCACATATCTTTGATCTGCCACATATATATGTATACATATACCACATATAAACATTTGTGTGTGTGTATTTATTTAAAGCAATTTTCTGTCTGCTTTCTTCACCTCTTTTTTCCTTACATTTTTACATGAGATATGTTTATTGGCAGAAGACTAAAATTTAGTTGAGAAAGAAAATTGAGATGGATCATGACAGAACTAGAGAATGACAGAGCAAAAAGATATCCCCTAGAGATACAGAATTTAGAGCTAGATATTGCAGTAAATGAGACTTTGAGCTAATTCCCTTTGGGAAGGAGATAAGCATGTTTTGAGTTGTAAAAGGTAAAATTGCACAGTGTTAGGAGAAGAAAAGTTTTTGGTAGTTTAAGTATACAAAGAAGGGTACATGTTGGAGTTCCCCTTGTGGCTCAGTGGAAACGAATCCAACTAGTATCCATGAGGATGAGGGTTTGATCCCTGGCCCTGCTCAGTAGATTAAGGATCTGGCACTGCTGTGAGCCATAGTATAGGTTGTGGCTCATCCATTGCTGTGGCGTGGCTTAGGCTGGCAGCTGTAGCTGATTTGACCCCTAGCCTAGGAACTTCCATATGCCTTGGGTGCAGCCCTAAAAAACAAAACAGAAAGAAAGAAGGGTACAGTTGATATTGACAATTAAAGTTATGGACTGTAAGAGACATTCTTTTTCTTTTTTTTCTCAGCTTTTGAGCCCCCTTTCTCTTGTGAAGGAGTCCCAACCGTAAGCTGATGTCAGATACTTATTTTCCTAGCCCCCCTCTTCAGCTAGAGCATGAGCATTTGACCTGATTTCAGCCCACCACAAACTTTACTTAGAAGCCAGTGATGCAAAGAAGCAAGGCCTTTGGAGACTCAGTTAAGGCCATGAGCAATGGCAACCGGGCAGGAATCGGAACAGAGGTGTTGCCAACAGTGATATCCAGAGACAGCAGAGGAGGCAGGGTGAACAGTGGTAGCTAACGGTCAGTTGTGAGACTCACAGGGGTGACTGTAGAGGGAAGTGGGTTACAGTCCTGACTCTTTCTGATACTTTCAGCCTTTGTTATTCCCAACCATTTTTTGAGCTTGCAGGTGATTCTGTGAAGCTACCCAAGTATCTTTCAACAAAATATTTTTACTGCAACTAAAAATGAATTCTGTTGCTTGCAAATTAGAACCCTAGTTAATACAAGGGGACTGGACTAGAATCTTTCCAAGATTCTTTCCAGCTCTAAAATTATATGACCCTATAAAACTCATATTAAAATACATAAAGTAAGAAAAATAACCCAGACTGTAAACATGCTCCTTTCATTAATTAAATAGTTTAATGTAACCTGATAGTCCTCTCTCTGTCTGTCTCTCTGTGTGTAAATATATATATTTTTTTGCAGGGGTAGTGCCAAACAAAGGAAAAACATCAAGTGCCTAAAGCAATATTGTATCTACCACAGTGGTAGCATTTTGTGAAAGTTGCCATTACACCTCTCCCAATCTAGAGCTTTATACTTGTATCATTTAACCACAGCTGCTAAATTTCTGCCTACCTAGCCCTGCAGCTTTATAAAATCTTCCTAAACTTCATGCCTAAGAGGTAGTCCATTACCTGAAGTGCTTAGTAAAACTCCCTAGCTAAGGTGTTGGGGATAAAGACATCAATGCCATACAGAGTGATCACTCCACTTTATTCCCAAATACTGTGTGAGGACATTGGAGATCAGAGCATCTCTTTGCAGAAGAGGGACAGCAAAACATCTATCTCCAGGTGTGAGTATACATGTTAAATGGGAGGAAGATAACGCAGTTTCAAAATAACCCAGTGCTCAAAGATAAACTTCCAAATGTCTGTGGATCAAGACAAAAGTCTGTGTTCCCAGGGAAGAGACTGTGAGATAACTTAGTCTGGAAATACCATAGCATCTAGCTGTTCTATTTGGAATTATAGCATCTGTGATCGTTTCCTTGACATGTACATAGGAAAAAATAATAATGGTAGGCATGAAAGGGATGTAGTAATGCTCATTTTGCATTAAAAATGTATGGATGTGTGTAAGTGTATGACTGGGTCACTTTGTTGTACAACAGAAATTATTGCAGCCTTGTAAATTAACTAAACTTCAATAAAACTTAAAAAAATCACTAATAAAACATATTATAAAGGGTTTCTGAATATTGTCCGCCCTCTACCAAACACATACCTGCTGATATTTCATTTTATGTCCTGAAAAAGTAACCGCAACAGACAAGTAAACTTGGCATATAGTGGAAATCCAGTAACTTTTTTAATGAGCAAAGATTTCTAAAATCCAAAACCAAAGTTGTAAGCAACAAAGTAAAAGCAGCCCAAACAAACTGCTCTATAAAAGGCACTCACCAGGAAGTTCCTGTTGTGGCTCAGTGCTAACAAACATGACTAGCATCCATGAGGACGCAGGTTCAATCCCTTTCCTCACCCAGTGGGTTAAGGACCCAGTGTTGCCCTGAGCTGCAGTGTAGGTCACAGATGCGGCTTGGATCTGCATTGCTGTGGCTGTGGTGTAGGTCAGCAGCTGCAGCTCTTATTCAACCCCTAGCCTGGGAACTTTCATAAGCTGCTGGTGTGGTCCTAAAAAGAAAAAGAAAAAGAAAAACAAAAACAAAAGGCTCTTTCCAATTGCCTGTGGTTCAGAAAGGGCCACAGATCTAAACTGGATTCTTGTAACTCAGGAGGTAAATCTCTGTCCAAGACCTTCAGAATGACCCCCCAGCTGAGCCATCCTGCCCAGTTGGTGCTCTGTCTGCCCAGAGCACACATTTGTTTGTTCATTTTCATATTCAAATGACTCTACATACTAGGTTTGGTCCATAAATTTCTTAGGCTCCCTCTGTCGATCATGCTTGCTAGGATCTATTCAAGGATTACTCTGGTTATGTCCAAATAATCTGTGTATCAATGTCCCAGCACATGAAAACACAGACACACATGTATACATGCCATAATCAGTTATGAGACACTGATAAGCAGGTGCTACATGTTATTGTCATTTTCTTTAGACAAAATTACCTCCATGGGGTGTTAAGACAGCATGTTGACTATCAGTAGTGTCTCTTTCAGCCTTTGATATTAATGCTCATTTGTGAAACTTTTATATCATTTAAAAGATAAAATAGAACAGTCTTGCTAAGAGCTATATTTGTTTAATGCCTCACAGTGATCTTTGGTTGACATCATTTGGCACAACCACTTGGAATGGGGATTTGGTTGACAGAGATTTAATGAACAAGAGCATTCCAACTAATTTGGGGAAATCTCATGCTGAGAAGCAAAAAAACATAACAAATGCTTGTCAGTTTCTGTTGAAGTCACTTTCCTAAACATACTCTTTAAAAATCACAAAGATTAGACTGTGGACCCACTTTAAATGTCCTTAATGACTTCTAATACAACATGCTGACTTTTGCATGTTGTTAAGAAAAGACATGGAAAGTAGAGAGAAACATCTGGTTTCACTACTTAGAAAATGCAATAACTGTCAATTCCCTGCTCTTGGCAAGCACCCCAAAACACACACTAGATTAAGAAAGCCAATTTGGTGTTAGGAAGGCAGCTGGCTCTCTCCTTCCAAATGGTCACCAGCATATTAAACTTCAAATGTTTGTTTTACAAGCTAGATAAAATTCTTCTTTTCAGAAACAATAACTAAAAACTAATGTTTGTTACTGTTAAACATGCTTGCACGCATGTGTGCACAAACATGCACATGCATGCATACACACACAAATGCACACACACATCCTGCTTAGAGAGAAACATGCAAGATTTTAGCTTGCAGAGGATTCTTAGAACTGACAAACTCCTTCATAAAGTTTCACCTACATGACTTCCCTGAACTATTTCGGTGAGGGGACAGCATTGGGAAAAGAGAAATCAGGAGCATTTCTACAAAAAGTGGAACTGTCTCAAGAACACAATAAACAATTGGAAGTCTATACTTCTGAAAGTGTGGGAAGAACTCTAGTTCTCAAATGTCTCTGCACTTCAGAATCCCCTGAGAATTTTCAAAAACTGTTGGGGCAGAAATCCCATTGCCAGCGATTCTGATATAATTGGTCTGGGGCCTGGCCTGGACCTCAGGACTTTCTAACACTTCCCAGGTGACTCTATGGTAGCAAAGAATGGAAAGTCTGCTCTAGTGTTACAATAGCATTGACCAGTACAGTACTTAGAGCCCGTTCCTTCTCTCTGCTGGCTGTGCCCAGCTTCAGTTTTCTGGTTATAAAATGATATCCAGGGGAACTACTTAGCTAAGTTAATCTGTTTTCAGAAACCTTTAAAATTACCTCCTAGAGCATACAGTTTAAAATATTTGGGGGAGGGATCAAGATGGTGGAGGAGTAAGATGTCATGCTCATCTTCTCCCACAAATACATCAAAAAACACCTCTACATGTAAAACAACTTGTACAGAACAACTACTGAATGCTGGCAGAAGAACTTAAACCTCCAAAAAGGGCAAGAAACCCTTGACATAACTGGGTAGGACAAAAGAAAAATAGAGAGAGAAAAAGAATCAGGTCAGGACTAGCATTCCTGAGAGAGAGCTGCGAAGGAGAAAATGAACCCACATCCTGGGAAGCCACCTAACTGACCGAGAGATCAGCCAAGACGGAGGGACCTCAAAGCTGCTGAGAAAAGCACAGCAGCTAGACTGAGGACAAAGTAGATTGAGAGCTGCACACCACAGCCTGAAACACTCAGGTGGGGGCTGGGTGCTGAGACTCAGGCTCTGGAGGTCAGCCCTGGGGAGAAGACTAGGGTTGGCTGTGTCGGGACAGCCTGAGGGACTAAGGAGACATGAGCCATGGGTGGGGGAGCAGTGTGCTATGGCAGAAGGAACCCAGGAGAAGGTCTGGGCCCTCAGGAGAAGCAAGGCGCCATTGTTGGGAAAGGGGAGAGGGAGAGGGGTGCACCGCCATGGAAATCTCCCTGTGCACACGTGCGTGCCTATGAACTCTCAGAGGGCGGGGTGGCTCTGGTGTAGGTTATGAAGCCACGTGCTCTGGCTAAGGGAGACCAGGTGCTTCTCATGCAGGCTACAGGTGGCCAGGAACCTCCTGTGTGGGCTAAGGGCAGTGCGGGGCTTAGTGCCACATGACACCTCTTGCGTGATCTAAAGGCAGCAGGGACAGACTGCAGCCACAGCAGTCACCTGGGAGGCCAGAGGGAGGTGTGGCCTGCCACCAGTGGGGGCCTGTGAGAGGGCTCCACCTGAGGCCCCAGTCACCTCAGGGTACCGCAAAAAAAAAAAAAAAAAAAAGACACTGCAACCAAGCACCACATGTTGTTGCTCTCACCCTCCTGGGAACACAGCCACCCTGCAGCTGCCACTGCCAAACAATCTAGACAGTGCCCAGACACTTGATCACTGTCCTCTCCCAAGACCCTACAACTAGGAGCAGCTGGTCCAGCACCTTCTGCATGGGCTAAGAGGGATGGGGTGCTTCTTGCATAGTCTGCAGGTGGTGGCGGCTAACCACCACAGTTATCACTGACTCCAGAGGTGGGTGTGGCCCACCACCACTAGAGGTCCATGAACAGGCACCACTTGTGGCCCCAATCACCCCAAGGGTACCACAGAGGAGGGCACTGTGACCAAACACCACCTGTTGTTGCTCTTGCACCCCTGGGAGCACAACGGCCCTGCTGCTGCCACTGTCAAATGCTCCGGGCAGTGCCCACATGCTTGATTTCTGTCACTTCCCAGGATCCTGCAACTAGGAGCAGCCAGTACAGCACCTCCTGTGTGGGCTAAGTGAGACATGGTGCTTCTTGAATGATCGGCAGGTGGTGGGGGCGAACTACTGCAGTTATCACTGACTCCAGAGGTGGGTGCAGCCTGCTCTGAACAGGCACCACTTGTGGTTCCAATCACCTCAGAGGAGGGCATTGCAGTCTAACACTACCTGTTGTGGCTCTCCCTCCTCTGGGAACTTACACACCCTGCTGCTGCTACTGCCAAATGCTCTGGGAACCTTGTAAATGTGCCCAGGCTCATTACCACTTCCCAGGGCCCCGCAACTAGAAGTAGCCTGTGCCACCTTCCTGCAGGTCCTTTCTGCTGTTATGAGCCCAGCAACCAGGCACTGACTGCTAGCCCTACCCACTGCCTCCTTCTCCCTGGAAACACACTCAGAACCCTGGGGATAACAGCCTGCTAACATCAAAGAAAGACACAGCAAATATTCAAACTCCCACAGCAAAATAAATAGTAATACCCCACAAAATACAGAGGGGCACACTTGCATAGAAGTAGCCCTCCAAGACTATAGTTTCGTTTCTCTAAACTCACAGAAAAAGAAAAACATAAGCAAGATGAAGAAGCTCAGGAACCATTCCCCATAAAAAGAACAGAATCCACCTGAAGCAGTAAACAATGCAATAGATCTCTGCAGTCTGAGAGACACTGAGTTCAAAAGGGAGGTAGTAAAAGTACTGAAGGAATTAAGGCTGAATATCAAGGAATTAAGAGAAGATATGAACAGTAATGCAGACTCCTTTAGAAAGGAACTAGAAAATATAAGGAGGAACACAGAAAAATCAGAAAATTCACTTGCAGAGATGCAAATTGAGCTAAAGGCACTAAATAGCAGAATAAATAATGCAGAGGAATGAATTAGTGACTTGGAAGACAGAATAATGGAAATCACCCAATCAGGATAGCAGATGGCAAACCAAATGAAAAAACATGAAATCAATATAAGAGATCAATGGGATAACACAAAGCAGGGCAATCTACAAATAATAGGAATTCCAGAAGAATAAAAAGAAAAGGGGATTGAAAATATATTTGAAGAAATTATGTCTGAAAACATTCCAAATCTAAAGGAAACTGATATCAAGATACAGAAAGCACAGAGGGCCCTAAACAAATTGAACCCAAATAGGACCATACCAAGACATATTATAATAAAAATTGCAAAAGTTAAAGAGAGGATTCTAAAGGCAACAAGAGAAAAGCAAAGCGTTATTTATAAGGGAACCCCTATAAGGCTATTAGCCGATTTCTCTATAGAAACACTATGGGCCAGAAGGGAGTGTCAAGATATATTTAAAGTGCTGAAAGGAAAAAATTTGCAACCTAGAGTACTCTATCTGGCAAGAATATCCTTTAAAATAGAAAGGGAGGAGTTCCCGTCGTGGCGCAGTTGTTAACAAATCCGACTAGGAACCGTGAGGCTGTGGGTTCGATCCCTGGCCTCGCTCAGTGGGTTAAGGATCTGGCGTTGCCATGAGCTGTGGTGTAGGTTGCAGATGCGGCTCAGATCCCGCGTTGCTGTGGCTGTGGAGTAGGCTGGTGGCTACAGCTCCAATTCGACCCCTAGCCTGGGAACCTCCATATGCCGCAGGAGCAGCCCTAGAAAAGGCAAAAAGACAAAAAAAAAAAGAAGGGGAAATAAAAATTTCTCCAATAAACAAAAGCTAAAAGAGTACAGCAATACTAAACCCATTCTAAAAGAAATAATGAAAAGGCTTCTCTAATTAAAAAAAAAAAGAAAGAAAGAAAAAGAAGTAAGAAATAGGATGGAAGAAACCATAATTGGAAAGCAATCACTTAAATAAGACAGCATACAGATCTAAACATGAAGATGTTAAAAAAAAAAAAAAGACTTCAAAATCAGAGAATGTGGGAAAGGAAAGTAAGAAAATATAGATTCTTTTTTTTTATTTTAATAATGTGTTTAAGCCTATATGACTATCAGGCTAAAGCAAGCAGAAACAGGAAGGGGTTAACATACTAAAAAAACCACATTACAATTAAAAACCAGACATTACATTCACAAAAACTAAAAAGAAAAGTACTCAAGCATAAAATAAATGGAAATTATCCAACCAAAAAAAGAAAGGAAGAAAGGAGAAACATAGACTCAACAGGAAAACAAGGTTTAAAATGGCAATAAATACATATCTATCAATAATTACCTTAAGTGTCAATGGATTGAATGCTCCAATCAAAAGACACAGAGTGGCTGATTGGATAAAAGAGCAAAAACCTTCAATCTGCTGCCTATAAGAGACTCACCTTAGGGCAAAAGACACATATAGATTGAAAGTGAGGGGAAGGGAAAAGATATTTCATGCCAATGGACAAGACAGGAAAGCAGGAGTTGCAATCTTCATATCAGACAAAATAGACTTTAAAATGAAGGCCATAAAGACAGACAAAGAAGGACACTATTTAATGGTAAAAGGATCCATTCAGGAAGAGGATATTACAATCGTCAATATATATGCCCGTAATATAGGAGCACCCAGATACCTATAACAATACTATCAGACATAAAAAGAGAAATTGACGGGAATACAATCCTAATAAGAGATTTTAACACCCCATTCACATCAATGGATAGGACCTCTAGACAAAAAAATCAATAAGGCAACAGAGATCGTAAATGACACAATAGAAAAGTTAGACCTAATTGACATTTTCGGGACATTACATCCAAAAAAATCAGAATATACATTCTTTTCAAGTGCACATGGAACATTCCCAAGGATCAATCACATACTGGGGCACAAAGCTAACCTCAACAAATTTGAGTATAATTACTTCAAGTAACTTCTCTGACCACAATGTAATGAAACTAGAAATCAACTACAGGAAAAGAAATGACAAAAGACTAACTACATGGAGACTAAACAACATGCTACTAAAAAACCAATGGGTCAATGAGGAAATCAAGAAGGAAATTAAAAAATACCTCGAGACAAATGATAATTAAGACACAACCATTCAAAATTTATGGCATGCTTCAAAAGCAACGCTCAGAGGGAAGTTCATAGCAATACAGGCCTTCCTCAAAAAAGAAGAAAAATCTCAAATCAATAACTTAACCCACAACCTAAATGAACTAGTAAAAGAAGAACAAACAAAAACTAAAATCAGCAGAAGGAAGGAAATCATAAAGATCAGAGAGGAAATCAATAAAATAGAGATTAGAAAAACAATAGAAAGAAATCAGTAAAACCAAGAGCTGGTTCTTTGACAAGGTAAACAAAATTGACAAACTTCTGGCCAGACTCACTAAGAGGAGAGAAATAACCGGAATAAACAAAATAAGAAATGAAAAAGGGGAAATCACAACAGATATTGCAGAAATACAAAAAACCTTCAGAGAATACTATGAAAAATTATATGCCAACAAATTTGACAATCTGGAAAAAATGGACAACTTTCTAGAGTCTTACAGCTGGCCAAAACTGAATCAAGAAGAAACAGACCAACTGAACAGACTGATCACTAGAAACAAAATTGAATATGTCATAAAAGCACCTCCTACAAATAAAAGTCCAGGACCAGATGGCTTCATAGGCAAATTCTACCAAACATACAAAGAGGAACTTATACCCATATTCCTTAAGCAAATTTTCCAAAAGATTGAAGAAGAAGGAACACTCCCAAAGACAGTCTATAAAGCCTCCATCACCCCAATACCAAAACCAGACAAAGATACCAACAAAAAAGAAAACTATAGGCCAATATCTTTGATGAATATGGAAGCAAAAATTCTCAACAAAATCTTAGCCAACTGAATCCAACAACATATAAAAAAGATCACAAACCATGACCAGGTGGGATTCATCCCAAGTTCACAAGAATGGCTCAACATATGCACATAAATCAATGTCATACACCACATTAACAAAAGAAAAGTCAAATACCACATGATCATCTCAATAGATGCAGAAAAAGCATTTGACAAAGTCCAACATCCATTCATGATAAAAACTCTTACCAAAGTGGGTATAGAGGGAAAATACCTTGACAAATGCACAGCAAATATAATACTCAATGGAGAAAATCTGAAAGTCTTTCCACTAAAAATCTGGAATAAGACAAGGATGTCCACACTCACCACTGTTATTCAACAGAGTATTGGAAGTCCTACCCACAGCAATCAGACAAACAAAAGAAATAAAAGGTATCCAAATTGGAAGAGAAGAGGTAAAATTGTCACTGTATGCAGATGACATAATACTATATATAGAAAACCCTAAGGACTCCACCCAAAAATTACTTGAACTGATCAACAAATTCAGCAAAGTAGCAGGATATAAGATTAACATTTGGTTAGTACACAGAAATCAGTTGCATTTCTGTATACTAACAATGAAATATTAGAAAAGGAGTACAAAAATACAATACCTTTAAAAATGCACCCCAAAAAATCAAATACCTGGGAATACGCCTGACCAAGGAGGTGAAAGACTTAGATGCTGAGACATATAAAACATTAATCAAGGAAATTAAAGAAGATATAAAGAAATGGAAAGATATTTCACACTCCTGGATTGGAAGAATTAATATTGTAAAAATGGCCACACTACCCAAAGCGATCTATGGATTCAATACAATCCCTACCGAATTACCCATGTCGGTTTTCACAGAACTAAAACAAACAATCCAAAAATGTATATGGAACCATAAAAGACCCAGAATTGCCAAAGCAATCCTAAGGAACAAAAACCAAGCAGGAGACATAACTCTCCCAGACTTTAGGCAATATTACAGAGCCACAGTAATCAAGACAGTGTGGTACTGGTACCAAAACAGACATATACACCAATGGAACAGAATAGAGAACCCAGAAAAAACCCATACAACTATGGCAAATTAATCTTTGACAAAGGAAGCAAGAATATAAAATGGGAAAAACACAGTCTTTTCAGTAAGTGGTACTGGGAAAACTGTACAGCTACATGTAAATCAATGAAACTAGAACACACCCTTACACCATGCACAAAAATAAACTCCAAATGGCTGAAAGACTTAAATGCAAAACAAGACATCATCAAACTCCTAGAAGAGAACATTGGCAAAACATTCTCTAATATCAATCTTACAAATGTTTTCTCAGGTCAGTCTCCCAAAGCAACAGAAATAAAAGCAAAAATGAACCAATGGGACCTAATCAAACTGACAAGCTTTTGCATAGCAAAGGAAACCATAAAAAAAAAAAAGACAACTTACAGAATGGAAGAAAATAGTTTCAAATCATGCAACTGACAAAGGCTTAATCTCTAAAATATACAAGCACCTTATACAACTCAACAGCAAAAAAAGCCAACAACCCAATGGAAAAATGGGCAAAAGACCTGAACAGACATTTCTCCAAGGAAGATATACAGATGGTCAACAAGCACATGAAAAAATGCTCAACATCACTGATTATTAGAGAAATGCAAATCAAAACTACCATGAGGTACCACCTCACACCAGTCAGAATGGCCATCATTAATAAGTCCACAAATAACAAATGCTTGAGCAGGTGTGGAGAAAAGGGAACCTTCTTGCACTGTTGGTGGGAATGTAAACTGGTACAACCACTATGGAGAACAGTATGGAGGTACCTTAGAAAACTATACGTAGAACTACCATATGACCTAGCAATCCCAGTCTTGGGCATATATCTGGACAAAACTTTCTTTGAAAAAGACACATGTACCCACATGTTCATTGCAGCACTATTCACAATAGCCAAGACATGGAAACAACTTAAATGTCCATCAACAGGTGATTGGATTAAGATGTGGTACATATACACAATGGAATACTATTCAGCCATAAAAAAGAACAAAATAATGCCATTTGCAGAAACATGGATGGAACCAGAGAATCTCATACTAAGTGACATCAGTCAGAAAGACAAATACCATATGATATCATTTGTATTTGGAATCTAATATAGGGCACAAATGAACCTTACCACAGAAAAGAAATGCATGGACTTGGAGAACAGACTTGTGGTTGCCAAAGGGGGGAAGGATGGACTGGAAGCCTGGGGTTAAAAGATGCAAACTCTTGCCTTTGGAGTGGATAAGCAATGAGATCCTGTTCTATAGCACTGGGAACTATGTCTAGTCACTTATGACGGAGCATGATAATGTGAGAAAAAAGAACATATACATGTATGTGTAACTGGGTCACCTTGCGGTACAGTAGAAAATTGACAGAACACTGTAAACAAGCTACAATGCAAAAAATAAAAATCATTATAAATGAAAAATTAAAACAAAATATTTTAATACATTGAAATTATTACAAGGGGGACAAATGGAAAAGGAAGGCTATTTATTAAATTAAAAGAAACATTAATGGACATATGTGAAAGGCCACAGTTTACATCCATTCTTAAAGAAACAATCATTGGCAAATACTGAAGGAGAGTATATGTTAGCTACAAGTGAGCTAAACTTCAGAAAAGTTAGAGACCGAACATTTGAACAAGGATTTACACAATGTCTTAATGACAAGGAGAGAGAGGCCTCCGTGCATGGAAGAATGATCTAATTTCTGCTTGTTTACTCTGCAACTTTTTTTTTTTTCTTTTTATTTTCCCACTGTACAGCAAGGGGCTCAGGTTATCCTTACATGTATACATTGCAATTACAGTTTTTCCCCCACCCTTTCTTCTGTTGCAATATGAGTATCTAGACATAGTTCTCAATGCTACTCAGCAGGATCTCCTTGTAAATCTATTCTAGGTTGTGTCTGATAAGCCCAAGCTCCCGATCCCTCCCACTTCCTCCCCCTCCCATCAGGCAACCACAAGTCTCTTCTCCAAGTCCATGATTTTCTTTCCTGAGGAGATGTTCATTTGTGCTGGATATTAGATTCCAGTTATAAGTGATATCATATGGTATTTGCCTTTGTCTTTCTGGCTCATTTCACTCAGGATGAGATTCTCTAGTTCCATCCATGTTGCTGCAAATGGCATTATGTCATCCTTTTTTATGGCTGAGTAGTATTCCATTGTGTATATATACCACATCTTCCGAATCCAATCATCTGTCGATGGACATCTGGATTGTTTCCATGTCCTGGCTATTGTGAATAGGGCTGCAATGAACATGCGGGTTACTCTGCAACTTTCAATGGTAATTAGAAGCAGTGATTAAGGAAAGACCAAAAAATGAAGAGATGACCATTACAATGCCCTTACTTTGTACTTCTCCTGGTATGTATCTAACATAAAGAATACTCAGTAAATGGGAGTTCCCATCATGGCTCAGTGGTTAAAAAAACCAACTAGTATCAGTGAGGTTGGAGGTTTAATCCCTGGCCTCGCTCAGTGGATTAGGGATCCAACATTGCCATGAGCTGTGGTGTAGTTCACAGACATGGCTTGGATCCCGCATTGATGTGGCTGTGGTGTAGGCTGTCACCTACAGCTCCGATTTGAAACCTAGCCTGGGAACCTCCATATGCCCAGGGGGTGGCCCTGAAAGACCAAAAAAAAAAAAAAAAGAAAAAGAAAAAGAAAAAAAGAAAAAAAAAAGAAAATGCTAAGTAAAGAAGGTTCTTGCAGATAATATGTTCAAAATTATCCAAAAACACAAGAAACATAAACACAGCTTACAGAGCTACATGTTGCAGAGACTAGGGGACTGTGCCTTTGGCCCCAGTTGGAAACAGGAGGAAGGTTGTACATTCAGAGTCCAGCTGGAAAGAAAGAAAGAAAGAAAGAACCACCACTGTAAAAGAAGAGAGAAAGTTTGGCTTCCACCAGTGGGTGGGAAAAGAAGGCTTTGGAAAAAGCGATTAGGAGATGACAAGGAGGCATGGAAACTAGAAAAAGAACTGGAGTGTAAAATTAGAGAAATCAGATAATACCAAATATAAACATTTTGGTAAAAACAAAGGAGAAGTGTACATGCTTATGTCTATTTTGAAGACTGCTATTTCAGTTACCTGAAAAGATTATCTTCTATTTTACACTCTTATATTTGGATACGTATATAGACTTTTACACGTTTCTCATTACTTCCTACTTTTCCCACCAATTTGAAGCCCACTGTCAAACAACTGATGAAATCAGAAAACTATGATTTGGCGTTCCCGCTGTGGTTCAGTGGTAATGAACCAGACTAGTATCTGTGAGGACACAGGTCTGATCCCTGGCCTTGCTCAGTGGGTTAAGGATCTGGTATTGCCATGAGCTCTGGTGTTGGTCGCAGTCACAGCTCAGATCTGGCATTGCTGTGGCTGTGGCGTAGGCTGGTACAGTTCCAATTTGACCCCTAGCCTGGGAACTTCCTTATGCCATGGGTGTGGCCCTAAAAAGACCAAAAAGTAAACAAATAAATAAAAGTATGATTTATTATTTGTAAAACTACTGTGGGTTTTTTCCTTACTATCAGAAATATATGCTCATTGTGGAAATTTTGGAAAACACAGAAATATAAAGAAGAAACTCAAAACTGTCCATTTCATCACCTAGAGACAAAAACTATTATCAAGGATTAGATTTCCTTCCAGCCTTCTTCTTTATATAGATATTATGGAGACAACAGTTTGCAAATATTAACCTCATCTATTTTATTTCTCCTGGATATCATGTTTCCCTATGGCCACTCCACTGGTGTGGAAAGGAAAAGTAGACGTTCTTAGGTACCAGCTCCGTCACTTTCTACCCTTTAGTGAATTAACTGTAACCATGGGCACTTATTAGAAACACTGAGGTAGCTATGGGAGAATCCAAGAATATGGGGCTAGTTCTGCAGTTACCTGGTAAAAAAAAAAAAAAAAAAAAGCCTCCCAGGGAAACCCTACATTTAGCATGGTGTCCTGTCCTGCATGACGCAGGAAAGGGAGGTGTTTAGGGATTACGTGAGAAAAAGTTTGCTTCCCGTGGTTTGTGCAAGGTTTATTAGAAGTATAAGTCATGTGCTGGGAAAATCAGGGCTGGCAAGACCTCGGAAGAGAGGACCTCAGGACCAGAGGCAACGGCAGGGTGTGTGGTCAGTTGCAGCATTTACACTGGCCCACATCCCAAGGCTCAGTGGGTCCAGTTATACTACCAGGAAATTGCATAAGGACCAAACCCTTTTCTTAGAGATAAGCAATAACAAGGACAAACTGGCAAGGACAAACTGGAAAGGGCAGTGAAGACCTTGAAAGATGCAAGCTGATGAAAAAAGTAGGGTTCAAAATTTATATAAAATATGACATTAATTTTATAACGGTGTCCAAATCTGCAGGTAGACCAGCCACTCAAACCTCCATTGTCAGGAGGCTGCTAAGCTGTATTGTGCACCTCCCTTGGCCAATATGGGATCCGCTAACATGTTTTTCTGCCCTTGAAGTGTGACTAGTCCAAACTGAAATCTCCTGAAAGTGTAAGATGTACAACAGATTTCAAAGATTCCATATGAAAATAATAAGTAAAATGTGTCATTAATAATGTTTATATTGACAACATATTGAAATGGTAATGTTTTTGGATAGATCAGGTTTATAATAGATTATTAAAGTCAATTCTACCCACAGCTTTTTACATCTTTTTTTTTCCCTGCTGTACAGCATAGGGATCAAGTTATTCTTACATGTATACATTTTTTTCCCCCACCCTTTGTTCTGTTGCAATATGAGTATCTAGACATAGTTCTCAATGCTACTCAGCAGGATCTCCTTGTAAATCTATTCTAAGTTGTATCTGATAACCCCAAGCTCCCCATCCCTCCCTCTCCCTCCCTTTTCCCTCGGGCAGCCACAAGTCTATTCTCCAAGTCCATGATTTTCTTTTCTAAGGAGATGTTCATTTGTGCTGGATATTAGATTCCAGTTATAAGTGATATCATATGGTATTCGTCTTTGTCTTTCCGACTCATTTCACTCAGTATGAGAGTCTCTAGTTCCATCCATGTTGCTGCAAATGGCATTATGTCATTCTTTTTTATGGCTGAGTAGTATTCCATTGTGTATATATACCACATCTTCAGAATCCAATCATCCGTTGATGGACATTTGGGTTGTTTCCATGTCCTGGCTATTGTGAATAGTGCTGCAATGAACATGCAGGTGCATGTGTCTCTTTTAAGTAGAGTTTTGTCCGGATAGATGCCCAAGAGTGGGATTGCAGGGTCATATGGGGTCATATAGCTTTTTACATCTTTAAATGTAGATAGTAGAAAATTGTAAATTATATATGTGATCCACATACTATTTCTCCTGGGTAGCACTGTCTTGTACCCTGGGGAAATGGAGGGATGAAGCAAAATTGTGCAGGATAGTGATGACCTTAAGAAGTGTCAGAACCTGAAGGCTGAGCAGCCATCCCACCCTTCCACTGGGGGTAGCTGCCTGACCTCCAGCACAGATCCGAGTTTGTACTCAACCTCTCAAGGAGATAGAGATAATCTGAAATGGACCATTTTGAAGTGAAAGAGCCCGAGATACTTTTAATTTAAAAGTTTCCATTTTTCTTCACTACCCTGCAGGAAGGGAGCTCATAAAGAAGTTGAGATAGGTTACTGTTCTTCACATATTTGGTCATCTGTGTGAATATTTGACCTTGTACAAGTGAAAGTCTTTTATAAAATTGACAATACTTCATACAATTTTTTTTTGTCTTTTTAGGGCCACACTCTTGTCATATGGAAGTTCCCAGGATAGGGGTCAAATCGGGGCTGTAGCTGCAGGCCTACAGCACAACCACAGCAATGCCAGATCCGAACCATGTCTGCAACCTATACCACAGTTCACAGCAACACTGGATCCTTAACCCACTGAGTGAGGCCAGGGATGCTGGTTGTCAGGGATGCTAGTCAGATTCGTTTCTGCTGTGCCATTATGGGAAGTCCCACACTTTATATAAATTTTAAATCTTCCCTTTTTAACCATCTTATGTACATTAATGTTACTCTTTTACCAACAAGAAAAGAAACTATATTGCCTTGTAAAACAGACTTAAAAAATAATGCAGAAGTAGAATATTACTCAGCAATAGAAAGAAAAAAATTAATAATACATGCTACCATAGGGATGAGCTTCAAAAACACTATGCTAAGGGAAAGAACTCAGACGCATTATCTTTATATAAAATGTCCAGAAAAGGCAAATATATTGAGACAAAAATAGATCAGTGCTCATTTGGGGCTGGCAGTGGGATTGGGAATTAATGCAAATGGGCATGAGAAATATTTTGGGGGTGAGGTAAATGATCCAAAACTGGACTATAGCAATGGTTGTACAACTATGTGAATTTACTAAAAATCATTTAATTGTACACTTAAAATGGAGAGTTGTGATATATGTAATCCTTCAATAAAGAGGTTTTTTTATGTTAAAAGTAGCAATGTTAGTGACTTTGATAAATCATGCTGAATTTTTGCACATTTTTATAAAAAGATACAGAAAATAAAGAAGTAGAAGAAATTGAAAACTATTAGCAACCTTGTCTTTGGCAAGCGCCCCAATATCTACCAGTTTATTGTTAGAACATTAACAATGAAATGTAAAATATTTAGAAACTTCATAATAAAAACATATTTCTAACCTTGTAGAATGTGGCCAAAAGTATACAGATAATAAAAACCTACAGCCAAATGAATTTATTAGAAAATAAAAGAGATTGAAAACAAAATAACAAAAGCTTTCAACCCAAGAGGACAGAAAAGGCTCAATCATATTCCAGGTCGTGTTTCTTTCTCAAACACCATCTCAGTGAAATGAATCATCATATTTTACCTAATCTGAATACTTCATAAGCATCTGTCATCTCTAAATGCCCACAGCCACTTCCTAGTTCAGATACTTTTTCTTACATAGGGACTAAATAAAATTTACAATGGGCTTCTTCATTTCTACTTATTCCAAAATAATTTTCAAATCTTCACTAGAAAAAAAAATCCCAAAACTATGGAATCTTCTAAAGAGCCAAAGAGAAGACTTGAGCTGGTGTTCTACTTTGGAAGGATGATCCTAGATTAGAAATTAAATTTGGTATATAGTTCTTCTCTCCTTCACAAAATTTCAGTGCAAAAAATAACAGATTTTTAATTGAAATTTGACTTAGTAGACAATATATTTTTAAAAAGAACAATGAGTGAACATTTGTTCTATCAGATAGCAAAACAGAATAATGAAAACAGCATGGTATTGATGTAAAAATATATATAGATTAGGTTTATTCAATCTAATCAAGAGTCCATATGGATATAAAAGCAAAATTAGAAGTGTAATATATAATAAAGGGTGGCATTTCAAATCAGTGGGAAAGATGAATCATTAAATAATTGGTGTTGAGATAGTTGCTATCAATTTAGACCAAAATGTGAAAGTCAGACACTTAGCCCATAACTTTCATAAAAATAAACCTCACATGGCTAAATTGTAGAAGACACATGGATAATACATAATATTTAAAAGAGTTAGGTAGGTCTATTTGCAGGTATACCATTTGAAGTTTGTGCTTTGCAAAAGTAATGCTCAACCAGATGTATAAATGGAGTATGACATCCAGCTTTGGCTTTACACATCAAGCTGTTTGCCATGGTTCAGAAAGGGACTCTTGTCTTTTCCTAAATTGTCTACTTCCTATAGGAGATCTATGAACTCTGCCACCAGAAAGGGGCACCTTTTCTAACAGGTGCAAAAACCTTATATGCTAGCAGCAACCAATAAATAGTAGTTAATAAGAGATGCAAGGATTTTTCAATATCTGCAAATCAGTATGATATACAACATTAACAAACTGAAGAATAAAAACCATATGATCATCTCAACATATGCAGAAAAAGCTTTTGACAAAATCTAACACCCATTTATGATAAAAGCTCTCCAGAAAGTCGGCATAGAAGGAAACTGCCTCAACATAATAACAGCCATATATGATAAATCCACAGCCAACATCACCCTCAACTGTGAAAAGCTGAAAGAATTTCTGCTAAGATAAGGAACAAGACAAGGATGTCCACTCTTTCCATTTTTATTCAACATGGTTTGGAAAGCTTAGCCATGACAATCAAAGAAAAAGAAATAAAATGAATCCAAATAGTAAAAGAAGAAGTAAAACTGTCATTGTTTGCAGATGACATGATACTATACAGAGAAAATCTGAGAGATGGTATCAGAAAACTACTAGAGTTCATCAATGAATTCGGTAAAGTTGTAGGATACAAAATTAATACACAAGAATTACTGCTGTGGCACAGTGGCCTGGGTCACTGCTGAGGTTGCAGTTTCAATCCCTGGCCTCGCATAGAGGGTTAAGGATTGGGCACTGCTACAGCTGTGGTGTAGCTCTCAGCTGAGGCTTGTATTCAATCTCTGTCCCAGGAACTTCCATACACTGAGAGGCAGCCAAAAAAAGACAGACAGACAGAAAAATAATACACAGAAATGTCTTGCATTTCTGAACACTAACAACAAAAGATCCAAAAGAGAAATTAAGGAAACAATCCCATTTATCAACACATCAATAAGAATAAAATACCTAGGAATAAACCTACCTAAGGAGGCAAAAGACCTATACTCTGAAAACTATAAGATGTTGTTGAAAGGTATGGAAGAGGACACAAACAGATGGAAAGATATACCATATTCTGGATTGGAAGAATCAATATAATCAAAATGACTATACTACCCAAGGCAATCTACAGATTTAATGTAATCCCTATCAAATTACCAATGGCATTTTTTCACAGAACCGGAACAAGAAAATTTAAATTTGAATGGAAACACAAAGACTCCCAGATAGCCAAAGCAATCCTGAGAAAGAAAAATGGAACTGTAGGGATCAGGATCCCTGACTTAAGACTATACTACAAAGCTATATTCACCAAAACAGTATGATACTGTCACAAAAAAACAGAAATATAGATCAACAGAACAGGAGAGAAAGCCCAGAAATAAACCCACACACCTATGGTCAACTAATCTATGACAAAGAGGCAAGAATATACAATGGAGAAAAGAGAGTCCCTTCAATAAGTGGAGCTGGGAAAACTGGACAGCTGCATGTAAAAGAATGAAATCAGAACACTCTCTAACACCATATACAAGAATAAACTCAAAATGGATTAAAGACTTAAATGTAAGACTGGATACTATAGAACTCTTATAGCAAAACATAGGCAGAACACTCTTTGACATAAACTATGGCAAAATCCACCTAGAGTAATGAAAATAAATATAAGCCAAAAGAACCTAATTAAACTTAAAAGCATTTGCAGCAAAGGAAACCATAAACAAAATGAAAAGATAACACAGAAAATGTGAGAAAATATTTGCAAGTGAAGAAACCAATGAGAGTAATCTCCAAAATATACTAATAACTCATGCAGGCAGGCCAATATCAAAAAAAAAAAAAAAAAAAAAAACAACTCAATCAAAAAATAGGCATAAGATCTAAATTGACATTTCTCTAAAAACATACATATGGCCAAAACCACATGATAAAATGCTTAATACTGCCAATTATTAGAGAAATGAAAATCAAAATTACAATGAGGTGTCACTTCACACCACTCAGAATGGCCATCATCAAAAAGTCTAGACACAATAAATGCTGGAAAGGGTTCAGATAAAAGAGAACCTTCTCACACCATTGTTAGGAATGTAAACTGGTACAACCAATATGGAAGTTCCTCAAAAAACTAAAAAATAGAACCATCATATGATCCAGCAATCTCAGTCCTGGGCATCTATTCAGAGAAAACCATAATTTTAAAAGATATATGCAACCCAATGTTCACTGCAGTACTATTTACAGTAGCCAAGACATGGAAGCAACTTATATGTCCATCCACAGAAAAATGGATAAATAAATTATGCTACATATATACAGTGGAATATTACTCAGCCATTAAAAATGAAATAATGTGATTTGCAGCACTATGGATGGATGCTAAGTGAAATAAGTCAGACCAAGAAAGACAAACATCATATGATAGCACTTATATGTGAAATATTTTTAAAAAAAGCTAATAATGAACTTATTTACAAAACAGAAACAGACTCAAAGACTTTGAAAACAAACTTACAGTAACAAAAGTGTACAGGTGTAGGTGGGGAAGGATGGATAGGGTGTCTTGGAATGGCATGTGCACGCTATTGTATATGGAATGGATATTCAATGGAACACTGCTATAGAGCACAGGGAATTCTACCCACTATTCTGTAATAATCTATATAGGAAAAGAATCTGAAAAAGTATGAATATGGGTATGTGTATAACTGAATCACTTTGTTGTATAGTGGAAATTATCACAATATTGTAAATCAACTATACTTCAATAAAACATTTAAATGGAGAAAAATAAAACTACCTCATAGGATTTTTCTGAGGAGTAAACAAAAATAATAATAGGTAATTTGTAAACACATAATTTTTTTATATAAGTGGTTGCTATAAACTGAATATGTTCCTCCAAAATTCACTTAATCCTTGCAACGATCCTATGAAGTAGATATATTTATGTCTTCATTGCAAAAGTGAAGAAACTGAAATATAGAAAAGCTAAATAACTTACCCAATGGTCACAGAGCTATAGGATAGAGCCAGGATACTAATGTTAACAACCTGATTCTAGAACCTTCTCTTGCAACCTCTCTGGCATACTGAGAAGTGAAAACAGGGCATTAGGAAATTAGAAGGTTAGTGGAAACTTAGGCAAAAATAGTTTCAAATAAAATGATGAGGACAAAGGATAGCTTATAAGAGACTGAAACAGGCAATGTAATGAATAGATAAAATGAATTTCTGTAACTCTTTATTATGTTTAACTGCATGAAACTGCCAATACTTAAACCAGTTTTGACCAACTCAAATGGAATTTTCTCATGGTTTAACCTAATATACGTGCTAATTTATGAGTATAGTTTTCAAGAAACTTAACTTTAGAATTAAAAAGTAGGAAAAGGAAATAACAGTTTTCAAACTCTCAAGGCTACATGTACCTGTGTTTTTTAACAGATCTGAAAATTGCTTCAAGCCATCTCATTCTGACAGGAGAAAAATGTGCCTACAGTTAAAATATCAAACATGAGATTTGTGAATTGTATTTCAGTAGTAGAGGAAAATGTTTTAACCAATCAACCACATTTCTTAACATCGAGATACTTACAAAAGAATACATCTGGTTATTGTCAGAAGCAGAAGCTACCAGCACTTTCTACATGTTAAATTCTCTCTCTAAATCTCAAATTGAGAGCTATGATTTTATCTACAATATCATCCAAAATTTTCTGAGAATTATTTTCTGATACATTACCTGGATATTTTAGTGACCTTCCTCACTGATTTCCATTGGCATGCAAGGACTAGATTCATAATTATCTGAATCTACAACATTTCACATGAGTTGAATATACTGATTATAGATCTTCAAAAGCTGATAGATAGCTTTTATCTCAGAGGTTATCCAGTTAATTTTACAAAGGACAAAACAGAGCCATGTAGAGGTTAAATGAATGACTTTCCCCAGGTCATACACTATTCAGAGAAGATTTAATTCTGAAACCCTCACCTCCCAATTTCTAGTTCTTAGTATACGTTTTACTATGTGGTACCTATTTTTTTCTCCTGTTATGTAATGCAGGCCAATCTCATTTTCTTTTTCTTCTTTTCAACTGGATTTCTCAGTCAGCCAACCTTTATAATTATTGCAAGAAGAAGCAACAGGCTGAAATGGCTTGGTAAGCCAAGAAACTTTCTGGCTATGAGGGAGATTCCACTAGAAGTACGTCTCCTAGATGCTGGTACTTCACTTCTGTTCCTTTTTCCCACCCCTTTTAATTCCTGTGACTCTCTTTTGTTTCCCCAGGATAGTTTCAGACTCTAAAACAAGCCTTTTGACCTCCACCTTTGCCTTACCTTTAGTATTTAGCTGCTTGTGGGTTTCTGCCCCATGGCCTGGTATTCTGGTATTCATGGCCTTCTGGTATTCTCTTATATCTTGGATTGTTTAACTGATTTCTCATTGATTGTTTCACCTCTTAGCCTTGAGCTCTAGCTTTGCTATATTCTTGGTTTTCTTCATAAGCGATTAAACGCAATTATAAATCCAGTGATACCTGATTTTTCTTGGTAAAATCATATGAATTTTACCAAGAAAGCCATTGGGAATTGCCTTGTCTGTGTGAAATCCCTGATTTACTCTGCAAGCTTGGTGACTGGAGTTTGAAATAACTCCTGTGGGTCACAAAGGAAGCTTCCTTGATATAAGTAAATCTTGTTATAGAAAACGGTTATGTCGTCCTAAGTTATGTATCAGTCTACAATGCAATTTTTATTAGTTTAGTAGACTTCATTTTTTAGAGCAGTTTTAGGTTCACAGCAAAACTGAGTGGAAAGTACAAAGAGTTCTGGGCATTTTTTTTTAATTGACTAGCTGTAAAGAAAACTTACTGTGATTTATGTTACAAGATGAACTATTTTTAATTTATTATTTGAGAAAATCTACTCAGGAGCTAGCTAAACTAGATAACTATGCCATTGTCTCTTGGCTTCAGATACAGCCTTCATTGTCTGCCCCATGAAAATAGAGGTGGACCCTGTAACTCTTTCTGCTTTGCAGCTGGTACAGGGCTTAGCCATGTCAGAAAAAGATGCTGGAGGGATGCTGAAGAAGGAAGGGCCCTTCCTTCTTAGCTGCAGTGTTAACTCCTTCTCGCTCCTGCTTTGCGGCTGCCAGCAGCGATGTGTGAGGGACACCCAGTGGTGCCTGTGCCCATGGAGTTCCATTGTACCCCATGGACAGTTTTCCATCACATTTCTGAGGCACTCCCATGGTCAGATTCCCACCAAATCTTCCAAGCGCAAGCATTGCAGTGGTTGACTTCCAGCTTTGGCCTCCTGTGCCCAAGTAGAGTGTTTCCTGCTTGCTCAGTGACTGGAAACATATTCTGGATGAGCCCATCCAAGAACCATGCAATGGGCCACAGCTATACCTTCTACAATGAGGTCTGAATCTCAACAGAGAAGGTGGCCCCACTTCCAAATTTGTTTCTTCCATGAGGACCCTCCTTCAACCCTGGGGTATTCTTTAAAGTTCTCTTTATCCCTTAATAAAACAGAATTTGTTAGAATTAATAATTCTGTTTTTTTTCTTTTTTTTAGGACCACGCCTATAGCATATAGACGTTCCCAGGCTTGGGGTCAAATTTGAGCTGCAACCGTAGGCCTAAGCCATAGCCACAGCAATGCAGGAGCCAAGTTGCATCTGTGACTGACACTGCAGCTTATAGCGACACTAGATCCTTAACCCACTGAGCGGGGCCAGGGATCAAACCCACATCCTCATAGACACTATGTTGGGTTTTTAACCAACTAAGCCACAACATGGAACTCCTAGAATTAATAATTCTTTATCTTAAACTTTCCCTATTCAAATTACTACATTGTCTCCATCTCCTCACTGACCCTGATTGATATAGTAACCTTGGGAAAAATAATTTTAATTTTTTAGGGCATTCATTCATAAAATGAGGAAACTGGGTTAGCTGATCTCAAATGTCCTTTTCAGCTCTAAAATCACATCATTCTAGGGAATTCAGGGTTTTTCCTATATCAGGTACATCTGAAGTATACTAGAATGAATACCATACTGCACGGTATAATCATGTATTCTCAGCCTCGGTCTTTGTAAATGGGTCTCCCTTTTTATCCGAATAATGGTTTCCTCCTTCTGGGTCAAAATATTAAGTCATATCAGAAGCCAGAATTATTACATGTACACGGTAGGCAATCAAACACTATAAAATCCTCTGTGAGGATATTAACTAGGAAGCTATCTAAGAAACAAAATGAAAAACTAGAGAGTCATATATGAATATGAGAGTTTAAAAAAACATTACATTATTCTATCCATTTGTGAATATAACTCTTGCAAGGACACATTACATATAGAGAAATGCCCTCTGATATTTATGCTAACACATTACAGAAGATTCCATTCACCTAACACATTATGGAAGACCTTCATTACCACACAATTTAAATTTTTCTTTACCTTTCTCTGTCTTTTACTGACTGTTCAGCCATTAATTTCTTCAGTTCTTCAAGACGCTGAAGATCTCTCATTTCCATTTCTTGCCATTTCTGTTCTTTTTTAGCCCAGTATTGTCTTATCTATGGTATAAATATTACATAAAATTTAAATTAACAGCAGATATAGAAAAACAAGGAACAAAGGTATAACAATATTATCCACTGGTTCACTTAGCAAAGACTGAATTTGAATGGCACCTCGTCTTTTTGGTCTCTTAGATCTGCATACAATATACTGACAACAGAAAAAATAAATTAAAACATGAAAGTACATGTCCTGAGAAACTGCACAGTATAACAATTTCTAAAGTGGAAATGTAACTTGTGCTGAGACCTAGAGTTTTAATCTATGGCTAAAATAATCAACTTTCAGGGAACCACAATAAAAGCATGTTATTGTCTCTAAAGTATATGATCTACCTGTTACTCAAGAATATTTTTATCCTCTTATGGTAATGTAGTCTTTAACAAATATAGCATTAAACCTATTTTTATTTTAAAAGCATGAGTTTATTTATGCTAATGGACAGCAGGATGTTGAAAGCTTTCTGCTTCTAGGGAAATGACAGGAGATAGGTGGGAGGAAGGAGGAAAAGAAAAAATTAGCAAGGTTATGATAAATAGTAGTTCTGACTTATGTGGTAACATGAAGGATAAATTTATCAAGCTCAAAAACAAAAGCAGTGTTCTCACTAAGTATGTTTTACTTCCCTTCTCTGGAAATGGAGGCAGAACAGGAAAACCTGAGGCACACATAAGCTATGTTCAGGGGGCTGAAACCATTATTCAGGGTTCCCCTAGTGATGAGGCAGTTGAAGTTCATGTTTAATTGACAGAGCCATTTGACCATTCTGGCCTGCCATTTTGTGGCTGGGTCTAGAGACTGGCTCTTGCTGGTAAGGAACAGCACCTCAATGCTGAATGGTAGTGAGTGACTTCCAGCAGAGGGGCTGTGGTGGGAGGGTGTTAGTCTCATCCCCAAGATGGCATTTTCTCTCTCTCCCTTCCTCTTTCTTTCTTTTTTCTTTTTTCTTTTTTTTTTTGCTTTTGTAGGGCTGCACTTAAGGCATATGGAAGTTCCTGGCCTAGGGGTCGAATTGGAGTTGTGGATGCTGGCCTATACAGCCACAGCAATGCCAGATCTAAGCTACATCTGTGACCTACACCAAAGCTCACAGCAAAGTTGGATCCTTTAATCCACTGAGTGAGGCCAGGGATCAAACCTGCATTCTCATGGATACTAGTTAGTTCATTACCACTGAGCCACAATGGGAACTCCCTTAATTTTCTTTTTATGGCCACACCCGAGGCACATGGAAGTTCCCAGGCTAGGGGTTGAATCAGAGCTGTAGTCACTGACCTATGTCTCAGCCATAGCAACCTCAGATTCTTAACCCACTGAGTGAGGCTAGGGATTGAACCCGCATCCTCATGGACACAATGTCATGTTCTTAACCTGCTGAGCTACATCAAGAACTCTGCATTCTCTCTTTTGAGAAGGGAATATGAAAAGCTAAATTTTTTCCAGACTTGCACAGCAACAGGGTCTCTGAATCCTGGGAGAACCAAAACAGACAGCCCAAGCACCACAGCCATGGCCACAGCAACTCTGCAGCAGGGTCTGCCATACTAGAAGCCACAATAGTGACATCCATTCAGTGCTTAACTGGATGAGTCCAAGGTAAAGTAATTCCCTTCCAGAGATGGCTGAGATCTGAATCTAGGGAAAGCAGAGATAAAGCTAGAAAGGGAGTGGCACCAAAGATGGAAGATGAAAGAGAGGCTAGGAAAGGGAGAAAAAGGAAACACTGACTGCTATTTCAGAGTCCTAACGAATAAATGCCAGGGCATTCTATTAGTGCCAGGTAAGGAGATGTTAACACCATTATATTATCTGCCTCTGGGTTTATAAGTGATCTTTATTTTATTCTTTGTGCTTTTCTGTGCTACCTGATTTTTTGCAATGAATATGTATTTCTTTCATAATGAGAGGGGGAAAAAGATACTTTAAGACTAAAGTTTGAAAAAGAAAAGACTGGATTAAAGGACATTTTTCTCTAGGTTCCAATAGACCAATAATGTTGCTTACTCCCTGCAGTGACCTTGGAGAGAAGTCAGTGGTCTGTCTGCTGACAATCCCTTGACTACAAGTGGACCAATCCCAGGTTACTGGTATCCTCAAATCACTGATACCTGTACAGGCCCTAAAACTATGTCACACCCGAGGCTTTTTGGCATCTCAGAACCACTTATCTCCATCTTTGACTCTGTCATCCTCAGCTATTGCCATGGCACAAGAATCAATCAATACCTCGCGCTCTCTCCCTCTCTCTCCCTCCCTCTCCTTTCCTCTCCCTCCTTTTCCCTCTCTCTCTCTCTCTTTATCTTTCTCCCTCTTCACCATTTGGACTGAAATTCTTCAGAGTGAAGGATGCTTTTCTTTTGATGCCCCATGTGCCAGGAAGCTGGGGAATGGTTCAGGCATTTTCCTCCTTGTTAATGGCTATTTTGAGGCCATGATGCTCTCCTTCTCCTGTTCAATGCCTTCTTCTCCTGTTGTTTACTCCATGTGGCTATATCACCCTCTACCTGTCATGAGCACTGGGATGTGTGGACTTCCAGGTCACTCTCAATATTCATTGAGAATTCATATATGTGAGTCCCAGCCATACAGCACTTGTCCAGAACAACTCCTTCCACTGTCCTAGGCAACTGTAGTCTGAAGCCCCTCCAAACTGCTAACTCACAGCCCCATGATTTCCTCCATTCCAGTGAGCCATCTCCTCCTCCAGGATTCTACCATCATGGAGAATGGCTCCAATTCTGAAAGCATCAATTATAGCCATTGATCTTATGACCAGAACCTATGACCCCTTCCCCATCATCCTCTGTGTTCCAGTCATATACTATTATTCTTCTAGTATAGCCCTCACCAGGAGGCTTTGCTAATTACCCCACTCTCCCACTAGATCACAGAAACTGTAATTTATTTATCTTGGCAACTTCTGATAGCAACTAATGTGTGTAGAACATAGAATATACTTAATAAAAGTGATGGGTGAATGAATTACCCAAATGCAGACACTGGTACCAAGCTGATGGTTCCAGCTGAATCTTTATTGACAATCAGCATTCCTTTCTTGAATTCCTAGTCAGTGCCTCTCAATTGCTCATGGTGGTATTCCAAAACCTGTTCACTATGTTAAGCTCCATGCCTGCCTCTACTTATTTGCTTTTATCAGAAGAAATGGAGATCCTAAAAGATAGCTTCCTTGATGTCCTGCACCTCAGAGGAAAAGGTGTCTTTCCTTCCTCCAAGACGTACTCCTCACCTAGGCTCCAGGTCCTATCCCCCAATTCCTTCTCCATAACCATATTCCATCACCTACCCTTCTTTTCCTGGTACCATCAGCCTTTGCTGCTTCCTTCTCCTCACATGCACATTTTCCTACACAAATCTCATCCATTAGCAAAATTTTAAAGAATTCTCTTTGGGCCTCCAAGACTGTAGCACCACACTTCATTGTTCTCTTTCAGTCAAGAATATTTACTGTTCTCCCGTTTCACATCTCCTATATTACCTCTCACCCATGGCATTCCTACTCTGCCTCCACTCTAGTTCACTACTCTTACCAGTGACTACCCAATGATCAAACCAAATTCAATCCTTATTTCACCTAATGTCTCTGTGCATTTGATTTCTTCAACTCTCATCTATAGCCTTAAGGAACTACTGACATTGGTATTCATTTGATTAAAAAGTAGTTATTGAGCATCAGCTTTAAGCCATATACCGTGCTATATTCCTGGGATATGGTGAAATAATATGAGAAATAAGGCCTTTGCCTCATGGTGCTGGGAGATTCTAGGAGTGAGAGATAATCAGTATATGAATGAATATCACATGTTAAATTCTAAGGAAATAAGTATGGTGATGATTTAGGAAAATTTGAGTAGCACTATTAGAAAGCATTTTTTTTTTTTTTTTGTCTTTTGTCTTTTGTTGTTGTTGCTGTTTCTTGGGCCGCTCCCGCGGCATATGGAGGTTCCCAGGCTAGGGGATGAATCAGAGCTGTAGCCACCGGCCTACACCAGAGCCACAGCAACGCGGGATCCGAGCCGCATCTGCAATCTACACCACAGCTCACGGCAACGCCGGATCCTTAACCCACTGAGCAAGGGCAGGGACCGAACCCGCAACCTCATGGTTCCTAGTCGGATTCGTTAACCACTGCGCCACGACGGGAACTCCAGAAAGCATATTTTTAAATGACATTTGGATTAAAAATTGAAAGATGAGAATGAGACAACCACAGGAAAAGATGAGGGAGGTCCATGCAGAAAGTTCGAGCTTTAGGTACAATGGTGTTGAGTGGGGCAGACCTTACCTTGAACATGCTCAGAGTTGGGAAGAAGCCAGTGCAGCCTGGAGCAGGTGATGTGAGTTAAGACTGGAGATGAGTTTGGTAAGCTAGATGGGGGCTAGATGATTAGGTCAGGATTTAGTTCTAGAAACAAGGAAAAGTCATTGAAGGGTTTAAAGCAAGGAGTGATAGGATGAGACTTAAATTTTTTCTTTTCTTTTTTTTTGGCAGCCCGGAGGCATATGGAGTTCCTGTGCCAGGGATCAGGTCTGAGCCACAGTTTTGAGCTATGTGACAGCTGCAGTGCCTGATCCTTAAACCACTGTGCCAGGCTGGGGACTGAACCTGTATCCTTGGTGCTGCAGAGACACCACTGATCCCATTACACCACAGCGGGAACTCCGTAAACTTTTTTTTTTTTTTTTTTTGGTAGCAGCATGCAGTGGCTTGATGTGAGTTCTCGGTTCCCAGATCAGGGATTGAACTCTGGCCCCAGAGGTAAAAGCACTGATTCTTAACCACAAACCACTAAGGAACTCTAAATCAAAAAAAAAAAAAAAAAAAAAAAAAAAAAGAGCTTGGGCTATTAAGTGAAGAATGGATAGTAGAGGAGCAAAGGAGAAACAAGGAGACCAAATAGAATAAGGCAAAAATGAGCACTTTGATTTGGGAAACTAAGTATTCAGAAATGAGATGTGCTTTTGAGTGGAGTGGGACACTCATTGAAAGATTAGAATATGGAGGTGGAAGGAAAAAGGAATCAAGGATAAGTCCTAGGTTTTTGCTAGAGCAACTGGATAGATGATGGTACCAATAACTGAGATGGGAAATTGGAAGAATAACAGGTTTGGGAAAAGATAGGAACTCTGTATCAAATATTAAGCAATTGATATGACTGTTAAGACATTTAAGTAGAGATTCTAAATAAACATCTGGAGGTACAGATGGGTGGCTTGATAGAGAATTCAGGGCTGGAGGTCTAAATTAAGGAGATAACTATTGAAAATGGTATTTGAAGCCAGAGGACTGGATGAGATCTGTACAAATGTCAACAGAAGAGAGCAGGTGGTCATGCGCTTTCATGTTTATCTGCCTTTTGCAGTTTTCCCAACCAGCATGACTTCATTTTCCTCTTCCACTTGTCAATCTTACTCTGCCATTAAGACCAAACCAATATCGTCTCCTTGAATCTTCCTCTAAACTCTCTTGGGAAAAATATTAGCTCCTTAATTAAAGTTTATTACCCTCCCTTCATTGTTCTGCCTTGTATTCCTTAATTCTTTTTCAGGAGGGCCTGTCACTGGATTGTTACTAATACATTTGGGCATTTACTCCTTGGCAGGCATGCTCTGCCCAGCCTTTGTTGCCTGCTAAATACCACCTGTCCCGTATTTAAGGCTCAGTTTTAGCATTGCCTTCTCAGCCTTCCCCTTCTCCCTCTCTCCAGATATAGTTAGGTGTACCTTCTAAGGCACTATTTATGTATCCTCAGTGTAGCACTTCTGTATTGATCTGCATTATTCCTCTTCGAATCCCTAGTAGGTTGTATCATGTCCGACACACAATAGGGCTTAAGTGATCATCATTAGGTGAGTGGAAGCATTTTCTGGTAGCTTGTCTGAGAATAACAAAGTTGTAGATGGGAATCAGGCCAGCAGTTTTATTTGCAGGATGGTTAAGTCTGAACTAAGCACTCCCCTAAGGACAGTTCCATTCGCTTTGCATCAATCAATGAGAGCAGGGAGTGTGTGCCATAAAATATTGTCTTTGCAAGCTTCAAACTAAAGTTAAGATTCAGTGTATTTAACTAGCCCTTTGGGACATGCGATGAGACAGATTTTAAACACACTACTTTTTAGATTTTTTTGAGGGATGTTTATAACATTCCACTGATAGGGTAACCAGCACGTTCCTATACATGATAAGAGTTGAATTTAAAGCTTGTCTCTTGGAGTTCTCTTGTGGTTTAGTGGGTTAAGGATCTGGCATTATCTGTAGTGGCTTGGGTTGCTGCTTCCAGGTTTGATCCCTGGCCCGGGAACCTCCCTACACTGTAGGTGCAGCCAAAAAATAAATAAATAAAGTTTAAAGCTTATATCTTAACTTCCAGATGAGGTTTCTAGATGAAGCTTGCTTTTCTGAAAACCAAAATGGGTCCTCATTATCCTCTACCTCCTCTTGTTATCTGTGATTCATATTGGACAGTCCTCTTTCATAACCCCATGTTTTGTTCATTTTGGTAAAGTTAAGCTAGCAAAAGTATAAACAAACTGAAGAAACTATTCTCTTTATGGATTTATGAGCCAAAGTAATGCTATGCTATCTTTTCAGAGGGCTGAGGATCATTTTTATGCCCCACCTTACTTTTGTAATCTTTCAAACAATTTGTTTCCTATTAAAAACTCCACTAATAGGGAGTTCCTATCATGGCACAGCGGAAACATATCGGCTAGTATCCATAAGAACAGAGGTTCGATCCCTGGCCTCACTCAGTGGGTCAGGGATCTGGCATTGCTGTGAACTGTGGTGTAGGTTGCAGACGCAGCTCAGATCTCATGTTGCTGTGGCTGTGGTGTAAGCTGGCAGCTACAGCTCAGATTCACCCACTAGCCTGGGAACTTCTATATGCCACGGGTGTGGCCCTAAAAAGAAAAAAAAAATGAAAATTAAAACAAAACAAAACAAAAAACCGAATAAACATGTTTATGGTATTATGGTACATGAGAGTTTAATTTTTAAAAATTTAGACTAATATCCATAACCATTAAATTATATTTCTTTTACTCCTTCAGTCCAAGAATTATATATAATTCAGTATGAAATAAGAATCTCTTGTCTACACATAGAAACCAGAAAGTTAAGGCTAAAGCATTATAGTAGGAAGACAGTTTGGTCTCTGATTTCAAGCAACCTATGCGTTGTTGCATCTTTGAACAAACAGACCTCTGTACTTTACTCCTAGGTCATTATTCCATAGGTTTTAATGACTTACTCAGGGGGAGGTCATAATTCTTAACCAGATACACAAAATATATCAAATAGGAAGTACAAAACATCCAGTTCCTTTCCTTATAAACCACTGAGATAAAGAAATTGTTACTCCATTTTCTAGATTCTAATTTACTTAGCTAATTCCTTGCATTTTATATCTTTTTTACTTTTGACTTAGAATATGCAACCTCCCCCACAAAAGTATTGTTGCTACATGTAAAAACATAAGAGGACCTCTTAATTTTAAAAAAGTATATATATATATTTTTTTACTTTAAATTTTTCCTACTTGTTGGAGTTCCTGTCATGGTTCAGCAATAACGAATTTGATTAGTTTCCATGAGGACTTGAGTTCAATCCCTGGCCTCACTCAGTGGGTTAAGGATCTGGCATTGCCGTGAACTGTGGTGTAGCTCACAGACTCGGCTTGGATCTCATCTTGCTGTGGCTGTGGCTGGAAGCTGCAGCTCCAATCCGACCCCCAGTCTACAAAGTTCAACATGCCACAAGTGCGGCCCTAAAAAGCAAAAAAAGCAAAAAAAATTCCTACTTGTTTAATTTACATGAGTCTATATCACATAAAATCACCACCAATTGAAGTCTGACTGTTCTTTCTATGCAATCAATTTAACAATCATCTATATTTTGCTCCATAAATTTTCACACATTTGCATGGACTTCTGAAAGGTAAGAAACATGCCCTTATACTGTAGTATTTATTTGTATCGAGTATATCACAACTTGTAGATGAGAGGTACAAGATATATATTTGCTAAACCACTCCAGTGAAAAACAATTTGGAAAAGCAACATTGCACACAATATTTTTCTTATATCAACTCATATAAATCCAAAACTATTAATAACACTTCCAAATAGACAATAGTGACAGACCACAGACACCACTGGACCACTTCATTTAGTCATGTCCGGTGTAGAGGTACATTTAGTCACAACAGAGCACGGGGATATGGATGGTACTTCTCTATGTCAAGTTGTCCATGGAAGCCAGATTAAAGGGTTTCTGTGCTGTAGATGGACACTTGGTCACTTCCACCCTCAAAACCTTTCTGCCAATATTATCTCTTCTGCACTTTATGGCATAGAGATCTCTGTGGGCTTTAATCTAAGATGTGCTGAAACTTCTGAATAAAAATTTGGCTCCAAAAGAATTACTTTGCAGGGTGTTCTTTATGCAAAGATGGAAAACGTCTCTACGTGGGTAGGAAATCAAAGTTAGTTCTTCGGTTTTTAAAATAGAAAGTCAGTTTTTCCACTATCCTGCCTGGTTATCTGAATTTAATGACCCTCCTTTCAGGCCACAATTCAGACTATTTGCATTTCAGCTAGTTATAAGTGTCATAAACTTGAACACTTTTGCCACCATTTCCCAATCTGATAAACAAGCCTCTCTACCCCTGGGTACTGTTGTACCCTTTTTGAAGAATAAATAAGAAGACAACTAGCAAAACCCTTAATAATTAAGAAATAAATTTTAAGAGTTAATAAGCAGACACTTATGCAAAGATTTATGTACAGGTATATTCATTACAACCTTAAAAGGGTAAAAAAAATTGGAAAAAATACAACACCCCAAATAAGAAATTGGTTAAATGCAATTATTCACATAATGAAATACTGTGCAAACACCAAAAATTATGTGGTAGGAAAAAGAGAGGAAAATATACAAGATGTATTGATAGATATAAAAATAAAGTTAGAGAAATCAGACTAAAAATAAGATATGCAATATGAGTCTAGTTAAATTAAAATCCTTGTATATATAGAAAAAAGAATATAAGGACATTACTAACCTTTTGTTAGTCATTTAGAATTCTGGGTGATTTTTATTGTATTCGTGTGCTTATTTGTATTTTCTAAACTATCTAAAATGGACATAAAAGGATTTAAAATTTCAAGAGGATTTTTTTTTAAAGTCTAACCAAGAAAAATTAAAATTTAGAAGGAATATCTAAGGGACACAACTGCTTTTCATTCTGGAAGTTTCCAAACTCTTTTCCCATATCAAGTCAGATGACAAAAATACTGTATATCTCTGTATATAACATCTTTACTTTTTATCACTTTGCATGCAGCATCTCTTTCTCTTTCTATACCCAGAACTATAATTAAATTTTATGCCATAGGCCTTATAAAGGTTAATGCAATATCATATGAGCATTGATTTAAACCCAGCACAACTACTGAAAAGGCTTTCCCCTGGGTGGTTTGCTTCCCACCCCCTGCCAGCTCCAATGCACTGGAAGTTGTCTATTATTAGCAAATAAGCATGAAACGCTTCCTTTTAACTTTACCCAAGTTCAATTACAGAACCCCTTTTTTAGTCTTGGTTTGCTGACATAACTAGATTCCCATCCTCTCAGTTTTTTTGTCTCTTATTCTCTTACTAATTTTCTATTTTAATGATTCCTAATGGGAAACAGATGGTGCACTCAAAATTAGGATAAATCCAGAAGAATGTAAGAAGGGGACAATGACAAATAAGGTTGGAATGCAGGGCAATCACAAGGGATCATGATCATGTAGTAATCGGGCTGCAGCAGAGAGGGCTATGAGGGGAAGACCACCTGACAGAGCCTAGACCTCTGGTGGAGGACACCGCTAGTCAACACCACTCAGCAGGGTCGGGGTTATGGCTCTCTCAGCCTCACTCTCCTCCCTCATCCTCATCTCTAGGGCCCCACTTCCCCCGAACCCAAGTGGAAGCCAGAGGGCAAGGGAGCCCCTGAGGCACAGAGCAGAATGGAGAGAAGATATGACCCAACGGCTGGGTATCTAGCACAAAAATACTACTGCATTTATTACGAAATGTTTGGAAGTAGGTGACATCTCTATGTGTAAAGAAACAATAGGAATCTTTTAGGTGATATTTACTTTGTTCACTTATGTGAACATTTTTCCATAGCAGAGCTGCCTGCTCGAATCAGCAATAGCTATTTTCTACCATGATGTAGTCTTATGTCCTTAGAACATGATGAGCCAAGAAAGTATTCTGGGGTAAACACATTAGTTATCTCCCTCTTAATTGAAATGCCAGGTGGATTTAAAAATAACTGTGATGTCTTCTTTAGGAATAAGGTCTATTTTCAGTATGGGCACTGAAATATTATATAATGATCATGTCATATGTGGATATTGCTAAAATGAATTTGTCTGTAATCTTGTTTAATTTCTCTCTTTTCACTATGCATTAAGAAGGGAGTATATATACTGAGGATGTTGTATTTCAAAGCCTGAAGTTCAGGGAGAGTGAAAAGTGATAAGTAATCAAACCTCAGAGTCATTCAATCATGACTTCTTAGAGATGAGGTGATTTCAGCAATCATTTCATTCAAACACCTCATTTTACAATTGAGGAGGCAAAATCCCACAGAGCCTACATATCTTGCCCAAGGTCACCCTCCTTGTTAGTGCCTCCCAGTTTGGCCTGCTTTCCTCTATATCTCACCATCAAAGTACAGTTGTATTTTGCTTGTTCATTAAATTCATTCATTCAACCAATATTCATCATGTTCCTATGTCAGGCACTAGAGATAAAACAATGAAGAAAATGGACAAATCCCCCCTTTTATGGGACTTCCATTCCACAAGAGAAGAAGATAGTCAATATATAAATAGTAAGTGGAATGCTAAACATTAAGAAACAATTGAGTAGGGTAAATGGACAAAGTCATAGGGAAGGAGAATGCTATTTTAGGTTTCATAATCAAGGACAGACATTCTCTTTGATGACATCTGAGTGGGATCCTGAATGGAGGGAGAGAATGAGTCATGTAGACATCCCAGAGAGGACTTCCAGGCAGAGGGAACAGCCAGTGCAAAAGGCTAAGGGGACATGGGCTAGGCCGTCTGGGGAGGAAGAAGCAGGCGGTGATGGCTGGAGCAGAATCAGGAGGGGCAAGTGGCAGGAGATGAGATCCAAAAGATATTGAGCACAATGCAGTGAGTGACATAATCTGAGTGACTTTTAAAAGCATCACTTTGCCTGTTGTGTGAAAAACAGATGGAAGAGGAGGGAAAAGGAGATGGAAAAGGAAAAAGCAGATAAATTAATTAGAAGGGGAAGAAATAGTTCTGATCTAAAAGGTAGAGGCTTCTACTCATGGCAATAGGTAAGGGTGTGGGATAGGGTAAGAGGGGAAAAGTAAGAGTCCAAATATGAAGGCTTTTGGCCCCAGCCCTGGGAGAAGAGGTTTCCATTTGTTGAGAAAAGGAATATGGGGGAAAGAGTAGGTTTGGAGGGAAAAACAAAAATACATTTGGGGCATATTAGATCTGAGGCAGTGAGACGTATGACTTTGGAGTTCAAGAGAGAGGTCCAGACCAGAGATGTTAATTGGTCATTTGAGTCAGCACATACATGGAGTATGAAGTATTTGAAAGTGGTTGAGATCCCCAGGAAAGTACATATACTCAGAACACTGAGGCCCCATGGAATTCCAAGACTTAGAATGATGAGAGGGATCCATTCAAGTTTATTGAGATTAAAGAACAAAGAGAGAACGGCTTCTTAGAAGCCAAATATCAAGTTTTCCAAAGAGGAGGGAATAATCGCTTCTATCTTAATAGTTCAAGTAAGGTGAGGACAGAGAACTGACCCCTGGAATTAGCAACATGGAGATTCCCTGATCCCCATGACAAGCAAGGCTTTGTTGGAGTCAAGGAACAAAATGACTCAAGAAACAACAGGCAGAAAGAGGTAGAAACAGGGTGTACAGGCTACAGGATGGTGCTGTTTTCTTAGGGGAGGGAGTGTGAGATCAAGGGGGAGTAGTTTCTAAATGTAAGTCATAATGGTATATTTGTAGGTTAATAGGAAAGACCTAGAAGAAAAGGAGGAATGAGAATGGGAGAGGGCTTAGGATGACCTTGAATAGAACAGAGGGAATAGGATTCTGTGCATAAATGATGGGGCTGGCCATAGACAGGAGTACAGATACGTAATTCATCATAAAAGGAGGGAAGGTGGAAAATGGGGATGGATTCTAACAGGTTGCTACATGTGATATTGGAAGCCAGTGGAAATTCTCTTCTTGTGAAATAATATGTCAATAGGTTAAAAAAATACATCAAAATCATTAATATTTTCTTCAGCCATCTTAACAAAAGAATAACACTGAGGAAGCAATGAAGCTGGTTTTTTTTTAACCTGTTAATAACACGTCTTATACTTGACACTTCAATTGTGCTCAAACTGTTCTCAAACTATAATGATCTGGTTTCTTATAGTGTTTAGCCAGAGTGTTTCATTAACTCAAAGAGAGAAATCCTGAGAGAATATTAAAAATAAGAAGACAGATTGTATGCACCCACAGAATATAAAAGAAATACTCCTAGTAAGCAGACTACTAAAGAGACTTTAAATTATCAATTACCTATCTATTTAACAGTTCTGAGTAAACTAAGACAGGACCAAAGCCATGAAAATGACCCTAAAGCATATAGTTTGAAAGCAAGGTTTCTCAAAATGGATTCGTTAGAAAATTAACAGCAAACCGCAATCATAGTGATGAGGAAGCACAGCACAGAGTTTAAAATCATGAACGATGGCGTTAGACCTCCTGGGTTCAAATCCTAACTGCACCTCCTAATGGCTATGTGACTTTGGGGAAATTAACTCCCCTCCATGTGTCTCTGCTTCTTCATTTATAAAATGAGGATCATGTTAGTACCCACCCCTTAGAGTTATTAAGAAGATTAAATGAACACAAGATAGTGCATTGCACACAGCAAGCATTGTATAGGTGTCTGATAATCAAGTCAAATCATCATGAATAATCAAAACCTAGCCAGAAAATCTAGCCAAAAACTGACACCTGGAGTTAATTTTTAAGACTCAAAACTGTCTACTGGGAATTTTTTACAGAAAAACAAATACATCTGGCTCTTGATCATCTAGGGTGTTGTTTCTTCTCCATCTGACTTTTTCTTAACACTATGTCCTGACAAACAGTAGGATGAATCCATGATCAGTTTTTCCACTTTTTTTTTTTTTTTTTTTTTTTGGTCTTTTTAGGGCCACACCTATGGCATATGGAAGTTTCCAGGCTGGGGTCGAATCAGGGCTATAGCTGCCGGCCTGCACCACAGCCACAGCCACGCCAGATTCTTAACCCACTGATTGAGTCCAGGAATCAAACCCTTGTCCTCGTGGATACTAGTTGGGTTTGTTACTGCTGAGCCATAACAAGAACTCCAGTTATCCCACTTTTTAAAAAGAGGTTCTAAATGAAATGTTTACTTTTAAAAGACAGCGAAAACTATAAAAGTGATCTTCTTGGATTACCATCCTAGCTTTCTGTCACCTATTGGCTCAAACACTGAGAGCTGACTCTATGTTTAGACTCATATTAGAAGGTCAAAACCAGTTAATAGGCATTTCTAAATTTTAATTACAAAATAAGGAAGCATACGAATATTTTAGAATTATGTGATCCTTGATTTATTTTCTCTTCTCCCATCCCACATTCACTCTTTTACTCATACAATGCTACTCAGAGGACTAATATTAAATATTCAGAAGATAAAGTCTGAGCCCTCAGCTTATTTTGGAGTCACTTCTACATAAAACACATACTATATTCTTTTGGTCACTGTAATATCCTGATAGTTAATTTACCTACTAGGCTTTATAGTGCCCATGTTTGGGTTATTTCATCAGATTCCCAAATAAGAAGACAGATAGTTAAAAGAAAAACACCTGCTCACACTTTGACTGCAAGATCGTATCTCCAGGCATTCGTAACTGAGAGAACCACACAACCGAGGCTGGGAAATGGTTAAACAGATTGGTTCTCAGCTAGATGGGGCTACTTCAGCTCTAGTGGCAGGTAGTCCCTTTGAGAAATGTTTGTAGTGAGATGTCTGGGTGGGTGGATATTAGAGCAGAGGTAAAACTGGCATTCAGAGAGGTTCAAAGACATGCTTTTAGGGTCCAAGGAGTTATGAGAGTTTTCAATAGTCCATAGTCTCCATTTTATAAAATGCAAAAAGTGCTATAAACCATTTTGAGGTTATCTGAATGTCACTGCGTGACTGAGTGTTTTTGTTTGTGTTCACAATTCAGTTAGTCCCCAGTGATATATTATATAAACCGATAATATTTATATCTTGTCATTTTAGTCCAAGTGGAATCCAGTTAGATCAATCAATCTCTCTCTTCTCCCCTCCTTTCTCTCTCTCTCTCTCTCTCTCACACACACACCCCTTTACTCAAGTTTGAGAAGGAACAGCATGAGGGGAAAAGGCCCTGGAGGAAACAGTGGAGGAGCTGGACCAGGAGGTGCCATCTCTAAGGGGCCTCTCTTCGAGGAGATATTTTCCAGACAGGGATCTGATTTTAAAGGTCCTTTTGCCACTACCTAAATCCCCAAAATCTATGTCCCCCTTCCTCTGCAACCCCTGAACATTCACTGGAAATAAAAGGCAATCAGTCATAGCCATTTAAAGGAAACTGCTGAGGGCAGTTCCATACCCATATGTTCCTATGGTGCCCAGATGCATACAACAGCAATTAAAGGCCTAAACAAAAAGAACAAAATTAAGCAAGAGCTGATGAACCCTATTGGAGTCAGTCAGGGCAAAACGTTTATACTCCAAGGTCTGAACTTGGACCAACGGTGACAAAATAAATAATTTTTATTAGCATAGGAGCACTCACAGTAGGAAGCACTCAAGACTAGCACGGGCCAGTGTGAGGCTAGATGCCCAAAGTATGGCTGGATGATACAGGACCAGGAAATAAGAGAAGGTCTAGACATAGATGAGGGCAAAGGCACCATCCTAAGCTCCCCAAGCTTAGACCTTCATCAACAGCACTGAGAGAAGCAGGGAAG
This sequence comes from Sus scrofa, assembly GCF_054392235.1. Lineage (NCBI taxonomy): Eukaryota > Metazoa > Chordata > Mammalia > Artiodactyla > Suidae > Sus > Sus scrofa. The sequence continues at coordinate 79,493,069 of NC_139397.1, forward strand.
TCAAACATACACATACATAAAGACACACATTTGTATGTTCTGCATATATGTGCATTTATATTTAAATTTACTATATGTAGTCAGGCTTAACTAATTGCAAATTCCATGTATACTCCCCTCCATTTTGTATTTTTAGTGTTTGTCTATTAATACTTTTGTACTACTTTTAAAATTTGAAGCTAAAAGAAACCCTTTTGTATTATTAATAAGAGCTTTTATGAACCTAACTGAGAATTGTATACTATTATTTGTAGTGCAGCAGGCCAACATATCCCTTTAAAATGATACCAGAAAAAGGGTAATTTCTGTTTGAGTGAAGTGACCTCTTATAATTGACTGGGTGTAATATGCATCACACTGAAGGAACTTGGTACATACTTATTGAGTAAGTGGATAAATGAATGAATCATAAGCCTATCTGGACCTGTAGTGACCCCTTTGGGATTGTACAAAATCTTTCTGTAAATATGTCGTACTAGGAGTGAATACAAGTCTCCTATGTGTGAGTAGTGGGGAGTGAGCAGAGTTCTTCCTGAACCTGTATGGGTGGCTGGATTACATGGTGGTGGTATTAGGAATGCCAGGTGCCTGAGTAATTTTATCAGCCTGCTTCCTGCCAATAGAATTTGGGGGCATCCATTAACCTCCTATTTGTCTTTTTCTTTCTGACCTTACTTCACTTAGTATGATAATCACTAGTTGCATCCATGTTGCTGTAAATGGCATTATTTCATTCTTTTTTATGGCTGAGTAGTAATCCATTGTACATATGTACCACATCTTAATCTGTTCATCTGTCAATGGATATTTAGGTTGTTTCCCTGTCTTGGCTATTGTGAATAGGGCTGTTATGAACATAGGGGTGTAGGAATATTTTTGAGTTATAGTCTCTTGTCCAGATATATGCTCAGGAGTTAGATTGCTGGGTTGTATGATAGTTCTATGTTTAGTTTTCTGAGAAACCTTCACACTATTTTCCATAGTGGTTATACCAATTTACACTGGGAATTTTTAAAAATCATTCTTCTATGTCCACCTTTTTTTCTACTCTTGGTTTTTAGATCAGTATATTGCTAGATTAAGAAACATTGGAGAGGAGTTCCCATTGTGGCACAGTGGAAACAAATCTGACTAGTATCAATGAGGATGTGGGTTTGATCCCTGGCCTTGCTCAGTGGGTAAAAGGATCCAGCACTACCACGAATTGTGGTATAGGCTGCAGACATGGCTTGGATCCTGCATTGCTATAGCTATGGCATAGGCCGGCAGCTGCAGCTCTGATTCAGCCCCTAGCCTGGAAACTTCCATATGCTGCAGAGGCACCCCTAAAAAGAAAAGGCAAAAAGAAACATTGGAGAAAAGGCATTGCCTTGTGGCATAGTGGGTTAAGGATTGCTGTTGTCATTGCAGAACCTCAGGTAGCTGCCATGACATGGGTTCAATCCCTGGCCCAGGAAAATTCACATGCTGCAGGTGTGGCCAAAAAAAGAAAAGGAAAAGAAAACATTGGAGAAGAGATTTTGTAATCTCATGATTAATATCTCTCATAAGACCCCACAAATTCCCATATTGACAGAATGGCTTTGATCTGATTTGAGAAAATACACTGGATTGCTTCCTAAGCACAGAGCTTCTGGAATCTTCTGAGAAGCAGTGCTGTTCCAGCCCTAAAGCCTGCATTCTGATTCTGATAGCCTACCTTTTTTGTTTTAGACTCTTTCCCCTCTTCCCTGGTTATGTGCAGATGCATATTTGCCAGGTCACCTGTAGACAAGGGTAAGCACCCAAGTGCCAACATTTTACTGAAACCTTGGGTCTACTGGTGTTTACCGGTGCGATGTCACTTGAGGCTAAGAGATCACAAAATGATTGCTTCCTTAGAAACATCTCTGTGGTAAGGCTGTAGGTCCGATGGCCAGTGTAGTCATTCTGGCTTTTCTGATAACATTCCCCATTCCTTAAGTCATGCAATATGGGTGGTTTCAATGCTAGATTCAGAGTTGGTTAAAAATGGAAGGGAGTTGTAACATTGGGACTCCTCTCCAATGTTTCTTAATCTAGCAATATACTGATCCAAAGAACCAAGAGTAGAAAAAAAGGTGGACATAGAAGAATGATTTTTAAAAATTCCCAGTGTAAAGTGGTACACTTATTACGCAAAATAGTATGGAAGTTCCTCAGAAAACTAAATATAGAACTATCATATGATCTGGCAATCCCACTCCTGGGCATATATCTGGACAAGACTATAATTCAAAAACAGTCATGTATGTCCATGTTCATAACAGCCCTATTCACAATAGCCAAAGAAGGGATGTGTCTCCATTTCATGTGAGCCTTGCTTAAAATCTCCATTTTGGGAGCGAGGCTTAAACTACCCTTGCCTTGGATCCCACAGAACACCAAGCATCATGCAACGAAACCTCCTAAAATGCTGTGGTGCAAAGCAATTTTTTTATTGTTGTTATTCAAGCCATCCAAAGAGCCACATCTAGCGAAATGGTGGTTCTGGGACCAATATTCCATATCAGGCATTTTGAGGTTCACCTAGCACAGTAATTTTGTTTCTTACAATAGCTCGTAGGTATAGTTTATGGAAAGGCAGCATCTCTTGATTTTATCATGACAATTTCAAAAATGTAGAGCTGCTTCTGAAATATTGCAATTATCACCTAACAGCTTATGAATCAAAACTTTCCATGAGTCTTGAGATAAAACTATGAAAACTGTGAATATTGTATTCAGCTAGAGTTTTAAAGCACAAAAGAAAAAACGTGATCTAATAACTTAAATGTACAGCTGCAAGGAGCTGGGTACCTACCAGGATAAGCTTTGATGTTAGATAGAAATTAAAATGTTACTCCACCAAAACGACGGTATTATTTCTTAAAATTACTGAGCAGAATTAGGATAGAGATGACCTCTTGTTTAGAAATCCTAAGGTGAGGTTTTACACACAGCACAGTTTTTCTACCTTTGTTCCTGCTCTCTTAGGAGAAGAGACAATCACACAAGCAAAAGAGTAGATATGGAGGGAAAAAATGCCAGTGAATAAAGCAACCAGTCTCAGTCTCAGGTAGGGGAGGGGGGGGAACATTGCCTACAGGGAATTTTCCACTAAGCTTCTATTAAACAATGAAGAACTAAAATTTGTTCCCAACAAATAAAATAGTCAAAATGACGAGGATCTATGGTTAGTATATATATAAAAAATAGTCACAACTGTAGAAAATATGTAAATATGTCTGAGACTGATATAGAAACCTTTTTTTTATGGCCACACCTGCAGCAAATAGAAACTCCTGGGCTAGGGGTTGAATCAGAGCTGCAACTGCAGGCCACAGCAATACCAGATCTGAGCCACATCTGCGACCTACACCATAGCTTGCACCACTGAGTGAGGCCAGGGGTTGAACCCACATCTTCAGGGATACTAGTCGGGTTCTTAACCTGCTGAGCCACAACAAGAACTCCCTATAAATCTCTTTCCAACTTTAAACACAGAAATTTTGGCCAAACTATAACATAACTACACACACACACACACACACACACACGCATGCACGCATGCACACACACACACACACCCCTACCTAGAACTGAAAATAAAGATGGAACTCAAGGTCAGAGCAGTGAGGGGGAGACAAAGCCAAGTGACCCTTGAGGAGAAATGGACCTGAAACAGGCCGGAGGAGCTGGTGGCCAGGTCTTTAATATCAGCTGTGGGATCCATGCCCATGAGAGCAAGAACCAAGCTATCTATGAAGAGCAAGAAGTCATATAGAACTTGTCTACACACATAGTGGGAACCAGATACATCACAATCATTCCCCGGGAGAGTGACAAGGGGGCTATCATTCTGCTTGGGACTAGAGGAGAAAAACAGTCAAGTGCAGAATCCAGATGCTATGCATAAATGCTAAGTGGGCACCTGCTCCAAGCTCAGAGCATAGCTCCCAAGTCTCAAAGTTAATATACGAATGGGTCCTGGGCCAGTAAAATGCATAGAGTCCTTGTCAGAGACTAACATAAAAGCTCTCCATTAAGATGTTCTCACTACTAGGTTACAGTTCATAAAGGAAAGAAAAATTCACAACTAAAAGGTTTAATAACTTTGATAACTTGATCATTTTAAATTTCCATGAAACTACAGACAATAAGGCAAATTTAAAGGCAGGTGACCAATGAAAGCAAACATATGCAACTCATATAATTGATGAAAATAAACAGTATTCACAATTTGTAAAGAACACCTACAGATTAAAGAAAAAAATAGACAAATGGATAAGAAGCATGAATAAGCAATTCAGAAAGGAATAAAACTGCCCAATAAACATGAGATTTTCAATCTCACAAGTCACCAGGAGAATCCAGTTTAACACACTTTTATCAGATAGGCAGAAGTAAAAAAGAATTGTTTAAATATCTTATAAAGTAAAAAAAAAAAAATCTTATACAGTTGAAAACACACAAATCCTACAACATAGCGATTTCCATGCCAGATATACCCTATAGAAAGCTGTGCATATCTGCTCCAGTCAATCTGCATAAGGTGACTGCTACAGCAGTTTCAAGAACAAAACCTAAGAAACTTAAATGTCAACCCACTAAAAGAAGGTATAAATGTTAGTCTAGCTCCACAATGGAATACTACATAGCCTTTATAAGGAGTAAACTAGATCTCTGTGTATTAACATGGCTATATCTCAAAACGTAAGGTCAAACAAAGAAGTATTTGCTATACAGGTGGTGTTGGGAAAGTTGGGCACCACAAGTAAATCAATGAAGTTAAAACACATCTTCACATCATACACAAAAATAAACTCAAAACGTCTTAAAGACTTAAACATAAGATGTGACAAAAAACTCCTAGCAGAGAACATGGGCAAAATATTCTTTTACATAAATCATACTGATGTTTTCTTAGGTCAGTTTCCCAAGCAATATAAATTAAAGCAAAAATAAACAAATGGGACCTAAACAGACTAACAAGCTTTTGTACATCAAAGGAAACCATAAACAAAATGAAAAGACTACCTATGGACTGGAAGAAAATATTTGCAAATGATGCAACTAACAGGGGACTAATTTCCAAAACATACAAAGAGCTCGTAAAACTGAATAACAACAACAACAACAAAACAAACAGCCCAATCGAAAAATGGTCAGAGGACTTAAATAGACATTTCTCCACATACAGACAGCCAATAGACCATGAAAAGATGCTCAATATTGTTAATTTTTAGAGAAACGTAAAGCAAAACTACAATGAAGTACCATATCACACTAGTCAGAATGGCCATCAAGAACTATAGACACAACCTAGAATAGATTTACAAGGAGATCCTGCTGAATAGCATTGAGAACTATGTCTAGATACTCATGTTGCAACAGAAGAAAGGGTGGGGGAAAAAATGTAATTGCAATGTATACTTCTAAGGATAACCTGACCCCCTTGCTGTACAGTGGGAAAATAAAAAAAAATTAAAAAAAAAGAACTATACACAATGCAATACTAATGAGCCATAAAAAAGAACAAAATAATGCCATTTGAAGCAACATGGATGGAACTAGAGGCTCTCCTACTAAGTGAAATAAGTCAGAAAGAGAAAGACAAATACCACATGATATCACTTACACCAGGAATTTAATATATTGCACAAATGAACCTATCCAGAGAAAAGGAACAAACTCATGGACATGGAGAAGAGACTTGTGGTTGCCAAGGAGGAGGTGAGGGGGAGGGATGATTTGGAGTTTGGGATTAGCGGATGCAAAATATTCTATATAGAATGGGTAAACAACAAGGTCCTACTGTATAGCACAGGAAACAATATTTGTTATCCTGTGATAAACCAAATGAAAGAGAATATATATATATTCTGAATCACTCTGCTGTACAGCAGAAATTAACACATTTTAAATAAACTATACTTCAATACAATAAATTTTTAAAAAGTAGTATATTCTACATGACAGTGTGGTAATATTCTTTTAAAAAGTAAGAAATAAAATACATGTTAAAATATGCTAAAAGCAATAGATAGCCTAAAGATAGCTATAGGTATAAAATTCATGATTGAGATTGCCTTTGGGGTGGTAAGAAGGGAAATGGTACTGAGGAAGTCTTCAAAAGAAGATTTCGGAGTTCCCGTCGTGGCGCAGTGGTTAACGAATCCGACTAGGAACCATGAGGTTGCGGGTTCGGTCCCTGCCCTTGCTCAGTGGGTTGACGATCCGGCGTTGCCGTGAGCTGTGGTGTAGGTTGCAGACGCGGCTCGGATCCCACGTTGCTGTGGCTCTGGCGTAGGCCGGTAGCTACAGCTCCGATTCAACCCCTAGCCTGGGAACCTCCATATGCCGCGGGAGCGGCCCAAGAAATAGCAACAACAACAACAACAAAAGACAAAAGACAAAAGACAAAAAAAAAAAAAAAAAAAGAAGATTTCAACTTTACAAAATAAAACAAATCTGAAACTGAATGAAAAATGTTAAGTTTCAATGCTAGGTGATGAGTACTAATATATTTACCACATTAATCTCTGTACTTAAATCTTTTCTAGCTTTAAGAAATAATTTTTAAAATAAAATAAATAAAATACATGCCTTGGTCCTATATAATTGCAAGAAATTGACCATAAATTTGGCTTAGAGCTTAAGTATACCTTCCATTATTGCATGTTTTGTTGTTGTGGTTGTTGTTTTGGTGTCAGGCCAAATGTCAATAATTATCTGCAAGCTCCTGAAGGTCTTTCTCCCATCTTCCAAAATGCCTTTCTCTCATTACCAGAAGTCTTATAGACTGCAGAGAAAACAGCTAGCAATGTCTTTCTACCGTTTCCTGTATTATCATGTCAATTCCTCAAGTCAAATAGTCTTTTCAGCAAGTGGTGCTGGGAAAACTAGACAGCCACATGTTAATCAATGAAACTAGAACACACCCTTACACCATGCACAAAAATAAACTCAAAATGGCTTGAAGACTTAAATGCAAAACAAGACACCATCAAACTCCTAGAAGAAAACATTGGCAAAACGTTCTCTAATATCAACTTTACAAATGTTTTCTCAGGTCAGTCTCCCAAAGCAACAGAAATAAAAGCAAAAATGAACCAATGGGACCTAATCAAACTGACAAGCTTTTGCATAGCAAAAGAAACCATTAAAAAAAAAAAAAGACAACTTACAGAATGGAAGAAAATAGTTTCAAATCACGCAACTGACAAAGGCTTAATCTTTAAAATATACAAGCACCTTATACAACTCAACAGCAAAAAAAGCCAACAACCCAATGGAAAAATGGGCAAAAGACCTGAACAGACATTTCTCCAAGGAATATATACAGATGGTCAACAAGCACATGAAAAAATGCTCAACATCACTGATTATTAGAGAAATGCAAATCAAAAATACCATGAGGTATCACCTCACACCAGTCAGAATGGCCATCATTAATAAGTCCACAAATAACAAATGCTGGAGAGGCTGTGGAGAAAAGGGAACTCTCGTACATTGTTGGTGGGAATGTAAACCGGTACAACCACTATGGAGAACAGTATAGAGGTACCTCAAAAAACTAAATATAGAACTACCATATGACCCAGCAATCCCACTCTTGGGCACATATCCAACAAAACTTTCTTTGAAAAAGACACATGTACCCGCATATTCACTGAAGCACTATTCACAATAGCCAAGCCATGGAAACAACTAAAATGTCCACTGACAGATGAATAGATTAAGATGTGGTATATATACACAATGGAATACTATTCAGCCATAAAGAAGAACAAAACAATGACATTTGCAGCAACATGGTCAGAAGTAGAGACTCTCATGCTAAGTTAAGTCAGTTAGAAAGAGAAGGACAAATACCATATGATATCATTTATACCTGGAATCTAATATATGGCACAAATGAACCTTTCCACAGAAAAGAAACTCATGGACCTGGAGATCAGACTTGTGGTTGCCCAGGAGGAAGAGGAGGGAGTGGGATGGATTGGAAATCTGGGATTAATAGATGCAAACTATTGCCTTAGGAATAGTTAAGGAATGGATAAGCAATGAGATCCTGCTGCATAGCATAAGCAGCTATATCTACTCACTTATGATGGAGCATGATGGAGGATAATGTGAGAAAAAGAATGTATATATGTATGTCTGACTAGGTCTCTTTGCTGTACTATAGAAAACTGACAGAACACTGTAAACCAGCTATAATGGAAAAAATAAAAATCATTTGAAAAACAATTAAATGCACTTACTTCAATTCTCAATACTTGGGTTATTAATTTGTGTATTCTAGCACTGTCTCTGTAAATTCCCAGAAAGCGGAACTGTATCTAAATCTCTTTAAATGGAACTTAAAATGACACTACATGAAAACAATATTTAGGAATACATTACTTTTCAAGGTCATACTAATTTGTAGAGAGAAAGTGCTATGAAAGAGATCAATGTAGATGACAATTCTCTACGGATATGTTTTTCCAATATTGTGCTTTCATAGCAGTAAATAATTGGTAAGTTTTCCCAAAAAGATGTGCAGAGTTCACATGCATTATTTGAAACATGATTGATATTTATGAGTTTCTCTCTTGATGGGGACTTGATGAAACCACCCAACTTACTTACTTAAACTGTAAATTACTCTTCTCTGCAGCATACTTTGTCAAAAGTCATATAATTTCTATATATGTTGTTTTTCACACATGCTGACTGTACACCTATTTGCTGATGTAAGAGCACTAAATAAATAAGAACAAAGGCAACTGAAGTATAATAAAATGCAGAAAAACTGAATGTTAGCTAAAAAAAAAACATAGCGCTTTTTTCCCCTCCATGTTTAATTTTGAAGGAAAAACTTCTAGACAAGAGCTTCAATACTTGGGTTATTAATTTGTGTATTCTAGCACTGTCTCTGTAAATTCCCAGAAAGCGGAACTGTATCTAAATCTCTTTAAATGGAACTTAAAGAGAGTTGGTCATACGGCTTGAAGTATCAATTGTGTTCACAAAAACAAAAATCTATTTATCAAGGACTATGAATTAATCAGTCATTCTTAGCACTATAAGCAGCTCCAAAAGAAAACATTTTACATCATGCATATCAAGTGAATACAGGTGTATAGGTTAATGGAAGTTCATTTCATTATGTTATAAAATTGATCATAAATTGCCTTTGCAAATTATTTCCACAGAAGTCATAAAATTTTAAAAATTTTTATTATAGCTGGTTTACAATGTTTGCCAATTTCTGCTGTACAGCAAAGTGATCCTATTGTACATATACATACATTCTTTTTCTCATATTATCCTCCATCATGTTCCATCACAAGTGATTAGATATAGTTCCTGTGCTATACTGCAGGATCTCACTGCTTGTCCACTCCAAATGCAATAGTTTCCATCTACTAACCCCAAACTCCCAGTTATTTTTGCTGTAAATTCTATCATTTTTGTGATGTGGACAAACAAAATATCTAAATAAATACCCCATATGTAATTTTAAAATGCCTTGTGAAATATGTTTTATCTTCCACAGGTAGTCAGTAATCTTTTTAAAGCTGTTAATAAATGTCTTGATTAATATTTTGAAGACTGGGAAATAAATGTTCATTCAAAAGTAGAATGATGAATTTATGTCAGTACGAAAAACCAAAAAATCTAACAAATAACAAAACAAGAAGTAGATTCTTTTTTTTTTTTTTTTTTTTTTTTTTTTTAATGGCATATGGAAGTTCCTGGGCCAGGGACTGAATGTGAGTCACAGCGTGATCTACACTGCAACTGCGGCAATGTGGATCCTTGAACCCATGCCTCTCCAGTGACCTGAATTGCTGCAGTTGGATTCTTAACTCATTGAATCACAGCAGGAACTCCAGCAAATTATTTAAAAAGCTTTTTGGTATTCCATGAATTGCACTGATCCCCGTACAATGTATTTTCCCAATAAGGACATCTTGTGGCAGTCATTTGCTATACTGCCATCAACCAAAATGCTATCCCGGAACCTCTGGTTTTGCCATGTCCCTTCTTAGTACAGGATGTAACAATACTCACAATACTCATTTTTCTTTACACACAGCATCTCTTCTAATAACAAGTACTCTGCTTGCAAAGGTCAATAAATTGGGTTCTCCTCCATGTCTATAAATCTTGGAAGCTCAAATAAATGGAAGCTAGACTCCACTAGAACCTTAGGAATCTTTCTGAGAACTGCCTGTGAGAATTCCATGCCAAATACCAAGATCTATCAAAGCTCAATTAGGCAACTAAAGCTTCATTCACATATTCATAGCAAAGAGTTTTTTTTTTTTTTTTTTTTTTTACCTTTTTTTTCTTCTCTTCTCTTTGTAACAATTCCTTCTTCTTCCATAGTTTCTCTTTCTCCTCCTCCTTTTCTCTTCTTCTGGCAGAAATTTCCATTTCCAACCTTGCTACCTCTTCCTGGTGCGCTCGCCATTGAAGAACCTGCAATAAATAGAAATTCATTTCGATAGCTATACACACTCAAGTGATTTCACAGATTACAATAAGAGTAGGTTCTGTATCAAGCAGATGTCAAAATTTTTCAAGTACACATTAAAATAAAGCAATTTCAAAATCATTTCATTCAGAGATTCTTCACTTGGATTCATGAAGTGAAATCCTTAAGAGTCTGTGAATTGATATCAAAAGGATCTCTGAATTATAGTGTGTAAAAGTTTTGGTGTGTTTGCACGGTGTGTTTTTCTGGAACAACAGCTCCAGTTTCTGGTTAGCAGTTTTCAAAATTTTTCAAATGGTCCTAAGATCCTAAAATATCTAAGAACCATTGATATATTTCATCCTGATTTTATAAGTGAAGAAAATGAGCTAAATGAAGATAAAAAAAAATTAAGAACTGTGAAAGAACTTTCTAGATACCGATAGGTATTATTGGTAGAAGTATAATTGATAAAGTGCTTTTAGAGGACAACTGGGCAATATGTAAATATGTGTCACAATATAAAATATGCATAGTCTTTGACCCATAACACCACTTTTGGGAAGTTATTAAATATTCAAAAGAAACCATCAACTGGACAAGTGCACAAAAATATGCTTACAGAAATGTACACTGCAGGGCTACTTAAACAGAAAAATTGCAAAGAGTCTAAATGTCTGGCAGTAAGAGATGACTTAACTACATTGCCTTCATACAATGACTGCCATTGGAAAAGGATCTATATTTCTATACCCATTGACATAGAAAATGTCCACAACATTATTATTAGATACAAAAAAGCAGCTGCAAAACCAAATTTATAGCATGATCTCATTAATATCAAATATCATCTATGTATCTAAACCTAGAAAGAGATTTGAAATGAGGTTTACTAAAATATAAATATTGGTTATCTTTGAATAGTATCATTTCATGGAATTAAAAAAAATGTATTATTTAAGCCTGTCTGTGCCAAGTGACATTTTTACAACAAGCATGTATTATCTTTGTAAGGAGTAAACCAATGAAACTAACAAGATAAAGTAAACACATGTTTCAGGTATACATGTAGCTAACAAAGCAGAGAGGAAAGGGATGGAGAGGTATGCAGAAAATTTTTTTTTGCAAAGGGAAAAACTAGCATTCTCCATTTAATACCTCATTGTTTTGTATATTTGGTACAAGCAGGGCTCATTATAGTAATACATAAAATGAAAATTGAGTAAAGAAAATATCCTAAAAATAAGATGAACTAAAATGACTAAATAGTTAAGCCCCTTTTGTGTTTTTTTGGGTCATTGTTCACGATCTTCAATTGCTACTAAAAACTTCATTTTACCAGCTGATGAGAAATGTTATAACAGGTGGATTGAGCTGGCAACAGGTGAAAATGCTGGATAATCCTAACATCACTGAGAAATAAGCAGCAAAACAACATTCCCACGAACCATTCTTGCCAAAAAATAAAAATGAAAATGATCAAATCTCTAGAACTACCTATCAGTTTTCAGAGAATTCAGTCAATGGAGAAACAGATTAATCAGAAAAACTGAAATTTGAAAAACTTTCAAGGATTTAAAAAATTATAAGGGAAAGATAAGGAAGGAGAAATATGAGCTAAAAGGCATTTAAGAAACATAGCAACCAAATGCAATATGTGGATAATATTTGATTTCTAATTTGAATAAACTAAATGTGAAAAAATTATGAAACAATTAGATATTTCAATATTGATTAGTTAGCTGATGCTACTATGGAAATATTGTTAAAGTTTTTAGGTGTGATCATAGTATGGTTATGTGTGTTTTTTTAATTTTTAATTTTAGACATATATACTGAAACGTGGATGAAATGATATGGTATTTGGGGATTTGCTAACCACTCTCCAAGGGACATGGGAGAGTAGGTCAGGTATAGATAAAAAAAAAAATTGACTAATGACTTGATAATTGTTGAGTGATGATAGAATTTTGTATATATAAATTTTTCCACATTAAAATAAAAAAACTCATAAAAATAATGTATGTCCAAAGAGATTTGTAAAATAAAGTACTGTAATCTCAAGGTTCTCAGGTGAGACTTGAGATGTGGTGAACCAATGCAAAGAAAACAGTATACATTCAGCCTTTCTGAGTACTGAGACTATTCCATAAATGTCAATGGAAGTTTGTGTTTTGGAACTACTCTTCTCACCTTTTGATTTGAGAGTAATTTATTGGAATTATCATTGAATGAACATTGCACATGTGATATCATATGATTTAAAGAAGCCAACTATAAGCAAATACTTATAACTGGACAAGACTTCTGTTTCCAAAGCTAAGTTTAGCAAGAAAATAACCAGACCAATAACACAATTTACCCTCTTCTCACTTACAAGTATAAACGATATTTCTCCTATTCTCCAGAATAAGATTATGGCAGTTTTTCAAATGGGACACATTATAAATTAGGAAACAAATATGAAATGCCAGAACAAAAAACTCGAGCAAGTCAGCATCAGCCTTTAGAAACTAAGTTGCTTCCACTTCATACGGAATCATGAAAATGTTCAGGGACCATTGTAAGTTTGCCTGAAATTGATAACTCACAGCATCATCTATAATTGAACCCATACCCAAAAGAAGGTGAAAAGTGAAGAGGAGAAGGTTATCAAAGCTAGCATTATATCCTCTTAAGTAGCTGGATTTGTAAGATCCTGACAAGGAGAAACAGGCTCTGCAGCAATCAGTACCCAGGCAGTAAGGTAAATGGGGATTTTTGGAATACACAGTTAACCCAGTAGAGAATCTGCTGGGAAAAGGGGTGCCATTGAAAAAATTCTGTATCCAGCAGATCCCTACAGAGGCAGCCAAAGGATGTAAATGACTCCCATGTGGAGAGAATGACAATCGATTATGATATTTTCAAGATGCCCAAGAACAAGAAACCTGGCAGGTGGGCAGAGGAATCAATATTAGCACTATAGGCTCAAGCACAGAAACTTCTGAGTGAACAGTGAGCAATAGGAAGAATAGCCCAGAAGAACATTTTAGTGCTTTTCTTTTAAAAGGTTTGGTAATTATATAGCTTTAAACAGAGCATGCGAACATAACTGTGTAACAGTAATAACCATGAAAGCACATTACCACAGTGGCAGTCAAGAATGCATTGTAAGGAAAGCATTATTTAGATTATTAACTACAGGACATTTTTCCAGTTCTTTAGTTAATACTATGTTTAATAGTCCTGCCAAAGGTACAGTCTTTGAATGAAAACTTAACCCAACAAAGAACAAGTGAAATTTAAAATCTGTTGCAAATAATAAACTAAGGATTTTAAATGAAAATGGTTAGTAGTGTTACATGTATCCCTTGCTCTCAATTTAAAAATAAAATGGCTCAAGTGAAATTAATTAACACACATACCACCAGAGTGAATAAAGTATTAGAAAAAAAAATGAAGCCCCTGAATATTTCAAAGGCAACAATGGAAGTTAACATCAAGTAACAATATTAACACAGTTTTACATCAAAGTGGAGAGTTTTGAAAATAATTTTTTTTTAGCTTTTTTTAGGGCCACACTGGTGGCATACGGCAGTTCCCAGGCTAGGGGGTTGAATCAGAGCTACAGCTGCCAGCCTACACCAACAGCCACAGAAATGCCAGATCCAAGCTGTATCTGCTACCTACACCACAGCTCACGGCAACGCCAGATCCTTAACCCACTGAGCAAAGCCAGGGATTGAACCCGCATCTTCACAGACACTGGTCAGGTTCATTATCACTGAGCAATGGGAACTCCGAGCTTTGAAAATAATTTTAAGTGGCAATGAGGTATAAAGGAAATGAGTACTGAACTGTTGGTGAGAACACCAGCCTTTTTGTCTCATCTCTGCCGATAAACACCAACATTGCTACTTTCAGCTAACGGCTAGCCCAGTTTTCTCCCATTTTAAAGGCGGGGACTAGATCAGGTGACTTCTCTAGTTTCTTTAATTTATAATATTCTGATTCTCCTTTATATTTTCCTTATATAGAGAGACCACAATATGGCATGTTCTGCAAATATCTTCTGCAAGCAAAATGAACAGCAATGAGGAGCATCAGTATTTCATAAGCCTGTTAAATAAAAATAGACAACTAAACATTAATTGTGAATTCTATCAGTCATATTTATGGAAACATTGTATCATGTGTGTTATTATATATAGAAAAAGTACCATCTGACCAGTGCTTATACTGATGATAATAAAACATTAAAAGTTGCCATTTATGAGGGTTTATTGTGTGCCACGTCTGTATTTTATAAAGGCATTAAATACATGGTGTGAAGTAATCCTTGAAACATGCAAACTTTCCTTCACACTTCAGCTGGCTAGCTTCCCCTTATCCTACTCAAGCCTAAGCTTAGATATCACTTGCTCCAGGTAACTTTCCCTCTCTCGCCATGTCCAGGTCATTCCCCACACTCCTAGTACCTGGTCTCTCTCTTCTATTAATTACAGCAGACACTAAAACCATTTGGATTTACCTATACTTGGCTGCAAACTTCTTAAGGGTAGGGACCAAATTTGTCTTATTCACCGGTCTCTCCAGAGCCTAGCATGGCATCTGGCACGGGTTCAAGAAACACTTGCTGGTAAATGCATGCATAATGCTCCAAGGCTCTGTTGGAGAGTTAGATTGACAGTATTTCCCCTTCTTACTTGGATGGGTCTTCAGGAAGAAGAGGTACCCTCACCAGACATGCTATCATTTTCTGACTCCTCCACTTTGCAACTCTCAATCCTTGCTTTCCCTGTCCTGGCTATTTCCAGGATTCCTAAAGCTCCATATCTGCTTATCTGACAGGGAAAATATCTAGAAAGCCTTGTCAGGATTTTCAACAACAAATTCCTACCTCTTGCAATGTTAGAGGATGTGTGCAAAAAAGTTTCAAGCAGATCCCTTTCTCTGCCTTCTCCCTAAATGTTCCAATAAGCTTCTAAATTCAGTTCAGCTGAGTAAACTTCAAATTTTCATTTTATTAAATCTTTAACAGACTGATAGCTCCATTAAATTCTTTCCAAATGTTCCATCTTTTTTCAATATTACCTAATGAAGCTTTTTTATCTTATGTGTTCCATTTATGTTTAAAATCCACTCATGAAATACAGTACCTGTGATTTTGCATATGTTGTTACAGCTTTCTGTTCTCTCTTTGGCATTTTTGTTCAGCAGAAAGATTTGGTTTTTCCTCTCAGTTTCACAATTGTCCCTTGGTTTCTTGAGTGCCTTTATAAGTGCCTTTTTTTTAATCACCTCTCTTTGATAACTGCTTTCCATTTTCTGTGGCTTTTTACTAGTCTTTTTTAGAATCTCAATGATTATGCACTATTATCTTGACTGTTCCATGCCCTTTTCTTTTCAAATAAAATCTTGCAAAGTTCCACTTAAGTGGGTCCTAGAGGGTCTTAACCATAGCATAAAACAAGACTTGTAGAAGAAGAAACAAACTAAATGTTAATAAGCAGAAAACTACCACTAAGTTTTTTTTTTTTCCTAAGGTACAAAAGTTACAAACCTATTGGTCTATTTTATTTATGAAGCTGACAAAGCGAAATTGTACAATAGAGTCAAAAAACAGGGCTAACAGTCAGAAAACCATTTGCCTGCTGGCTATGAGATCTAGGGAAAACACAGCAGGAAGCTCTCTATAATTTGCTTCCAAGGCTGAGATTCTATGGCTCTGTGTTATAATAAAGACCAAAGCTACTGTATTGCCATCGTTAAGCCATAGTCCTTGTTCCTTCTGCAATGAACCCAGAGGCATGATGAGAGAACCCAGGTTTTGAAATCAGAAACCAGAGCTTGAGTCCTATCTCAGTGACTTAATTAATAATATTCCCTGGGGTACATTGTTTAACCACCTATAACTTCAGATTCATGTAAAATGTGATAACAATGACACAGAGCTTACAGGATTGCTGTGCAAACACCACCAATTTGTGCAAACCAGAAACTCAGGAATCATCCTGACACTGCCTGTCCCTGACATTCCACATATACACATTCCACATATCAAGTCCTGTAGACTGTGCCTCCGACCATTTCATAGACCTACATATACTTCTACCTTCATGGCTCCCAAGCTACATCCTGCATCCACTCTAGTTTCTTTCCCTGCCCAATTCCCATCTCACTTCACTTCCTACACTTTTAATGGTTTCCAGCACTATTGGGGTGAAGTCTGAACTCCAAACTATGGACTGAAAGGCCTCCAAAGTTTGTCCCTGCCCGTGTCTGCAGCCCCAACTCCTAACCCCATGCAATCACAAACTCACCTTTGTGCTCCAGGAGCCCGGACCATTTTCCAGATCCCTAAGAAAGCCATATTTCCTCTAGCTCCAAGGATGGTGGACATGCTATTTCCTTTCCTGGGGATACCTCTCCCTTCCTCTTGCCTCCTCCACACCTTCTTAATCAATACTCACTCAGTCCCAAATTACGGTTCCACACATCTCTTCAGGAAGACTTGCCCACCTTCCCTACATATAAAACCCCCCAGTTGCATGTTCCCATAACATTGTTTACCTTGTCTTTAAGGTACTTACAATAGTTTGAAATCAGACACCAGTCTTGTGATTATATGACCAGTATCCATTTCCCCACTAGACTGTGATCCCCATGAAGATGGGGATCATATCTGATTGACTCACCACTGTATCTTCAGTGCCTTTTACATACCACCTGACACCCAAGAGATGCTCAATTTGTTTGAATGGGTGAATAAATGAGATAAGAAAGCATAAATGATACATGAATGTTTACTACATTTCTGGACTGCTGCCATTGCTTTCTAGCTGACTTTCCTGACTTCAGTGTCATCTTGATTCAACCTATTTGGTAGACATTTGACTACTGGGTTAATTTTCAAATACATTTGCTCCTCTGCTCATGATTCTAATAGATGTGGCTTTGCATTGGCCACCAATTCAATGGGCTTTTCTGGCCATTTATTTCTTTGGGTATCACCTTGTTCAAAAAAGGACTCAATCTTTTAGAGCGTGTGTGGACTTGACTCCATGCATAGGAACTTATTTGCTATTACCCCCCAGAGCAAAGAAACCAGGCTTTCTTCCTCCTCTGCCTCTTCCTCTCCTTCCCACTGCTGCACGCCCCTGCTTATCTCTGCCCTAGGCCTTTGGCTGGGAAGCCCTCACTCCTGCTCATCTGTCCTTCAAGAGCAGGGCCCCTTCCTAACAACTTCTCCACCATTTGTCAATCCCATCTCTGACCTTCATCCATGTGATAATGCCTAAAATAGATGCCACCCAGTCACTCTTTAATTATCTTGATTTATTTTCATTTCACTTATCACTGTATAAAATTATATTATTTTCCTAAGAGTTCTCATGAGAAGATTTTTTTCTTTTTATTGTATCTATCTATGAGATGTTTACATCTGTGAGATGATGGATGTTAACTAAACTTATTGTAATCATTTCCAATATTGTATAAATCAAACCATCATGCTGTACACCTTAAACTTGCACAGTGAAGTATGTCAATTATTTCTTAATAAAGCTGGAAAAATAATTTTTGACCAACTGATTTATTTTCTTATCAGTGTTTCTCACTAGACTTTAAACTCCATAAGAGCAGGGAGTTGGCCTTATTCACTGTTCTAAGCCCACTCCTGGAACAGGGCTTCACCCAAAGTATACCCAAAGGTGTTCAATGAATATTTCTTGGGTGGATGAACAAATATCTAAAACCCAAATTAGTAACCGTATACTTGTTTAATCTCTAAACCTTGGGTGACCACCATGTAGAGTGTCGCTTCCGAGATTCCATAATTTCGATAGGAAACTTTAAGCTGACCAATTCCTTACACACATATCATACCTCCTCCAACCTGTCCCCTCTCTACCTCTTTGGTCTTTCATCAGCAAGATTTGTCTAAAGTCATTAACATGTCACATAGCTGATAGTTCCTGAACTCAGCTTTAAACTTTTCATAAGAAAGGAGAATGATTTAGACTATAAGAGAAGAGAATAGTTCAGAATACAGCAAGACTCCACCTTAGAGTACATATCCGATGAGTGAAGGTCTTGAGGAAGGTTAGCTTTATACATAGCTATCTTTCCCCCGTGGATGGAGGGTACTGACTTAGTCTCCTTTTTAACCTCTACAGACATTATTTCAATGTCTGACACACCATAAATGTTTATTAAATGTTTAATAATATTAAACATATTTAGCACTTTATTATCCTATATAGAAAGATTTTGTTTATGAAGCCATAAAACTCCTGGAAGAAAACATAAGGGGTAAGATCCTTGACATCAGTTCTGGAGATAACTTCTTGGATTTGACCCCAAAGCAAAGGCAACAAAAGCAAGAATAAACAAGTGGAACTACATCAAATTAAAAGGTTTCTACACAGCAAAGGAAACCCTCGACATAGTCAAAAAGACAACCTACTAAATGAAAGAAAATATTTGCAAATAACACATCTAATAAGAGGTAATGTCTAAAACATATAAAGAACTCATAGAACTCAATAGAAAAAACAAATAATCTGATTTAAAAAGAGCAGAGGATCTGAATAGATATTTTTCTGTCTTCAGAAAAATACAAATGGCCAACAGGTACATGAATAGCTACACAGTATTGCTAATCATCAGGGAAATGCACATCAAAACCACAATGAGAAAGCCCATCATACCTGTTAGAATAGCTCTTGTCAAGAAGATAAGAAATAACAAGTGCTGGAGAAGATATGAAGAAAAAGGAAACTCTTGTGTTTTGTTGGTGGTGCAGCCACTCTGAAAAAGAATATGGAGGTTCTTCAAAAGATTAAAAAAAGAACTATCACACAATCCAGCAATTCTACTTCTATGCATTTATCCAAAGTAATTGAAATCATTATCTCAAAAAGATATCTGCACCCCCAATTTCACTGCAACATCATTTGCAATAGTTGAGACCAGAAACAACCTGATGGTCTATTGACATATGAATAGATAAAGAAAATATGGTACAATAGAATATTATTCAACCAGAAAAGGAAGGAAATCCTGCCATTTGTGACAACATGCATAGACCTTTACGCTAAGTGAAATAAGTCAGACAGAGAAAGACAAATACCATAGGATCTCACTTACATGTGGAATCTAAAACAACAAACAAACAAAAAACCCAAACTCTTAGATACAGAGAATAGATTGGTAGTTGCCAGAGACAGAGAGGTGTGGAATTGGTCAAAATGGGTAAAAAGGGGGTCAAAAGTTATAAAGTCCAGTTATACAAATACGTAAGTCCTGGATATGTAATGTACAGCATAGTGACCAGTTAGCGACAGTGTGTTATATATTTGAAAGTTGCTAAGAGGGTAAATCTTAAGAGTTGTCATCACAAGAAAAAAAAAAAACAGTATTATGTGTGGTGATGAATATTACCTAAATTTATTGTGGTAATCATTTCACATAACATACACATATTTCAAATCATTATATTGCATGCCTAAAACTAATACAAAGTTACAGGTCAATTATATCTCAATTTTTAAAAAAGGAAAAAAGAATGGTTTTGTTTAGTAACCATTTCACATGCACATCCCACTTCCCAACTAGATTATAGGCTTCTTGTATTCTGAGGTCAAGGTTTACACAATTTTCATAAATCTCTAAAGTCCACTACAATACTAATTCATAGAAGATACTCTGCAAAAGTCATTATTAAAGATATCTGTGATCTAACAAACATCTTGTAAGAAAGTTGAGACAACTTTCTACTGACCTCTAAGTTTAGTTTCATTGTGAAGGATTTTCCATAAAGCCACCAACCCCAGAAATGACTGTTCTTTTTGATTCTGATTCTGTAATTCTGTAATTCTGAGTTTTCTTATCTTGGGCCATGGTTAAAAATAAAATTCAAATACAATATTTAGCACATTTGCCTAACAAGGCATTTGCCTAATTAATGCAAGTGAAATTGATTACAGAGAAGAGAATAAGTTATCTAGAATCCTTTGCTGTAATTAGGATGGTATGAAGTTTAGAGGGAGAAAGTGAGAGATGTGTATTATATAATGTAAATAAGTATTAGGAAACTATTCTAAAACTCATACATTTGCAGCAGCATGACCACATACCTCAAAGCTCTTATATTTTTCCCTTGGAGTTATTATTTTAACGAACAGAACCTCAAGAGAAATTCTCATAGATCAGTAACAACTGGAACAGTCTTTTTTTTTTTTTTTTAATGAGTATAAGACAATTTTGGAGCTGTGAAATGAAGACTACTGCTGAGCACAAAAATTAAGGAAAGTGATTATAGAGTATGATAAAAGTGATTACAGTTTATGGATTTCCCAACTCATAGGACCCAAAGAGGAAGCCTTTTCTTTGCATCAACACAGTGCTTTCTAGATATAGCAACAATCAACAATAGATCATTTAAAGAACTTGGCAGTACTTCTAATCTCTTCACACAAACTCATTATATCTTACCTATAGAGGAGGCCAAGAAGAGAAGTTAAGCAGAGATCACAGAAGATTAATTGGGGAAAAGTCATAAAAGAAAGTGATTTTCATTAGTATCAGCAGAACCCCCTTCACTTAGGGTATTATTCAGCAATAAATATTTCCAATGGGATATAGTACATGTTGATATATGCATACTGCCTGAATGCCTTCCTGAAGAAAGAGTGAGAACCAGTCAGAAAAAATAAGCAATATCTTCTTAAAGAGAAAAAAAGTAATAGGTAAAAAGGGAAGAGGGGAAGATAAAATGAAAGATAAAAAATTAAGCATGCAAAGGGACCTCACCCAGATTATCCCCAAAAAGCTAATGAAAGTTACATCAATTCCCTAGCAATCACAAGATGATAAATCTTGTCATCTTGAACTCTTTCCAAATAGATACTAAGAAAGAGGCAGGATGCTATACTCACATTGCAATATGTTCATGGAGATGGGAAATCTTATTCTTTTCCATAAAGTCTTGGTAAACCTCTGAAATGAATGTTCTGATAAATACTAGAACAGCGTCAATTATTTTGAATTTCATTTGTTTTTTGTTCATGATTTAACCAGTTTTGCTTCTAAATGACAACTCCACTGCAGCTCATTTATACATTCCTCCAACTTCTCTAATCTTCTAATTACTTATTCTGCATATGTTCCTCAAAGGAATAGCTATGACCCTTCCATAAAATTCTATACTATTCAGCCAGGGAGACAACTCTGTCCTAATCCATAAAAACATATTGAATAGAAGATATAAAGAATGATGGTGTGAATCTAATTGCCACTTATGCTAGGAGATTTGGTAACTTGAATTTGGTCTTTTTAAGTCTATGTCCTAGTGCAAGCTTCTTGCTTATGGATAATTACTGCCAGCTAGAAAAAAAGATCCTATCTGTTTTAACAGAGCTAATGTAACTGACCAATAAGTCTACACATAATTATGTGCAAATGTCTTGGGGACTTTTTACATTTGAAATTGATTTGGTTTTTTTTGGGGGGTTTTTTTTTTTTGTCGTTTTTGCTATTTCTTGGGCCGCTCCCGCGGCATATGGAGGTCCCCAGGCTAGGGGTCTAATCGGAGCTGTAGCCGCCATCCTACGCCAGAGCCACAGCAACGCGAGATCCGAGCCGCGTCTGCAACCTACACCACAGCTCACGGCAACGCCAGATCGTTAACCCACTGAACAAGGGCAGGGATCGAACCCGCAACCTCATGGTTCCTAGTCGGATTCGTTAACCACTGCGCCACGACGGGAACCCCAGATTTGTCTTTTTTTTTTTAATCTGTGAGCCCTCTTTTTTGTTTAACCATGTTGCATTTTATTTTATTTATTTATTTATTTTTGTATTTGTCTTTTCATTGGAGTCAGGTGAATTAAGGTATTCCAGGTTTCTCATATGTGTGATTTCTCTGCCATAAACATTTCATAGGTCGAAAAGTGAGAAGCTCTAATCCCCGAATAATGTCTTTAACACATAAATTGAGACATTTTCTGTGAAATTAATAAGAAAATGTCCCTAATTTATAATGAAATAAAAGCATATTTAAGAGTTAGTAACATGTCAAAATTAATAATACAAATTATACAGCTTCATTGGCCATCTGGACTCACTTCCTGTATGTACCCTCAGGTGTTCCAAGGGTTTTGTCTTTGGTTCTTTCCTTTCCCCTCAGCCTAGTACCATGAATGTGCCTCTAGTGCCATGAATGTGCTCTTAGCTTCCAAATCCAGGGCTTCAGATCCATATTTCCAACTGCCTATTTAGGTAACCCACAGTCCTCTAAAAGCAGCACATTCAAAAACAGACTCATTGTCCTTCCCTCAAAACCTGGATCTAGGTTGATAGCATCACAGATCACCCAGCTGCCTGAGCCAAGAGCTACTCTAGACTCCTTTCTCTCCAAGAACCTTCATGTTCTATCACTAAATCCTCCTTAATATGTCTAGACTCCTTTATCTCCCCTCCAATCCCCAAACTACTAAGTTCAGTTAAACTTTCATCATCTCTTTCCTAGACTTTGAGTCTTAACTGGATTCTCTACTTTCAGGTTTATCCCATGTCAATCCATAGTCCACATCATGCCTGAATAATCCTTTTATAGTGAAAAGTCTGATCATATCACTCCTCTGCCTCAAGCCTTTCAATGCTGGAGCCATCATCTCCAGCAGACGCATAAGGTCAAATATCTAATGGGGCCAGGCAAGTATCAAAAGTAGAGAAAGTGGGGCTGGGTGTAAGACACCCAGGTGGTGGGTGGAACTGGACCCAAATGGACAGGTGCATTCTCCACCTAAAGGCACCTAAGGGAGGCAGTTGCTTTTGACTCTAGCCAGTTGCTACCAAATAGAATTGTAGGTCTCAAGCAACCAGATATTCTAATTTTTCAAGAGAAGCTGTAAGTCTAAATTTGTACATGCACATTTTCCAAAAATTTAACATTGAAAATACACACATTCTTAAAAACAAACATAAGGAAGCCCTAATTTCTTATTCAGGCTATCAATTTTCAACTTCTTATCTACTAGGTAAAATTGCAGCTCTTGGCATGACATATCAGGTTCTTCATTAGCTGTCAAAGAATATTCTCTCTTTGCCCTCCATGTACCCAAACCATACTCTCTACACCCATAACAAACTACATGCAATTCTTTAAACATTCCATGCTGCTTTAGGTCCCCTTGCCTTTGAACAGCCATTCCTACTTCTGGAATACCCTGCTCCCTTGCCTACTTCTTGTATTGGTATCAAATTCTTATTCACTTTTCCAGTCTTAGCTCAAGTATCTCTTCCTCTGTAAAGCCTTCCCGGATCTAGCCATGATAAAGACTATTAATCTACCTCTAGGACATACACTTATTACAGAGTTGAAATTATTTACTTTAAAGTTGCCTCCTCTATCAGACAATGGACCTCTTTTGGGGCAAAGACTTATTTCAGCTTTTTACATTTATTCTCAGTCCAAAGCCTATTTAGTGGATGCATAATAGTATTAGCAATAAATAGGAGATGAGTGACTGTGCTGTTTTTCCCCAGCTGATAATAAAGTATTAACAATAGGAAAACAAATAGAGATCTTCACTGATGTCTGAAAGAAGTTAACTTTGCTTTCAAAGAAATAGAACAACTTCAGCTTTAACTGAAAAATGCTCATAGCCTGTCTCTTCTCAGGCTGGTCAGTCCTTCACTCACTATGCACTGGCTTCAGCCCTGTTTATTGTCTCTTGACCCTGTAGATTTACCTTTTCCACAGTTTTATATAAAAAGAATTATACAGCATGTAGTTTTGGGGTTTGACTTCTTTCACTTTAACATAACAAAACTGAGATTCACCCATGTTGTTGCATATATAGAAGCTGATTTGTTTATGTTGTTGAGAAGTATTCTATTGTATGTACAGATGAACCACGGATTGTTTATCCACTGTTTGTAGGACACTTGGGTTGTTTCAAATTTGGGGTGATTACAATTAAACTGTTTATAAACATTTGCTGCAGGTTTTTGTGTAAACATGTTTTTATTTCACTTGGATACATACTCAGTAGGATTGGTGAGTCATATGGTTGAGTGTAAGTTTAACTATGGAAGAAATTGTCAACTGTTTTCCCAAAGTAGCTGTACCATTATTCTGCACTTCCATCAGTAATATATGAGAGTTTTGGTTGCTTTACATTCTCATCAGAACTTGATATTGTCAATTTTTTTGGATAGTTTTGGGGTGGGGGCATATGAGTGGTTGAAGCCATTCTAACAAGACTGCAGCCGTATATAATTTTGGATTCAATTTGCCTGACCTCTTATAAATCATTTTTTCTTCACTCTTCCTTATTAGCTGAGGTATCTGACATCCCTGTATCACACCTCATATCCTCTTGGCCAAACTTCTGACTGTGGCTGCTGTTGTGGCAACCAGCTGCTCACGGATGGGACCTGAAAACAACTCAACCTCACCTCACTTCCACCATGTATCTCTCATTTTCTGTCCCATGGTTTCTCTGTCCCCACTCCGTGTGTGAAATATTTGCAAAAACCTTCTCATTCTGATGCACATGTGAGCCTAGAAGTGCAAGAAGGTTTATACCTTGATGGGCAACTCTTGACCAATGGTGGACTGAAGCTGGTATGTGCATATTTCTCCACTTGGAAGAGGAGGTCCATTCCTTGGAAGAAGAGTTCCAAGGCATTTTCTCTATGGCTCCTCACAGGATCCCCAGTAAATGAACGCAGACTGAACATTATGTTGCCCACAATGGTGATCAGCAAAATAATATAAGGCTTTCCTTCCTTTCTTGTTTGACAATTTCAAAGCCTCTACTTTTCTTCTCTGAAGTCGCTTTCCCAAAATACATTACCTGCACACATGCCCTTGTCTTGGGCCTTGCTTTAAGAGGTATCAAGCTTAAGTAACCTCTGGGAAATATCTCAGCTTGAAGGGGAAATGACAGAACAAAGGAAAACCTATGCTGATACTTTCTGTGAGGGACTCGACACATTTTTTCCCCTTTTTAATAAATACTAGTTTTAGGCATGTCTTCTAGCATGTGATACAAAACTAAAAAGTTATCTGACTAAACTGCTGTATTTTTAATGCTTAAATATGCCTCTTCAATTAGAGCCTTAAGGAGATATGTGATGATAGTATTTTAGATTTACTGAAAATAATGAAAGATTAATGTTAACCTGCTATTACTTTGTTCTTCACTAACATAATTTGTAAATTTGCATTGTCTTATTTTACTTGCACATTTGGTAATAGAGCCCCATGGGAGTAATAGGAAAAAGTACTGAGGCGGCTTGCCTAGGTGCAGTCACCTATGGAAGGGGGGTGTTACTCTGCACAAGGGCTCATCTCACACCACGTCTAGAGGGAGGACATGATGGACAGTGACTCGTGTCATTTAGCACAGAAGCAAATAATAAAGAAAAGTGTTACTTTATTTTATATGAGGAACAGAGTCCTTGATCCTGATAATTCAGTGCAGCTACTAAAGCTGCACTCAAATAACTCCTATAAAGTTCACCTCTAAGAAATGTCCACATGGGGAACAATTCAAAGGTAAACTTGGGATCTTGTAAGGGTTTGTATTATTATTATCATGTTGACAATGGATATCACTTTCTGGTTGTCTTTACACAAGCAGCTTTTATCAGGAAGCAGCAAAAAGCTAGTCTATTCAGAGGCGTGTATGTCTCAATTTTCCTGATGAGAATACACGTATAACTCACCTTTTTCTGGCATGTACACATTAAACATATGGGTTGATTTTATCTATGGGCACTCTGTGTAGGGAGTTCTTTTCTTATTGTGGAAGCATCCTCAATATTTTTCTAACAGGTAAAAGTTTACACGTCAGTAGGCAGAAGCCAGATGTAAATACACTTAGAGGATAATCCTAGATTTCATTCACAGTTTATAAGCTTCATAGATGAATGGTAGAGGAAAAGCTCCTGGGGAAAATGAGCAATTCAGGTTGGATGTGATGTGCTTTCAGATAAAAAATGTTTAGGAGAAAATTATACAAATAATTGCTTAGTATTTACAACAATCAAGCATTGTAAACATTTACAACATATTGGCTTTGTGAAACGAATCTATCCTCTGTTTCAGCATAAGTATCACCTCCACTTTCATCAGCCAATGGAATTAATGATGCAAATTTTTTAAGCTAATAAGATATTCTGAGGGTTTTATGTATATGCTCCTAAACCTCTCAGATAATAATTCACCAGTATATGAGTAGTTTCCAATACATCTATTTTATTATACTGAAATTGGACAAAAGGTTGTCTGCTATTTTCATTGCGGGGTCTAACTATCATTTAAACAACATGCCTTAAAACCAAACTTAGTGATTTTTGTCACAAAAGCTAATTGCTCTACTCAATTCTCTATTCCCCTAAACCTTCCAAGTTGGAAAGCTCATGCATTGAACCTCCTCTCTGTCTCCCTGTAGCAAATTAAGGTCTATTAATTCATTCTTTGTTTTATTTGATGATTCTTCTCCATTCCCTCTCCTCCTAGTCAAATTCAAAAGGCTAGGATGATGCTCAGCTGGCTCATGTCAGGGTCAGTTATAAGTGAGCTTTGTAAAGACAGGCACATTACCTGACAAGCTTAAATACAGCATTCCAAGAGGTTTTCCTAAGCTTTATAGGGGGAATTCCTGAGGAAAGCACAGAGTGCTGTAGCTCCACTTGAGACTTGGGACTGATCTTGGAATAATCACAGGGACAAGCAGAGCCTGCACCCGAGGTAGAGACAAATATATGTGTCCTAAACACAGGCTGGTCTCCTTGATGGAGGAGAAGGATTTGGTAATTCCTCTCTATCCTTTGGCTTATGGAAGATGAAATATAGTTTTTGGATGAATGGAATAAAAAATCCTTAAATGAAA
The DNA here is from genome assembly GCF_054392235.1 of Sus scrofa. NCBI lineage: Eukaryota > Metazoa > Chordata > Mammalia > Artiodactyla > Suidae > Sus > Sus scrofa. Next base: position 79,520,432 of record NC_139397.1, read on the forward strand.
GTCAAAAAGAAAAAGAGCACAACTACTGCCAATTCTTCAGCATTCTTTATCTTTACATAGATGAGAAAAGAGGGAAACTCTATAGTGCCTCAACTATATACATCAGGGATGAAACTCTCCCCAGGCAGGATGGACTCAGACCTCTCGATGAAGCTGCAGAAGCCCTGTCCCAGAGAGTATGCTCTGTAGTGCCAGAATGGAGGTGCAGTACTTACTGCAGAGGATGGGGCAGCAGAGTGCAAGTCTGATGGGGATAATTAACCTTTCTGTGGTAGCCAGTCAAGCTTCAAGGGAGCTTGCCGAGAATCAACCACAGCAACCCTGTGCTTCTTCTCTTTCACTGGGAAAGAATGAAACAATAAAATCCAGAATGTATCTCTTAGACCTTAAAATCTTGTCTCAGGAATTGAACCCTTGAAAACACCAAAAGGTAGATTTTTTTCTTCTATGAAAGGTCATGACTATAAGAAGCTAGAGAACGTGAGACATAAATAGCTGGTTCTGAAGAAAACATTAAGATTTAATTTATGTCCCATAAATTATGATTCTGTGTTGGCAAACTCCTAGACAAATATTTTATAAAGATGAGGAAGAAATTTTTGGTAGGAGTCATACAGATATGACACAGCTGTCAACCTAAAAGCAGATGAAGATGAGTAAAAAATTGTATGATGATAACAAGCATGGTTGAGAACAACAGTGAAGGAGGTATTTTTTTATTATTGGCAATGAATAACAATATTTCCCAATGTCCCTCTACCTCTTCAACTTGGGACTATAAATGAAGTCACATGAGCATTTGTGACTGTCTCCTCAGTCCACTATAAAGTGTCCCCAAGTATTTCTAGAGATTACCAGAGGGTATACCAACAACTACACATCTAATGGGCATTTACCTCTTAGACCTCAGGGGAAGATCTGCCATCTCAACTTCACACCCCCTAAGTCTGCAGCTCTCCCAGTGGCTCTTCTTGAATGTCATCACTGTAGCCTGCAAAGCTACAAAACTCTAGAAGTGCCAACCACTCCCTCTAGTCTTTAGTGCCACAGTGATTCAGGGTTCCTTACAGGAATGAGTCATGCTCATCACTACCCATTTCAAAGGATGCATCCCTCCGTCATTACCTCCCATGCATTTGTCTCCGGCACCTGAATACCTGAATAGATACATGGCGTAAAGGTACAGAATCAATTTAGGTATGGCAGGATCTAGCTTCCTCCACTGTACCTCCTAGAAAATATTACAAGTCCCTTAGAGAGAATTCTGACCTCAGCCACTGACTCTCAGAAAAGGAAATAGTGTTTTCTCTGCACCTCCCTGGACCTGGCTCTGGACTCGGAGCCTCCAGATGACTAGAATTTATGAATTTTTTCATGGCACTTCAAAATCGTACTAGTATATCCCCAGCTGTCACGAGCCTCTGGATACACAAAGTCTAGGCTCTGACTATTCAACATAGGATTCCTGGACCAGCAGCATAGGCATCACTTGGGAGCTCATTAGAAAAGCACAGTCTTAGACTGTACTCCAGAATGTGAAGCTTCCAGAGAGCTCCAGGTGATTCATGTTTAGATTTAAGTATGAAAAGATTAATTATAACCTGTATCACTAACTTTTGCCATTTAAAAAAAATTATATCATGGATAACTACATCGTTCATGGATTTGAGTTGTGATAATGCACACCTGTATTCGTCTGCATCTGCAGCCATCACAGTCACCATGGTTCTACACATGGGTGCAAGCATCTGACCACTGAGTTGCAGTGTTGCATCCAAACATGTACACAACTGAAATACACAGTATTTTATACTAAATTATTTTATTTTACTTTCCTTTTACATTATGGTTAGTGTATTAGATTGATTTTATTTTCAAGGTTCATGTGCACATGGGTTGTATTTTCTATGGATATCATTTGGGGAGAGTAAATGAGATACTATAGAATATTTGTTACAAATGAGGGACATTGGGTCTGAGGAAGATGACAACCACTGCCAAGGGACACGGAAAGTCATTCATGGATTTTAAGCAGAGGAGTAACACTGTCAGATGTTTTGTTTCAGGTAGATTATTCTACCAGTTGTTGGAAGTCAGATTTAGGGTCACATGGCTGGTGTTGGAGGAAGTGATGAGGGACACTGGGATTGCAGTCCAGGGGAGTGTCAGGAGTGGACACAGATGAGAAGAAAAACTGGACAGAGAAGAATCACAGAGGCAAGGATGTGCAGATTCCAAGAAGAAAGGGGCAAGCCAACAAAGTCAAACAGACTTACGGGAATTATGTAAATTGGTAGCTAAGTGGCCACAAAACCCATGCACATTGAAATAATGCCATTTGCAGCAATATAGATGGACCTAGAGATTATCATACTAAGTGAAGTAAGTAAAAGAAAGACAAAGGTCATGTAATGTCACTTATATGTGGAATCTAATTTTTCTTTATTTATTTATTTTGCCTTTTTAGGGGCACATCACGGCACATGGAGATTCAGAGGCTAGGGGTCAAATTGGAGCTATAGCAGCCAGCATATACCACAGTCTCAGCAACGCCAGATCCAAGCCACATCTGCGACATACACCACAGCTCATGGCAACGCCAGATCCTTAACCCACTGAGCAAGGCTAGGGATTAAACCTGTGACATGATGGATGCTAGTCAGACTTGTTTTTGCTGAGCTACGACAGGAACTTCTTTTTTTTTTTTTTTTCCCCTCTTTGAATCTAATTTTTAAATGATACAAAAGAACTTATTTACAAAACAGAAACAGACTCATGATTTTGAAATCAAACTTAAGGTTACCAATGGAGGAACATGTTGGGGGATAAATTAGGGGTTTGGGATTAACATGTACACACTACTATATATAAAATAGATAACTAACAAGGACCTGTTATCTATTTTACATATGGTAGAAGTGTGTATCTACTTAATATTCTATAGTAACCTATATGGGAAAAGAATCTGAGAAAGAATGGATATATGTACTTTGCTGTAGACTTGAAACTAAGCCAACATTGTAAGTCAACTATACTCCAATAAAATTAAAAAAAAAACAAAAAAAACCAAAAAAAAATCCAAATGCATGCATTGCTGGAACAAACAAAGCCAATTTACTTTGCCTTGTCATGAGTGTTGGAGGGAAATGAACATGGAAAAGAAGAAAGAGCAAGAAATGTTTGATTGCTTTTCTCTGAGGAGCATTTTCTCTTTTATTCCTATGTCCCTGCAAATGATCCTGAGTCTTGAGGAAATCGCATTGCTAAGAAACAGCAGAATGAATTTTAGTCCTAAATCAAATGCCAAATAGGTCACTTCTGACAGACCAATTTTCTGTGACTTGATGTCCTTATCTGGGGCTTAGGGAAAATAATTTGTCCTCTCTCATAAGACAGTTTGGTGAAAGAAAAATATATGTCAAAATATTTTCAAAATTAGAGAAGATAACTAAATGGTGATTGTCATATTGTTTAGATTTAGAAGATACAATAGGTTTCCATTCAGAACATCTGTATGCACAAGTGAGAGCCACACCATTCGCTTCCAGGTAGTAATTAGGTTTTTCCTTTCTCAAAAAAGAAAGGAAGAACTTTCTGATATTAACATTTCCTATGGCTTTGTACTAGGGAATTTATGTGGACAAAGAAGCCTGATAATTCTTTGACTTTTGAAGTCTCTTTTTTGTTGAATCCCTGTCAATCTAGTTTTATAATCAAAGTATATTCTTTGGAGACCTTTGGTGACAGCTGGAAGTCAGAGTTGCCATTGGTTATATTTATTCAAAGTATTTTGTAAAAGATCTTGAATTAAATTGAAAAAAATCTCTGGAGAAATTATTACTTTAGAAAAGTGTAAGTCGTCATGAGGACTCTGAAAAGGCATATTTTGATGGTGAGCCTTTTGCTGGCAATGGAAGTTCCAGACAGAATGTCCCACGTACTTGTCAGTATCCTAAAAAGTCTACAGTCTGAACATCTATTCACCTCAAAATCAAAGAATTACCATTATACCCATATATTCCCTGACATACTCTCTTCTGTTTAGAAATAAATTCTAATGTCTCTTCTAAAAAAGTAAACTGACTTAGTTAAATAAAAGGATTAATATGTAAAATGGTGATATTTAGTTGTAAATTATTTACCTGACTTGCAGCTCTCCAAGAGTCTTTATTAGGCCAGGATGAGGCACTAGAAGTTTACTGAGTTTGCATCCAAAATTCCCACATTCTGCCATTGAGCCATCTCTTTAAGACTGAGCATAAAGTTTTACATTAGGAGAGCTGAAACCCCATTCAGATTCACAAAATGGCATTTCCACTATCACTCAAGAGGACTTCTCTCAGCTAAATGAAATATTGTGAACTAAGTACACATCCAATATGGTCATTTATACACAGATAATCACAGTGCTGGAACAGTCTTTGAAAAGGCTTCTTAGGTCAGACCAAGTCCTATTATTGTAAATGTCGCACATTGTTCCTAGAATATGTAGGCTTTGTTAGTATGACAAATGAAAAAAGTGCGATGTTTCATGCTAATTATCAACCTATAAATACAAATTCCAAACTGTCCAGCTAATACTAGAAATTCACTAAAGCTTCAAATCCACTACAGAGATACTAAAATTGCATTTTGCATGTGAATATTAGAATTTTAGAACAGGAGATAATTTAGTCCAACTCTTGCCTTTGGCAGACAAAGAAACTGAGACATGGGCATACTAAGTGATTTATCCAAGTCTCCATAGATAGTGCTAGGACAGAAACTAGAATTCAAGAAATTCTCTTAGGAAGCAAAAATCAGGAGGTCCCTTCGTGGCGCAGCGGAAAGGAATCTGACTAGGAACCATAAGGTTCAGGGTTTGACCCCTGGCCTTGCTCAGTGGGTTAAGGATGGAGCATTGCTGTGAGCTGTGGTTTAGGTTGCAGAGGCAGCTTGGATCTGGTGTTGCTGTGGCTATGGCTGTGGCGTAGGCCGGCAACAACAGCTCTGATTAGACCCCTAGCCTGAGAACATCCGAATGCCATGGGTGCAGCCCTAAAAAGACAAAAGACAAAGAAAAAAAAAATGGAGTCATCACAACAGATTATGCTTTGCAAGCTAATACTGTAAATGTGTCAAGAATATATCATTATTGAAGAACCTTCCCAGGGCTACTGCAGGTAGTCGTACAGGGTGAATGCAGAACACAGCTCAAGGGGGTGGTGCCATTTCAGAGATTTAAGTTAGGTAGTATATAACCTGAACTATTCACAGCAGCTTTAACTGTTTATTTCATGCAAAAAAGTCCTTTTGAGAATTTGGAGAGGTACTCTAAAGCAGCCTGCATTTCTTTGAAGTAATGATGAACATTCTTGATATCTAATGGTTCACACCTACTAAGAATTGTTCCAGTTAGGCTAACGATTTGTAGTAATCAAGGAGAATAATGATTGCCCTAAACATATCACTACCATTCTTCTCTCTAACTGATATATAAGGAAAATTACAGCTTTATGAAATGTTTATTAAATGCCAGGGACTATGCCATATGAGTTACACATTTAATACTCACTACAACCTAGTGAGTTAGGTCTTTCACTTTCTCTATTTTGTAAATGAGGAAACAGAAGCTTGAAGGGACTAAGTAAATTGTCCAAAGTTAATGAGTTCATAAGTGATCTAGGTAAGACATAAACCATGTCAATCTGAATAGTCCTTCTGGTCCTGTCCACTACACCAATGAGTGACAAACTTCAGGCCCTAAACTGTCTCCTTGCAACCAGATCCACAGATAATCTGTAGATACTACTGTTTTTCTTTAAATTGACTTACTTTAAAAATACTATTAAATTGACATAAAAATAAAATAAAAAATGACAGAATAAGTATTTCAGACTAAACTTTTTGCTGAACAACTGAAAAAAGAACTAGAGGAGTTCCCATTGTGGCTCAGTGGATTAAGAACCCAACATAGTGTCCATAAGAATGTGGGTTTGATCCCTGGCCTTGTTCAGTGGGTTAAGGATCTGGCATTGCCACAAGTTGTGGCGTAGGTCATAGATGTAGCTTGGACCTGGTGTTGCCATGGCTGTGGTGTAGGCCGGCAGCTGCAGCTCTAATTTGACCCTTAGCCCAGGAACTTCCATGTGCCATAAATGGAGCCATAAAAAGAAAAAAAAATTTTTTTAAAAGAACCAAAAATTTTAAATAATGATAACTTAAAAAGCTAAGAAAAAGCTTCTTAAAGATTGAAAGAAATCAATGATCAAGAAAAGATTTCCCCTGGGGAATTTGGAAGGCTGCTTAAAATTATCAATTATTTTTTGAAAAACTGAGAGGTGAGCATTTTGGGTCCTTCACCAACCTGAGGGGGAAGAGTGCTTTAAAAAAATAATGGAGGGTGCATCAATGTAAACAATAGCCAAGACATGGAAACAATTTAAATGTCCATCTACAGAAGAGTGGTTAAGGAAAATGTGGTACATATACACAATGGAATATTACTCAGCCATTAAAAGGAAAGGAATTATGGCATTTGCAGCACCATAGATGGACCTAGAAATTATCATGCTAAGTGAAGTCAGTCAGATGATGAGACACCAACATCAAATGCTTTCACTGACATGTGGAATCTAAAAAAAGGACACAATGAACTTCTTTGCAGAACAGATACTGACCCACAGACTTTGAAAACTTGTGGTTTCCCAATGAGGTTGGAGGGTTGGGGATGGGCTGGAGGTTTGGGATGGAAATGCTATAAAATCGGGTTGTGATGATCATTGTACAACAATAAATATAATAAAATTCATTGAGTAATTTAAAAAAAAGAAAAATAATGGGAGAAACATGGATTTTGATAGGCTGCTTTTACTAGTGGAGCCTGCTTTTGCCCTGGGGTCACTTGACTAGAGCAGCTATAGATTCTTAGGGTTAGAGGAACAGAGAATTGAGCCTAGCAGTCACCGCGGGTAGAGATATGAGTGAAACAGCATCTGCTCAGGGATGGAACACTGGATAATTTAAATGACTCAAAAAATCTTCAAGCCTCAATTCTGGGCCTTTAATGCTTTCAGGTATATTGCAGAAGGATGCAGCATGTTTTCTAGAAGGGAATATATCACCTAGGCATTAAATTATTTCTATCAGCATTTAAAATTAAATACGTAGTAAATATCCATCTGGGGAAGAAGAGAGGTGTTTTAGAAAGATCACAGAGAAAACATAGGTTTTTTTTTTTTTTTTTTTTGTCTTTTGTCTTTTTTTGTTGTTATTGTTGCTATTTCTTGGGCCGCTCCCGCGGCATATGGAGGTTCCCAGGCTAGGGGTTGAATCGGAGCTGTAGCCACCGGCCTACGCCAGAGCCACAGCAACGCGGGATCCGAGCCGCGTCTGCAACCTACACCACAGCTCACGGCAACGCCGGATCGTCAACCCACTGAGCAAGGGCAGGGACCGAACCCGCAACCTCATGGTTCCTAGTCGGATTCGTTAACCACTGCGCCACGACAGGAACTCCAAAAACATAGGTTTTGAAGGGCCATACCAGTGGGAGTCAGCTTGGGCAACAACCAGCAAAATCAAAAGCCATCTCAAATTCTGCAAAAATCATCAGTAACAGACTGTGAAACAACTACACTTACTACGTTTATAGAGATAAAAGCTGAGCTTAATGTTTTAAGCTCTATGAATTTAACTGTGAACATCTATGAACTATGAATACAAACATTTCAAATTTTGAAAAGGAGCAAATAGAAATTCTAGAATTGAAAACCAGAATAACCAAACAATAATTCAGTGGTGGGTTTAACTGCAGATTAGTAACAGCTGAAAAAAGAATTGATAACCCAGACGGTAGATCAGAAGAAACTATCCAGAATAAAATATAGAATATGAAATAGAGTGTGTGTGTGTGTATATATATATATAGAGAGAGAGAGAGACAGAGAGACAGAGAGAGAGAGAGACAGAGAGAGAGAGAGAGAGAGAGACAGAGAGAGAGAGAGAGACAAGAGGGTAAACATAGAAAAAAAAGTATTTAACAAATAATAATATGTGCATATACATACACATACTATTATACTTCTAGCAAACTAAGAATAGAGGAGAAATTCCTTAATCTGAAAGCCTTCTCTATGAGATCAGGAACAAGATAAAGGAGGCCTTTATTAACACTTCTATCCAATAGTATGTTGGAGATCATAGCCAGTGCAGTAAAGCAAGAAAAATAAATACAAGGTATAAGATGTGGAAAAGAAACAGCAAAATTGTCATTCATAAATAGTACTATTTTATATATAGACAACCTAACATAACATAGAGATAAATTATTAGAATGACACTCAATATATTAATATTAGAATACCATAGTTGTTTACAATAATATAAACTATATTTTTATGTTCTTCCAATAAATACTAGATACAATATTTTAAAGATACCATTTTTAACAGCATCAAAACCACAAAGTACCTAGAAATAAATCTAGCAAAATATGATCTCAAAAAGCAACAGTAAAACTTTATGAGAGAAATTGAAATTAAAGAAGACCTAAGTACACTAAAACATGTACCATGTTCCTTATTTTGTAAAGTTTTCTGTTATTGTCAAATTTATTTACGAATATATTACAATATTAAACAACCCTCAACCGTGGCAAACTGTTCAATGCATACAGCAATGCAAAGGTCCAAGAATTACTAAGACATTTATGAAGACGAAAAATGAGGTAGGAAGAAATGTACTGTCACAATTCAACATTTATTTATAAAGCAAAAGTAACTAAGGCAGGGTAGTATTGGTTCATGTATTTCATACAGACAAAATGAACAGAATAAAGAATCCAGAATTTGATCCATACATTTAAAGACACTTGGCTTATGACACAAATAGAACTGCAAAGCAGAGGGAAAGGACAGATCTTATAATAAAAGGTGCTAGAATAATTGAGTAGCCTTACAATAAAAAATAAAATTGGACCTTTACCTCATGCCTTTAAAAAAAAAAAAGACTCCAGGTAGATCATAAGCCGAAGCATTAAGGGGAAAATATACTTATGACTTTGGTGGTAGGGAGAGATTTCTTACACAAAATACAAAAGCACTAACCATAAAAAGGGAAAGACTGATAAATTCCTTATATAAGAATTTAAAACTTTTCTTAATAGAAAGGTGCTATTAAGAGAATGAAAATGAGAGATACAGGGTGAGAAAACATAATTGAAAGTCATATAACCCACGATGAGGTTATACTTAAAATGTTTAGTAAATAACTACAAATTGGTAAGAAAAAGAGAATCCAACAGACAAAAGAAAGAAAAAAGAAAAAATAATTTTAACAGGCAGGTTCAGAAAGAAGAAATGCAAATAGCTATTAAACATGTGAAAAAGCCCTCATTCTCATTAGAAATCAGAGAACTGCAAAGGAAAACTACCACAAAATACCAGATCCCATCCACCACATTGGCTAAAATGAAAACAGTTGAGAATACAAGCGCTAGTGAAGATGTAGAACAATGGGAGCATGTATACATAGTTGGTATAACTGTAAAGTGGCACTATCTCTTTTGGAAAAAGTATGGTAGTACCTTGCAAAGTTGTAAATACACAGATTCTATGACCCAGCAATGCACTCTTGGTTGTAAACGTTATGGAAATGTGGTACCAGGGAACATGGGTAAAAATATTCCTAGCAACATTGTTCCTAAAAACTCTAATATGCGGTTATCCCAAATGTCCATCAATGGCAAAAGGAATCAATAAATTGTGATATATTACAGTCACATACAATATAATAATATACTATTTGATTCCATTCACAAAAGGTCAAACACAGGCAAAACTAACTAATACTGTCAGGACACGTATGCAATGGTATAACCATGGAAATGAATTATAGCAAAAAATTGGTTAGACTATTCTGAAGATGAGGGGTTGATGCTACAAGTAGAGCCTGAAGGGGAAATTGTGGGGAGAGGCTGAGAGAAAGGGGCTGTGGGAAGCATGTGGGTGGGGACTGGGGTGAGGGAGATGTCTAAGGGAGGAGGTGAAGAAGGATTACATGGGTGGGTGGCGACTGAGGGCACATGTGAGATGCAGGTAGGGAGGTGGAGGGGAGAAGGAGTGGAGACCTGGCAGCCACTGAGAAAGGGAGGATCTGGTGGCACCTAAACAAGCTGGGGAAGAGAGAATGCTGAGGGCTGGGAAGAACTGGGCCAGGGGTGCTCTGCCAGACAGTGCAGGCTGCCACTGGAGTAGCATTCCTACCTTATCTCTAAGTGCCCAGCTAACCACAAAAACTTCCAAATGGCTCTGCCAGCTTCTTCCCCTGCCCCTTGAGCCTATTCTCAAACCACTAGTCAGAGGGATTCTGTTTAACTGTTTATGAGATCATGTCATTCCTTGCTCACCCCACCCGCACCATTCTAATTTCTGTTCTCAAGGGTAATATACAGGGCCTTTGCACTTGTTTCTTTTCTGGGATTTATTTGTTACTTTCCCCTGGAGACATAGTTTGCTCTCTCATCTCTTCCAGGTTTTTACTCAATTGTCACTTTCTCATTAAGGTCTTCCAGAGAGTCTATCTAACTTTCCAATAATATCCCTCCCCCCCACTTTTTTTTTTTTTTTAAGGGCGGCACCCACAGCATGTGGAAGGTCCTAAGCTAGGGTTCAAATCGTAGCTGCAGCAGCTGGCCTACATGACAGTCACAGCAATGCAAGATCGAGCCAAAGCAACACAAGATCTGAGCCCCATCTGCAACTTGCACCACAGCTCATGGCAAAGCTGGATCCTTAACCCACAAGCAAGACCAGGGATCAAACCCACATCTTCATGGATCCTAGTTGGGCTTGTTACTGCTGAGCCACAATGGGAACTCCCCTCCCCCTCTACTTTATAGTCTTTGCATAATGTTTTTCTCACTAGTACCTATCCAGCACTGTGTACTCTCTGGCACTGTATACTTCAGTTACTTATTTGTCAGTCATCCTAACTTCCATTAGAATGTAAGCTCATGAGGGGTGGAGCTTAAGGGTGTTTTTCATGTTTGACTCCCTACTGCTTGGCAGAATGTCAGCATACACTAGCACTCACTAAATATTTGTTGAATGAATGAACAAAAGGATGAATGAATGAACCCATCCATCCAGTAACGAAAGCTAGAAACCGAGATACCTTTGGTTCTTCCATCTCCTTCACCCAGTTCTGTCCATTTAATGTCCTAAATGTCCCTCTACCCCTTGCTCTCCATCTATATTACCATCACTCCAGTTCAGAGCACTGTCATTTTCCACCCAGTTGATGGCAACGGATGCCTGACTCCTTTCTCTTGCTCTAGCCCTGTCCCCATAAAATCCATCTTCCCCAGCTACTAGACTGACCTTTGTAAAACATGTTGGTCTCCTTCTAAAACTCTTCGAAGGCTCATCGCACACAGACTACAACTCCAGCTCCACCGGGTGTGCAAGATCTAGCACACATCTTCCTTCCTCACCCTCCTTTGATTGCTCCCTGGCCACAATGTACAGAGAGGAAACACCAAACTGCTTTTTGCTCTGATGTGTTGTTTCTATCTGTGGAACACTGGCCCGTTCATCCAATGTCTGGAATGTTTTTCCACTTCTAACTTGAGCAAGTTAACAAATACCATCCTTTAGGGTCTCATTCAATGGCTGCCTCTCCCAGTCCTCATTACTGCCTCCTCCTGCAGGCTATGTATCCTCCTCTGTGCTCCCATAACTTTCATACACATCTCTCATACGGCACTTACCACACTCCGTAATATTTAGAAGTATCTTCTACTGGAATCTGAGAGCCTTGAGGGCATCTTATTCACCTCTGTATGCCTAATGCCTATCACCATGCCTGGCACAAGATGACAGGTGCTCAAAAAAATATTTGGTGACTGAGTAAATGAACGAGTTATGCTATCTAAAGGAAAATAATTTTTATAATAATCAGTAAGTAAATTAGTAACATGCAACTTGCGTCACTTTTAAATACTCAGGCATTCAACATATGTCTTTTACAAATTCCATCTTTTGAGAAAGTAAAAAAAAAAAAATAGGCACAGAGCCCAGAAGAATCATTTTTAACATGTCTCTTATGGTCCTTTCATGCCCAGAAATTTGATTCTCTTTATTATAAATGCCTCAGGCACCAACAGATCATTTTTCTCATTTTTTGTTCAACTTTATCCCTTCACTAGTCTTCTCTCAGCCATAGTAAAGAACTTCCAGCAAGCCACCATAACCAAATGTAACATTCATTATAATGAGACAATATGGGAGAAATTCAATATATCTTATTTTAGACATTGATTAAATGGAGATTTTCTCAAGCAGTCTGCTGTGAAAATAATGGGAATTCACTGGGTTAGACTCAGCCTGGTAACAAGTGCAAAGAGGTCATTATATTCAGAGTACTAAATGCTCCTCTAGGTAGAATATACTTAAATACCACAGATATCAAAATAGAGATTTCCTCTAATAATTATCATATTTATTTTCTCCATTATCACTCAGAGAATTCTATGAAAATACAAGACTCATCAAAAAAATGACCTCATCTGTCCATTTGCAACCCATCAATCCTAAACTTGAAATTATTTTGATAAAAGATTTCCTGGGTTATCTGGAGCTAAGGGCAAGGAATCAGAACAAGAGTTTTTCTACCCAATTATCCTCTCATTCACTGTCTATAGTTTCCCCAATCAAACAAAGCCAAGGTGAAAGGGCCAACTACAAAAAGCAGATCTGCCCTCTGTGTTTCTAGTTGGAAAAATGTATATATAGAAACAAGAATGAGCTCTGCTGTTATGGAAACTATGGGGATGCCTCAAACAGACTTAGGTGATTTAACACCATGAACTGATTTTAAAATGCAATTTTTTTAAAACCAGGAGGAACATCAAAGCCAGATGAGGACAATTTGAAACACAAGTAGATGACAAGAACATAAATGAGTACAGAAGATTCTTGTTACAATACTATTTAAAAATAAAGTTCAGACAAATACAACTTATTCAAGGATATATGAAGTTAATACTGATGTTTATTGAGTACCTATTATGATTATACCTGGTGTTAGGCATGATGATACAAAGATGGGTAGAAATGGACCCTTCTCTTCATATGCTTAGAACCCAACAACGGACATTTAAACAAACATTTACATCATATATAATAGATGTAATATGGCTGGCAAGCACAGGGAGAACAGCGTGGGGAGGGAGGAAAAGGTACTTTTACTTATTGTGCTTTGTATAAAAATCATATCTCCAGAGACAGTCTCACTGTTAATGTATTCTCCGTAGACTAGGCTGTGCTAGGTGAATGTGCTGATCGTTAGCCATTTCTGACATACAAAAATAGTCATTTGACAAGTTTGAACCTATGAGTTTCAAAGCAAAGTTTCATTTATTTATTCCACAAATAATATTTGGTCATCATGTAGCAAGTGCAGGTAGCAGAGGAAGGGGGAGGAGGGAGAGCAGACAGCACCAACAGGGACTTAAGAGAAGCTAAGGACTACAGTTACCACTGAACCAAATGTTGTTTTTTTTTTCCTTGCAGTTTCCCCTAAAGAGTGCCATAGACTCCAAGGACCCTGTATTTTTTCTTCCAGTAAACAGGCCGTAGACTCTCTGTGAGAGCACCTGAAGCACAAGCAGAGTCTTGGGGAGGCAGGTACCCACAAATCCCTTGCTGGTAACTCACAGTCATAAGTCTGCTAATTGTCCCCCTTACTTACTCTCCTCTTCCATCATAGTAATGACATCTGAATTTTGGCTAGACATCAACCATCTACAATAGACCAGTGTTCAGCTCCCTGCCAGGTATGGCAAGTATGAGTAAGTACTAGTTCATGGGAGGTCAGGGAGATAGACTGCAATTTCTGGAAAAAGAAACTTGAACCATGGTCATGTAGCCTCCTCATTCCCTTCTTCCTGCTGACTGGGGAAGTCCCTCCTTCCCCAGTTCCTATAGCTTTGTCTTTGCAAGAAGATCCTATGAATGCAATTATATAGTATGTAGTCTTTTGTGTCTGGTTTTTTTTCACTTAGGATAATACCTTTGAGATTTGTCCACTTTGTGGTATATGTCAGGAGTTCATCACTATTTTTGCTAGGTAATAATCCTTCATATGGAAGTAACATAGCTCCTTCAACCCTTCCCCAGTTAAAGGCATTTGGCTTGCTTCCAGTTTTAGCAATTACAAATAAAAGCTGCTCTACATGTTCACTCATAGGTTTTTGTGTAAACATAAGTTTTCATTTTAAATGAGTAAATACCTAGCAGTAGGACTGTTGCATCATGTGGTAAGCACACTTTTATTAGCATAAAAACTGCAAGAATATTTTACAAAGTGTATCATTTTGTATTCCCAACAACAAAGAACGAGAATTCAAGTTGTTCCACATCTTTGTCAATATTTGGCATGGTCAGATTTTTTATTTTTGACTTTCTAATAAGTATGCATTTATATTCCATTATGGTTTAATTAGCTTTTCTCTAATGACCAACAATATTGAGCAATTTTTTGTCTTACTTGCCATACAACCTCTTTTGTGACTATTCAAATATTTAACTCCTTTTTAATTGGGCTGTTAGTGTCCTTATTATTAAGTAAACAAAGTATTTTATAAATCCTGAGAATTCTTTGTAGGTCTTGATACAAGTCCTTCATTAGGTATGTGAATCACAAATATTTTCTCCTAGTGGGAAGCCTGTCTCTTTATTGCTTTCGTGGTGTCTTCCAATGAGCAGAGCTCTTAATTTAAGAAAGTCCAAATTGTCATTTTTTTCCTTTTAGGGGACTATTCTGGTGTCTTCTTTAAGAAATTTTTGTCCGACCCAAGGTCATAAAGATTTTCTCCTATGTTGTCTTTCTCCGTGTTTTATAGTTTTCAGTTTCACACTTAGGTCAATGATCCATTTTGAGTTAATTTTTGTACAGGTCACAAGGTATGCTTCAAGGTTCATTTAATTTTGCATTTGGATATTCACTGGTTCCCACATCATTTATTCATAAAACTACTCTTTCTCCACTAAATTAACTTTGTATCTTTGTTGAAAATCAACTCAACATAGATGTATGTGCCTATTTCTGGATTCTCTATTCTGTTAATGTTTTTAGTATATATGTATTTATTTTTAATAAGACATATTTTTAGTAAATAGATATTTTTTAATAGATATATTTTTTTAAATACTGGCTTTCCAACTCCAAGTTGTGGCTTCCTCTCTGAAATTACCTGGTCCTTGAAATTACAGTTTCCTAAAGTTATACTGCATAAACTCACTGTAAAATACAAACATCCCATACAATACATGTCACACCAAGCCTCCTCATTTGCAAAATATCTTGTGAGATGTTGTCATAACTTGCCACTGAAATATAGGCTCTCATTGTAAAGAGTTCAGTCTCTCCTCGACTTTGTAAAATAGACTCCAAAGCTGACAAATACGTTTTTTAAAACAAAGATATTTTCAGAGTAGGGATACTTTGAATATATTACTTGGAACTAATACATAGATTCATCAAATCCCCAAGCCCTGTGCAATTTCAATCAGCTACCTGCCAAGAGCCACAGATAACATAATATGGCTGCACAGAGGAAATACCATCTGCTTCTGTGACCAAAAATCACTCTAGTATCAATGCCTATGAGTCCTCAACGCTCTCTTGACTCTGCTGATATTACATCCATGGTTAACCACAGAGAACTTCTCTGTGAATGTCTCCAACTGCAGAGACTATAGGGCCCTGGGGCCCATCCAGGACTACAAGAGATTCATCAATAACACTGACTGTGCTGATGGAGCATGGCACAGTAGACTACACCAAGACATTCCTGCACAAATGCTCTAAATTGGCAGAAACTACTGAATCCTAGCCAGCTCCTGTGGTAAACTAAACATCCAAGTTGTCCCAATTACATTGTTATTTCCCTCTCTTCCTCTTGTCTCTCTGTCTTTTTGGCCACACTCACGGCAATGCAGAAGTTCCAAGGTCAAGGACTGAACCTCCACTACAGCAGTGATAATGCTGGATCCTTCACCTGTTGAACCACCAGGAACTCCACATTTGTTATTTTCTTGTTTGATCAAGGACACATATAACGTGAGGATTGTTAATGCCCAAGAAGAAACTTGTGGTGTCTCTCATTACCAAGGAACCTTGCCCCTCCACGATGGAGCCAGAAATATAAAAAGTAAATGACACCATGGACACCGAAGGATTGTTGCTATGTGGTAAAAGCATTCTTTCCCCTGTGTCCAGTCCCTCTGGCCATGTGACTAGAGGGTAAGATTTTTTTGGTCACCTCTTCCTTTGAAGAGTCATTCCTGGTTCTGACTCCTGCTCATCTTAACCTGCAGTCAGCACTCAGGCAAGTTAGAATACCATAGCAGGACCCAGACATCTGTGTCAGAGTTAATAGCTGTGTATGACAGAATCCACCCCAGTTAGTTTACAAAGGGAAGTTTTAATTACAGGGATTTAGAAAGTTCACAAAGTCTTTGGAAGGGTCTGAGGAGCAAGCTCTAGACTAAGTTTCCAGGAATAACATCCAGAACCACACATCACAGAGCTGCTCTGGCAAGGGAAGTTGCTGCCATCACCACTGACCCCAGAATATGCTGTCTTTGCTTGGGATCACATCAGCAAGAGGGATCTCTATGTCGTATCTGTCTCTTCACATAACTGTATTTCTCCTTACCTTTCATTTTAGTAGTTCGTTACGTGTCTTGGAATAATTTTCTTTGCATTTATCCATCTTAGAAGTTGGTTGACTTTTGTGAAAGTGGATGCCATTCATCAAATTTGGTAAGCTCTTATGTGTTATCTCTTCAACACTGCCTCTATCTCATTCTCTTCTCTTTCTGGGACTTTAATTACATGTACATTAAACCTTTTTACTGTGTTCCATCTCTCTCTTATGCTCTCTTCAATTCTGCTTATTTCATTATTTTTCTCTTTATGGGCTTCAGTTTAAATATCTTCCGTTGATCTTCAAGTTCATTAATTCTACTTTCTGATATGTCTGGTCTACTCTTAAAATCATTTAATGAGCTCTTAATTTTAGGTATTATATTTTGCATTTCTCAAAGGTCCATTTGATTCATTTTATATATTCTATTTCACTACTGAAATATTCCATATTTTCATCCTTTTTGACCATCTTCCATTTCCTTTAACATATTAATCATAATTATTTTGTAGTTCTTATTTTTTAACTATAATACCTAGATCATTTCTGAGTCTGTTTTGCTCCTTATTATCTATCAGTCACTTTTCCCATCACTTTGAATGTTTTGTAATTTTTGTTTTGGCTTGAATATTGTAAAGGAACTATCATAGAGACTCTAGGTCATATTATTTTTCTCTAATCAGTATTGACTCTTTAGTCTGGATGGTAGTTAAATTTCCAAAAAATGTCCTAGATTGTGTTTATGCTTTTTTTTTTTTTTTTTTTGTCTTTTTTGTCTTTTTAGGACTCTACTGGCTGCACACAGAGATTCCCAGGCTAGGGGTTGAATCAGAGCTGTAGCCGCCAGCCTACACCATAGTGACAGCAACGCCAGATTGGAGCCACATCTGCGACCTACACCATAGCTCATGGCAACGCCGGATCCTTAACCCACTGAGCGAGGCCAGGAGTCAAACCCACATCCTCATGGATGCTAGTTGGGTTCGTTAACCACTGAGCAATGATGGGAACTCCGTTGCTTTACTTTTACTTTTTTTAGGGTAGATCTGTTTCAGTTCTGTCCATAATCCTCGAATGTGTCCCACACCCCTAAGACATGACCTTTCTGAAGTTTCGACTGAGTGTCTAGAGTATTCAATAAGGTTTCTTCACATGGTCTGGGCTAAGATGCCAATACCTACACCTCCCTAAAACTCTGTGACCCCTGAAATCTCTATTAAGCCCTCAGCCTTCCCATAGATGTTTTTTCTTGGCCTTTTGGTGTCTCACTTTGTGCATTCAGAGCCTACAAGCTGGCAAGTGTGACCCCTGAAATCTCTATTAAGCCCTCAGCCTTCCCATAGATGTTTTTTCTTGACCTTTTGGTTTCTCACTTTGTGCATTCAGAGCTTACAAGCTGGCAAAGGACCCACAAGTTACTTTTTTTTTTTTTATTACTCAGATGAATTTATCACATCTGTAGTTGTATAATGATCATAATAATCTGATTTCACAGGATTTCCATCCCATAACCCAAGCACATCCTCCCACCCCCCAAACTGTCTCCTCTGGAGACCATAAGTTTTTCAATGTCTGTGAGTCACCATCTGTTCTGCAAAGAAGTTCAGTCTGTCCTTTTTTCAGATTCCACATGTCACTGAAAGCATTGGATGTTGGTGTCTCATTGTATGGCTGAGTTCACTTAGCATGATAATTTCTAGGTCCATCCATGTTGCTAAAAATGCCAGTATTTCATTCCTTTTAATGGCTGACTAATATTCCATTGTGTATATGTACCACATCTTCTTGATCCACTCCTCTGTCAATGGACATTTAGGTTGTTTCCATGTCTTGGCTATTGCAAATAGTACTGCAGTGAACTTCGGAGTACATGTGTCTTTGCGAGTCATGGTTTTCTCTGGATAGATGCCCAGAAGTGGGATTGCTGGATCAAATAGTAGTTCTATTTTTAGTTGTCTGAGGCATCTCCATACTGTTTTCCACAGTGGTTGCACCAATTTACAACCTCACCAACAGCACTTTTCTCCACACCCTCTCCAGCACTTACTGTTTGTAGACATTTTGATGATGGCCATTCTAGCTGGTGTAAGGTGGTACCTCATGGTGGTTTTGATTTGCATTTCTCTAACAATGAGTGATGCTGAACATCTTTTCATGTGTTTTTTGGCCATCTGTATGTCTTCTTTGGAGAACTGTCTGTTTAGATCTTCTGCCCATTTTTGGATGGAATTTGTTTTTTTGGTATTGAGCTGCAGAAGGTGTTTATAAATTTTGGAGATTAATCCTTGTCAGTCGATTCACTTGCAAATATTTTCTCCCATTCTGTGGGTTGTCTTTTCATCTTGTTTAGGGTTGCCTTTGCTGTGCAGAAACTTTTAAGTTTGATTAGGTCCCATTTGTTTATTTTTGTTTTTATTGTCAATACTCTAAGTGGTGGATCTGAGAAAATGTTGCTGTTGTTTATGTCAGAGAGTGTTTGGCCTATGTTTTCCTCTAAGAGTTTTATAGTGTCTGGTCTTATATCTAGGTCTTTAATCCATTTTGAGTTTATTTTTGGGTATGGTGTTAGGGAGTGTTCTAATTTCATTCTTTTCCATGTGGCTGTCCAGTTTTCCCAGCACCACTTATAGAACAAGTTGTCCCTTCTCCATTGTATATCCTTGCCTCCTTTGTCATAGATTAGTTGCCTGTAGGTGCGTGGGTCCCACAAGATACTTTTATATGCATTTTAGAGCCTCTTTATCTGCTGTTCCTTCATCTCTGGTACCATCCCCCAAGTTTCAGGTGCTTTTGCAGCCCAAACCCCAATATCTGCTTCCTTAATCTATCAAGATTACAATTTTCTTCTTGGGTTATTTCTCTTTCCACCTTACATTAACACATGATGTTGGGAAGAAATCTAGAGTGAATATAGGACTCACCTCCAAAGTTTTTCTTATTTCAAAAATCTTATCCATGCACTGCTTGTTCAATACCTGCAAACACTTTTAAAAATAATATTTTGTTCATTTTTTATAAATAACTGAAGTATCAGTTATTTATCATCACTGGAGTTGGAACTTATAAGCTTTTTTTTTTTTTTTTTTTTGGCCAGAGTGTGCAGTGGCTTGATGTGGGAACCTAGTTCCCAGACCAGGGATTGAAGCCAGACCACAGCAATGAAAGCATAGAGTCCTAACCACAAGATCACCAGGGAACTCCCCAAAACTCTATTCTGAATTAAATACCATTCACCTTCTGATTTGTGAGACCTAAGTGTAAGTCTATTCCCCCACAGCAAAGGGGGCTGTAATCTGTGGAGATGAGAGATTATGATAGGAGCTGATGCCATGAGAAATGATCACCATGTGGAAAGAGTGTTCAAGTGCTATTTATCCAAAAGAGTATCTTCTACCCCATCATTATCTGATTTCTCTAACTATATGGCTTCTTGGTTAGGCCATTCATCAGCTAGAGATGGGAAATAGGGGCACAAAGGCAGGATAAAATGGAGAAGAAAACCAAGCACTTGGTAACCCTATTCATGCCTGAAATATACCTCTGATTTACAGGTTACCAGGTTTTCGTTTTAAAGCCACATGTGACTATAAACATACTCAATGTTGACAATTAAATCCTATACTTCACTTCTCAATGACTTTGCACATCCACATGCTTGTTTCTACAGCAAGATTCCTCATAAATAAGGTACAAAGAAGGTAGTGAAAATAGTACTATTTCAAGAGATATTAAGAAGGAAAAAAAATGCCTAAGGCTCACTACATACTTCAACAAAGGTTACTCAGCACCAAGTGTGTTCCAATCACTGAAAAATCTGTTGCGGGGGAGGTGCTGCAGGGGTAGAGGAGTGGGAGGGGGTGTAAGTTATACTAAAGACAAATAAGATGGGATTCCTGCTTGTAGCTGCATAGGGGATATAGATTTTTCAGTGTGCTAGAACCACTGGCAAGTTGGGGTTATTTACAAGGGAGAAGAGTAGACTGAATCTAGACAAAGATTCAAGGAAGTCTTCCTGTCGCAGACATTTGAGTTGAATTTTGAAGGTGAGTGAGACTTAACCAAAGGAAGGTAAGAGAGGCATTCCAGACAAATCCAACAAAGGCAGGAACAAAGGCACAGGGTCAGGGAACAAAATGTTGGACAATGCTATAGCAGAGGGAGAAGGGGAGTGAATTACGAAGTTTGTACGTTTAAACTATAAAGTATGAAATCAAGAAAGGAGGCTGGGAAGGAAGCCATGTTACTGAGAACACGGAAAGCCATGATAGGGAGTTTGGCCATTACTGTAGGCAAAGAGGTGCCACTGAGGACTTGTCATCAAGGTATGGAACAACTCAAATAACCAGAATGCTCTTAGATAGAGCACCCTACCTACAGTTTAAGAGAAAGCTTACAGAAGTGCAAGATGTAAAGCATAGCCTTTAGAAGGCTGCTGAAAGAGTTCAGGAACAATGGCCAAGGCCCAGTGATGGAAAGGAAGGGGTAAATAGAGAGTAAGAGAGAAAATTTTCCAAAGTTGTTAAGTTGCTATGAGGCAGAGGGAATAGAGGAAGCTAAGAAAAGTTTTAAGAAAGAAGTACAAATTTACTAGGGGAAAACAGAGATTTCTATTTTGGACGCTGAGATTGAGGCATCTGTAAACTTCTAGGTTGGTATAACCAGTATGTAATTGTATAAATGAAGTTCAAAAGAGAGTAGTTCAGAGTTGGGAAAAAAAGTTTTGAGAGTAATCAGAATATAAAGGTAGGGAAAATCATAAGAGGGACGGGGAGTCAGTGAAGTAGAGAGAAGTTAGAAGAGCAAGGACAGAAACCTGGAGGACAGTGGTGGTGTAGGAGGGGCAGAATGACAAATATACAGGTAGGCCGAGAATTGCTTCAAGATATGACAAAGTGGGAGTTCCCTGGTTGCCTAGCAGTTAAGGATTTGGCATTGTCAGTGCTGTGGCTCATCCCTGGCCCCGGAATTTCTGCATGCATGGAGGCTGCAAAAAAAAAAAAAAAAAAAAAATACATACACAAACACACACACACATATATATGGCAAAGCGAATCATGTTTTTGAAACTGAAGGAGTGAAGATTGTCCAGCGTGAGTATCAACAATGAGAAAAGAAGTAGAGAGGTCCACTAGGATTAGGATGGAAGCACATTGACTAGATTGGGTAACATGGAAGTCACTGGTCATTTTGGAGGGAGGAGAGGATCTTAGTAGAGTAGAAATGTCAGAAGTCCTGAAGAAAAAATAACCTAGATCATTTGTTCAAAAGGTTGATTTCAAATGAAAGGGTAGAGAACAGGGACAGCCCAGGAATGGGCGATGGCTGAGAGGAATACCCCAAAGAGTAAGAGCAAGAGAGAAAATAAGGAGAGAGGATAATCAGTGGAACCCAGTTTCTAAAGCGGTTGGATGGGTCAGAGTTCCAAACATCAGTGGGAAGGACGAGGCATGAATGTGTAGAAGATACTGCATTCTGCATCAGGAGGAAAGTGGGGGACTAGCTGGAGGCTGAAAGACACAGGGTGGTGGAGGCAGAAGTTGGGAGTTGACTTCACACCTCTATGACTTCATTTCATTGATGAAATTGGAAGCGGATCATCTCCTGGGAGTTGGGCAGGGAGGGTGCATGGTTTTAGGTAAGTCTTATAAGGACAGGTGATCCTTTGAAACAGAGATAGGAGGAATCGGAAGAACTGGTAAACTAAGGACAAGACTGAGAGTTTTCAGGTGGACATTTCATTGAGAGTCCAGATAAGACGACTTTTCCTTAGCAGCACTTGGCCACCCAGCAAGGACACAGAGAAAGTCAACTGTGAGAAAGGCCTGGGAATGAGGCTCCCCAGCCTCTCCAAGGACAGACAAGGAAGTGAAACGATCAAGTACACAACAGAGTGGTCTAGGCTAGTGCTGGGGAGGGGCTGGTTGTCTAGGAAAAGTTAGAGGACCAAAAGGCAGATTTGGTGGGCTCAGGAAGATAGCTTGGCTCCCCTGATTTCCTCTCACTCCCTAAAATCATCAACTTGCTACAGCAGCCACTACTGAGAGAAAGCCAAAATAAAACAGAGAGAGAGGGAGAGAACTCATTATTTCAAAATTCCTTTAACTCTTTTCTTAAAGATATGCACCATCTAAATCAGTCCCCCAAGGCCCTTTTAAATTCCAAGACTAAGAACAAAATTATGGTTAAATGTTTAACTAATGTTTTTTATAGCTAGCATGTTGGTTTTAGAAAGGTCAAATTTATGATACAATGAAGTCATATTTTTCACATTCTGTGAGCCTATTTTATAGCACATTGGGGCTCATAGTGTAATAAATATCTTCTATTATTTTGTAAGATTTTTGTATGCAAAGTTGGGTAGGGCAGAGATAATATTAAATTTCAAGTCAAATGAGCCGGCGTAAACCTTAGGCAGATCATTTTATCTTTTAGGAATTCAGCTTTTGGACTTGTAAAAGGAAGAATAGGGATAAATCTCCAAGTTTCCTTTCAAGTTAAAAAAAAAAAAAAAAAAAACATGAGCAGACTTTAATATTTTTAATTACTACAAAATGGTACAGTTACCCCTTTTCTTTTGTGACATATTTTTGGTCCTAGCTATAATTTATTGAGCCTCAGTCCTTGACCAGAACTCAAACTCCAACAATAGCACTGTCTTTATGGGAAATAGAATCCATTTTACCACAATTTACTTTATGTTCCAATTTCTCCACTCTCTGCTCACATTTAATCTTTGGAGGCTTCTTTTCCAAAAGTTCAGAGATACTTGTTCACCGACTCATGACCATGGATTTCTCATGGGACTCCGTAATATTTTGCCTCCACTGAACCTAGCCTCTTATTTCCTGGGTGAGAGCCCTTGTACATTTTAACTTAGATTTGTCATTGAGGGGAATATCAGAAAATGTCTAAAAAGCATCTATTCAAATGCCTGAGATGTTGGGGTCACTCCACAGAGCATGCCTGGATGACATGATGTGTGGGAAAAATCAAAAACAGTCTTATATCTGTCTGCCATTCAGATGTTTCTCTTGTCACTTGGTGAAAATTAAGGAGAACCCATGGCTCACTCCTGGGTTACAGAGGGTCCCACAGTCACTTTAAGTCACGAAATACAGTCCTGGATTTCCCATTGTGGCTCAGCGGGTTAAGGACTTGACATAGTCTCTGTGAGGGTTCAATCCCTGGCCTTGCTCAGTGGGTTAAGGATCTGGCATTGCTGTAAGCTGCTGCATACGTCACAGATGCAGCTAAGATCCCATGTTGGGTGGTTGTGGCATAGGCCTCAGCTTTGGCTTGGATTTGACTCCCTAGCCAGGGGACTTCCATATGCCCCAGGTGCAGCCATAAAAAGAAACAAAAAAATTAAATTATCCAATTCCGAGAGATTAATCAACTTTTCACTCTTTATTCAGCAAGACGATATTTCCTTTCATTCCTTAGATGATTAGACCATCAGAGTCCACAAGTGGGAGGGAAAAGGGGAGGACAGCAGAGTTCTCATTAGACTGGTGACTGATGCTGTTCCCAGTAAACCTGGCAGGTACTTAATGCTGACCCTTGCCCTCCTATCAGTTTTATTTCCTGGTCTGTTCCTAAAAATATTCCCCATATACATTTTCCCTTTAGCAGCTTCTCTTCCACTTTCAGGTTTTCATTTCTTGTTGTTCCACCCCACTGTTTTGGGTGGAGCCTAAACCTCTTGCAGGAGCCTTGTGGGGCAGAAAAATCTCAGGCAGGATCCCTTTGAAAATGACCCCATGCCACAAGCCGGTGATTTCTTAACTAGGGCACATAAGAGATTAAAAAATAGTATTTCATTGGGACCTTCCAAAAAGCTAGAAAGAATGTCGCTCCCCCTTTAACCACAAGAAAAAGCTGAATAGCCTACAGCATCAAAACTTTTCTTGAACCCATCAGAGAGCAGAGGTCTCAGGGTAATAAGATAACCAGAGATTTAAAGAAAGGTGGATGCCTCCAAGAAAAGAGGCCATGAAAAGAGGCCAAGAAAAGAGGCTTACCTGAGGCAGAGCCCCTGGGAAAGACAAGGCCATTAGAGAAGGGATAAGATTGTAGGCAAAACCCTGTGATGATTCCATAGTTACATGTGAACAATTTGCTGCCGTGGCAGAGTGTGAGCTTATGTACAGAATCCGCAGAAGCTACAGACACAAGGGGAATTTATACTCCTTCACAGGCTTTTCTCTACAAACCTCACAGAATGCTCCCAAGAAAGATCGGGGTCAGGGTAGCAGAAGAAGCCTCCTACAGTCTTGCAAATCTGTGAGATAGGAACAAAGCCCTCAGGAACAAAAAGCTCTGTGGGTGGGGAGAGATGCAGAGCTGCAAACCCACCAGGGTGCAAGTGTAGACCCTTTACAGCAAGGGAAAGGGAACAAAGAAGCCCTCTTCTCCTGAGAAGGAGGGGGAAGCTCTCTTTCTCTCTCACAAGAATAGTAAGATCTGAGGCAAGTCCGGAGTTTTCCACAGGAAAGAAGGCACAGTCACTGAGTAGATTCTAGCTCCAAGACCCAGGCACATGGATCTTGCCTAAGACTGAGGCTGAACCAGGAAAGCAGAATACTTCTTCCCCTATCAGGCTAGCAAGTGGCTGGTAAGAATCTACCACAAGGGAAGGAACAAGAGCATCACAACTCTCTCTGGGGCACAGGCTCCCAGAAAAGCCCACCCCACCATAAGCAAAGTAACACTAATTGCCAAAACCTGAACACAAGTGGTGAATGGATAGACTGTAATAAACCCATATCATGGAATACTACTCAGCAATAAAAAAGAATAAACTATTGATATATACAACAATATGGCTGGATCTCAAAGGTATTATGCAAAGTGAAAAAAGCCAGACTCAAAAGAGTACAAACTATATGGTTATATTTACATGACACTCTGGAATAGGCAAAACTATAGGGACACAGATCAGTAGCTGCCAAAGCCTGAAGGTGGGTGACGTGTTGACTACAAAGAGGCATGAAGTGTTATTGAAGGTGATGGAAAATTCTGTATCTTGATTGTGGGGGTCATTACATGTCAGCATGAATGACAACAGAATTTCATTAAAATTAGGAAGGTTTTTCCATGAAAATACAACATTAAGAGAGTGAAGAAACAAGTTACAGATATGGAGAAAAAATAGAACTTGCATAATAGCATATATAAAGAACATACAAATGAATAAGGGTAAAAACAGACAATGGAATAGAAAAATGGGCAAAAGACCTAAGTGGACATTTCATGAAAGAGGATATTCAAATGGCCAATATACATAAGAAAAGCTGCTCAACACCTTTATTCTAAATGCAGATGAAAAGCATGAAGTGCCACCACAGGTCCACCAGATCAGCTAAAATTAAAGACTGGCAATGCTACCAGTGCTGGTGAGGATATGGGGCATCTAAAAATCTGGAAAACAATTTGGTAGTATTTACTAAGGCGAAACAGACATGAGCCTTATGATCCAGCAATTCCACTCCCAAGTATTTATCCAATAGTTAATGAGTACATATGACATGTTTAAGAATGTTCACAGCACCATTATCCTAAATAGCAAAATCCTAGAAGCAACTCAAATTTCTACCAACCAGAGAACATACAAATACATTGTGGTATACGTATACAGCGAAACACTACTCAGCTTTAAGAAGAACAAATAATTCTAACATTTAACAAGGATGAAACTCACAGATATTGATGAGTGAAAAAAGAACAAGACACTATATACTGTATGAATTGATTTATATGAAATTCACAAATAAGCAAAACTAATCTATGGTGATGAATTCAGAATAGTAGTTATGGGTGGGACTAATACATACTGAGAAGAGGCACAAGGGAGCTCTGTTTTTTTTCTGGTCATACCCTCAGCATGCAGAAGTTCTTTGGCCAGAGATTGAACCTGTACCACAGCAATGACCTGAGCCAAGCAGTAACAATGACAGATCCTTAACCCACTGAGCCACCAGGGAACTCCATGAGAGAACCTTCTGAGCTGTCTGTATATTGATCTCAGTAGTATTTCCAAGAGGTAGCATATTTTTATAAATTCATCCAAGAGCACACAATGTTCTGTACATTTTATTGCATATCACCTACAGCACAGCTCAAGGGCTAATGATAATGTGTACAAAATGAATATAAACAGACTAGGCATTTGTAAGGACTTGTTGCGGTCCCTGACTCCTCAGTGTTTCTTAGCAGCTGCAGATGAAGAAGAAACACAAATTAGCTCTGTAGCCCATGACAGATCAGGCTTGATACAGCTTCCATTGCTTTTAGGTTCCAAGCTCATGCAAAGTCAAAAGAAATATCTTTTTGTTTAAAAGAAGGCAGAGCAGGCATTTTTCCTATAATATTTTTAAGTGGAGACATTTGTTTCTATATGCTATTAATTCCCGTAATGCAACTTCTGCTAGGTTGTTTTTTTTCTATCAAGCAAATAAAATTTCTTGTTGCTCCATCATCCTCCTACCACATCATTTATCAATAAATCAAAATTTATACACCTTACTGTAGGTATGTTTTACCTCGATGCAATTTATTTATTTTTATTTTATGGCTGCGCCTATGGCACATGGAAGTTCCTGGGCCAGGGATTCTATCTGAGCCGCAGCTGTGACATGCATACTAGATACTTTAACCTATTGCGCCAGGCCAGGGACTGAACCTGCACCTCTATATCAACCTGAACTGCTTCAATTAGATTTTTAACCCACTGTGCCACAGCAGGACTCCAACTCCAATACAATTTACTTTCGATGACCCTGCCAACACTCCTGAAGAGGCCTTATCCACAAAGTCCGCCAGGACTCATGCACCTGTGACCAATCTGGGGAATGAAGTTACTCCCAAAGCAGCAGCTACTCTTGTTTTCAGTTCTGCCACTGAGGCATTTCCTCTGTCTCCCTGTGAGCATCAGACACCAGTCATCAAGCCTCTGACTATAAGGGTTCTCTGCTCAGTTCTCCAAGGCACCCAGAGGCCCTTCACTGGGTCTGAGCAGGAAGAAAACCCCATCCGCTCCCCTCTCACTTTGTTGAGGGCCCATGGACAACCCATCAAGCTCCCCCCAGTGTTTCTCTTCACAAGCCCTCCCTAATCTTCACAACTTGACCCTTATTCTTACATCTTTAATGTGAATGAGGTCCACGAGTCTGAACCAGTGTCAGACATTTACCTGATAATTATGCTCTGCATTTTCATCCAGCACCTCACTCTCATGTACAGCATTTGTGGTTGAGACTGGATATCCTCAATCAAAACATCAATATTAACCTCCTGTTATAGTAGCTTCAGGTTGAGCTGTATGAAATTATTTATTGATTGCTCACAATCTTTGACCTGAAAGAACTGCATTCTCATGTGGTTCACCTAACAATTTTATTCAAAATAGGCTTCTCAGAGAAAGTGGACTGTAGGTTGGAACTGCACAAAAGGGAAAAATGGATTCTTAGATGAATCCCCAGGCAAATACTGAAACACCTTCTGCAAAGCATCTCACCTTGGCTTTCAGATCAGCACACACTTCCTGCTGCTTTTTCCTGTCCTTCGCCAACATGCTTTCCATTTCATGAGCTGTACAGGCCTCAGCCAGTGTCAGCACAGCCTTCTGTATAAAGTCTCTCCTATTCTTATGCCAATTTGACATCAGGATCTTTCGCTGCTCCTTAGCAAAGCGATACTGGTCACAATATTTCTCATGTTCGACCTAAAAAGATAATGGATGGTGAACACTCATGAAATTGAGCCTATACTTTATGTCAGTGTTACAAAAGTGAAAAAATGAATTGCAACCAATGATTTTGAAAAATTAGGGACAAACATCATAATAGTAAATGCAACAACCAGGACCAGGTACCAGTCCCAGAGTTCTGAGCAACTGGTAACTGAGGACCAGTCATTTAATGTTTTTCTTTTTTCCTGTTAGTTTTATTTATTTATTTATTTAAGTCTGGTTGATTAACAATGTTGTGTTAATTTCTGTTGCACAGTGAAGTGATTCTGATACACACACACATATATAGACTTTTTAAAAATATTCTTTTCTATTATGGTTTATCATAGGATATTGAATATAGTTCCCTGTGGTATTCAGTAGAATCTTGTTTTTTAAAATATTTTTAAGTTCTTATATAGGATGGAGTCAGGCCATGTGGCCCTAAAACAATTTCTAACTCTATATGGCAATGAACCTATGAGCAGAAAACATTATTTCCCCTACATACAATTTCAAAAATACTCCATCTTCAAATTAGTTTGGTATATTAACAATGAATGAAGTGCTTCGGTTAGACATGTGCCAATAAACATTACAATAATCCTAAAAACTCAGTTTGCCCTGATTATTGAAACATCTAAACTTGAAGTTATTCTAGCAATGACCTTAGCCCTTCCCATCCCACACTCCTGAGGGGCATGACGTTCTGACACAGGTACCAATAGTTCCTGCTGACAGGGAATCCAACCCTGGGAGGGAAAGAAAGGGAGAGTAGTTTGAAAAATCTCTGTAGGTGATTCCGAAATACTCCATATATAAATGTGTGTCTCCTAAAGTTGAGATTCAGTGACCTAAATAATTCTTTTTTTTTTTTTGGCCAGTAGACCACATCTCTGAATTTGATTCATTATTTAACCCCTAAGTGATTTGAGAAAAGAAGCCAGCAAGCAGGATAAGGTTGTTCCACCTAAAATAATAACTTGGGTATTGTTAATTAAGTACATAAGGAAACAGGCTATTGCCTTTACTTAAACCAAATATCAGCTACTAAAATCTTTTTTGTAAACTTCTTAACTTTGTTCTTCAAAGCCAAGAATATGCTAAAGCCTGTCAACTATTAAGAAAGGAAGTATACACCATGCAGAAACGCATACTAATCATCCCAGTGTAAGAAGCACATGTAAAAATCTTTAACATATTAATAGCAGGCAAACACAAAATCCGCAGAGGTAAAAATGACAGCTGGTCACAGAAGCAAACAGAATCAATAGGGAATAAAAAGAAAGAACTAATTTAATAAATTAAGATGTTGGTATAATCTAGAATGAATTAGTATATAACTTTTTTTACATGACAGGTATTTGCTATAAAGGTCAGAATTAAATTATTGTTGGTGGGGAGTAGGGGTGGAAGAGGATGGGAGAGGTTTGTCATATTAGCTGTGTGCCTTTGCTTCAGTTTCTTCACCTGAAAAGTCAGGATAACCATAGTAAAGTACTGTCATCCACTGTTGCAGGAGTTTACACATGACTGACAGAGGATAAACTCTGTACACATGTTGGTATTATTACTTGCTTGGCTTAAAACCATTACAAAAATACAGAGTATGTGATAATAGTTTATCATTTGGCCCATTTAAAATGTAAGAACCTATGCATATTTGTTTACACGTTTTAAAGTGAGTTACTGGGAAATTCACTGGTGACATGGTAACTCCTGTTTCCTTGTCTTTGTGGTTTTATCCACTAAGGAACAAAACCATAATTTCCCAGGTCTTTCTCAGGGAAATTTCAGCCTTGATGCTGAGTTCTGAATCTGGGGCATTTTTTGTTTCAGACCTGTCTAGGGGATCAAATGGGGTTGTGATGGGGATGGTGTAGGTAGGCACCAGCTCCCCAGGCAAGGGCTGGCTTCCCCTGACTAGAAGGAGTGAGGTGTGGCCGACTGTGTGAATAGAAGAGCAGGCATCCCAATTTCAGATAAGACCCAAAGATGGCAGGACCTGTGAGATGGGCAGGTGAATTTACAGACACCTAGAGGTCAAATATCAGGAAAGCAAACCAGGAGGCCATGGAGAAGCTCTCACGGGCAAGGAAGCCACGAAGAGTAATGTAGCCTGAGGGGTCTCCCATCCTTTTAGGCATCATAACTTCTTGAAAAATGAGACTCTCAAAGTATAACCCTATTATTTTCTGGAGTGTAAAAAATATAATTTTAGAGCACCATTTAAAGTATACACACAGACATTGCTTAATAATTATCAACCACTAAAACAATTTAATTTGCTAGCATATAGCATCCAGCACTCACCAAATCATGCCTTGATTTGTGAGGAAAATATCTCTGTAACATGTCCAGATACAGAGTCCTTCTGCCACAGAGATTCCCAGGATACTGATCCAGAATAGCCTGGTAAAGCCAGTGGTCTTCATCACTTAATTGGTAGTTTCTGGAAGCAACAAAAATGTCACAACATACTGTTAAGCAATCGTGGAGGTTGAGTGACCTCGAACTGTTTAAGCTGTTAGCAAATTATAATGACTACATAAAATGAAGTCTTAAAAAAAAAAAAAAAAACACATTAGCCAAGTTAAATGTCTACCATAGAAAAGGTTCTGAATTCAAACACAGTGGTGGTTTCAATTTGGTCTTGCCATGAGTTCCAGGCATAATTCGAAGAAGTTTGCCAATGAGACATAATAGTTTAAATATATTTTTCTGTCTTTCCTATAACAATATCTTAAAAATCATGACCAATACATGAAATAAACGAACACTGGAAAATAAATTACTAAGCATACTGATTAAAAAGGAATTTTGCTAATTCACCAAAGTCCGTATTTCTAGATTGGAGGAAAATACAAATGCAGACAAGTCAAATGAACAATTACACAAAAGAAACTAAGGCCTGAGGAAGGCCCTTATTAAGGTTTGACTTTTAAAAGTAAGTCTAAAATTATCTTTTACTGCACCTTCTCAACCACTTGCTTTGTGGGATAAGACTAAATATTGGTAGTATAAAGATAACCAATGGCATTAAATTTCGGATCATTAAAGTAATCGCTTGTGACAGAATCTCGTCAGGTCACTTTCCCAATAACATGTCCACCATGCTCCAAAATACCTTTCTTCATTCAGAACACTCCTAGGTGCTGGCCTGGTTTGCATCCCATAGAAAGTATTAGCAAAGCCCTATGCAGGGTGAAAAGGTTGCAATATCGGCTTGAACTCTAGACTGAATTAATGTCTTTTTATTATTCTGAGTTTATTTGCATGTCATTATTTCTGTTTAATAAGTTGGAATAATGAAATACAGATGCAATCAGAGGGAATATTATTAGCAACAAATATTTCTTTGATCCAAGATAGAGACTTGCCATTGTTTATTTCTCCCATATCAATGGTCTTCTACTTTAAAATTAATTGTGAAATTTAAAGAATTTTTATATGTCTTCTATGCCCGTGAAAAATATTTGATAAGTTAGATTAATAAAAACCACTTTAAACCAGTGATACTAATGGGAAACCTACTGTCCTCATCCAAGTTACCCAGCTTCTGTAAACATTTCATTATTTTGCTAAGCAGAAGGAAAAAAAATCTTTTTCAAAAACGATAACCTTCTCTAACAGCTCTACAATAAGAAGATAAAATGGGTGTGTTCCATTAGGAAGAAGCAAACTTTACACTTCTTCCATATGACATAATAATCTATTGGAGAGAAAGAATCTGAGATGAGTTCATTCATGGAACACATTGAGTGCTTGGGTTCTGTCTGATTCAGTTATGCATGTATAGAAACTGAAGTCTTCTGCAAATAAAGCATCTCAAGTAGGAGTTTTAAGGCTGGAGAAAGGCTTGCCTGAATGTACTTGGCATTTAAAAAGCCCTCAAGTCTTCATGCACAATAGCTCAGGTCCTCTCTCAAGGAACTCATTTCATTCATGATAACATAAGTACATTTTAATAACAGAGCTAGCCACAGAAATTCTCTACACAGCAGGCGACCGAAAAAAAGAGAATAACCCCAAAGTCCACAACGTCATTAATGCTTTAAAACTTGTTCTGTAATCAAAGGAACGTGAATACAGTTTGAATTTCCATCTTTATTTGATTACAAATGTGCATGTGGAGATGGGGATGGACGAGGGTATCTGCTGCAGAAAAGGAAGTGACAGAATCTAGGTCCAATGAATTCTGTTCTTTTCAACTGTCATTTACCTACATAAAGGATGCTGTTGCTGCCATGCTAGATCACCTGAAAGAGCTCAAATTCTTTTTATCAAGATGCTTCACAGATGCACTTTCCAAGAACTGTCCTGGGTGAGGAACTGCCTCGCCTAGGAGGTTACTCTACCACCCAATTTTGAGAGCCAAGCCCAACCAATAAGTGGGGGTGCAGAAGGCCAGCCCACTTCCCTCAAGGTGAGACCAACTCTGTGATGCAATCCATGCTTTCAAGTTTCACCATGGGTGCAAACAGTGGCCTCCACTGAGATCTTCTGCACAGATATTTTCCCTCCTTCCTCCTGCCTCCCTTCCCATCCTTCCCCTGAGAGCGCTGCCCAACAAATCGTTTGTTCTGGGAGTTCCCATCATGGCTCAGTGGAAACAAATAAGACTAGTATCCATTAGGACGTAGGTTCAATCCCTGGCCTTGCTCAGTAGGTTAAGGATTTGGTGTTTCTATGAGCTGTGGTGTAGGCCAGCAGCTACAGTTCCAATTTGACCCCTAGCCTGGGAACCTCTATGTGTTGCAGATGTGGCCCTAAAAAGACCAAAAAAAAAAAAAAAAAATCACTTTTTCTTACAATCTCTGCCTCTGATTTGCTTTAACAGAACCTGACCTGAGATCATCTATGATTTTCGAAAATAGTTTGAATCCTTTGGTAAATGGAGAAGTACTTGTAAGCTAATTGCTTTGGTGATCTCTCATACCGAACTATGGTGTAAGAATGCAGCTGTCCTCAAAGAGAAAGTGCAAACGACAAACATTTACAAAAATGGTTTTTAATAAAGCACACATTAAACAGTGTACATTGCTCTAAATAAACATAGCAGCAGGAGAATTTGTGGGACTCCGTGCATCTTTATACTTTGTGTGAATGTATGAATGAGGTGCCATTTTAGTGGCAACATCAAAGCTACTTAAACATAGAAAATGATAATACAACATTAAAACTAGATATTTCAAGCCAAGTATGCCATGAACAGTGATCACATCCGTTTTGCTCTTACTGATTTTAGAAATGGCACATCTCAACAGCTTTTTCCAAGTAGTACAATTATGCAAACAGGCAGTTGATTTTTCAGTATAAAACGAAAAACATGCTTACAAGAAATGACATATGTGTTCACAATATTATTATTTTTAGAGTATTTATAGCAGTTTCCAGAGCTGGCTTAAATTTTGGAGCCAACATTCACATCAACAATACTAAAGGCACAGTCATACATCTCCATTAGGATGCTGTATGTGAGAGAGAAAACTCCCACCACTATAGGTATGCTGAGTCTTCTGGATAGTAAAAATGAAAGAGGAATATTTCAACATGACAGCCTTTTCACAATAACAAAGTAGCCATTTCCTCCTTAGCATTTAAAGTAAAATCAAATTTAATATATCTGAATCTCTAAATTCAAATCAGGACATTGATTTTTTTCTAATTAAACCATCTTTCATCATAGAAAAAGAAATCTATATAAAATAGCTTAATTATATAAAAGAACTAACATTAGATTTTACCTTGAAAAATTCTTGTTTAATTGAACTGCTTTGCTGATAATTATGATGACAGAAATAGCTAAATTGCAGAAATACTGAAAAATATTCTGATCACTTATCTACTTGCTGAATTTGAAAAATCACTATAATTTTAAAGAAAAACTTAAAGAAGACTTTAAAATTATTCTAAGCTTTTATACTTCTAAAAATATTTTTAGACAAAAGATCTTTTGTAGGTCTCTGTAAAATTTTTGGTTCATACAAACTTTCTAATTTAAAATATTGCATAATTGTCATCTTTATAATAGCACACTATGATTTTACAGTTTCCAGGTTTATCAGGCACTTCTTTTTAAAAAAATTTTTTTTAATTAAAGTATAGTTGATTTACAATGCTGTGTCAATTTTTGCTCTTCAGCAAAGTGACCCAGTCATACATGCATATACATTCTTTTTCTCATATTCTCCACATTGGGCACTTCTGACACTTTAGGAAATTTCAGCCTGCAGGGGTGTGAGGTATTTATTACTTAGTCCTCACCCCCATGCCCTGCTGACAAATATTGAGGTCTACCAATATAATTTCATCATGATTTCCCAGAATGTGAGACAAAACAGGTAATTCAGAAAAGGAGGATGACAGGGCTGTGAGAATTCAACCAGACCGAGGCCAACTGCCTCCCTAATTCTACCTTTTGGAATCATTATGAAAACTTTAATCAGACTCACAGTTAACTTAGCTACTAGCTTTCTTCATAGTCATGCTTAAACCACTTCCCTAAGGTTCAGGTTCTAAGACAACAAAATACATTTGGGGAAGGCAGGGGGCAGCCAGTGGTGGCAAACAAGGCATGGAGGATAACAGGTAATTTAACAGCTATGAAACAAGTCTA
This sequence comes from Sus scrofa, assembly GCF_054392235.1. Classification (NCBI taxonomy): domain Eukaryota; kingdom Metazoa; phylum Chordata; class Mammalia; order Artiodactyla; family Suidae; genus Sus; species Sus scrofa. The sequence goes on from NC_139397.1 coordinate 79,555,472, forward strand.
TCAAACTGAACAGTGTGGATTTAAACTGCCTGAAAGTTGTCTTACACTTTCTCAGCATGAAGGGGGCTTTCCAGCAAAATGGTAATCAAAGCCTCCCAAGCCAGCTGATGCAGTTATCAGCTTCTAATGACTGCCATGACCAGCAAATGGCCATAGTGACTCTGGCCTAAAGAAAAACTCTTATCTTGTCAAATGTAACAGCATCAGGTGCTCCTCCACTAAGACACAGGATGAGCCACTGGTGGTGTAATGAGGCTAAAAGATGGCTCTGACACATTCTGCTTGTTTGGCTACACTGGGTCTGACCCTCTAGGAAATATAACATGACACCTCTTCTCAAAAGTTGTCTTCCTAAATCAGACCTATCCAAACACTGAATCAAATCAGCCTGATTCCTGAAACTGTCTCCCTAGTTACCCATCTCTCCAGGCCCATTGGCCACATAAAAACCTGTCTTTGATTTTCAGCCCGGTTGATAGAGGGCTCTCGCCGCAGTCTCATTTCTGAACAACAGAATCTCTCCTTAGATTTCATCTAGGTATGTGCACTGTCTTCAAGAGAGCCATTCACGCTGAGGAGATCTCGCCCTCCAGGATCTCTGGGCACTGCCCAGTTTAGCTACTCAGGTGGAAACTGACAGCCAGAACAAAATGGGCTTTCAGGAGCATGGGTCTAAATCCACTGAATTGAAGAATCAACAACAGCAATAAAAGTGACCCATAAGGTAAAGTCACAACTTGTACCGCAGAGTTCCCTTGGTGGCTCAGCAGTAATGAACTCATTCATGAGGATGCAGATTCGATCCGTGGACTCACTCAGTGGGTTAAGGCTCCAGAATTGCCATAAGCTGTGGTGTAGTGGACACGGCTTCTATCCTTCATTGCTGTGGCTGTGGCATAGGCCAGGAGCTATGACTCCAATTCAGTCCCTAGCTGGGGAACTTCCATGTGCCGTGGGTGCTGCCCTAAAAAAGACAAGAAAAAAAAGAAAAAAGAAAAAAGAACTTGCATCAGTATCCAAAGCCACCTTCTTTTCAGGGGTGATAGGAAAGCGAAAATATGACAGGATTCTAAAAGTGATGATGCCAGAATTTCTTATGGGAGGGTTCAGGATTGTGAATCTGGTCAGAAGAGGAGGCTAAATTATTTATTTGGAAGCTTTATTTGCTCTTTTCTTTTTTCTTTGTATTCAACAATTGCAAGTTGTTTAATAACGAAGAAAATCAGCAGCTAACATTTGCAGTTAGGATTGTGAGTGCTTGGCATCTGAACAGTCCTTGCAGTCTCTTTGAGTTTTTTCCCCTGGTTTGGCCCTGAGGGGACACTCCTCTAGGATAAAAGGTCCAAATCCAAATGATGTTAAGAGTTGGAAGGTAGCATATATGAATGAAACAGGCCAGATAGAACAAGTATAAAGGCACAAGTTCATAGATAAATTGCAACTGAGGTTGGATTCATGTCTAATTTTCTGTAGTTCAATTGCTGTTTTCATAACAAGTGCACTCTTTTTACTTAGATACTTTTAAAAAGTAGTTTTCACAGAAAGCTGAATTTTTTTTCTTATAATATGTATTTTTTTGGGGGGTGGAGTAGCTGGGATGGTGGCAATACACTGAAATCATCCTTTGTCCCTACATCCATCTAACACTAATTTTAAGAGACAGTATAATTCCTACTGGAAGTTTTGAAATAGCATGATCAAAATAAAATAGCCTGTTAAGAAAAAATGTAATGGCTCAACCATCCCACATGCTTGGTGGTTTGTTTGTTTGCTTGTTTTTAATGGCCATACCTATGGCATATAGAAGTTCCTGGGCCAAGGATGGAATCTGAACCAGAGTTGGGACTTATACCACAGCTGTGGCAATGCCAGATCTTTAACCCACTGCCAAGCTGGGACTGGAATCTGTGCTACCACAGAGATAATGCTGGATCCTTTATCCACTATACCACAGTGGGAACTCCCCACATGCCAGGTTTTAAACAATTATATTCATCACAAGGACTGTAAGGAGAGGGTACACTGCATCTACTCTTATTCTTGCTCATCAGAATCCTGATTTTATTCAAGATCTGCCTTCTTCCACAGGTCCCCCACTTCAGGGAAAGTGAGCCCCAATCTAGCCTTGGAGCTAATCCTGAGTGATCTTAAGCCATTCACAAACATCCATTCATAGGCTTCCTGTTCCTCTTGCTAGTGTTTGATGTAATCATGGACAAAAGGCCCAGTTCTGGCTACTGAAATAGGAGGAGAAGTCTTCTGGGGCAAAGGTTTCCCAGCTCTTATAACAAGTCACAAGGAAGAAAAGGTCCCTTTCTGCTTCCAGCTGTTGCAGTGTGGGACAGCTAGAGTTGTCTGGCAAAAAGTCACCTACCCTGCAGGAAGGCAGGACAAGAGAGTGCAGAAAACTAGACCTCACTGCCCTGGGACTTCTCTACCACTGCAATTCGAGTGAAATCAGAAATCACCTTACTATTTATGTTACTTTGACTTGGGTTGGTTATTCTCTTACTTTAAGCCACAGATATCCTATTTGATAGCTTGCTGACGGGAAGAAAAATGACTTTTTAAAATATAGCATCCTAATATTGCTTTGGGAGGAAAGAACTATAAAGGATGTAGAGATTACAGCCATAAAAAAGAACAAAATAATGCCATTTGCAGCAACATGGATGGAACTAGAGACCCTCATACTAAGTGAAGTAAGAAAGAGAAAGGCAAATACCATATGATATCACTTATATCTGGAATCTAATATATGGCACAAATGAACCTTTCCACAGGAAAGAAACTCATGGACTTGAATAACAGACTTGTGGTTGCCAAGGGGGAGGGAGTGGGATGGACTGGGAATCTGGGAGTTAATAGATGCAAACTATTGCATTTGGAATGGGTAAGCAATGAGATTCTGCTCTATAGCACTGGGAACTATATCTAGTCACTTGTGATGGAGTTTGGTGGAGGATAATGAGAAAAATAATGTATATATACATATGTGTGACTGGGTCACTTTGCTGTTCAGTAGAAAACTGACAGACCACTGTAAACCAACTATAATGGAAAAAATAAAAATCATTATTAAAAAATAAATGAAGGCTAATGGGAAAACAAAAATAAAGACTAGGGGACTCTTCTAAAAAAAAAAAAAAAAAAAAAAAGGGATGTAGAGATTAAAGATATGCAGACCCATGTGGTCAGAGACCAGCATCTACAGTGACATTCCACAGCTGACTGGAATGGACCAGTGTTTAACATTAAGACTTTTTTTTTTTTTTTTTTTCTTTTTGGCCGTGCCTGCAGCATGCAGTTCTTGGGCCAGGGATCAAACTGTGCCACTGCAGGGACCCGAGCCACAGCAGTGACAATGCCAGATCCTTAAACCACTGAGCCACCAGGGAACTCCCCAGACAAAACTAAACAAAATCAGCTCAAACTCTAATGAACAGAATCACTAAAGACAAGATCATTCACAAACACATTATTTGCTCTGTTGAGCCAAAATCTGCTTCCATGTTACCATTTTATTCTTCACTTTTGGGGAGCAAGAACATTTTTAAGTGCAATAAAGTTGAAGCGAATAAAATTACTTTATATGGATAGTACTACTCAATTTTCTAGGTTCAAAAGCAAGCGTAATAGAACTGGCCTCCTTTTTTGGGATGGGATGAGGAAAATTTTAATTAACCATCATGAGGGCTTCTGAAATCTTAACTGCCACATAAAAACACTTATAATACCACTGCAAACCAATTACTAGCAATCATTAAGAAATCGTAAGACTGGAATAGAAGAGTGATGGTTCTCTTTCTCAGTTTGTTATTTTTTAGATATTAACAATGTTCATGCGGCACATAAACATAAGGCTGTGACTGTGGCGATTGTGATTTCTTACATTACTCATTCTTCATAGTCTCAGTTCTAATGACATGGTTTCCTTAAAGGATTATATTTATCTGCAGTTGGACCTTGAGGCATAAGGAGTAGGAAAACCTTAATAACAATTGATTCGATGTATAAAATAGGTATTATAATTTCTCTCATGTCAAAATTTGACAATCTTGTCCCTAGACATTTTAATCTTGTCTTTGCTTATAGCTACCGAGATTTTATTATTTTAATAACAAATTTTATCTGTATCATTCAGGTTAAAAAAATAATATGTTATCAATTGTTCTAGACACAAATCTGGCAAGCTGCTATGTTTTCATTTTCTCCAATCTGATTTGCTCAAGATTAATTTGATTTCATACCCAGAGAAGAACAAAAACCCCCTCTCATAAATGACTCACTCCAGCCTGTAAAACCCTGACTTTTCAGTCTCCTGAAGTATTAAAAATGTAGCCATACACCATTACACTGTGTAGTTCTTAGGTGAAACCATTATAACAAGAAGGCAGTTGTGGGCTGCAATGATGCTAACAATAATGATTGCTGAACTAGAAATCTATAGCCATTGAATATTCCTAGACATACTTTTCACAAAGACATTTAACAAACATAACATAAAATAAAGACACAGATTGAGTTATTAATTAAGCAAACAAAAATCTGAGATGGGTTTTAGGGATATCTTGCAGAAATTGGACCCATTATTTTCCCCTTGGTAAAATGTATTCCACTTAGGTCAGAGAATTTAAAATATTAACGGATGCAAACTATTGCTTTTGGAATGGATTTGCAATGAGATCCTGCTGTGTAGCATTGAGAACTATATCTAGATACTTACATCACAACACAACAATGGGAGGAAAAATTATGTATACATGTATGTGTAACTTGATCCCCATGCTGTACAGTGGAAAATAAATTAATAAATAAATATTAATAAAATACAATACACTTTTCCCCACAACAATCCCAAAGTAAGTTGAACAATCACCAAATGAGGCTTTAGGTTTAAGACCATAAAATAATTAAGTATTTTCAATGATGTATTTATCTTAAGAGAAAGCTATGGAAGATACGATAATAAATAAAATAAATCACAGTCCTTACTTATTACCGCCTCATAAGAAATGTAAACTTCCAGGTAAGGTTGGACAACTCATGTTGAAATATGCCAGGAGAAAACGGGAGTTGCTATGACCAAAGATGGTGTTTGAGTGGGCCATGTAACCAATATGACTAAGTGAACACCCTAGTGTTTAAATAATTATGCTCCTGTTTCTGAGGACTTCTCCCCTTACTAACCACCCCTGACATACAACCAGCCCAGCCCAGAAATGTAGAAACTGAATCCAGACATGCCCAGGCACTGAAACTATCCAAAGTGGGTTTTTTTTTTTTGGGCTGTGCCTGCAGCATGTGGAAGTTCCCAAGCCAGGGATCGAACCTGAACCACAACAGTGACAATGACAAGTCCTTAATCGCTAAGCCATCAGGGAACTCCTTTCCAGAAATTCTGAGATGACTACCTTATCATAGAAAAATGCCACCTGCTAATTAAGGACCTTTTATAGTTCTTATACCTTCATCAAGCAAGCAAATGTCAGTTGTTTATTAAGCTCCTTTCCCTCCCTTTCTTCTATCCTGAATTCATCAAGTAATAGTCACAGGCATAAGTATGTGTTTATTCAAACATTTTTTTAAAGAAAATCATGTGAAAGACATAGAAAACAAACTTATGGTTACCAACGGGTAAGGGGGGGGAGGGATAAACAAGGAGTAGACACTACTACATATAAAAGAGCTAATCAACAAGGATTTACTATATACCTCAGGGAACTATATTTAATATCTTATAATAACTTAAATGGAAAAGAATTTAATATATATACATATATTTTTCAATTATTTATGTGTGTATGTATATATATGTATAACTGAGTCACCTTGTTGTATACCTGAAACTAACACAATATTATACATCAACCATACTTCAATTTTTAAAAAAAGAAAGAAAATCATGTGAGAATACTCACTGTTTCTTGAATGCTGGTTTCCGATGCTGGCATTTTTCTATTTCACCTTTCATCTTTTTTATTTTTTTGCCAATTCTAACATAAAAATAGTGTTAGAGCTAACTATATAGACATATATTGAAAAAGAGAGAGAAAGAATATGAACAAAACACTGGTGATATTCACACATGGTAGCAATAGCTAATGCTCTGATCAATGAGTCCACAAGATGAACCAAATGATAGAAAGTCTGTTGATGAGAGTATAAATTAACACATTGTAAATCAACTATATTCCAATATAAAATAAAAATTAAATTTTTTAAAAAAGCATAGGAATTCCTATTGTGGCTCAGCAGATTAAAGATCCAACATTGTCTCTGTGAGGATGTGGGTTCAATCTCTGGCCTTGCTCAGTGGGTTAAGGATCTGGCATTGCCATAAGCTGTGGCATAAGTTGCAGGTGTGTGTCAGATCCTGTGTTGCCATGGCTGTGGTGTAGCCCTCAGCTGTAGTTCCAATTCTACCCCTAGCCCAAAAACTTCCCTGTGCCACAGGTGCAGCTGTAAAAAGAAAAAAGAAAAAAAAAAAGAGGTATAAATTATTTCTACTTTCTGGGAAGGCAATATGACAATACACTCAAGAGCCTTAGAATTTTTCATGCTCTTTTGACACAGCAATTCCATTCTAGAAATTCATCTTAAAGGACTAATCATGGGATTACTCAAAGTATGGTGACAAAAGTTATTTTATTCCAAGGTTTTAAAACAAATAACAAAATACATAATAAACACACAATTTTATAAAATCAGGAAATGGGTTAAATTTGTGCGGCTGGATTACAATCATGTATCATAATACTATGCATGCAATAAAAAATATGTTGTAAGAATATCTAATACAGTGATCTAGAACACAAATTAGTAAACATTTATTTTAAAAAATCAATAATACTGGATCCAGTTCACAAACTGGAAAGCAATGGATAATGTATTTTTTATTTTTGTGAACAATATACACATATTTGAACTATACAAAATATTACCAGAGAATCTCACTGGGTGTTAGAAACTTAGATAAACTTTTAGTTTCTTCTCCTTGGTTGTCTCAACTCAAAAAAAATTTCTCTAATAAATGTAATTATTCCTATATTAAGAGAGAAAATATATATAAGGAAAAGTCCATAGGCTACTAACTAGTTATTTTGAAAGTTATTAATAACTAGGGTAAATTGAAATAGTTTAGTTGAAAAAATATAAAACTACTGGGTCTTAGGAATGTACACACAGAGGGACAAACTGTTAAAATCATTCATTGTGAATTTTAAATAGCATTCAGATTCAGATCTCATAAAATAATAGAGTAATAATTATGAACCAACATTATAAAATTTAATATACCTATCAAACAATAGAGTAGAAATTACTTGCTATCACTCAGTAGCTTTTGCCACATATTGGCTTCAGATCTGACAGAGCCAAATGGAGCATCAGACAATTATGTCTCATCTATATGATTAATTCACCCAAATGTTAGGAAATTAAAGCCACAATCTCATCTGAGTCTAAAACAAGCAATTAAACTTGTCTTCATATTACTAATGAAATACAGCTCAAATAGAATCTAAATAGCTTCACAAACACACTGAATAAATAAATAGGTTCAACTGCAGTCAATTTTTTAAAAAATACATATTTTTTAGCTAAAGACAATATCCTTTAAAGCTGTGTTGTCCAAGATAGTAGCCACTAGCCACAAGTGGCTATTTCAGCACTTGAAAGGCAGCCAGTCCCAATTCAGGTGTGCTGGAGTGTGAAACGCAAACCAGGTTTGAAGGACTATATATGAAGAAAGAATGTAATGTATCTCCTTGGAAATGCAGATCAAAACTACAACGAGATACCACCTCACTCTAGTCAGACTGGCCATCATTAAAAAGTCTATAGATATATCCGAACACTACCCTCACCTCCTTGGAGCCGTTTTCCCAGGGTTACTTGAGAAGCTGCCTCCTGAACTTGAAGTCCTAACATTGTTCCTCGAATAAAACATAACTCTCAACTTTTAGATCGTGTATATTTTTTTAGTTGACACTAGTGACACACAGAGGAGGTGAGGTGGGAAGGAGTGCAAACTCTTGGCATCATTGTGTTTGCTGTACTTCTCAGGGAGTATGCTGGGAGGCTATGTTCTTTGACCCTCAACCTTTGACATCAGGAGGGGTCTCTGCCAAGTCCTGGGGTCTAGGAGTGAACACCCATGCTTGTGTTCCAAGAAAGGGCACTGGTGAGGCATGGTAGGAGGGGAGAAAAAAAAGTCTGCAAACAACAAATGCTGGAGGGAAAATTAGTACAGTCACTATGGTGAATGGTATGGAGGTTCCTCAGAAAACTAAAGATGGAATGACCGTGTGACCTAGCATTCCCACTCTTGGGCATATATTCAGATAAAATTACAATTCAAAACAATACATGCACCACTGTGTTCATAACAGCACTATTCACAATAGCCAAGACATGGAAATAACCTAAATGTCCAGTGACAGATGAACACTGGAATACCACTCAGCCATAAAAAAGAATGAAATAATGCCACTTGCACCAACATGGATGGACCTAGAGATTATCATACTAAATGAAGTCAGAAAGAGAAAGACAAATAACATATAACATCACTTATACACGGAATCTAAAATATGACACAAATGAACTTATCTAAGAAAAAGAGGTATATTCACAGACATAGAGAACAGACTTGTGGTTGCCATCAGGAAAGGGGAGCTGGGGAGCAATGGATTGAAAGTTTGGGATTAGCAGATGCAAACTATTACATATGGAATGGATAAACAACAAGGTCCTACTGTATAGCACAGGGAAGTGTATTCAATATCCTGTGATAAGCTATAATGGAAAAATACATACAAAAGAATGTAGGTAAATATACATATAAACTGAATCATTTTGCAGTATAACAGAAATTAAATCACTGTAAATCAACTGTACTTCAATAATACATATATCTCATTAATAATTTAAAATATTGATTATATGTTGAAATCACAATATTTTGCCACTATTAAGTTAAAATACATTATTTCAATATATTTCATTTTTATTTATTTTGGCCTTGCACACTACATGCGAAGTTCCTGGGCCAGGGACTGAACCCGAGCCACAGCAGAGGCAATGAACCACACAGCAGTGATAACGCTGAATCCTTACCCTCTAGGTCACCAGGGAACTCCAGTCTTTAAAAAATTTTTTTTGTCTTTTTGCCTTTTCTAGGACCACTTCCGGCAGCATATGGAGTTTCCCAGGCTAGGGGTCCAATCAGAGCTGTAGCTGCTGGCCTACACCAGAGCCACAGCAACTCAGGATCCGAGCCACATCTGTGACCTACACCACAGCTCACGGCAATACCGGATCCTTAACCCACTGAGCAAGGCCAGGGATCGAACCCACAACCTCATGGTTCCTAGTCAGATTTGTTAACCACTGCGCCACAATGGGAACTCCTACAAATATTTTTAAATAATTAATTAAAAAATTTTAAATTATGTATGTGGCTCACATCATACTTCTATTAAACAGCACTGCTCTAGTAGTCAACTCAATTTACCAACATCCTGGTACATATACATGCCTGAAGTGGTGTGGTGTTGGGGGGAAGCTTTCTATTCAGATGTGTAGAAGAAACCTATTCATGCTCAGCTATCTACTAGTTCAGAAACTTTGGAGCAATTGCTCTCCTACATCTGCAGTGGAAAAATAAATCTGCAAAAGAAAGCTTTTTAAATAGGGTGTATTGAGGACTTAAATTACATATTCATATGTACATGTCATGTCATGTAACAGGTACTCAATAGATATCAATGGTCTCTTCTTTCCTCTCTTTGACTTAAATTTTTTTTGTGTGTGTGTGTGCTTTTTAGGGCCGCACATGAGGCATATAGAAGTTTCCATAATTGATAAAGCTAATCCTCCATTTGTTGCCAATTCAGTTGTTTGGAAAATTTTGCTATCACTAAACAAAGAAAAATAATACTGAACATCCTTGAAGCCAACTATTAATTTCACTTTTATGATTATTTCAAGATTATTTTTAAAGAGAGAAAGAGTATTTACCTTTAAAAACATATTTGATGGGCATCTATCCAGAGAAAACCATGACTCGAAAAGACATGTGTACTCCAATGTTTATTGTAGCACAATTTTTTGTTGTTGTTGTTGTTGTTGTTGTTGTTTTGTTGTTGTTGTTGCTGCTATTTCTTGGGCCGCTCCCGCGGCATATGGAGGTTCCCAGGCTAGGGGTTGAATCGGAGCTGTAGCCACCGGCCTACGCCAGAACCACAGCAACGCGGGATCCGAGCCGCGTCTGCAACCTACACCACAGCTCACGGCAACGCCAGATCGTTAACCCACTGAGCAAGGGCAGGGACCGAACCCGCAACCTCATGGTTCCTAGTCGGATTCGTTAACCACTGCGCCACGACGGGAACTCCTGTAGCACAATTTTTAATAGCCAAGACATGTAAACAACCTAAATGTCCATCGACAGAGGAGTGGATCAAGAAGATGTGGTACATACACACAATAGAATATTAGCCATTAATTTAAAGGAATGAAATATTGGCATTTTTTAGCAACATGGATGGACCTAGAAATTATCATGCTAAGTGAAGTCAGACAATGAGACACCAATATCAAATGCTTTCACTGAATGTGGAATCTGAAAAAAGGACAGACTGAACTTCTTTGCAGAATAGATACTGACTCAAAGAGTTTGAAAAACTTATGGTTTTCAAAGGAGATAGTTTGTGGGGGGTGGGAGGATGTGCTGGGGTTGTGGGATGGAAATCCAATAAAATTGGATTGTGATGATCATTGTACAACTATAAATGTAATAAATTCATTGAGTAATAAAAAATAAAACATTCAAATAAAAAAAAGAAATATTGCCGATTGCCTTCCAAAAGAGTTTATACACTAATCATGTATAAAAATGCCCATTTGTCCCATCTTACTAATCTTGGATAGACTTCTTCTGTGTTTTACTATTTTATAGGTAAAAATCAGAGTGTTTTTAAATTTTTCATTGCTTTGCTGTGTAGAGAGGTTTTCATAAATTGCTCTGTCATTTGTACTTACAATTATATCCAGAGGTCCCCACAGGCTGCCACCATGACATCAATTTACCTCCCAGAATCTGAAAATATATGCTGTACCCCCACCCGCTATTGTAAATAGATTAACCATCTGTGCTTATTCCTCCATTTGTGTACTAAATCCCATTACTGGATTATTTTCATCAGCATCAAACAGACTGATATTTGTCCCACTTTAAGCAAAACAAAAGACATAACAACAACATCAAAGTCTGGCCCTACTCTCTTGCTCTCCTTTACATAAACATTTCTCAAAAGAGTTATCTATGCTCATTGCCTTAAACTGTTTCCTTTGATTCACTCAAATGCAACCCAGTCAGGCATTTGTTTCTACTTCTTCGGGTGAAAATGGTCACCAGTGATCTCCACGTAGAGCCAACAATCAACCATCAGTCTTATTTTATTTGACTTAGTAAAATTTACTCAGTGGATCACCCCTCCTCAACTCACAGTGCCTCCCACTTCCCTTGCTTTCCCAGCACACTCTCTCTGTTTTCTCCATATCTCACAGACCCTTCCTTAGTGTCCTTTGGTTTCCCCTCTTCTTGCTGACACTGTAATGCCAGCAGACCCAAGGAACTAGTCTTTGATCCACTCCTTTGTCCTTCACTCACTATCTTGGCGATGACTTCCAATTTGACACTGGTGACTCACAACCATGGATCTCCAGCTTCAATTTCTCTCCTAAACTCTGGACTCATATAACTGACTGCCTTCACTAAGTCTGTATTTGGACATGTGATAGCATCAAACTCATTGTGTCCAAACCGGGAACACTTGATTTTTCCCCCACAGCCAACCTCTGCTTTGCTTACAATCTTCCCATCTCAGTTGATGGAATGTCATCCTTCCAGTTGCTCCACCCCCAATTTTGGACTTTCTTTTGTTGTTCTTTTTTTCACATGCCTAATTAAATCCATCAGCAGACACTGTTGGATCTACATTTAAAATGTGTCCAAAAGCTGACTATTTCATACCACCTTGACTTCCTGATGCAGGCCACCATTATCTCTCACGTGGTTTTTGTTTTGTTTTAATAACTTCTTAAAGGTTCTACTTTTTCTTGCCCCGCCTTTCCTCCATCTTAAACACAGCTGCCAAAGTGCTCCTGCTTAAACATAAGTTAGTTAGGTCCTGCCACTCTGCACACTTCCTCACACTTCTGCTTCCAATAGCTTCCCATGTCACTCAGAGTAAAATCGGAAGTTTTAAAGCTGGCTACCAGGCTCTAAATGTCCCACCCTCACCCTCTCTTCTTTGACCATAATTTCTACTCCCCTCCCTGTCTACGGTCCTTTTCTCTCCCGACTGTTCGTCAATCAATTAACTGGCCAAGTGTCTTTATATGTTAGCAATTTTAATTTTTGTGTCTATTTGCCAACATTTCCCATTTGTCATTTAATCTTTACGATTATTTTTTTTTCCTTAAAATGCCTTCTTTTTGAATTGGTAATATACACACAGGCTTCAAAATTCAAAAGGTATAATAAAAGGGACGGTAACAATAAAAATTCTCCTTCACATCCCCTCCCACCCCCAGGCATCTGGCTCCCATCCCCAAAGGCAATAAATGTTATCGATTTTTTGCATATTTTTTCAGACACATAAAGGAAATATATGTATGTGTACATGAGAGAGGGAGGGTACGTGTTTACTTTTCCTGTTTTACACAATGTGTACTGTACATTGTGCACAAGGTTTGCTTAACCTTATATCACAACCTAACCATAACCCTTGGAGGGTGTTTTGCATCAGTGACTGCTAAGTATTCACATTTCGTTTTTCTTTTTACAGCTGCACTTGCAGCATACGGAAGTCCCTTGCCGAGGGGTCAAATCAGAGCTGCAGCTGCTGGCCTGCACTACAGTCACAGCAATGCTGGATCCAAGTCATATCTGTGACCTATGCCACAGCTTGTAGCAATGCCAGACCTTTAACCCAATGAGTGAGGCCAGGGATTGAATCACATCCTTACAGAGACAATGTCAGGTCTTTAACACACTGAGCCACAATGGGAACTCCATATATATATGGAGTTATATCGTTGTTGTTGTTGTTGTTTTTAATCTGGAAAATAATACAATGTATTGTGGTACAATAATCTATAAAACTAGTCTCTGTTGATATTAAGATTCTTTTCCTTAAACTTTAGCTACTACAGTTAATAACTAAAAATAAATTACGATATATTCAAGTATACAGTTAACCCTTTAACAACATGGAGGAGGGTGGGAAGTTCCTGTCATGGCTCAGTGGTAACAAACCCAACTAGTATTGAAACTGACCGCACTAATGGCCTGAACCTAGGCAGAACCCATATTGGGACTTGAACCCATGTGCTGGGGCTCGAACCCAGCCTAAACCCAGATTGAGATTTGAACCCACAGTTTTAAAGTTAGAATCACTCACTCAGTGTCTGGACTTCTGAGGTTCAGGTTCTCTGTGCCTCAGCACAGAAAGAATTCAGTGAGAGACAAAGTGATAGGCAAGAAATAGATTTATTAAGATAGAACAGTTGTGAGAGACACAAGTAGGCAAGCAAGGAGGCTCTGCCTTGTTTTCATGGCCCTCTTGAGCAGTTATTAACTTATGGTGGCCTCTCAAAGTCTCCTAGGTTTCCCTCCCTATCTATGGTCCCTTATTGGGACTTCTACAACTACCTGCATAATTACCCTACTCTGTCCCTATCAGTATCCATGAGGATGCAGCCTCAGTCCCTGACCTCACTCAGTGGGTTAAGGGTCCAGGGTCGCCATGAGCTGTGATGTAGGCCTCAGATATGGCTCGGATCCCACATTGCTGTGGCTGTGGCATAGGCCAGTGGCTGCAGCTCTGATTTGACCCCTAGCCCTAAAAAGACGACCAAAAAAAAAGGAGGAGGAGGGTGGGAGGGGTTGGGGCACTGACTCTCTGTGCAGTTGAAAATCTGGGAACCATGAACTTCACCAGTCCTTCTCAGTTTTCTCCCGTTTGGCACAACAGGATGGCTGGAGTTGAGTATTTCCTTTCCCCCACATGGAAGGCTAGCTGGACTAGGATATTTCCTTATTTTCTGCCCCCAGGTAGGTTAGGTTCTAATAACACTTGCAGCAGTTTAGGCGCTGATAAAATAGTTTCTCTTGAGGGCAGGCTTTGTTAAGAAGAGAATGCTCTGGAGTAGTACAGAATGGTTCATTTTCCCCTCCCCCTGCCAGAGGTCTTGAGGGGATTTTTCTCAGATATCTATTGTGGTACCTAGTAGAACTCCTTGAGGTAAAACACACAACAATGTGGGGGCCCCATGACTGTGGCCCCTTAGAGCGTTTAGCTCTCAGAGTTTTAGCTCTCACACTCAGCTTCCCGGACTTCCTCGACTGCAGTCCGTGTTTTCCTACTCCAGCTTTACCTCCTGTGAAGCCTTCTGCTCTTCTCAGGTAATCTGTATTTCTATCACCTATGGCTCCAATCTGGGGGGCCGTGATTTGCCCTGTGACCTTATTTCTTACAAAGTTAAGAAGAGTTGTTGATTTTCCAGTTTGTTCAACTTTCTCCTCCTCCTTAGAGTAGAGCAGAATATTCTAAGCTCTTTACTTGCTGGACTGAAAATTGGAAGTCCCTACTGATTCTTTAAGGATTTAAAACTTGCCTGAAAAAAACATCCTGTTAGATTTTATTAAACGCTTACGTCATTTCATTTATTTAAATTTTTTCTTTATGGTTTTTACTGCAGGTAACATGTCTTAAAGGGTTTTGTCCACTCCAAGATTACTTAATATTTGTTTTTATTTTTATCTAATTCTTTTATGATTTTTTTTTTCTTCTTTACTTTTAAGGCACCTGGAGCTTATTGATCTGGAGACATATGCAATAAGAAAGAGCTCTAACTTTATTTTTTAATTGCCTGTTATTTAGTGCTATCATATAAATAATCCAGTCTTTCCCTCAGAGTATAAAAATTTTAGGAATTCCCGTCGTGGGTCAGCAGTTAACGAACCCAACTAGCATCCATGAGAACGAGGGTTCGATCCCTGACCTCGCTCAGTGGGTTAAGGATCTGGTGTTGCCATGAGCTGTGGTGTAGGTTACAGACACGGCTCAGATCCCATGTTGCTCTGGCTCTGGCATGGGCCAGCAGCTCCAGCTCCAAATGGACCCCTAGCTTGGGAACCTCCACAAGCCTCAGGTGCAGCCCTAAAAGACAAAACAACGACAACAACAACAATAACAACAAAAGACCAAAAAAATTAAAATAATAAAAATTTTACCTTTATAATAAATAAAATTATTACAGATATTTTCTGTTTTCTGTATTTCTATCTTGTTTCACTGATCTATTACATATTACACAGACATAAAACTTTCTAATTTATTTTGATATTAAAATATATATATCTATATTTGGCTGTGCAAATTTCGCCACTCCCTCACCCCCAGTTTTTCTTTATTTTTGAAAGTTTGGGTGTTTTTACAAATTTAATCTTCCTAATAAAATTTGGAATACTATTTAATAATTCTTCAATTGCAACTGTATTAAATTGACAGACTAAGTTCATGAGTCATGGATATTGTGAAATCAAATTAACTATTGCATAAAATCAGGAATTTTATTCTCATACTGGTCTAAGACATTAGTATGGACTAATTGCCTTTGAAAATTCAGCAGTGAGTTTGGCTTCCCAAACAGTTCAAACAGGGTACCAGCTCAGCTTTCCCCTGATTATCTGGATTCTGTCCTTGTCTTGGGTGCTGTTTTCCTTCATTCACCAGACAGCTGCCAGCAGCAACCATAGCTATATACTTTGAGGTAGATCCACAGAGAAGAAAAAACACTTCTCCTTACAAGTATCTAACAACAGTTCTGAGCTGTGCCTTGATTTGGACCACCCCAAGCTCATCGCCGTGGCCTGGGGCAATGAGGATGCTGACTGGTGCATGCTCCCTAACAGGGCCTACCTTTGGATCTGGGGATGGAGACAATGCAACCCAAACTGGAAAGCTGCTACAACATAGAGGGTATTAGAATAAATAAATCTTGAGATTAACCATGATTTCCACTGCCTTCAGCCCAATGAAAATGTCTTATAATTAAGAAAGGTCCCCCAGATTTTTCAGCCTTCTTGCATCATAGCATCAGGCATCTGTTTAAAATATACACATACTCACTTGTGCGGGTATGCACAAATATGTACACAATCTATGTGAATTTTCCCAAGGCCTAATAACTAGAACCAAAAGGGGAAACGGCCATATCAAAATAATGGCAGATAAGTTCCCGTTGTGGCTCAGCAAGTTAAGAACCCAACATACTGTCTGTGAGGATAAGAGTTCAATCCCTGGCCTCACTCAGTGCATTAAGGATCCAGTGTTGACGTGAGCTGTGGTGTAGGCTGCTGATGCAACTTGGATCCTGCATTGCTATGGCTGTGGCGTAGGACCGCAGCTGCAGCTCTGGTACGACCCCTAGCCTGAGAACTTCTATATGCTGCAGATTGAGCTCAAAAAAGAAAAAAAATTATAGTTGAATTTACAATTCACTACACTAATTAGAATAGTATATTTACATGTTTTACTCCCCACTAGCCACTGATCTCTGATGCCCACCACCTCCATATTTACTCAAAATTATCCACTTAAATCTCTTTCCCCTCAGTAAGACTATTTCTGAAATCTCATTCAACTTTATCAGTGCTTCATCATTCACTGCCAGAATATTTATAAAATAGTCTCTTCAGTTGACATTTGTATGTCATTTTCACTTGGTCAGGATACATGTGTATATGTTGTTTCCCCTCAATATTCCATGCCTTCTCAGAGGCAAGGCCACATTCTACTCTAGTCTGTCTGTTGAACCTCCTACCAAGGAGCTTAGCAGAGATCATTGTATTAAGGATTACCCAATAAATATTCATCAAGAAAAATATGGCATTACTGTATAGAATTTATTCTGAATAATTATATGTGGCAAGCAGGCTATTAAACTAGAATTTATGAACCTATATTCTCCAAAGTAGATCCCTACCACTCCCATAACATGCCATGCCACTCTCACCTTCATTGTTTTCACCTTTAATTCAACTTAATTGCACAATCATTTATTTAAAAGCTGCTATGTGCCAGGATGTGCTGAGTACTAAGGATACAAATATTGCTAATTAATTACTTTGTCTTCAGTGGGTTTACAGCCTAGTCACTTAATATCCCTTCTCAGAACATCCTCACTACCACTTTTCTGCCTTAACCCTAACCATTCCTCAAACTCCATAGTGCATTTTATTTCCTACATCAAGCCTCTGTCAGCATTTTCTCCTCAGTGTTTCTCCTTTCTGCAGAAATCTTAGCATGTGCTAAATGTCCATCTTATTCTCTATTTAATCTTCAGTAATGGCAATGGAGCTGTGAATCTCATCCTTTTCTGAGAGCCACAGGTTTTCACAAAGGAAGAGCAGAAACTGAGTTGAGATTAAAGCAAAGGTAAAAAAGAGGGCTGTAAAGAAAAGATCCTAGTGCAAGGAAGCCACTACAGACTGCTAAAGTAAACGTCTCCATGCTTAGGAGCTGTTAACCTAGAAACACCACAGTCTCAGCCAGTTTTCCAGAGGGGACAAGATGCCATCTGGGAGGAAAGGTCATGGGGCAGCCGACTTGCTTAAAGGGGACACAGCTGATGACCTTCCTCACAGCCACAGCCACAATCAGTCTAATTACTAAAAACAAAAAACAAAAAAAGCAAAGACAAAAAACCCTCTCTTACTTGCTTGGGAAGTTTAAAATCTCTTTAACAAGGATGAGGAGGGATGAGGAGGAGAGAGAGGATGTTGATTTTACAAATTAGAGACTAATGCATAGTTAATATTTCACTGCGACTGAGTTTCAGTTAAAGCGTAATTAATCAATCAACAACTATAAGTGATACATTATTAATTTTTTTTCTCAGCCTTATTACAAGGCGGAAAGCAAGGAAGACAGCAAGGCAGGGAGGGAGGAGGCTCTCAGGAGACCAAAAACGTGTCTGCCCATGAGGAACACGTGACCGTCGCCACAGAGGTGTAAGAAAGCATCAGGTCAGGAGAGACGCAGACTTCGCCTAGGATTGTTTTTCTGAGTGTGCTGAGACACGGAGGAGCTGTCACTGAAGAGTCGGGATCAAGAAGCTACCAAAGAACTATTCTTGGTAGGATGTAAGATTTCCCTTGTTATTTGTTTCTTAACAATAGTAATTTCACATAGAAGCACTTTGTTCACAAGCAATTCATTAAGAAATGTAAGAAATACTAGTATTTGTCACATTCATCTTCTTTAATTTCAAAGGCATAGCCTTTTACTTCTAATTTACTGTAAATGTGTCCTTCAATAGTTTTCCTTTCTTTTTAAACGTATATTCTTCAGGGAAATTTTTGAGGTCAATATAATAGAGTGAAGAGCATGTTTTCCTAGCAAAACGTTCCCCAGGAACTTCATATTCAGAAGACTACATGAAGTAGGCTATTGATCTGAACCAGAGTGGCATTTCCAGGTTTGTTCATTAAATGAATTTGAATACAGAATTTACACTAGAGAAGACGACCCTGACAAAACTGAATTTTAAATTACTTAACATTATAGTTGTCATTCAGCAGAGGACTGTCATTCTCAGGATAGAGTCAAAAGTGCACTTATAAAGTGTCATTTGTAGCAACATAGGTGGACCTAGGGCTTATTATACTATATGAAGTAAATCAGAGATAGATAAATATCATATGATATCACTTACAATGTAAAAAAATAATACAAATGAATCTATTTACCCAAAAAAACCCCAGACTATAGACATAGAAAACAAACTTATAGTTACCAAAGGGGAAAGGGAGAGGAAGAGGGATCAGTTAGGAGTATGGGATTAACAGATACACACTACTACACATAAAATAGCTAAGTGACAAAGATTTACTTGATAGCACAGGGAACTATATTCAATATAACCTATAATGGGAAATAATCTGAAAAAAATATATATATATATGTATGAGTCATTCTGCTGTATACCTGAAACTAATACAATATTATAAATCAACTAAACTTCAATTTTAAAAGTGCATTTTCAAAAAAAAATTATAAAACATACTTTTGTTCACTATAGGACAGAATTACTGTAGATTACAAGTAACATAATTCCATAGGCATATTTTCCATTGTAATAAATTACTACTGATTTGTAAATTTCCACTGAAGAGGAGCTTCACATCTTGAAATGAAAATTCACAGTTATCAAAAGTTCATGTTTGAAAACTATTTCTTACCTGTATAGTAAAGAGATAAATAAGAGGGATATTTTCATCAAATTTCAACCTTATAAAAAAATTTTAAAACCATTACTTCAGGGAAATTACCTTGGAGAAAAAAAAAATCTCTTTGTTCAACATAGTCAATCTAAGCATTATTGACAGACTATATTCTAACCACAAAGTATCTATGAAAACAGTAAATCAGAAATATAGTGATCCCTAACAAAAATAAAAATTTAGAAACAAAAATCTGTGTAATTTAAGTAGTTTTATCTTATTACCTGTATATATCTTCTAACTGCTGATCAAGAACTTGAAGTTTCTTTTGATATTTCTCTGTAAAGTCACGGAACCCATTAAGGATTGAAGATTTCAAATCAGGGTATGGACATTCCAAAGCTTCCAATTCCATGGGCAGCTCACTGAGCAGATTACTTCTTTCTTCTGAAGAATGATCTGCTATCTGAAGAAAATTAGATGACTTTTATTTCATGTAGATGACAAATTGAAAAATTGCTTTTTTTTTTTTTTTTTTTTTAGGGAGGTACCCACGGCATATGGAGGTTCCCAGGCTAGGGGTTGAATTGGAGCTGTAGCTGCCAGCCCACACCACAGCCACAGCAATGCCAGATCCAAGCCGTGTCTTCAACCTACACCACAGCTCACGGCAACACGAGATCCTTAACCCACTGAGCGAGGCCAGGGATTGAACCTGTGTCCTCATGGATGCTAGTCAGATTTGTTTCCACTGAGCCATGATGGGAACTCTGATAAATTACTAGCTGTATTGTACTTACTTTCACACTCCAGTCTGAAATACTATTTTCTATTTTCTGTTGCTCTAGCTTAAGACTTTCAAAGACAGCTTTCAATTGTTTCTTCACGAAGTCAACCTACAGGACATTGAGAACAAGCAATATGCAACTTACTGTGATTTATCTAATATTAATATTTAAAATCCCAGGAATTTTTCTCAAAAACCAATAAGTGATGACAACTTAGGTAAGGGAAAGTCCCTTTGAGGACCTATGAAAGACTGTTCAAGAGATGCTGCAACCAAGTAGTACCCATCAGAAACATGGAGCATAAAGGGGCTTCTCAACATATAACCTCAAAAAGGGCTCAGTCATAGCTCTGCAGACACATTTGGATTTTGGTTGTGATAAAGCAGAAAGCTTCCCAGATTGCTTCTGTTTCAATTGCCCCTCCCTTTCCTTGTATCCATGCTTCTAATTGCCAGCTGGGCATGGATTCTTAATGTTTATTTTTAATTACTATTTATGAAAACATGACAACGCTACAGAATAACTGAAAAATAAAGTAGGAAGAATCACCTAAAAGTCTACGTCTAATGCAACAATTATAATGGAGCTTATGCTAGTCAGGAGAGGTACTCAAGGAATTAATACAAAAGTAGTAAGATTGCCCTATTACCTCACCTACTTATGATGAGGTAGGTGAGGTAATAGGGACTGTGGGTCATCTGGATAGATGGATGATCAGGACGGGCTTCTCAGAGGAGAGGAACTTTAAGCAAACACCAAAATGACAAAAAGAGCCATCATTGAGACAGAAGAAATAGCCAGTGCAAGGCCTTGAGACAGGAGGGAGTCTGGCATAATGTGAGGAATAGAAAGAAGGCCAGCATCAATGTGACAAGGTCTAGTAGGAAAAGGAGGGCCTCAGGTAGGTAATGAGAGCCCTGAGAGATTGACATGACCTCCTTCACTTAAGGTAGAATCTCAGAATACACTGGAAGAAGGGGTGGTGATGAGGTCATTGTAACATTCTAGGCAAGAAATGAGCACGCTTATACAGATTCAGGTAGATAGCAAGTAGATAAAATTTGCTATACCTTCTATTTAAATACACAAGACATACATGTTTCTCATCTCAAACTGTTCCAATTGGGATGAAAATAAAAATATTACACTATTAAAAGTAAAGAAAATATACTGACCTCTTCCAGTACCTTCACGGAGTTAAACTCACTATGGGAGTGGGGATGCTGAGAAATGTGATACTGTCTGTATTTTAGATCTGCTCTCAATTGCTGAATAGGATCTATCACATTTTTAAGATATGCACACCCTTGTTCTGATAACTCTTGTTCTATGGTAAAATAAGAGTAAATCAAAGCAATACATTATTTTTAAGTTTCTTCAAGAACAGGACAATAGGATACAGATTTATTTTTGGATTCCTTTAGAAAAAAACAAACAAACAGCAGTTAATATTAAAAGAACATGAAATGAATGGCCTACTTTCATCTTTAAGATGAAACTACTCTTTAAATATAGGATCAGAAAAAAACTTACCAAAATTCATAAGGTCAGAAAGACATTCATTTCCAATGTTCTCTTCATTGAGAAAGGATTTTATTTCAGATTCTATTTTACATCTGAAATAGACATTATCTCAATCAATTCTTTTATAATCATAAACATATATGTAGTTTTAAAAAACAACTAGCCATAGAAATATTCAGTCTAATATGGGCTTCTTGTTTGTTTGTTTTCTTTTTATAGTCATACCTGCAGCATAGGGAAGTTCCCAGGCTAGGGGTCGAATCTGAGCTGCACCTGCCAGCCATGCCACAGCCACAGCAACACCGGATTTGAGCAGCATCTATGACCTACACTGCAGATTGCTGGATCCTTAACCCATTGAATGAGGTCAGGGATTGAACCTCCATTCTCACAGAGACAGTATCATGTTCTTAACCTGCTGAGCCACAATGGGAATTCCCCCAATGTGGTTTTATTCACCTGTCTATTAATTCAGATCACATACCAAATTCTTAACATGGACTAGGAACTTGCTAGACTAGGAACTTGATAGACAGAAGCTTAGATGGATACTCCAGAAGAAATAACAGTGAAAGCAAGGCTTGTACTTGGTACACTATTTCAAAAGTAGAGAGAGCTCAAGTCACTGGAAAGCCACTGAGTCATGTTAAGCTGACCACACCAGCTCAGCTCTATGTTTCAGAAAGATTTCCAAGGCACCAAGATGGAGAATGGGCTAGAAGGAAGACTGATCAATAAAAATGAGAGATGAAGAGGAGGGAATCAGGCAAACCAAGGAGGTTATTTAAAAAGCTCAGAGAGGAGTTTCTTGGTGGCCTAGCAGTTAAGGATTTGATGGTGTCACTGTTGCAGCTCTTGTCACTGCTGTGGCATAGATTCAATCCCTGGCCTAGGAATTTCTGTGTGCTGTGGGAATACCAAAAAATTTAAAAAGTTAAAATAAAAAGCTCAGAGATAATGAGGTCCTGACCTACTGAAAAGGGAGGAAAAGTATATAGAATCTTTTACTGTATTAAGTATAGTCATTTTTAAAATAAAACTATAACCAGCTCTAAATGGACATCTACAAATATTACAGCCTATCCCTTATGTATGACAGGTTTAATGAAATAATAAAAAGTTTTTATTTATTATGATTTGTTAAAATACAATATTTAAAATTAAAATATATAAATAGCAACATTACAACAATCTAATACAATAACTATTTTAATTTTTGCAAATAAGTTTCTAGCCTTTGTCTACATGCATGAATATTTTAAATAGTTGCAGTTATGGCAGGTTCACCATTTTATATAGGGGTTTTTGAATAATAATTTAAAGATATTTCTAAATAATTTTCATCATTATAATTAATCTTAGAGGCTGCATAGTACTCTATTTTACATATATGCTATCATCTTCTAAGCCAATTCACATGCAGAGGACAGGGTTTTTGTATGTATAAAGGAGGGGTCCTCCTGTAGATGACACTTAACTATTTTCCTAGCATGAAGTTTTAGTCAGAAGTACTTTAAGATTACATTGGATTTGCATTTCTCTAATAATTAGTGATGTTGAGTATTTTTTTCATGTGCTTGTTGGCCATCTGTATATCATCTTTGGAGAAATGTCTATTCAGGTCTTTTTCCCATTTTTCAATTGAGTTGTTGGTTTTTTTGCTGTTGAGTTGTATAAGCTGTTTGTATATTTTAGAGATTAAGCCTTTGTCAGTTGCATCCTTTGAAACTATTTTCTCCCATTCCGTAGGTTGTCTTTTTTTTTTTTTTTTTTTTTTATGGTTTCCTTTGCTGTGCAAAATCTTGTCATTTTGATTAGGTTCCACTGGTTTATTTTTGCTTTTATTTCTGTTGCCTTGGGAGACTAACCTAAGAAAACATTTGTACAGTTGATGTCAAAGAATGCTTTTGCCTATATTCTCCTCTAGAAGCTTGATGGTGTCTGGTTTTAAGTTTAAATCTTATAAGCCATTTTGAGTTTATTTTTGTGCATGGTGTGAGGGTGTGGTCTAATTTCATTGATTTACATGTGGCTGTCCAGTTTTCCCAGAACCACTTGCTGAAAAAACTGTCTTTTTCCCATTTTATATTCTTGCCTCCTTTGTCGAAGATTAATTGACTGTAGGTATCTGGCTTTATTTCTGGGTTCTCTATTCTGTTCCATCGGTCTGTATGTCTGTTTTTGTACCAGTACCACTCTGTCTTGATTACTTAGCTTTGTAATATTGCCTGAAATCTGGGACAGTTATGCCTCCTGCTTGGTTTTTGTTCCTCAGCATTGCTGTGGCAATTCTGGGTCTTTCATGATTCCATATAAATTTTTGGATCCTTTGTTCTAATTCTGTGAAAAATATCATAGATAATTTGATAGGGATTGCACTGAATCTGTAGAAACTACTATGAGGTACCACCT
Source organism: Sus scrofa (assembly GCF_054392235.1). Lineage (NCBI taxonomy): Eukaryota > Metazoa > Chordata > Mammalia > Artiodactyla > Suidae > Sus > Sus scrofa. The sequence goes on from NC_139397.1 coordinate 79,579,496, forward strand.
CACACCTGTCAGAATGGCCATCATTAATAAGTCAACAAATAACAAGTGTTGGAGAGGGTATTTAGAAAAGGGTACCCTCCTACACTGTTGGTTAAAATGTAAATTGATACAACCACTATGGAAAACACTATGGCAGTACCTCAGAAAACTAAATATAGAATTACCATATGACCCAGAAATCGCACTCTTGGGCATATACCTGGACAAAACTTTCCTTGAAAAAGATACATGCACCTGTATGTTCATTGCAGCACTATTCACAATAGCCAAGACTTGGAAACAACCTAAATGTCCACTGACAGATGAATGGATTAAGAATATGTGGTAATATACACAATGGAATACTATTCAGCCATAAAAAAGAAAAAATAATGCCATTTGCAGAAACATGGATGGAACCAGAGACTTTCATACTAAGTGAAGTAAGTCAGAACGACAAAGACAAATACCATATTATATCACTTATATCTGGAATCTAATGTACAGCACAAATGAACCTTTCCACAGAAAAGCAATGCATGGACTTGGAGAACAGACTTGTGGTTGCCAAGGGGGAGGGGGAGGGAGTGGGATAGACTGGGAATTTGGGGTTAATAGATGCAAACTATTTGCATTTGAAGTGGATAAGCAATGAGCTCCTGCTATAGAGCATAGGGAACTATATCTGATCATTTGTAATATAATATGATGGAGGATAATGTGAGAAAAATAATGTATATATATGTATGTGTGTGTGTGTGCGTGTGACTGGGTCACTTTGCTGTATAGTAGAAAACTGACAGAACACTATAAGCCAAATATAATGGAAAAAGTAAAAGTCATTAAAAAGAAGTGGAGTTCCCGTCATGGTGCAGTGGTTAACGAATCCAACTAGGAAGCATGAAGTTGCAGGTTCAGTCCCTGCCCTTGCTCAGTGGGTTAAGGATCCGGCATTGCCGTGAGCTGTGGTGTGGGTTGCAGACGCGTTGCTGTGGCTCTGGCGTAGGCCAGTGGCTACAGCTCCGATTCGACCCCTAGCCTGGGAACCTCCATATGCCACGGGAGCAGCCCAAGAAAAATGGCAAAAAGACAAAAAAAAAAAAAAAAAGGAGATTACATTGGAAACTTACACAGAGAATAGCTGCATAATAGTGGAGTAAACCCAAAAATTATTTTGTAATGGATTTTTTAAAAGCAAAATCATAGCACTTATAAACCATCTAGCCCAGCCCACTTATATTTTTCAGCATCCAGAAAGCCATGGTAGAACCTAGAAACCAACAGGAGAAGTGGAAACCAACAGAAGACATTAACCTGCTACTGTGCATGTAATAGTTTCAGCAAGCTCCATCTTGGCTTCCTATATTAACAATCTTGACCTATCAGACAAGACCAGCCAATTTCTCTAATTGTCTTAATTGCCTAACAAAATCCAGAAGCAAGTACTACAAGACTGTGGGACTAGCTTGTAAATGCAGGCAAAGTTTTTCCAAATTGTGTCCTATAAAATAGAAACATCAATGAGATACTAGAGGAATCTGGGAAATGGTGAACTATACAAAATCAGCCAAGTTTCCACAGTGCAGGACTTCTTAGGAACTTGATTATGCTAAAAGGCATTGAGATGTCCCAAAAAGGAGATGAAGTATGAAGTACCTTAGACTAGCTATTTGATCTGCTTCTCTCTCTTATAAAAGCCTGCCCCAAGCTGTATACCAGAAGGCAGAGAAGGAAATCTCACAACTGCTGGCTAAGGAATGAACAAAGGGAATTCTCAGAGGGTCTGAGTCACCCATTATGAATACTGGTCTCAATTTCATCTTTAAAGACACTTTTCCAGACAATATTTAATTGTCGGTAAAACCCCATGATATTCTCTGTATAAAGGTGATACTTTTAAAACAATGCAGTAAAACTAAAATGTGAGCGAGAGACCACATACATTCCTAACAGACACTATTGTAAGGCTCATAAATAAACACTCTAAACTTTATTATTCCAAATTTCTTATTTAAAAAAAATAATAATGGGGAGTTCCCATTGTGGTGAAGTGGAAATGAATCTAGCTAGGAACCATGAGGTTGCAGGTTCGATCCCTGGCCTTGCTCAGTGGGTTAAGGATTTGGCATTGCCATGAGATGTGTTGTAGGTCACAGACGAGGCTTGGATTTGACATTGCTGTGGCTGTGGCTGTGGCATAGGCTGGTGGCTATAGCTCCGATTAGACCCCTAGCCTGGGAACCTCCATATGCCATGGGTGCGGCCCTAAAAATAAATAAATAAATAAATAAATAAATAAATAAAATAATTGTAATTCTTAACCACATGGCTAATATGAATTACTTCCTCCTAAATCTCTAAACCTGTCACTCTGAAAGAATAAAGCAAGTGCTCCTGGGACAGCATATCAAGATCTTCAAGGGATGTAGTTTGAATAGTAAACAGTGAATATAATTTTATAAATTTAAATATAAAATGTAATTTCATATTTTGAAAAATCTTAATCTAATTTTTTTACTACAGATTTCCTAGAATTAAGGTTTCATAACTCTTTTTTTTTCCTAGCACAGCTAGACCATTTAGGTCTCAGGTGACGTGAATGGAACCTTGTAGAAAAAAGAAAAAGTCGCTCACTTCTAAGGTCATGGAGCACAGGAGTTAAAGGCAAGTGATTCATTACCATCTCTGTATAAACTAGCTGATTTACCTTATGCAAAAACTTTAATTATCTGAACCTCAAGATTCTTATCTCTAAAATGGGGATAACAAGGATACCTACTCTGCATGATTATTGTAAGGATTAAATGAAAGAAAGAATGTAAAGTACTTAATTAACATATTACCTACTAACACGTTACCCAGCAAAAGTCAGATGTCATTGGAGGCCCCTACCTTCTGGGACAGGAGATACTCAAATGGATTCTCTTATGGTCATGTATAAGGGTATTTTATTTATAATCTTTCCTTAAAAGGAAATGTAGATTTCAAACGTTGAGAGATAGTGATAGAGCTTAAACTCCTGATTTTCTGGTGGTCTCTAAATTCTCCATAAATCCAGCCATTTCTCAAACTTTCTTCCTATCACTATTCATTTGTAATTTCACTGAACACACATTGGAATTAGCCTCCATTCTAGAATAACACAGAAAATTGTCTTAGAATTCTTCTTTTTGTCCAATATTCAGCCCTACAACTTTCAGGACATTAAAGTTATTACTACTTGAATGTTCCTTACTTCCATTGTCTTTGTGTCATTCCAGTTCAGCCAAAATAATTACTTTCCATAATGATGTGTATATATGCCTCTTCTATCTAGTTCAAGAACACACACACACAAAAAATAACAAAATTCACAACTAAAGACTGAACAATCTCCACCCAAATGGACTGGAAACCTTAAAAAAGATACCCTACTCCAGAAGAAAAAGAGGAGGCCACATCAAGAGGTAGGAGGGGCGATTTCGCGATATAAACCCCATACCTCCAGAGTGGGAAGCTCCACAGACTGAAAACTAACTGGTTCACAGAGATTCACCTACAGGAGTGAGAGTTATGAGCCCCACATCAAACCCTCACATGTGGGGATCTGGCACTGGGAGAAAGAGACCCTGGAGCATCTGGCATTGAAGGCCAGTGGGGCTTGTGCGCAGGAGCTCCATGGGACTGGGGGAAACGAAGACCCCATTCTTAAAAGGCACACACAGACTTTCACGTACACTGGGTCTCAGGGCAAAGCAAAGTCTCCATAGGAATCTGGGTCAAACCTGGCTGCAGTTCTTGGAGGACATCCTGGGAGAACAGGGGTGAATGTGGCTTGTTGTGAGGGAAGGACATTGAAGGCAAAGCTCTTGGGAATACTCAGCAGCTGCCTTTCTCTGGAGGTGGCCATTTTGGGAAAATCTGGCCCCACCCCATCAGTCAGCACTGGGAAGCCCCAGGGCAAACAATCCAGGTGGGATTCACAGCCCCGCCCCTCAGTGAAGAGGCTCCCTAAAGACCCCTCAGGCATACAGCTGCCTCTAATCCCAACCAGAGACAAAGCCCCACCCACCAGAGGGATAGGAATCAACTCTACCTACCAGTGGGCAGGTATCAGTCCCTCCCTTCAGGAAGCCTAGAGCAAGCCCCCATACTGACTTCAGCCACAAGGGGGGCAGACACCAGAGGTAAGAGAGGCTACAACTCTATTATCTGTAAAAAGGTCACCACACCAAAAACCTATAAAAATGAAAAGACAGAGAGCTCTAACTCAGATGAGGGAGAAAGGAAAAACCCCAGAAAATCAGCTAAGCGAGGAGGAGATTCTCAGCCTCCAGGAAAGACTTTAGACTGTCGATGCTGAAGATGATGCAAGACATTGGAAATAAACTGGAGGCAAAGATGGATAACTTACAGGAAACACTGAGCAAAGAGATACAAGATTTAAAACTTAAACAAGAAGAGATGCAAAATACAATAACTGAAATAAAAAATTCACTAGAAGCAGCTAACAGCAGAATACAGGAGGCAGAAGAACGAATAAGTGAGGTGGAGGACAGATTAATGGAAATTATGGATGCAGAGCAGAAAAGAGAAAAAAGATTGAAAACAAATGAAGAGAGTCTCAGGGAACTCTGGGACAACATTAAATGCACCAACATCTGTATTATAGGGGTGCCAGAAGGAGAAGAGAGAGAGAAGGGGACAGAAAAAATATTCCAAGAGATGATAGCCAAAAACTTCCCTAACATGGGAAAGGAACCACTCACTCAAATCCAGGAAGCACAACGAGAACCATATAAAATAAACCCAAGGAGGAATATACCGAGACACATATTAATCAAACTGACCAAAATTAAAGACAAAGAGAAAATCTTGAAAGCAGCTAGCGTAAAGAAACAAGTAACATACAAGGGAACCCCAATAAGGTTATCGGCTGATTTTTCAGTAGAAATTCTGCAGGCCAGAAGGGAGTGGCATGATATACTTAACATAATAAAAGGAAAAAACCTCCAACCAAGATTACTCTACCCAGCAAGGCTCTCATTCAGATTTGAAGGAGAAATCAAAACCTTCACAGATAAGCAAAAGTTGAGAGAATTCAGCAACACTAAACCAGCCTTACAACACATACTAAAGGAACTTCTCTAGGCAGAAAAGAAAAGACAGCAACAGGAAACAAAAATTCCACAAATGACAAGGCTCACCAGTAAAGATATATATACAGTAAAGACACAAAATCATCCATGTACAATTATACCATCAAAATCAGAAATCATGAGAAGAGGTGGGTACAAATGCAGGACACTGGAGATGAACTTGCAGTTAAGACAACAACAACTTAAATCAATCTCATATACATATAGACCCTTATATCAAAGCTTCAGAATAACTGCAAACCAAAACTACAATTGATACACAAACAAGGAATCTCTGAAGAAGAAATATATCTCATAGTAAATAAGTGCATAATCCACCATGAAGGGGGTCATTTGACATCATTCTTGGAATGCTGAAGTCTTCTTACATCTGATTCTGATTTCCTCTCCATCAAAGAATTTATGATCATTATAATTAAATAATGCAACTGTACAATTAAATAATACAGTTCTACAATTGTATTATTAATAACTATTTCTCTCCATGGTACAATGTAAGGTCTATAATGTCTTGTTTATCACATCACCTAGAATGGTATAAGGCCTATACTGAAGAATCAATAAGATGTAACAAATTATGAGGACATATTTATATAGTTAACTGTTTTTTAACCAATTTATGCATTTTATATTTTACTTATTTTCAGAGGGTGTATTATTTTTATTATTCTTACCAGTTAAGTTATTCTTTTTATTATGCTATATAAAATATTTAATGGTATATAAGGCTTTCTTCTTTATAAATTTTAGTTGCATAATATACACACTTTTAATATAATGCTAATTTTTAAAGAAAAATTGAAATGTAATAGATAATACTAAATAGTAAAGATGAAAGCCATACAAAGTGGGATAAAGTATAGAATAAATTTCTTATTTGTCTCAGCATATTTTCCATTCCAGTTCTCCAGAGGGAGTCACTTAATCTGTTTCTTAAGATCCATGATATAATAATCTGTGTGAATGTAATTGTGTTTAAGTATATATATTTTATTCTATAAAAAAATAAAAAATTTTAAAAAAGAACATATACACACATTAAAAAGGGCGTGGAATAGCCAAGATGAAAAAAACTTTCCACTGGGAGTTTCCATTGTGGCTCAGTGGTTAACGAACTCAACTAACATCCACGAGGATGCCGGTTTGATTCCTGGCATAGCTCAGTGGGTTAAGTAAGGATCCGGCATTGCTGTGAAGTGTGGTGTAGGTTGCAGATGAGGCTCACATCCTGCGTTGCTGTGGCTGTGGCTGGTGGCTACAGCTCCGATTCAACCCCTAGCCTGGGAACCTCCATGTGTTGAGGGTATGGCCCCTGCAAAAAAAAAAAAGACAAAAAGACAAAAAAAAAAAAAAACACTCTCCCCAGTGCCTTTACATTCAAGGCTGCATCAGTGAACACCATAATTAAAACTTCCTGGACTTTCCTTGTGGCTCACAGCATAACCACTCAGCGTTTTTTCTACTGTTGCTATGTCTCAGCCCCTGGCTCAGGAACTTCTGTATGCCACAGATGTGGCCACTTAAAAAACAAAACAAAACAAAAACATCCTAATAGCTTTCCATTTTTTAAAACCATGTTTCAAGTTATGCAAATTTTCCAGTGGGCTCAAACATTCTCTCCATAAAAAGCGACATTTTGAGGAATAAGATGTGTCTGATTTGTTTTTATAATAGAAAAATAACAAAGTCTATATAAATTTGTTTTTCTTTATTTTAGGTTACATAATGTTATTAAAACCATTTTGAATCATGTGCCTTTTATATCACATGTAGGAATCACTTGCCAGAATTAGGAAACTCCTATGAAAAGCACCTATGTCAAAAAATATAGTTAATGGTATTTGGAAATTTGGCTTCGAATGGGGCCAGAAAATTATTTATTTTTATATAAAACATATGCTTACAAATGTACTTTTTTTTTTTTTTAAACAGCTATACCTGCAGCATATGGAAGTTCTCAGGCTAAGGAGTTGATTTGGAGCTGCAGAAACAAGGTTATCCCACAGCCAAGCAACACTGGCTCCAAGATGCATCTACGACCTACACCACAACTTACTGCAAAGCAGGATCCTTAACCCACTTAGTGAGGCCAGCGATTAAACCTGTATCCTCATGGAGACTACATCGGGTCCTTCACCCGCTGAGCCACAATGGGAACTCCAGTGTACATTTTGAAAATGCATACTTTATAAATAGTATCATTAAAACTAATACGTATGCCTCAAAAGGAGAGGAAACACATCTGCCTTCTCTTTCCGCCTTGACTTTGAAAAGAAATTTATTTCTCAAAGATTACAATTAAGACCAAGTATAAATTTGTTTTAATTTATATTGAAGCCACTGCTGGAAACAATAGCAAAAGTCAAAAATCCAAACTGAAAAAGTTATTTATGACACAGCTACATTCAGAAATCACTCGGCAGAGCTTCTGTGCCTGCCCACCTGCACCTTTATTAAGTGTCCTAGCTTAATAAATCTATTTCTTGACTATCAAAAAAAATCACTCATCTTGAATCCCTTAGTTCATTCATTTACTGAAAGCATTTATCTATCTCTTTCTATGTGTCCCACATAAAGATGAATATGATGGGATGTTGGCCGTGAGAAGTTTACCACTTCATATGAAGACAAATATGTAAATAAAGCATTATAATCCATTGTGCTAGATATAATATAAATAAATTCAAGCATGAATGGGAGTACAGAAGAGTAAGTAAATAGCAGATGAAAAGATTCTCTATTTTTCCTAAGGAGAGGAAAAGTCATATTAATATATTCACTGGATTCCACATTAAACTGAGGAAATGAAAAGATTTTAATTTGATTCACATTAAACTATAACTTTAAACTTTGGTTATAGGGTTTAATTAACATGAAAAGAACATCTACCTAGCTGTGATTCAATAATTCCTGTGTTCTTACTGAGACTTCCCTCAGTTCTTACCTGACTTCATTTAACCTCTGGTGTTCTTGCCACCACACTTGCTTGTGCTGTTTTATTAGTGTTTGTTCTTTAGATATCTTTGAAGTCTGCACTGCTTTTCTGATCTAGAGTTAGAAGAACAAAAGAGGAGCAATTTCAAAGCTTTTCAAAAGTGTTTTCCACAATAAAAATATCTAAATATTCTTTTTCAATCCTATTCATGCACATTCTAATACTAGCATCTTTCTAAAGAATGGTAAAGCAATTATATTTTCCATATGTACAATAAATAACACCTTAATTTATCCAGCCCCAGAAAAACTTGTGAGGGTACTCCTTGTATTTTTTTATCTTTTTACATATCTTCCTTATCAGGCATCATAGGCATCATTATTTCTGTTTTACAGATGAGGATAGTGAAGTTCAGAGAGATTAAAAGACTTGGTCAAGACCATCAAGCTTGTAAACATCAGAATCACACAGAACCTTGGTGTTCAGATTGGTTTTATGTGATACTTCAGCACAGGATAGGAAAACATAAGTTACTAAGAGGCCTACCTTTAGTCCCAGCTTCAGCACCTACTAGAAATGACTTTGAACTATATATACTATCTTAATCTTTGTATTCCATGACTTTATAAATAATTTTATTTTAGGCAAATATTTATTTGAAGGTACTAAACAAAGAAATAATGAAAAATCAGGTACCACTGAAAAGCAGATTCTCAATTAAGTTTAAAATTTCCCCCAACTTTATGGTTTTTAAAAAATGTAGTATGTAATTCATGCTTTTGAGTTTTCTTGAGCCACGCCAAGCCTAGGTCTGTTGCCTTAAGATCTACTCTTGGCCATATGCCTTGTATGCCCCACATCAGAGAGCAGCCTGTGTTTCTCAGACACCTCTATCAACTGCCTTCCATTTGGGCTCAGCCAGATAAAGATATAGGTGGTGATGGAAAGGAGAAGACAAAGGATTTCTCACCCCTCCTGCCTTCTCTACTCTCAGAGGGGATCTCCACAAGCATCTGCATCTTCTCCATTGCTCCAACCTTTCTTGACCATTCTACTATCTCTTGGTAGCCTCAGCCTATGGGATATGCTACATTCTTGCTTTTTCTAAATTTCCCTCTGACCCAGAAATGCTGTTTTAGTCCCTGTATCGGTTCACAGTACTCTGGCTTCTCAGATCCATCACCTGTGTAATTAAATACCCCTCTACTCTAAATCCTTAAGAGGAGTCTGTTTCCTGGTTGGACTCTGATTGACACTCATGTGTATGCTGAACTTGTATATTTCATATTAATATATTTAAATACCTACAAAAGTGATAATCGCAATCAGTAACTTGATGAAATATGCATATTGTGTATTTTCTCTGCCACTAGACTACTAGTACCCTGAGATATTTAGCAGATCAATACTGAAGGTATAAAAATTTCAGAAGTCTTGGGAGTTCCCCGGTGGCTCAGAGGATTATTAAGGATTTGCACTATCAATGTTCCCGTCGTGGCACAGTGGAAACGAACTTGACTAGTATCCATGAGGACGTGGGTTCCATTCCTGGCCTTGCTGAGTGGGTCAAGGATTCAGTGTTGCCGTAAGCTGTAGTGTAAGTCTCAGACATGGCTCGGATCCTGTGTTGCTATGGCTGTGGAGTAGGCCATCAGCTGCAGCTCTGATTTGACCCTAGCCTGGGAACTTCCACATGCCATGAGTGCAGCCCTAAAAAGCAAAAAAAAAAAAGGATTGGCGTTGTTATAGCTGTGGTGCTTAGGTCACTGCTGTGGTGCAGGCTTGATCCCCGGCCCAGGAACTTCCACATGCTGCAGGTGCAGCCAAAAAACAATAAAATCTTTAGAAGTCCTAAAAAGACTCTTCACAATGCATGCTATTTCTACTCATCATTCTCTGATTAATTTAACCTTGAGCTTATCTTTTTTGCTCTTCTGATTACTGATTCAAAATCAGGGGTATTAGAAAACAAACATTATTTACAAAAGCACAAAGTCAAAGTGAAACCTTTTCTTAAGATCGCTAAATTATGAAATTTAGGAGAAAAGTACATTTAAATCAGAACAGGACATTGCAGGAAAACGTTCAGCAATCTATTTCACTAAAAAATTAAAGTACATATACACTGTTTCTAAAATCAGAAACTGTAGTGTTTGAAGAATGCCTAAAACTCATTCCAACTATTTGCCTTCTATACTTTGCAAAGTTTGTTGCAGCAGGCACAACTTTTAAAATTAGATTTTTTTGACATATTTGGTCCATATTGCACAAAAAATTAAAACACATTGGTGAAAGATGTGGACACATTTTTATAGCTTAAAAAAATCAATGCTGCTGCCTTTGGGGCCAGGGATAGACCAATTAAGTAGACTATAAAAGTGAAAATAAAGCTACTATTTTTCTCTAGACACTCCCAATATTTTGCAGAACATCCCAACTTTTTTTTAATAAATTCATTCATTGACTCTACTTCTATCCTCAGGCCAAAAATAAAGTCTTTAAAAAAACAAAAAGATTTAAATTTGTATCTTTATCAATAGAGTTACTTCTTGGTGATTCCCATTCATTTTGCTAAGCAATAAGCCATTTGAAATCAATATTTAAGTTGGATAATAATTTCTTCAGAATACTGATGGATTAAAAATAATAAAAGTAACGCATTCATAAAATAACCAGAAACTAGAGGTTTCCTAGGGGGGTCATTATGATGATCCAAGATAATAATAAACCCTAAATAGACACCTTGAAATACCATAAAGCTCTTTGGGCCAGATGAATCATCTTTAGATATAAACAACAATAATTAAGAGTTTCCATCATGGCTCAGCAAGTTAAGAAACCGACTTGTACGCATGAAAATATGGTTCCATCCCTGGCCTCAGGTGTTGCTGCGAGCTGCTGTGCAGGGTGCAGATGTGGCTCAGATCTGGCATTGCTATGGCTATGGTATAGGTCACAGATGTGGTTCAAATCTGGAGTTGCTGTGGCTGTGGAGTAGGCCAGCAGCTGCAGCTCCAATTTGACTCCTAGCCTGGGAACTTCCATATGCCATAGGTGTGGCCCTAAAAATAAATAAATAATAAAGAAAATAAATAAATAAATAAACAATGATAATTAGTGGACAATTTAAAGGTTGGTTACCTGTACTTATGTCAAAATTCACTGAGATGTACACTTAAGATTTGTGTTCTTCACTGTATGTAGTTATACCTCAATAAAGAACTGTCAAAATAAAATTTTTTATAAACTACACTAAAATGCAATTCCTCAGCTATCAGGTTTGGCAAAAACACAAATGTTTTAACAAAATACTATGTGAGGCTATAGGAAAACTTACATTGCTGGTGGGAATACAAAATGATGCAACCCAGTCATAGAAGGGGATTCAGACTTTCATATGGATTTACCCTTTGACCTAGCAATCTTACCTATAGAAATCTATTTGAAAACCATATTGGCAAAAGTGTAAAAGATAAATGAACAAAGCTACTCATTGCAGCACTATTTATAATAGAAAAAGACAAGCACAGAAATTCTGTCAATAAGTGTTCTTGCCAAAATAAATTGAACTTTGAATCTGATCAAGTCTCTAGATACAACTACCAATTACTAGAAATACAAGAGAGAGAAATCATGTTTAATGACCCTGCCAGGATGTAATCAGTAAAACCCAGACTGTAAGAATCATAAAGGATAAACACTACAATTTCCTCAAAAAGTAAAATATAAGAATGCAAAAGGATGGATGAGAAAACCTAAAAAAAAATCAATTATAATATATGGATATTATTTAGATACTAATTTGAATAAACTTCAAGGAAAAAAACTTGGAGACAATCAGGGAAATTTAACACTGACTGATTATTTGAAATTATTAAAAAATTATTAACTTTTTTTGGGCCACACTCACAGCATGTGGAAGTTCCTGGGCCAGGGATCAAACTCATGCCACAGTTGCAGCAAAGCTAGATCCTTAACCTGCTGAACCACAAGGGAACTTCTAAGAAATTATTAACATTTTAATAGTAATAGTGTTTCCAAGTTTGGGGTTTTATAGTCCTAACATTTTAGAGATAGATGATGTAATATTTATGGTGAATACTATGATGTCTAAGATTTGTCTCAAAATAATCTGCTGTAGAGGAAAGTTGTAGGTGGGAGTACAGAGGAAACAATGGCCAAGAGTTGTTCATAGGTGGAGCTGGATAATGCTATGTGGAGATTAATGATATCATTCACTCTAATTTTGCATATGCTTGCAATTTTCCATAATATAATATTTAAAAAAAAGAATTAGTAGATGGATTACTTGAGTTGGACAAGAAGAAAAATTCATTCTTGCTAAGCAAAAAATTAAAAATCACTGTAAAGATCTCTTTTGTACTTAAATTTGGAGTGCATCATTAACATACAATGTACCAGTGATTAGTCTCAATTTTCAGCAAAAATCTATTATTCGGCTTCAGGATTAGTCTCAGCCTTTGAAGGACCACAGTGTCTTATATGGAATCCCAGAACTTGTGCATGATCAGTTACACAGCAGTTACATAGGTGACTGTCACATCTGTTCAGTATAACAATACCAGTGACACAAATCAGGCAAATCCTCTGCATTTATTGGTTTTTGTGTTTTTTGCTGGTTTTGTTTGTTTGTTTGTTTGTTTTTTTAGGGATGCACCTGTGGCATACCGAAGTGCCCAGGCTAGGGGTTGACTCAGAGCTATATCACCAGCCTACACCACAGCCACAGCAGCAACACCTCTGAGACCTATGCCGCAGCTCACAGGAATGTAGCATCCTTAACCCATTGAGAGAGGCCAGGGATTGAACCCATATCCTCAGGGATACAGGGTTCATAACCCGCTTAGCCACAATGGGAATTCCCTGAACTTATTAATTAAAAATATTTATTGTTAATTTTTTCCAAATACAGCTAAGTATTCTAGATGTAACGATGCAAAAATCTTATGTGCTTTAAATGTTAACATTCTTCAGTTTAAGTATATTTACATTTTATGCTCCATAGTAAAGTGCTATAATAATTAACAATGACTGTTAAATCTGTCAATTTCCTGTGCAAAAAAATGAGCACATTTAATTAGTAAAATAAATAGGGAACTGACTGATAATACAAATATTCAAAGAGAATGTGTTAACTACATAACATTAGGAAGAATAAAATATTATTCTTCAGCCAACACATATTTTATAAAAAATTAAGTAATAAGAAAGGATAACAGAGACAATACTATCATAATTCTATTTAGTATAGGCTGTTTGATATTTTAGCATTCACAACATCAAACAAAATAAACTTTAAGAATTGCATTTAATTTTCAGGTATCTAATTCCATTTAAGCCATGAGTCTTTCAAGAAAAAGTCCTATTGAGAATTGTTCACATCTTACAAGAACAAATTAAAAGCGAAATGTCAACTTGATATCTCTAAATTAAATGAGAAGGGAAGACTCCAAAAATCATGAAACAACATTCGCAATACATTCTCCTAACCAGATATAATAAAAAATGAAAATTATATAAAAGAAAGAAGACTATTAGAAAATGGTGAGGTATCCAGTTCACATTTTGTTCTTACTGACCAAAATTCAAAACAACAGATATTACAAAAATGCTTTAAAGGGCCTATTTTGGCTGTGCCTGTGGCATGCAGAAGTTCTTGGGCCAGGGATCAAACCTGTGCCACAACAGTGACCAGAGCCACAGCAGTGACAATGCTAGATCCTTAACCACCAGTCCACCAGGGAACTCCAAAAGGAAAATTCTTTATTATTGTGCATCTATGGAGACTAAAAATAGAAGCAAAAACTTGTCAAAATGATCACTAGAGACTGAACCATTTTTAGTAGTCAAAGGCAAGAGGTTTTTTGAGATTTGCCAAGCTATGAATCTCAGATACCAAGTTATTTCTAGAAAATACGTAACTAAAAAGCTTCTACATGAATTATGTCCTATAAACAAAAAGGTTATTGATTTATTTAAAATGTCAGTTGAGAGTGATCATCTGTTTAACCTCACAAATGTTTAACATAGTGACCAGAGAAGCAATCTGGTAGCTGACAGTACTGATTATTGCTCCCGTACTTAATGTCAAACTTTAAAAATCACATTAATAATTTAAAATTTTAAATATGTTTATGGTTTGATAACAATTCTATCATCAAAGAGAAATGAACTTTGAGGAAATACTAATTTTAACATTCAGTGATTCCACATTCATCCAAAAGGTGCATCTGGATAGAGGAATAGATGAAAGGGCAGATGGACAAACAGAGAGACCAACAGATACATAGATAATATTAGGAATATATATATATATATATGAGAATATATATGTATAGTCAGCCCTTGAACTACACAGGTTTGAACTGCATGGGTCCACTTTTATGTGTATGTTTTTTCACTTAATACTGTAGTATTACACAATCCACAGTTGGTCAAATCTGAGGTTGCAGAACCTCTGATATGGGGCAAACTCAGATTCACAGAGAGGGAAGATTAAGAGGGCTGACTTTAAGTTATACATGGATTTTTCTCCCGGCAGACAATCAGCTCTTCTAACCATGAATTGCTCAAGAGTCAAAAGAGTGTAGACAAAATATTTGTGGTAGCATCTTTATTACAAGAACTAAAGAACTAAAAAAATTCGTACTTTTTGGCCTAGACATTTCAGTCATAGGGATTTATCTAAGGAAGATGTATAGGCATGAAGATATTTACAAAAGCATAGTTTCCAGTATCACAAAATTGGATATAATATAAATATCCAAAAATTGGGATGTGATAAGGTATACATCTTTTTATATTTGGAGTACTCATCACTCCTCTTTTTGATTGGCTAATTCTTATTGTCATTGAGATCCCAATTCAATGTCACTTTCTTAGAAAAGCCTTCCCACCCAGTTAGGACCAAGTCCTGCTTTTGTACACAAGACAGCATTTTTTACTGTAGCATTATACTTAATATACTTTTATTTCAGGGCTTATTTGATAAACACTGGCTTCTCTCCTCCCTCTCTCCTGAAAATAATACACCCCATGAGAGTAGGGGTTATATTCTGTTCACCAGTGAATCTTCAAGGCACATAAAAAATACTCATTTATGTATATATATGTATAGATGATGTATATACAATGGATCAGCATAGAAGTCAGATATGAAAATAGTTTTATTAGGATGATAGTTGCATAAGTGATTTTTCCCATAAAATTTGTTTGAATGTTCTGCTAACATTAAATTAATTTAAAGTTATATCTGAAACAAATAAGGCCCTACTTTTTAAGTGGTGTTCTTAGTTTAAGGGGACACAGCTCATGGATATATGATAATTTCTTCAGAAGAGGGTATCAAACATGCCTTGAAATCATGACAGTTGCCTTTTAAAAAGATATTAATAATAAAAAGCTATGTAAAACTAATATAACACAAAAATATTAAACACAAAGGAAAGCTTGTAAATATGCTGCTTTGCCAAATCAGATTTTTAATGCAACCAAGCAATGAAAATGCTATTTATAACATACTCTATTATCTGCATAAGAAGGAAACATATTGCATGAGTAATCCTAAACCCATCCATGGTCCTAAAACACTATTTACAATCACTTGCACAAAAAACCTCTTTGAAATCTAGTCCAGGTTCATCTTTTCTTAGATCAGGGCAAAAATGAAACTCTAGAAAAGAGAAGCCCCTGAGGTATATTTTGTATGGTACTGCAGAAGGAGCTTTAAATCAGATGATAATCCAGGGCTGGCATTTACTAGCAATTTTTATTTTTTTTAGATTATGTTAGAAATTGTGGAAAGCTAATGAAATAGCTATGTTTCTAAAAATAAAGTTGAATTCAGGCCTCATGGAATTGTTAATAACATTGGATGAGTAATCATGTAAACTACAAAGCACAGTGTCTGAGAGCATTCAAGAAATGTTACTATTCACTATTATCAATAGTTGGAAGGGAGTTCGCATCGTGGCTCAGTGGTTTAATGAATCTGACTAGTATCCATAAGGACGCAGGTTTGATTCCTGGCCTTGCTCAGCAGGTTAAGGATCCAGTGTTGCCATGAGCTGTGGTGCGGCTCAGATCCCACATTGCTGTGGCTGTGGTGCAGGCCAGCAGCTACAGTTCAGATTTGACCCCTAAGCCTGGGAACCTCCACATGCCACAAACAAGGCCCTAAAAAGACAAAAAAAAAAAAAAAAAAGAAAAAAAAGTTGGAAGATTTTCAAAGCCTATTTAGAAGGCTATTTATTTTCACATTTACATTGTAAATATCATTTTACTTCTTAGCAATTTAATTTTCCAAAAGTAGAAAACACACACACACACACAACTACTAACCTTTAGCTCTGCAGAGGCAGAAGCTAATCTTTTTGCTTCTGTTAATGCCTGCAGCTGTTGATAGTCTACTGGTTTATACTTGGTGCTTCTTATTTCATTTTTCATACAAAGTACCAGATTACCTGTTTTTCATCAAAAACATAAAATGACAAATAGTATTATGCTATTGGAAGTCAAAGTAGAGTTATGGCAACATGTTGACTACAGGTCTTATTTTTAAATATTTTTCAGCAAACAGGTGAAGTAATAAATTACAACATTCAAAGTGTATTTGTACCTCTATCTCTGGAAATTTAAAAAAAATCACCACTATACTTCTTGCATGAAAGTACTTCTAAAAGGGCATAAGAGGAATATTTTTACCTGAGTTAATATGTGAGAATTTTAGAAAATTGCATTCTTAAGATATAAAGTGTGGCCATTCTTTTTATTTAAAAAGTGTTAGTCATCAACTGTGAATATTTAAGTATTGCATTATTATTAACAAAATTAAGTAAACAATTTTTTTAATTTATAGCTGCATTTGTAACTTAGGAAAATTGAAATAATTAAATTAAATATGAAAAAAGTTTGAAACTGAAAGCTAAAAAATGTAAAAGGCCAGATAAGATTAGAATGGTATAAAATGTTTGGGTTGCCATTCTCCATCCAAATATATAAAATGTCCTATTTTAGCATGATATTAACTATTTTGATAAAATAAAACATAGGTCAAGGCTACTCTAAGGCTAAGTAGCATGAAGTATAATAACCTGAGTTATTCAAGCAAAAAATTGACTTTGCCTCAATGATGTGAAAAATTACCTTGTGCCATGTAAAACGACTAAGATTTGTTATGCATATCATGGGTCACATCACTAGAAGAAGGCACCAAAGGATTTAAGGATAAACACAGTGAAGGAAAGAATGGTTGGCTGAACCACTGTAACGGAACTAGAGGAATCTTAATTGTGACCAAAATATGAATTTTCTAATACTAAAATTTTGAAAACCAACATCCCAATTTTATATCACTCATAATCCACCATAAATCATAAAACAGGCTTAGAAGTAGAAAAAAATACCTGAGCTATCATTTCTTTGATTTGTCATGAATGATTGGTCTCTTTTATTCATGTTTTCCATATCTGTCAAGAAAACAAAAGACAGCTAAAATTGCATAATATTATTTTAAAACTGTTTTAAAGACATGCTCATTGCAGTGATTTTTTTATATATTTTTTATTTTCCCACTGTACAGCAAGGGGATCAAGTTATCCTTACATGTATACATTACAATTACATTTTTTTCCCCACCCTTTGTTCTGTTGCAACATGAGTATCTAGACAAAGTTCTCAATGCTACTCAGCAGGATCTCCTTGTAAATCTATTCTAAGTTGTGTCTGATAAGCCCAAGCTCCCAATCCCTCCCACTCCCTCCCCCTCCCATCAGGCAGCCACAAGTCTTTTCTCCAAGTCTATGATTTTCTTTTCTGAGGAGATGTTCATTTATGCTGGATATTAGATTCCAGTTGCAGTGATTTTTAAAATAAGGTCCAGCACTAAGTGCCATGACTCTTTGTATTTAATTTTAATTTTAATTTTTTAAAAATATTTTTGACTTAAAATGCTGTATTAGTTACAAATGTACAGCAAAGTGAATCAGTTATACATTATATATATATATATATATATATATATATATCCATTTTTCCCATATCGGTTATTACAGAATATTGAGTAGATTTCCCAATCATCATATTTTATTAAAATTTGTTTTTCTTTACTCCAAGAAGCCTCTTCTGTTAATTTTTTCCCTTTGTGCTTTCCCTGCTCTCGGTCTCTCCTTCCAAACTCTGACCTCTTACTCCCTCTCTCTTGGATTGTTCTGGTGAGTGGTAAATATGTTGTGATTTGAAAATTGGTGTTTTTTTGTTTTGGGCTGCAGCATGCAGAGGCTTGATATGGGATCTAGGTTCCCAGACCAGGGAATGAACCCAGGCTGCAGCTGTGAAAGTACTAGGTCCTAACCACTAGACCATCAGGGAACTCCTCCCAAATTATGCACATCTTATCCTGAGTTGTTAGGAGGAAAGAAACTACATAAATTAAAGAATAAAGCTGCTAGCCAAATGACTTACTATCTCTTTTCAGGAATACAACACTTGCAGCAGACAGGGGGATGTGTCTACCTCTGGAAAGTACTTGCTGCTCAGCTGTCACCTCCTTAGAGTTAGACTCAGTGGCGGAGAACAGCCTCCCCCAAAGACACACCATTGCTGAGGCAGCCTAATGACAGAGGCAAGGATGTAAAGACCCAGCAGTTTGGGCTCAATGCAGGATTCTTTGATGGGCAATATTTGCTCCAGTGATCCCTTCAGGGTTGAACCATACTTTGTTGGATCTGCATTGAAATTAACATTTTTGGAGTTCCTGTCATGGCTCAGTTGTTAACAAATCCGACTAAGAACCATGAGGTTGTGGGTTCGATCCATGGCCTCGCTCAGTGGGTTAAGGATCTGGCGTTGCTGTGAGCTGTGGTGTAGGTTGCAGACACGTCTCGGATCCCTCATTGCTGTGGCTCTGGTGTAGCCTTACGGCTACAGCTCCGATTCGACCCCTAGCCTGGGAACCTCCATATGCCATGGGAGCAGCCCAAGAAATGGCAAAAGAAAAAAAAAAAAAAAAAAAAAGAAAGAAATCAACATTTTTATTTGCTTGATCTTGCTTCCTTCTTCCTTTCACAGGTATGGATCCCTGATAAGTATCTAGCACCTCAAACTCTACCTCAGCACACACTTCCTAAGACCCCCAACCGGCAATAGCACTAACTGAACAGAGCTGAATCTTTTTAGGACATCTCCAGGGCAAGAGAGTAGTCGAGGGGTTCCTTAATAACAGTACACATTTTGCGTACACTTTTGTTCTATATCTATTAGGTCTAAATACCCATGTATAGTGGTCTTTGCAGCAACCTAAGTCATAAATGGAAGAGAAAGTAGTTCAAGTACATGATTTTTGGAAACTACCAAGTTTCTGAGATCATGGTGATTACCCACCAGCTTTAGGAATATTGAGATAAACTCTAGTGTCTAATTTCTCTAGAGTCTCTGACAAGGAATTTTTGTTATAAGCCTTTAATAATGTTGATAATCCTTGTTGTCTGATTTCTAATCACATCCATATCCTATCCATTAAGATTCATCTTCTTTCTTGGAGTTCCTGTTGTGGCTCAGTGGTTACAAACCGACTAGTATCCATCAGGATGCAGGTTCGATTCCTGGCCCTGCTCATTACTTGGGCTTGTGGCTCAGATTTGGCGTTGCTGTGGCTGTGGCTACAGCTCCAATACGACCTCTAGCCTGGAACTTCAACGTGCCATGGGTGCAGCCCTAAAAAAAGAATAAAGCTTCTTCTTCATTCTAGAAGATTTTGCACATCCAATCCATTTACCTGTGCTGCCTCAAGCCCCCATCACCCCCTGCCTGAATGAGAGCAGCAGTGGTTCTTTGTATCCTTGCAGTGTATTCTCCACACAGCAGCCCAAGTAACCTCTTAAAAATAGTATCCAAACTTCTCTAAATGGCCTACAAGACTCTGCTGACCTTGCCCTTGGTCAGCTCTCCACTCTCATCTCAGTTACTTTCCAACCTGGCTTTTCTAGTTCTTAAATATACCAAGTTCATTTTTTTTTTTTTTTTTTTTTTTTTTTTTGCTTTTTAGGGTCGAACCCACGGCATAAGGAGATTCCCAGGCTAGGGGTCGATCAGAGCTACAGCTGCTGGCCCAAACCACAGCCGTGTCAGATCCAAGCTGCATCTGCGACCTACACCACAGCTCACCAACACTGGATCCTTAGCCCACTGAGC
The DNA here is from genome assembly GCF_054392235.1 of Sus scrofa. Taxonomy (NCBI): domain Eukaryota; kingdom Metazoa; phylum Chordata; class Mammalia; order Artiodactyla; family Suidae; genus Sus; species Sus scrofa. The sequence continues at coordinate 79,599,758 of NC_139397.1, forward strand.
AAGGCCCGGGATCGAACCCACAACCTAATGGTTCCTAGTCAAATTCGTTTCCACTGCACCATGAGGGGAACTCCACTAAACATACCAAGTTCATTCTGATTTAAGGCCTTGCCACTTGAAATTCCCTCAGCCTTAAAGAAATTTCCTTCTTTTTACCTGGTTGGTTCCTACTCAACCTTTAGTTTAACCAACATTGTCACCTTCTCAGAGAGATTTAACCAGGCTTGGTTAAATGTAAATAAGGGGAGACCCCCTTGTTTCTCATCCAATTCTTTTATTTTCCATGATGATTTGTGTCAGTCTTTACATTTGCCTGTTTACCGATCTGACCCCTGCCTCCCTCCATCTTTTTTCTTTTCATGGCCGCACCTGCAGCATATGGAAGTTCCCAGACTAGGGGTTGAATCAGAGCTTCAGCTGCTGGCCAGCAGCACAGCCACAGCAAATTCAAGCAGCACCTGTGACCTATGCCATAGTTCACAGCAACGCCAGATCCTAAACCTACTGAGCAAGGGCAGGGATCAAACCTGAATCCTCATGAAGACGAGTCGGATCCTTAACCCACTGAGCCACAATGCGAACTCCTTTTTTTCTTATTTCTGATTGCATCCTGAGTAGAAAATGCTCAATAAGTTTAACTTGAGGAGGAGTTCCTACTGACTAGTATCCATGAGGACATGGGTTCGACCCCTGGTCTTGCTCAGTGGGTTAAGGATCCAGCACTGCCACAAGCTGCAGCATATGTGGCAGATGTGGCTCTGATTTGACTGCTAGTCAGGGAACTTCCATATGCCGCAGGTGTACTCCCCCCAAAAAAGCAAAAAATAGCATTATTTGAGGAGGTGAATAAAAGGTAATTGGTGGTAGCAGGGTATCTTCTAGCTGCCCCCCCACCAAAGAACTATAATAACAGCTCCTAAATTCATACTATAGCCACCCTTGCCAACAATAACATTTCAGTTCTTAAAAATCTGCTTTGACAGCATAGCCAACAGACAGGAATGGCAAGTTTAAATGCCCTCGGGGGCCATTCACTAAGTTAAATGAGAGAAGTGACAAGATACACAACTATAGGGAGTACAGAAAACATGGAAAATTAAAGAGCACTCCATGCTCAAAGATAATCAAATATATATTTTTCTTTTCTTTTTTTTTTTTTTTAAACACAGGTACTAGACAGATAAAGCACGCTCTGAAACATTCATGCTGCGTTCAGCAGCCAGTTCCTGAGCTCTGACCGATTCCACCAAACCTCCAGTTTTCCTTTAATTCTCCCACACATAACCGACAGCCCAGGTTTGCATGTCCACCCAGGAAAGACCTCACCCATTCTCCACGTGATTGGTTTTAGTCTCTCTTCCCAGGAAAGCCCAGCTCTTTTAGATTTGGGACCGATTTTCCTTGGGATTTAGATTGCCAGATTGAGGCTCTGAGTTTTGTAGATTGCCTTGGTCTACCACTATTTAATTTATTCCTCCTGGTTTTCTGGGGAAAATCATGAAGGCCACACCATGTCTCTCTACCAGAGGGGAGCAGAATTTGCTGCCCTCAAAATGTGTCTCTTTGGAATATTATTTTTAAATGGTTATTTACTATGAAATAGACTGAGAAACACTCTGAAACCAAAGAGAATTACCTTTTTGTAAGAAACATCTATCTCTGCAAGGGAAATCTCCAATTGTCTCTCTCACTGTACCTAGAAGAAGAGGATGGCCAAATCCCTAGACACTCTTACCAATGAAGAAATCAGTGACTTAAATCCGCACAACAGCCTTTCCCCCCTTTGATTGTGCTTTTCCTGGTAACCTCCCATAACTGACTTTCCCAGCATTAACATTCTCTTTTGTCTTTAGCTGAGGATGGTATTTAAGATAGGGCTTCAGTCATTTTGACAAGTTACTCAGTTTTCTTGGGTCTCTCCCATGTCTCTATGTTATTAAACTTTTGTGTGATTTTCTCTTGTTAATCTGTCTCATGTCAATTTAATTTTTAGACCAGCCAAAAGATTCTAAAAGAGCAGAGGAAAATTTCTTCCTCCCCACCACTATATGGCTCAAATTTTAATTACAAACATGGTGAAATAAAATTTGTATTTGATGGCAAGACAAGAAAAAAATTTATTAGAGTATAGTTGATTTACAGTAATGTGCCAATTTCTGTTATACAGCAAAGTGACCAAGTCATACATATACACACATTCCTTTTCTTATATTATCTTCCATCTTGATCTATCCCAAGAGACTAGAAATAGTTTCCTGTGCTATATAGTAGGACCTCATTGCTTAACCATCCTAAATGTAATAGTTTGCATTTACTAACCCCAAACTCCCAATCCATCCATCCCACTCCCTTCTCCATCCCCCTTGGCAACCACAAATCTGTTCTCTATGTCTGTGAGTCTGTTTGTATTTTGTAGATACATTCATTTGTGTCATATATTAGATTCCATGTATAAGTGATATCATATGGCTTCTGTCTCTGACTTAGGTCACTTAGTATGATAATCTCTAGTTGCATCCATGTTGTTGCAAATGGCATTATTTCAATTTTTTTAATATATAAGGATTTTTATTTTTTTCCATTATAGCCGACTGTCAATTTTATACTGTGATCTGTCAATTTTATACTGTACAGCAAGGTGACCCATTTACAACACATGTATACATTCTTTTTTCTCACATTATCATTATCATGCTCCATCACAAGTGACTAGACATAGTTCCCAGTGCTACACAGCAGGATCTAATTGCTAATCCATTCCAAAGGCAATAGTCTGCATCTATTAACCCTAAGCTCCCCATCCATCCCACTCCTTCCCCCTCCCCCCTGACAACCACAAGTCTATTCTCAAAGTCCATGATTTTCTTTTATGTGGAAAGGTTCATTTGTGCCTTATATTAGATTCCAGATATAAGCAATATCATATGGTATTTTTCTTTCTCTTTCTGACTTACTTCACTCAGTATGAGAGTCTCAAGTTCCATCCATGTTGCTGCTAATAGCATTATTTCATTCTTTTTTGTGGCTGAGTAGTATTCCATTATATGTGTATGTGGCGTGTATATATATATGTAGTGCATGTATACATATGTAGCATAAGCACACACATGTGTGTATATATATTATACATGTATATTTTATATATGTGTAATATATAATTATATATTGTATATACTACATCTATTACTTTACCTACATCTTAATCTGTTCATCTGTCAATGGATATTTATTTTAGGTTGTTTCCATGTCTTGGCTATTGTGAATAGTGCTGCTATGAACATGTGGGTGTATGTAGCTTTTTGAATTATAGTTTTGTCTGGGTATATGCCCAGGAGTGGGACTGCTGGATCATATGGTAGCTCTATTTTTAGTTTTCTGAGGAACCTCCATACTGTTCTCCACAGTTACTGGACCAATTTACCTTCCAACCAACAGTGTAAGAGGGTTCCCTTTTCTCCACACCCTCTTTAGCATTTGTTATTTGTAGACTTATCAATGATGGCCATTCTGACTGGTATGGCATGGTACCTCATTATAGTTGCATTTCTCTAGTAGTTAGTGACGTTGAACATTTTTTTCATGTGCCTACTGATCTCTATGTCTTACTTGGAGAAACGTCCATTTAGGTCTTCCAATTGGGATGTTTGCTTTTTGTTATTGGGTTATATGAGTTGTTTGTATATTTTGGAGATTAAGCTCCAAGACAAGAAAAATTTTTTAAAAAATTTTGTCAGCCCACTTAGGCCTCCTCCCTCCTCTTTAGAGTAGATTGTGTATCTGCATTAACCAGACCTCCTCAGGATATAACTTTTCTCCTTAATCATGTAAAGGGTTATGATGACCCACTATTGGTTTTGTAAGTGAAGATCTGGATTATGTCAACTGTCATTTGATGTATAACTCTTAGTCTCAAAAACATATAATTGTGCTTTGACCTCTAACCAGAGGAATAGCCCTCTGAGCGTTTTGAAAGACTGTCTCCCATGTTATAATCCTCAGGATGGCTCAAATAAAATTTTCCATTTCTTTCTTAGATTGACTGTTAACTGTTTTTTTTTTTAATGGACATATGCATGGTATAGCTGGCAGGATGTCAGAGATATCCTGGAGTTTACCCCAAGTTAAGACTTGGTGCCACCATGGACCCATTGATCCCCGCCAGTGTCTCTGTACTCCTTAGGAGTGCCAGTGAGTTCTCCCAATAACCAGTTCTCATTGCTTTTAAGTGATGATCATAAAAACTGTATGTGAGTTCTTTTTACTAAAGACTTGGAGTCTTAAGAGTATGGAGGTATTTCCCAGGCAGGGGCCTAGAGGGATTGGGGTAGGAGACTCAGGGAAAATGGTTGGGTTTGTTAAATTTGGCTTAAATTGAAGAAAAACAAAAACAAGTTGATAGAGGTTCTGAATAGACTTTGATAATGAAATGAGAGACTGAATTATTCATCTCCAAAGAACAAGGGGCATTTGCTCCTTTCAACCACAAAGTGTTCTCATATGATACAGAACCTAGCAGGAGTGTCCAAGGATTAATTCTCCTGATTTGCAGTGGTCTTACAGGGGAATGCTTCTACAACCATTAAGTTAATACTGCTCTTCCAGGGACACATGAGATAAAGAATGATCAGCCAGTGCAGTGAGCACCTATGGTAGTTTTAGACTGTCAGAGGTAAAAACTGAGACACATAAAATGAACTAACTCAAAGGTAACCCTTTGGGTGCCAGACTCAGAAGCAGCACATAGCCGATCCACCACACTGTCCTCAGAAAGTTGTTCAGATGATATATCATATGCAAAGCAGGCTCCCAAATTCATCGTGGGAAACTGTGCCTCAAAGAGGAAATAGCTCCCATGTAAACAGCCACCTAGGGGAATAACAGCAGGGTTTATATATGTTTGCAAGTACTTACTTAGTTGAGAATTTAAGTGAAATGGAGCAAGACCCTATGAGGCCTTCCCAGGATAGAACCTCACCCCTCCATGTCCTCTGCCTGCCTCTGTACAAAAAACTTTAGCCAAAGAATAAATTTAATAAGAGAAATGAGAAAATGCAGAGGCAAAGGAAAGCAATCAAACAGGACAACATAATAATAGTTTAGTCATTAAAGTCAAGGACCTTTAGTTCCTCTTCAAGGGCTATGGATAATATTCTGAGCATATCTTTTGAGCTGTTTTGCTGAAACTAAAACCCCTACCAGGTGGAAGAAATTAACTACATGATGACCAGACTGTAGCCATGACATAAGCTGCTACAATTTCAAGACCTGACCTCAAGGAAATGGGAACAAATTGACCCTAGAACTGGCAATTAACTGAATTTAAAGCAAACAAGATAATGCTGATCAGACCACTGCATGACCAACTTCAAGATGACCATCAGAGGTGACTGTGGTATTCTGTATGCAACCTCTTCCCTCTACCTATAAGTGTTTGGCAGTGGGGAGGTGGCCTTTGGACATTAGTCTGCTTTTTTCCCTGGTTGCCAGCCTCTGGAATAAAGCATAATTTCCTTTCTACCAACATTTGCCTCTTGAGTATTGGCTTTTAAGTGGCAAGCAGCTCAGATCTGAGTTCTGTAAGAAAAGGAAATCTTTCCCTGAAATGGCCAAGATAGGGTTCTTTTGGTACTCTCAAAGTGATTTTTGTATACACAGTTAGAGAAAGCTAGCAGAAGTTAAGTTTTTTCCACATCACTGTCTTGGGTCTTTGCCTGCAGGGTCTACTGGAAACAAGAAAAGTAAGAATTTTCCTCCTTTCTAAAATTAGGTTAGCAGGAGAAAATATTTTTTAGGACTAGATCCTTGGATCCTTTGAATTAGAAAAACTTCTAAATTGTTAAAAATATTAGAAAGCTATCATCTTTTTTTTTTTTTTCCTTTTTGGCCATACCTGAGACATGCAGATTTTTTTGCACCAGGGATCAAACCCACACCACTACAGCGACTTGCACAGCAGTGACAGCACCAGATCCCAACCTGAGAGGCCACCAAGGAACTCACAAAAAGTTATCATCTTAAAACATTGTACCTATTTAAATTGTTATATAGAAGTACCCAAAGTCTTCAAAATTCTAAAATAGCCTCATTGGAGGGTTTGTTATAGAAGGCCAATTAAAGATTAAAGATAGATAACTACAACAAACAAAAAAACCTTCAAGAATGAAGTAACTACTGCTCCTCTCTATCCTCCCTTGAGTCCTCATTCTAGTAATCATCTGTCTGAATTGCCGTTCCACTCTGAAGAGACTATCAGTTGGTTACCTATAGAAATGGGACCATGTGAGGCTATAGGTGAGCCTCTCTGATCAAAGGCCAAACTCAGGGCTATAGTTTAAGAATATCCAAGGAGGATCCTCAAAATTTTTGTAAATGGATTATTGAGATAGGAGGTTACTGGTCTAACTAAAATGACCATGGCTGATATTCAGATCCTGATAGAATTTTTTTTTCAGCCTTCTCCTCTATGCTAAATAAAGGAATGGAAAACATTCCTATAGGAATGTTCCAAAATTCACCTATATTCCAAATAGATGAATCTGATATCGTGGAGGTGGCCACCCAATTCTTTGAAGAATTAAAAAATATGTGTCCTGCTTTTATGTATCTAAAGAGCTGTGGCTCCAGAAACAATTCAAAGACCACCAATCTTTTTATCACTCCCCAAATCTCCCCTATTTATCTTAAAAGAGACTCTTAAATATAAACTCCTGGCCTTAAGGGAACAAAGTCCTCCTAGGAGGAATTTGCATTTCTTCTCTTATGCCTTCTCCAGGAACTCTTATCTAGGCCAACTTTTTAAAAACTCAAATTACAGAAACTCAAATTACAGAAGCATAACTCTCATTAAAAACAAAAGCGGGATAGTTAATTCGGAACTTGGATTGTCAAGGGCAAATATAAATCTTAAGTGTCTTCTCTATAAGTATCAGTAAAAAGCGTTTAGCCATCTAAACAGGAAACCTTGATTTGTTCCATCTGCCAGAAACCCCATTTGAATCCAACTTCTTCTGTAATAGATGGTTTTTGTATTACTGTACCTTATTTGTGGCTGAAATTGTGCAAAGAAAACTATGGGGGGGGGGCCTCTGTGTCTGTTTGTTTGTATATATGTATACATGTGTTATAGAAGTGTGCTATTGCTGACATAAATTTGTAAGAAAAAAAGCTCTACTTAACTGGCTTAAAGGAATCAAGCAAGCACTTATATAAATACTCAGAAATATAAAGGAAAATAACCCAACCAAATGAATTTCAGGGTCACATGATAGAGAATTACATTTTAATAAATAAAAACAACTTTCAGCTTGTTGGTTTAATTAATATAGACATGTTGGAGTTC